>NC_080044.1:22332425-22932425 GCF_012489685.1 Lotus japonicus
TAAACAGTTTGTTTAGTTCCTTTAGAGATCAAGGTTGATCGGATCCTAGAGAAGACTAAGAGAGTGAATCTTAGTGTGAGCTAAGTCAGTGTAATTGTTAGTCACTTGTAGGTTTCAAGTGCAGTTGTAACTCTTACCTGATTAGTGGATTGCCTTCATTCTAAGAAGGAAGAAATCACCTTAACGGGTGGACTGGAGTAGCTTGAGTGATTTATCAAGTGAACCAGGATAAAATCCTTGTGTGCTTTTTATCTCTTATCTTTAGCACTTAAGTTCTCGAAAGATTTGTCAAAATCTTTAAGGTGAAGTTTTATACTGAAAACGTTATTCAAACCCCCCCTTTCTACCGTTTTTCATACCTTCAATTGGTATCAGAGCGCAAGTTCTGATTACCACACCTAACAGTTTCAGTGATCCGGGCCGGTGTGAAAAACAATGGCTGCCACCACCAGTGAAACTCAAAGAGATGGTTACAATGCAAAGCCTCCTATGTTCGACGGTCAAAGGTTCGAATATTGGAAAGATAGACTGGAAAGCTTCTTTCTGGGTTTCGATGCAGATCTCTGGGAATTATTGGATGGCTACGAGCGTCCAGTTGATGCAGATGGCAAGAAATCCCAAGGTCAGAGATGACTGCAGATCAAAAGAAGCTGTACTCACAACATCACAAAGCAAGAGCAATTCTTCTAAGTGCTATTTCCTATGAAGAGTACCAGAAGATTACAGATCGTGAGTTTGCAAAAGGCATTTTCGAATCCCTGAAGATGTCTCATGAAGGAAACAAGAAAGTCAAAGAATCAAAGGCATTGTCCTTGATCCAAAAGTATGAATCCTTCATCATGGAGCCAAATGAGTCCATTGAAGAAATGTTCTCCAGATTTCAGTTGCTTGTAGCTGGCATACGACCTCTCAACAAGAGCTACACAACAAAAGATCATGTCATAAGGGTCATCAGGTGTCTTCCTGAAAGTTGGATGCCTTTAGTGACTTCAATAGAGCTCACGAGAGACGTTGAGAATATGAGTTTAGAAGAACTCATCAGCATTTTGAAATGCCATGAGTTGAAGCGCTCAGAGATGCAAGATCTGAGGAAAAAGTCCATAGCCTTGAAATCCAAATCTGAAAAGGCTAAGGTTGAGAAGTCAAAAGCTCTTCAAGCTGAAGAAGAGGAATCTGAAGAAGCATCAGAAGATTCTGATGAAGATGAGCTGACTCTGATCTCCAAGAGACTCAACCGAATCTGGAAGCACAGGCAGAGCAAATACAAAGGCTCTGGAAAGGCAAGAGGAAAGTCTGAATCCTCAGGTCAGAAGAAGTCATCAATCAAGGAAGTCACTTGTTTTGAGTGCAAAGAATCAGGGCACTACAAAAGTGACTGTCCAAAGTTGAAGAAGGACAAGAAGCCAAAGAAGCACTTCAAGACAAAGAAGAGTCTGATGGTGACATTTGATGAATCAGAGTCAGAGGATGTTGACTCTGATGGTGAAGTCCAAGGACTCATGGCTATCGTCAAAGACAAAGGAGCAGAGTCAAAGGAAGCTGTTGACTCTGACTCAGAATCAGAAGGAGATCCTAACACAGACGATGAAAATGAGGTATTCGCTTCTTTGTCTACCTCTGAACTGAAACATGCATTGTCTGATATTATGGATAAGTATAACTCCTTATTGTCTAAGCATAAGAAGCTGAAAAAGAACTTATCTGCTGTTTCCAAGACTCCTTCTGAACATGAGAAAATCATTTCTGATTTGAAAAATGATAATCATGCCTTGATCAATTCTAACTCTGTGCTTAAGAACCAAATTGCTAAGTTAGAAGAAAATTGTTGCATGTGATGCCTCTGATTGTAGAAATGAATCTAAGTATGAAAAGTCTTTTCAAAGATTCCTAGCTAAAAGCGTGGATAGAAGCTTAATGGCTTCAATGATCTATGGCGTAAGCAGAAATGGAATGCATGGCATTGGCTATTCTAAACCAATTAGAAATGAGCCCTCTGTGTCTAAAGCTAAATCCTTGTATGAATGCTTTGTTCCCTCTGGTACCATATTGCCTGATCCTGTACCTGCTAAAGTTGCTAAACATCCTCTTAAAAAGGGATCCTTCTCTATGACTAAATATCATGCAAATATTCCTTTAAAATATCATGTTGAGACACCCAAGGTGATCAGAACCTCTGGGGTAACTAACAAGAGAGGACCCAGAAAGTGGGTACCTAAGGACAAGATTATCTATGTTGCAGATATCCTTGATAGCTCCACTGAAACACCAATCATGGTATCTGGACAGTGGATGCTCGCGTCACATGACGGGAGAAAGGCGTATGTTCCGAGAGCTGAAACTTAAGCCTGGAGGCGAAGTTGGCTTAGGAGGAAATGAAAAGGGTAAAATTGTTGGTAATGGTACTATTTGTGTAGATAGTAGTTCATGCATTGATAATGTGTTATTGGTAGACGGCTTAACACATAACTTATTGTCTATAAGTCAATTAGCTGAGAAGGGTTATGATGTTATATTCAATCAAAAGTCCTGCCGGGCTGTAAGTCAGATCGATGGCTCTGTTCTGTTTAACAGCAAGAGGAAGAACAACATCTATAAGATCAGATTATCTGAGTTGGAGGCTCAGAATGTGAAGTGCCTTCTGTCTGTTAATGAAGAGCAGTGGGTATGGCATAGACGGTTAGGGCATGCCAGTATGAGAAAGATTTCTCAGCTGAGAAAGCTAAACCTTGTCAGGGGCTTACCCAATCTGAAGTTCGCTTCAGACGCTCTTTGTGAAGCATGTCAGAAAGACAAATTCACAAAAGTCCCTTTCAAGGCAAAGAATGTTGTCTCAACCTCAAGGCCGTTGGAACTTCTGCATATCGACCTTTTTGGACCAGTGAAAACTGAGTCTATAGGTGGCAAGAGATATGGGATGGTTATCGTTGATGACTATAGCCGCTGGACATGGGTAAAGTTTCTAACCCGCAAGGATGAGTCTCATGCTGTGTTCTCTACCTTCATTGCTCAAGTGCAAAACGAGAAGGCTTGTAGGATTGTGCGTGTCAGAAATGATCATGGTGGAGAGTTTGAGAATGACAAGTTTGAGAATCTGTTTGATTCCTATGGAATTGCACATGATTTCTCTTGTCCCAGAACTCCTCAACAAAATGGTGTTGTTGAGAGGAAGAACAGAACTCTTCAGGAGATGGCTAGAACCATGCTCCAAGAAACTGGCATGGCTAAGCACTTTTGGGCAGAGGTAGTAAATACAGCATGTTACATTCAGAACAGAATCTCTGTGAGACCAATTCTGAATAAGACTCCTTATGAATTGTGGAAGAACATAAAACCCAACATTTCTTATTTTCATCCTTTTGGCTGTGTTTGTTATGTTCTCAATACTAAGGATAGATTGCATAAATTTGATGCTAAGTCTTCTAAGTGTCTATTACTCGGTTACTCTGAGAGATCTAAAGGTTTTAGATTTTATAATACTGATGCTAAGACTATTGAAGAATCTATTCATGTTAGATTTGACGATAAGCTTGACTCTGACCAGTCAAAGCTAGTTGAAAAGTTTGCAGATTTAAGCATTAATGTTTCTGACAAAGGCAAAGCTCCAGAGGAAGCTGAGCCAGAGGAAGATGAACCAGAGGAAGAAGCTGGTCCCTCTAACTCACAAACTCTGAAGAAGAGCAGAATCACTGCAGCTCACCCTAAGGAATTGATTCTGGGCAACAAAGACGAACCAGTCAGAACCAGATCTGCCTTCAGACCTTCTGAAGAGACCTTGCTCAGTCTGAAAGGATTGGTGTCCTTAATTGAACCCAAGTCCATAGATGAAGATCTTCAGGACAAGGATTGGATTCTGGCCATGGAAGAAGAACTGAATCAATTTTTCAAGAACGATGTTTGGAGCTTAGTGAAGAAGCCTGAGAGTGTCCATGTTATTGGAACAAAGTGGGTAATCAGAAACAAGCTGAATGAGAAAGGAGATGTAGTCAGAAACAAGGCAAGGCTAGTTGCTCAAGGCTACAGCCAGCAGGAAGGAATAGACTACACTGAAACATTTGCTCCAGTAGCAAGACTGGAGGCAATCAGACTGTTGATCTCTTTCTCAGTAAATCACAACATAGTTCTACATCAGATGGACGTAAAGAGTGCCTTCCTAAATGGTTATATCTCAGAGGAAGTCTATGTTCATCAACCCCCAGGTTTTGAAGATGAGAAGAAACCAGACCATGTGTTCAAATTGAAGAAATCACTCTACGGTCTGAAGCAAGCTCCCAGAGCATGGTATGAGAGACTTAGCTCATTCCTTCTGGAGAATGAGTTTGTAAGGGGTAAAGTAGATACAACTCTTTTTTGCAAGACTTATAAAGATGATATCTTAATTGTGCAAATTTATGTTGATGATATTATATTTGGTTCTGCTAATCAATCTCTTTGCAAAGAATTTTCTGAGATGATGCAGGCTGAATTTGAGATGAGTATGATGGGAGAATTAAAGTACTTTCTGGGAATCCAAGTTGATCAAACACCAGAAGGAACATATATCCATCAGAGCAAGTACACTAAAGAACTTCTGAAGAAGTTCAATATGTTGGAATCTACAGTGGCCAAGACTCCAATGCATCCTACATGCATTATGGAGAAAGAAGATAAAAGTGGTAAAGTATGTCAGAAGCTCTATCGTGGCATGATAGGTTCACTTCTATACTTAACTGCATCTAGGCCAGACATACTATTTAGTGTTCATTTATGTGCTCGATTCCAATCAGATCCAAGGGAAACCCACTTAACTGCTGTTAAGAGGATCCTAAGGTATCTGAAAGGCACCACTAACCTTGGCTTGATGTATAAGAAAACATCAGAGTATAAGCTTTCAGGTTATTGTGATGCTGATTATGCTGGAGATAGAACAGAGAGAAAAAGTACTTCTGGAAATTGTCAATTTCTGGGAAGCAATCTAGTCTCTTGGGCAAGCAAGAGGCAATCAACCATTGCACTATCAGCTGCAGAGGCAGAATATATCTCAGCAGCAATATGCAGCACTCAGATGCTCTGGATAAAACATCAGCTGGAGGATTATCAGATCCTTGAGAGCAATATCTCAATCTATTGTGATAATACTGCTGCAATCTCATTGAATAAGAATCCTATCTTGCATTCAAGGGCAAAGCACATTGAGGTAAAGTATCACTTTATTAGAGATTATGTACAGAAGGGCGTACTTCTTCTGAAGTTTGTTGATACTGACCATCAATGGGCAGATATCTTTACAAAGCCCTTAGCAGAGGATAGATTTAATTTTATTCTGAAAAATCTAAACATGGACTTTTGTCCAGAGTGAAGATGGATCAGAACCTCTGACTATGATACTTCTTGATCAGAAGATGTCTAGTCCAGAAGGTAACTCAATCAGAGTGTGTGTACCCACTGGTACTGACTCTGAAGCTGAGACAACAACACGTGTGTCAGTATTTCTGATGCATAGTTCCTTGTGCCCGTGTGACAGTCTGTTATGATTGCGTGTAGATATGCTTCTCTCCTGTGTGTGATTTGTGTATTTTACTGTTACTATCTATCTTTAATTTTCAACCGTTGATCTTAAAGTGCTTTTTGAATCAACAACGGTTATTTGATAAAACCCACTATACACACACGATCTCGTTCACTTCCGGTTTTTACTCTCGCTCTCTCTGCTTTTTCGAAACCGCTTGTTCTCGATTTCTCTCTCGATCTCTCTTCATTTTTCATACCTTCAACCTTCATCTTCTACCTCAAACCTTCAACCACTTCAAAAATGGTGAGACAAACCAGAAGATCTACTGCAGATGCACCTCAGTTCCCTCACATGGTAGTTGGTCTAGCAACGGGTCAAAGGGGCCCTGAGAATCCGACACAAGAACTAGTTCAAGCTCAAGAACAGAGTGTTCCAATTGCAGAACGGGGCTGTGCCGTTCACTGCGTATATCCTCCTGAGGAACTCCAAGTCCTGGCAGAATGGAGATTCAACCTCGACAACCTGGCTACAAATGGGTATGATCTTCGTCCTGAAGTCCAAGCTCAAGGTTGGGGAAATTACTTCAACGGACTTCGAGGACCGGTGTATGATAGATTGGTAAAGGAATTCTGGAAGCATGCCGACTGCGACGATACTCAGGTGGTATCGTACATTCTCGGAAGAAAGATCATCATCACGGAGAAGTCCTTCGTGAACTTGCTGGGTGCAGACACTGCTTATGGGTTTCGTTTCCAACTCACGGAATCGAAGCTGAAACCCAGCACCAAGGATATAGTCAACCAGGCCCTGTACACCACTTACAAACCGGGCAAGACGAGTTACAAGGTGATGGACCTTCATCCTAAGCTCAGGATCTGGCACAAAATCCTGCTCCATTGCATAAACCAGAGACCGAAGGGCAGTTCTCCAGACTACATCAACTTCAACCAGAAGGTGATGTTATTCTTCATCCAAGATCAGAAGAAGATCTGCCTTCCCTACTTCCTGTTCTCCTACTTGAAGGAATGCATCCGGAAGTCTCGCACCACTGCCTCCATCAAGTCAGCAATCAAATATATCCCCTTTGGGAGACTGCTCTCAGACTTTCTCATTGAAAGCAACCTGGTGCAAGATCTGGTCAATGCTGGATGTGTAGAGGATTTGAGCACCATTGTCAGTGATGTCTTCACTACAAATTCTCTGAAGAAGATGGGTTTGGTCCAGAAGAAGATTGCTCCTGCTCATGAAGACACATCTTCTGAGATCAGAAGCAGAAGGATGCCTCTGAATGACTACCCTCTGTGGACACAGGCAGACAATCCTGACGCCATCCGGTGCTATGTTGAACACCTAAGGGCTCAAGGATTCGAAATTGATCTTGATGATTTCGTCAGCAGACTGCCGCCAGCTCCAGAGTTTCCTTCTCCTCCCAAGAAGAAAGCTCAGAGGAAGATGATAATGGACGAATCCTCTGAGGAATCCGATGTCCCTCTGGTCAAAAAGACAAAGAGAAAGCCTGATGATGGTGATGATAGTGACAATGAGGATGATCCTCCGAAGAAGAAGAAGAAGAAGCAGGTCAAAATCGTGGTGAAGCCTACTCGGGTGGAACCAGCTGCTGAAGTGGTCAGAAGGACTGAACCTCCTGCCAGAGTGACTAGATCATCAGCACATTCAAGTAAGCCTGCACTTGCTTCTGATGATGATTTGAATTTATTTGATGCACTCCCTATATCTGCCATGCTCAAACATTCCTCAAATCCCCTCACTCCTATTCCTGAATCCCAACCAGCTGCACAAACCACCACTCCACCATATTCCCCAAGATCTTCATTCTTTCAACCTTCCCCTACTGAAGCACCTCTCTGGAATTTGCTTCAGAACCAACCCTCTAGGTCAGAAGATCCAACCTCTCTCATTACCATCCCGTACCACCCATTATCTTCTGAACCCATCATCCATGAACAACCAGAGCCCAACCAAACAGAACCACAACCCAGAACGTCTGATCACTCTGTTCCCAGAGCATCAGCACGTCCTGCTGCCAGAACCACGGATACAGACTCTTCCACAGCCTATACACCTGTATCCTTCCCAACCAATGTTGCTGATTCTTCTCCCTCCAATAACTCTGAATCCATTAGAAAATTCATGGAGGTTAGAAAAGAAAAGGTGTCTACCTTAGAGGAATATTACCTCACCTGTCCAAGCCCTAGGAGATATCCTGGCCCTAGACCTGAACGTCTAGTTGACCCAGATGAACCTATCTTGGCCAATCCTTTACAAGAGGCAGACCCTTCGGCTCAACAAGCTCACCCTGTCCCTGACCAACAAGAGCCTATTCAACCAGAACCTGAACCCGAACAATCAGTGTCTAACCAATCCTCGGTTAGATCACCCCATCCTCTGGTTGAAACTTCAGACCCTCACCTTGGAACCTCTGAACCCAATGCTCAACTGCTTAACATTGGTTCTCCACAAGGTGCCTCTGAAGCTCATAGCAGCAATCACCCAGCCTCTCCTGAAACCAACCTCTCCATAATTCCCTATACTCACCTCCAACCCACATCTCTCTCTGAGTGCATCAATATTTTCTATCATGAAGCCTCTTTGAGGCTCCGCAATGTGCACGGTCAGACTGACCTCAGTGAGAATGCTGAATGTGTGGCTGATGAGTGGAACAATCTGGGCACTTGGCTAGTGGCTCAAGTTCCAATTATGATGCAGCTCCTGCATGCAGAGGGAAGTCAGAGCATTGAGGCTGCAAGGCAAAGGTTTGCTCGAAGGGTGGCTCTTCATGAACAAGAACAGAGGAATAAGCTTCTTGAAGCTATTGAAGAAGCCAAGAGAAAGAAGGCTCAAGCAGAAGAAGCTGCACGTCTAGCAGCAGCTCAGGCTGAACAAGCCAGACTAGAGGCAGAGCGACTTGAAGCTGAGGCTGAAGCTCTTAGATGCCAAGCACTTGCACCAGTAGTGTTTACTCCTGATGCTTCTGCTTCCATTCCAGATTCTCAAGCTGCTCAGAATGTTCCTTCCGGTTCTGCTCAGTCAAGCTCATCCAGACTCGACATCATGGAACAGCGTCTTGACATTCATGAATCCATGCTGATTGAGATGAAGCACATGATGATGGAACTTCTGCGACGAACTGACAAACCTTAGTTTTAGGATCTCTTCTTTTTCCTTCTTTTTCGTTAACGTTGTTTTATTTTCTTGTTAAACTCTGTTTCTTTTTATTTACTTATTCTGTTTTGTTCTTTTGTGATTATCTATGCATATATATATATATTTGTGTCACATATGTTTGCAAAAATCTTTTTATTCATCATATTTTTATGTTTACATCATACATTCCTTCCCTAAAAGTCTAGAATGGAGGATCTCTCCTCATTCTTCTGCACTCCTGGCGCTGCTCTGACCTATCCTTCTCCAGACGCTCCAGTACATGCTGGATGTTGCTGAGCCTGTCCTTTAGCTCATCCCTCTCCAGAATCTCTTCTGCAGTCTTGAGCTTCTCTTCCAAACTTTCTTTTTCTTCCAGCAGCTTGAGTTCAAGCCGGCTGAGTTCTTGCACCTCCTCAACGAAGGCAAGAAATTCCCTCAGGTCTCTCTCCAACTCTGGACGCAGGTCCTCTTCCAGCAGTGTTCGTGTCAGCTCCGCGATGGTCGTTGTACCCTCTGGATGCCTGATGTTCAGGAACAAGTCCTCCTCAAAGGCCTTCTTCCTCAGCTCTTCTAGTGCTACGATGTATGATGCCATTTTCTTTACTGAAAATTGTTCGAGGTGTGAAGCTTACCTTTCTCTCCAACACTTTATATAGGCTTCACTTTCTCTCTGAAAGTTAATGCTCCTACGGTTTCTCGAGGTTAAGTTCTTGGTAACTGACCCTTCTCTTTACTCCCTTGACCGGTGGTAAACGTTCTTCTCTTGCATTAACTCTTCTATTTATTTCGCCTAACTCTGTTTCTTGTATCGTTTTCATTTTCTTTAAACTTAGACCTTCTCTAAGGGGGAGTACCTTGTACTTCAAGCTAAGTTTTTCACACCCCAAGCTTTTTGCTTATGACAAAAAGGGGGAGTAAACCCAGTTTTTGATGTGTAAGATGTGTTAGTGTGATTTATTTTTCTTTTGGAGAATTTAAGAGTTCCACCTTCATGACCATAGATGTGTCACTGGGCAAATACAAGGAATACATTTCACTCCTTCTGAAGTGATTCTAAGTTGACTCTGATACCCAAGACTCTGATACCTTGTCCGTGACTCTGATTACTTATGCGCTCTGATTATTCGTTTTTCATCTATGTCATAAGTTTTTCACTCTGAACTCTTATATCATTTAGCTCAGAATCTAGACTTTACTAACGTTTTCATCAAGTATTAGATTCAGGGGGAGCTAAGCTCAGAATCAAGCAGTGACTTGAATTCAGAATGAGCAAGATAAACTATTCACATCAGGATAAGTCTTATTCTATATCTCTAAACTCTGAGTGAATTCAGTTTAATGTTTAAGAATTGTTCATCAAAAATCTTAGTTTTGTCATCATCAAAAAGGGGGAGATTGTAAGATCAAGTTTTGATCTAGTAGTACAACTCTATGTTTTGATGATTACAAGTTAACCTTTTGATATGAACAATTGTGGTACTCTAACGTGTTTTTCTGAGTGTGCTATTTACAGGCTCTGACCTCAACTCAATCTCACACAAATCAGAAGCACTGTGTATAAAGAGTGACCCAAGCAACGCTTTCGCAGTCACCATGTTCAGTATGAACAGTGGAAAAGCTTCAGAAGTTCTGAAGTTATACAAACTCTGATGTGGACTCAGTCACTAGAAGTTCTGAAGATCCAGAAAGTCTGATAACCAAGAAACACTGAAGGCTCAGATGTTCTGATGGTGTAGAAGACTCTGAAGATCCAGAAGCTGAATAGTGGAAACTCTGAAGTCCAGAAGCAAGAAACTCTGAAGGCCATGTTCTTCCCTCTGAGTTCAGAATCAGAAGATACAATGGTCAGAGGATCTGTGCTTTCCCTCTGACTCTGATCAACCGGCTTCACAAGTTCCAATATGAAGCATTCCCCTGATCAGAAGTCTCCTAGGTTTAAAGGTCGCGTCGCTATCCAAGTACAAAAGCAACTATACCTTCCTGACGACCTACCTAACGTTCTCAGCCACAGCAGAAGCTGGATTTTCCAGAACTGCCCTCCAACGGTAGCATTTCCCATGCATCGCTCAACCCTAATCCTTGGAGTATATATAGAGGCTGAAGATTGAAAGAAGCGGCTAGAAGCAATACATACGCGCAAGACATATTCAAATTATTCTAAGCTTTCTTTCATCTGAAATTCATTGAGTTTACTATTAGCTTTTTAGAAGCAAATCTCTTGTAAACAATTCTTTGATAAACAGTTTGTTTAGTTCCTTTAGGAGATCAAGGTTGATCGGATCCTAGAGAAGACTAAGAGAGTGAATCTTAGTGTGAGCTAAGTCAGTGTAATTGTTAGTCACTTGTAGGTTTCAAGTGCAGTTGTAACTCTTACCTGATTAGTGGATTTCCTTCATTCTAAGAAGGAAGAAATCACCTTAACGGGTGGACTGGAGTAGCTTGAGTGATTTATCAAGTGAACCAGGATAAAATCCTTGTGTGCTTTTCTATCTCTTATCTTTAGCACTTAAGTTCTCGAAAGATTTGTCAAAATCTTTAAGGTGGAAGTTTTATACTGAAAACGTTATTCAAACCCCCCCTTTCTACCGTTTTTCATACCTTCATTTCCTTGCTTCTTCAGAAAAGTGGGACCATACCCTTCACACTCATGACATTGAACTCCTTTTGCTTTGATAGACTTGTCTTCCTCCTTGTCCTTCAGTGCATTCCCAGAGTTTTTGATAATGTCTGACTGTTTGTTAGTGACATTTGGTCTGTATTTTCTATCAAATCTTCTCATGACCTTGTTGAATTTTCTCCCAAGCAGTGCTATAGCCTCAGACAGGTTTTCATCTGACTCTTTCTCACTCAGATCATCATCTACTGTATTTGACACAAATGCAATGCTTTTATTCTTTTTCTCTGATCTTTCATTGAGAGACATTTCAAAAGTCTGTAATGAACCAATGAGCTCATCAACTTTGATATTTCCAATATCCTGGGCCTCCTCAATAGCAGTAACCTTCATGTCAAATCTCTTAGGTAGAGACCTGAGGATCTTTCTGACAAGCTTCTCTTCAGACATTGGTTCCCCCAGAGCAAATGATGCATTTGCCATGTCTCGCACCTTCATGTGAAATTCAGAGACAGTTTCCTCCTCCTTCATTTTCAGGTTCTCAAATTGAGTAGTAAGAAGTTGCAGTCTTGACACTCTCACCCTTGTGGTACCTTCAAGAGCTACCCTGAGAATTTCCCAAGCATCCTTTGCCACAGTACAAGTGTTGATCAATCTAAACATGTTCTTGTCCACTCCATTGAATATTGCATTCAGTGCTTTTGAGTTACCTAGAGCTTCCTCATCTTCTTCCTTGGTCCATTCTTCCTCAGGCTTTAGTTCAGTGGTTGAGGTTCCTTCTTTGTCACTCTTCACAGGATGCTTCCAGCCTTTGACAATAGATTTTCAGGTCTTTCTGTCAATTGATTTCAGAAAGGCAATCATTCGTGCTTTCCAGTAGTCATAATTGGTACCATCCAAGATTGGTGGCCTATGAACATATCCTCCTTCCTTGCTGTTGTCCATGATACCAGAAATATCTCTCTGAATCTCACCCAAAAACAGAACAGGGGTGCCTGCTCTGATGCCAATTGAAATTCTGGTTCACACACTGGACAGATGTTGTGTCAAATGTCTAAGACATCGAGTACAACATATGGAATGCAGAACACACAGTACAATAAATATATCAGTAAAACAATAAAGATGGACACAAAGGATTGTTAACCCAGTTCGGTCTGGAGGGTTTTCACCCAGAGAAAGTTCTTCCACTATTATAGAGAAATTGTACACAAAAGGTCTCTCAGAACTGTCACAGTTCAAACCCTTTCTACCTAACTCTACCCGTGTAAGAATACTTAGTCCTCCCCCTAAGTGTGAGAACCCCTCTCACTTTCTCTAAATCACTGCCACAGTGATTCAACAACTTGTAACAAATACAAACACAGATCTCATGATCAAACAATGAACACTCAACTCTCAAACAAGAATAACAACACAAGAATATGCTGAGAGAACAACAAGTATGAACTCACACAGGAGTAAACCCTAATTTACTCAACAGAAGCTCTGCTAAACAACTAGGTCTAGGTCTTCATATATAGCAGTCATCCAGGCCTTGTCTTCAATGGGCTTGGGCGAGCAAAGAGTCCACACACAGCCAGGGAGTTACCAGGAAACAAATTTGTAACAAAAGTCTTCAATTAAAAAGTTTCCTTTTCCAGAAATAAGTCTCCCACAATTTCTCAGATCAAATCATTAAACCGGATTTGATCACATTCAGTATTACCCTTGACGGCGCACAGAAGCTTCCAATCAACCCTAGCTTGATTACAAAGTAACCAAAACAAAGCTTCACAGTAACCCTAGCCAACTCAATGCAGATCTCGCAGGGACAGATGTCATAGACAAGATGTTATGACATCGGGTCCGACATGTTGGCTTTAAACATACATTAGCTAAAATGAAGACAATCATAACAAAGGAACAACAACTTGTATTCAGAATGAGCAACATAAACCATTCACCTCAGGATAAGTTTTTCTCTATTCTCTAAACTTTGAGTGAATTCAGTTTATTGTTTAAGAATTGTTCATTAAAATACTTGGTTTTGTCATCATAAAAAAGGGGGAGATTGTAAGATCAAGTTTTGATCTAGTAGTACAACTCTATGTTTTGATGATTACAAGTTAACTATTAAGTATGAACAATTGTGGTACTCTAACGTTTTTTTCTGAGTGTTCAAATGACAGGCCAAGACTCTGGACCTATCTCACAAAATCAGAAGCACAATGCTCAAAGAGTAACCTCTGCAACGCTTTCACACGTACTATGTTCAATCTGAACAGTAGATCAAGCTTCAGAAGATCTGAAGATTACAAAGCTCTGATATGGATTCAGCTCACTAGAAGCTCTGAAGGATCAGACGCTCTGAAGGATCAGAAGCTCTGAAGGATCAGATGCTCTGAAGGATCAGACGCTCTGAAGGATCAGAAGCTCTGAAGGATCAGACGCTCTGAAGGATCAGACGCTCTGAAGGATCAGACGCTCTGAAGCATCAGAAGCTGAGTAGTAAAGACTCTGAAGTCCAAGAGTAAGCTGGCTCTGAAGACCAAGTACTTCTCCTCTGAGTCCAGAAGCAGAAGGTACAAAGGTCAGAGGATCCAAGCTTCCCTCTGACTCTGATCATCAAGCTTCACAAGTTCCAAGATGAAGCATCCTCTGATCAGAAGTCAATAAGGTTGAAGTTCATGTCGCTATCCAAAGTACAAAACCAATTGTACCATTCCTGACGACCCTACCTAACTGATTCAGCCATAGCAGAACTTGGAAATTCCAGATCTGCCCTCCAACGGTAGCATCTTCATGCAACGTTCAAACCCTAATCCTTGGAGTATATAAAGAGGCTGAAGATTGAAAGATGTTGTTGAAGAAAAAACTTTATCACGCGCAAGAAATATTTCAAATCTTCTTAGCAATCTTTCTTCAAATAGAACTAAGTGTGTTTACTATCAGCTTTTGAAGAAGCACTTATTTGTAAACCCAATACATTCAAACAGTTGTTTGATTTACCTTTAGGAGATCAAGGTTGATCGGATCCTAGAGAAGACTAAGAGAGTGAATCTTAGTGTTAGCTAAGTCAGTGTATTGTTAGTCACTTTGCAGGTAGCAAGTGCAGTTGTAACAAAACTCTGATTAGTGGATTGCCTTCATTCTAAGAAGGAAGAAATCACCTTAGCGGGTGGACTGGACTAGCTTGAGAGATTTATCAAGTGAACCAGGATAAAATCATTTGTGTGCTTTCCTTTTCTCTTATCTCTGCACTCTTATCTTTGGTGTTCGAAGAGATTTATTTAAATCTCAAGTGGATTGAGTTTTTAGTTGTAAAACACTATTCAAACCCCCCTTTCTATCGTTTTTCATACCTTCAGTTCTGACTCCTCCATTTTGACAGACGTCGCGCTGAATCGTTTCACGTACTGCTTCAGAGTTTCCCCGTCTGACTGGCGGACATTGTATAAGTCCTCTATTGTAACCTGCTTACTCTTGCTCGCGGAGACCCGAACAAGGAATTTTGACGAGAAATCGCTGAAGTTCGTGATAGATCCGCGAGGCAAAGTCGTGAACCAAGTCATCGCCGTGCCTTTAAAAGTTGACGGGAACATTCTGCACTTCACCGCATCAGAAGCTGCACTTATCACCATCTTCGTGTTGAAATACAACAGGTGCTCCTTGGGCTCGGCCTTGCTGCTATACGCTTCCAGAACGAGGTTCTTCATGTTGTCCGGAATAGCCACGTCCCTCACTGCTGCCGAGAACGACTCAAACTCCGCCACGGCTTCGGCTTCACGCTCTCCTTCATCCTGTTGCTCGACATGATAATACTCCAACTGCTCTTGCAAGTAATCGCTTCGCTGCCGAATGTCTCCATCAGACTTCACAAGCGAACCAAGAATTAAACCAAAATTCTAGAAAACCGAAGAGAATTGCACGGAGAATCGAACTTCTCTTAATCAAATCGAAATCCACGTGATCCGGGAATCGAAATCTATCGATCCCCACAGACGGCGCCAAATGTTCTATCCAAGAACATAGAGATGAGGTACGATACCCATAGTGAGAGAATCGTGATGTGAGAATCTAGAGATAATGAGAGCGTAACCGTTTAGAGAGCGAAAATAACTGAATTTCAAGTCTTTTATTTCTCAAATGAGCTAAGAGTCCCTTACAATTGGTAACCGCTCCCTATTTATAGATTCGGGAGTTGGGCTTGGCGCCCCTAACTTCTCCTAATGGGCCAATTGGGCCTTCCGGGAGAAGGCCCAACTCCCTGGCTCGCATATCGCCCCAGGCTGGCGCGCCTGGGCGAGGGACCCCAGGGTCTCGCCCAGTCCAGTCGCCGAGCGTCTCCTGAAAGAAGAAGACGTAGAGCAAGATAAAGATGTTAATAATCCTTAAATCAGCCGTGTAACAACAATCTATTTTTCTGTCCTCTTGTAATGAAGATTCCGAGCTCCCTTTGTGTTTTGCTTCGTCCTGCTTTACTTTTTCGCTCTACTTCTTGTTTATTATTTTATTATTATTTTATTTTTAACTGAGTCAGTCGGTCGCAACAAAGTTCGGGTCCCAGCCCCTCCCCGTTGAAGCCATACCCATCATGAGTCTTGGTGACCTGGCTCGTGTAAGCCACATGTAACACCCTAAGGGAACTCTTGGACTGCGAACGCGCGGGTCAACTTATCTGCAAATTCCTGACCTTTATTCCCGAAACGCCTCATCCTTTAATCCCAATAGAGGATCATCGTTTACCACCGGCCAAGTGAATTTAAGACATTCAAAGATGACCTTGGTAACGGAGTCTCGGGAAGATGTTTTAATGTTAAATGCTAGCAAGCGTTCCATGAATATAAATAGCAAGGCTATCTGAGGGAGAGGAACAAACTTGAAAAGAATCAACCATGGCAAACTATGAGAAAGCTCTGAACGAATTGAGAGAAAGAGCTTTCGAGCAGAACCTGTATGCCGCATTATACTACAGGAGGATGTCAGTAGGCCACATCCGTCAGCTAGTCTGTCAGTTGTTGGCAGTGGAGCTGAATCCGGTTCTGGATGCGGCAATTCACATCTTTCTGGAATACGTGGAGGAGCTAGGCGGGCTCCTCCAAGAAGAGGCTGAAATCACCAGACAGATTGGTGGTTGCGTGTAACACCCCGATTTCGGTGGCGTCACTTTAGTAACCAAAAAGAAAACTTAATGCGGAAAAATGTGAATATTTTTTTTCGATAATATAAACAAGACTGAAATAAATAAAACTCTAATGCGAAAGATAGCAGAACTAATATACAATATAATTACAGCCCCCGCTGTAGTAGCAACCTCATCACGAGTAACCTCCAGTGACGGAAAGTAGAAAAGTGTAACGCCCGTAGGCAATATGTACAGACCAAAGTAAAGGTGAAGTGTTCGCAACACAAACCTCAAAAACTAGAATGAGTTAGCCCAATCGGCCTGAAACAAGACCTCCTAAGTCCAACCAACTCTCTGTGATTCCCGTAAAGAAACCACACAAAAAGCTATAGGCGGGAAACTACCATGTCCCCAAAGAAACAAATAATGGTCAGAGCTAAGACTCTACTCCTACACTAATCCTATCTCGAGGAGCTCACACCAGCACTAAAACCTACATGCTAGCATGATCGTCGTCTGAATCAGAATCCAGAACAACCAAGTCTACAAACACTATCCGTCCTCCCCTCGCAACTGCGATGCGCTCCGGTGCCGGACTCACGGGCTTAGGGCCCGATCCATGATCATCAATGATCGCAACGGTGGGTGAGCTGGACTCCGCAGAAATCCCTCCCACCGGCTCCTCCTCTGAGGGGTCCTCATCCGTAGAAGATGACGGTGGTGGTGGTGCTCCCACTCCTGGTCCGCAGTGCACGCCCGGTGGCAAGTTGAAGCTGCGGGGTCGACCACCCACGCGCCGGGGTCATCCTGGTCTATCATCTCGTATCTAGTCCCCCCCCGAAGGGTGGACCATCGTGAACCAATCCGCTAAAGACATCTGACAAAGGGCGTAGTCCGCCAAAACACACATAGAAGACGCGAGGGTCAACTCCAAAGAATTACTTAAATAATATCACCAATAGATATAGATGAGAGATTAGCCACTTAGGCTTATAACTAGCGATAGCATCCTAGGGTTGCATATTCCACAATGAATATAAACGACATTAATAACAAATAGCATGCATCAAATAGGATTAACAATTAACAATCACACTCAGCAACTAAGTCAGTATGCATGTTGCATGAAATGCAAATGGCGGTTAACCCAGTTAACCAATATGCATTCCGGAAAGGATGGACATCAACGGATCAGCCCTAGCACCAGCCACGGTGGGACCATTTCAACTCGCGTGCCTCTTATACCAACAACAACGGTAGTCATATCAGCATAAAACCCGAAGGCCTGCCATTTCGGTCTGCTACTAAGAGTCGCCTAATAGCGCTCTTACGCGGAAATCCGGGTCTTATGACCATTTTGGAATCCACCGAGGTCCGAAGTCCGTCTCGTGTTAATACCTCATTAATGGTGCATGAATACAAAGTGATTAGCCAAACAACATCTCCGACCTCACTCGACACGTCGCCACGTGTTCTAGCTAAATTAATGTCTCTAAAAGCTTACCCTAAGGTAAAGTCGATTATGCGACAAAAGACACTTCTTCACAACAACACATAAACTCATGATGATCTCCAAATCATTCGACTCATCTCCATCCGATGGTCACAACTGCTCAACGAGCAAAGAGTATCAACATACTTGGAAACTACCGGTTTCCCGGACTTATCCCCCGGATAGCCCAACAACACAACCGCTCCCAGAGCACAAGAGTATCAACATACTCAGAACTTATACTTTTCTCAACACTTGGATCCGACGACACTTCTCGCTTTTCCCAAATCTAAGATTTGCATCCCAAGCTTCCTTTCGAGTTTGTTATCATTATTTAAAGATTTAGAGGTTGTTTAATGTCTTATGAATTTTCCTTATAAAATAATTTCCATTTAGTCTTATCGCAAATCTTATAAGTTTTCAACATCCTAATATCCCAATTAATTCCCCGAGAATGTCTCGATCCACTATAACCATAACAAGGCCATTCGTCCTATCAAACTTTCTCAAAACTCTCAAAATAAAATCGGTATGACCTGCCCGCTATTCTCACTACTCAGAATCTCAGATATCAGTGAAAAGCATAGTTAAATCAGCACAATCAACAAACATGTCATATATCAACACATTCTAAAATAACCACGTAGCACTTAGCATATTAAGCATGCATCACACCTCCTAGATTACCCACTTAGCACATACCATGTAATTCAATCTCAAAAACATTCAGTAGATGAATCATCTACATTGTCAGCCGAAGCCTCAGAAAACATTTTTCCAATCAAACACAAACAAGTGCGGAAACAGTAAAAACAAGTCGAAATATCGACACCTAAGCATTAACTAAGGATTCAGTGAGAAGCCCTCACCTGAAGGTTCTCCAGGGTTCCCGTCTAGCGGTCCTTCACAATCAATGCCTTGCTCCTCAGGAAATTCCTCAAAAACACCTTTAGAGCAAAACCACATAAATCAATCACAATGAGTCAGAAACTCAGCAAACAATACTCACTAAGGTTACACGAAGTAGTATATACTCCGAGGTACGATAATCTAGCGCGAAAGGACAAGTTTTCGAAAAAGGAATTTTCCTTCCTCCCCCCTAGGGTGCTCGGCCACTATTGGTAATTAGGTGGGTTAATTTTTCTTCGATCAAACTTGGTTCCTAGGTTATTATTAATCGTAACTAAGGGTATTCTAAACTCGGAAAAATTATCGGATCGAAAACTGTCGCAGGGGTGTTTTGGTCAATATTTTTAGCTCAGAATTTCAAAACTGAAATTTCAAAAAGCAAATTGGATGGGGACGTCACCAACGACGTTTATGACAACTAATCCTACTAGCACTAAGCTAAGGCGATAGTTTTCAGCCCAAAGGACGAAGCTTTGCCCCAAAATGGGTATTTTAAGCAGAATTGAAACTCGACGGTAGTTTTTCGAGAATCGGCGAAGTATTATTAGCTAAACATGCTCTTGGGCACGTAGGGAAGATGTTTAGAATAAAAAATGAAGTATTCAGGATAGTTTTGCAAAAATCTCAAAACTATGAGCACAGAAAGACATAGAGAAAAGTTACGGAAACGACGATCGGAGGTAAGGATTAGCGACTATACCTCGATACCTTCAAGCAGCAACTGTTGAATCAACGATCAAGCAATAAATGAAGAAAATCTCTTCTCCTCCTCCTCTTAGCAAACTCGCAGCCTTTGGAGAGAAAATGGGTGAGTTTTTGTGATTTTTTCTCATTTCTTGGCTATATATAGAGGTTGGAAAAACGCGGGAAAATGAAAGTTTCGCGATTCCGATTTTTCCGGCTTCATTCTCCGTGAATTCTAAGATAGGTTTTGGCAACATAAATCCAAAACTCCAAAGAGGTTTCCTTGTATTTTAGGTGACTAATGCAAAGTCGGTGTAAAAACTATTTTACCCGATAAGTTACTTTTTGCATTGAATGTCGGAAGAGAAAACTTCCTTCTGAAGAAAGATTGAAATCATCGAGAGTAATGGGTGTACGCGTGTGGAATCTTCATTTGAAGCTCCGAATAGAAAAAGTCTTCATCGTCGGTTGATTTTAAGGTTTTTGAACTATCAGGGTTTTAGTTTCGGCAAACCTCCGATGATTGGAATCGGACGTTCGTACATCCTAGAGTTTCGCCTTGAAACGATTGTTATATATGGATTAAGAGAAGTTCTAACATTTCTCTGAAGATTTTTGGAATTAGTTTCCATCGTGTCTTTAAGTGTAAATTAGCTATTTACTAGTGTTTCTGCCCTAGGTTTAAGCGTATATCGATCGTGCTATACCTTTTATCGATTTTGATGAAATCCTTAGACTTTTCCTGAACTTTCTCCTTCACAAATTTATTTCATTTGGTAAACTCTTGTTCAGGTTTCCCTTCACGATACATCAAACCTAATCGTGAATAAGAATTTTATTCACTTAGATATAAACTAAAAACTTGGGTCTTACATTGCGAATGGCAACTGGAGCTTCGGGAAGACGACACAGAGGAGCGAAAGGAAGAGTGCAAGAATGAGATGGCGCAGCTGATATTTCAGAGGTGTATCTTAGATAGGCAGCTAGAAGCAATGCTAGATCGGTATCATGTAATGAGGATGAATCCTCCATTTTGAATGTACTCAACTGGCTTTAATGAATAAAATAATTTTTCTTTATGACTGCATGATTTAATGAATAAACGAGCAAATACATAGTGAATGGATAAATAAATGAATGAATGAATGAGCGATTCTGGCAACTCGCTACGTGTCTCGCCCTACGTTACGTCGCCATTTCGCCCATGTCTCTAGTGCTTGAATCCGAGTTTCGCGTGAATAACCTTGAGAGTGTGCTGGGTATAACTAGGACTTTTGCTCAGTCTTTGACTGAGGCTTTGTTCACACGCTTTTCCCGTAAGATCACGTGTGGCCCCACCAACTTTATTAGGCGGGGACTTATGGTTGCTCGGGACCCAATGGCCATGTGGGTTGCCCAAGGCTTGGCCTAGTTAAAAATGCTCGCTCGTGTTTCGGGGAGACTTGACTCGCCCATATTTCGGGGAGGTTCTTGGGATAAGAAGCTTATGCGCACACGTCGCCAACAGGTGGTTACGGCCAGCGCTGGACTTTCCGGAGCGATCCCCAAACATCAAGGTCGTGTTGGGATCTCCACCTTCAGGGAATTTTTCCTACCAGGATGCCGTCTCAATTCAGTTGAGGGTTAGGAGTATTGCTGAGAATATCCTTGTATATTTGATTTGTAAAAAGGTTTTACATTCGAGCGATGCTTCGTTAAAAAAATCCCGTGGTGGAGAAAAAGAGTGCATCTTTATTTTTGTCCTAGTTCTTTAGTCTCCTCGCCGCGCCCTTACTCTGTCGCCGGCTTCCTTGATCAGAGCACCACACCTAACACCTCATCCTTCGGCCTGTCGCCCTGCTCGACAACTCTATAGTAAAAAAGGAGGCTACCCTAGCTTGTTCTCTCGCCTGACGCGTTGTTCCGCCTTTGTTGGCCTCATACCCGCGGCCTCCGCTGGGTTCTCACACTTCATATTATTCCTTCTCTTATCCTGACGGCACTGTGACTGGTACCCTTCTTCCTCCGTCTTCCAATTACCCTGAGTCAGACCAACCTCCCTGCTTGCCCTCTGTAGCTCCGCCCTTTTCACCTTCCTTCCCGCCAACTGTACTGGCCTGTTGAATGTGGGCAATCTTCGGAGCGTTGCCTCCTCTTGCTCCCAGCTAAAGAGGTCCACGTTGTCCTCTACCAACCTATCCAGGCGCCCTTCTTGCTCGGCGGTAAGCCTGGGCTCAATTGCTAGCACGCCCCTACTGGATGCGTCCATATCCCAATTCTCCCAACGCCTCTTATCAATGGTGCAAGTAGATTGTTCATTATGCCCTGTCTCTCGGCTTTCTCTGTCCTGACTTCGATCTTTTCTTGACCTTCTTACGCTTTCGCTGATTTGCTGCTCCCGCCTTCTCGCGGCGCTTTGGCCCTGTGCAGCTGGCTGTTTCCATCCGCCCTCAGAGACTTCAATTTCATGACACCTGTGCCCATCATTAACTCCCTTCTTACCATATAAACTAAGGCATTTGCTGTAGCATTCCCTTGCCCCTCGTTGATCTACTGCGATTTTCCCTACTTTACCGCAAATCAGAGGGTACTTTACCACCAGGTGAGCCGTTGATATCACTGCGCAGAGACGATTCAATGTATTTCGTCCTATGATGACATTGTATGCCGCCACAACCTGCAAGACCAAATACCTTATGCGCAGAAGCTCAGCGTTTTCACCAACCCCAAAGACCGTAAACAAATCCACGTAGCCGCGCACCTAGACCTGCTTCCCAGAGAAACCTACTAGGGTCCCCGTGTACGGCTTCAAATCCTTGCCCGTTAATCCCAACTGATCAAATGCATCTCTGTAAATGATATCTGCGGAACTGCCCTGGTCAAGAAGCACTTTTTGCACGTCAAAGCCATTGATTCTAACCATTACCATCACTGGATCGTCTTTGTGCGTCTTAATCCCCTCAAAATCTGCCGACGATATCATCTGGATGTTGACAACCGAATGGGGTCGGATACTCTTTTACCGATGCTACCGCCTTCTCATGCTTTTGTCTCACCGTCGATCTGCTGCCGCTCTCGTCGAAGCCTCTTGCGATTGTGTTGACCGTTTAAACTGACGATTTGACATCGTTGTTGAAAGTTTCTTCAGCTCCTTTCTTCTTTGCCACCTTCGTCCTCTTCCTGCCAGCTGCTGGCGCTCGCCGACGACCGCCATGTTGGTCCTTGTCTGATTCGCGGTCTGTTGCTCGTGATCGCCTTGCTCTGATCAGCTTTCCGTCTTTGCCTTTCAACGTGAAACAGTCACTGGTGTCTTGGCCCTCCAAGTGGTGATATTCGCACCACTTTGTCCGGCCTTCCACCCCTCGCCATGAATCAATTCCGTTTTTTCCACTCTCGACTGCTTGTGTCACCTCCACCTCTTGGAGCAACTTTGCCAATTCTTCGTTCGAGCACCTCTTTGGCCTCCCATGCCGGCGAGGGCCGGTTGTCCACCGCGGGCGTAGACTCTCAACGTCCTCCTTTCTCGAACAGAGTTGCCTCCCTTCGAATTTCTCAACAAATTGAACGACATCCTTGTCCTTTCGCGTACTATTTGCTTCCTTTCTCCATATCGATTTTCCTGCCAGCGACACATTCCTTCGGCCGCTTACTTTTTCTGCCTTTACAGGTTTCCTCTTAAATGTGTCGTCCTCCTCTTCTAGGATGTAGGCACTCGCCCGGGCGCGAGCCTCTGTCATCGAGTGCGTTGGTTTCCGACTCAGCTTGTTGTTAAGCTTTCCCGGTAGCAATCCATTTTTGAAAGCGCACGCGCATGCCTGAGGCTCCGACTCCTCAATCTTCCTGGACGCATCACTGTACCGCTTTACGTATTGCTTCAAAGTTTCTCGCTCCATCTGTCGAACGTCATACAGATCTTCAATTGTTACTGGCTCGATCTTGCTTGTAGAGAACTGAATAAGGAATTGCGACGAGAAGTCGTGGAACTTTGCTATAGATCCCCTTGGCAAAGCCATAGACCAAGCCATCGCTGCGCCCTTAAATGTGGATGGGAGCATCCTGCACTTTACTGCATCGGAAGCTGCGCTTATTGCCATCTTCATATTGAAATAAAGCAAATGATCCTTTGGACCAGTTTGCCCGTTGTACGCTGCCAACACAAGGCTCCTCATGTCATCCGGTATAGCCAACTTGAAGGTGTGAAAAACGACTAGAAGGGGGGGGTTGAATAGCGTTTTCAATATAAAAACTTTCCCCTTAAGATTTAAAGTAAATCTTTTCGGTTTCTCTACGATAGATGGTGCAGCGGATAAAGATAGAGAGAAGAGAGAAGCACACAAGTATTTTATCCTGGTTCACTTGATAAATCCCTCAAGCTAATCCAGTCCACCCGTTAAGGTGATTTCTTCCTTCTTAGAATGAAGGCAATCCACTAATCAGATAATTGTTACAACTGCACTTGAAACCTACAAGTGACTAACAATACACTGACTTAGCTCACACTAAGATTCACTCTCTTAGTCTTCTCTAGGATCCGATCAACCTTGATCTCCTAAAGGAATCACCACTAAGATTCACTCTCTTAGTCTTCTTAAGGATACTGACCTACCCGATCCCTTAACGAAAATCAAACAACTGTTTGAGGTTGGTGTTTACAACGGTTTGCTTCTAAATAAGCTGAGTGTAAACTAAATAAGAACAGATGAAGAAAGTAGAAGCTTGAATCTTTTCTTGTATTGCAGCTCTTGATCTCTCTCTCTTAGCTTTCTTCTTTTTCTTCAGCCTTTTATAGTCCAAGGTGCAAAGGATATTTCTGTTGAGAGAATATGATCGTTGGAGGGCATTTCTGGAACTTCCAGAACCTGCTGTGGCTGAACCTTGGTAGGTAGGCTTTTCAGAATAGTACACTGCTCTTGTACTTCTTGATAGAGACATTTGCCTTTAACCAATGACTTCTGATCAGAGTTATGCTTCGTGTTGGAACTTGTGAAGCTTGGTGATCAGAGTCAGAGGGATGCTTGGATCCTCTGACCTTCGTAACTTCTGCTTCTGGACCTTCAGAGCTTCTGGACCTTCAGAGCCTCTGGTCCCTCAGAGCTTCTGGTCTTCAGATCTTCTGATCCTCAGATCTTCTGATCCTCAGATCCTCTGATCTTCAGATCCTCTGATCCTCAGATCCTCTGATCTTCAGATCCTCTGATCCTCAGATCCTCTGATCTTCAGATCCTCTGATTTTCAGATCTTCTGATCTTCAGAACTTCTGATCCTCTGATCTTCAGATCCTCTGATCCTTCTGATCTTCTGATCCTCAGATCTTCTGATCCTCTGATCTTCAGATCCTCTGATCCTTCTGATCTTCTGATCCTCAGATCTTCTGACGAATATATCTTCTGGTGTCAGAATCAGAACCTGTTTGTCAAAACACTCAAGACAAACATTAGAGTATCATAGTTGTTCATCCACAAATAAATACTTGTTATCATCAAAACATAGAGTTGTACCACATGACCAAATCTTGATCTTACAATCTCCCCCTTTTTGATGATGACAAAACCATGTATTTTGATGAACAACTCTAAACAAATAAACTGAATACACTCAGAGTATAAGGTATCAGAGTTAAAACTTATCCTGATGTGTATAGTTTTTCTTGCTCCTTCTGAATCCAAGACTCGTGCTTGATTCTGAGCTAAGCTCCCCCTGAATCTAATACTTAATATCAACGTTAGTAATATCAAGATTCTGAGCTAAATAATATATGAGTTGTCAAGATACTATCAGTTCTCCCCCTTTTTGTCATAAGCAAAAAGAATGAAGGTGGGAAAAAAAATAGTAAGAGCATAAGACGAAATACTCCCCCTCAGAAGGAATACCAAGGGATACTTGGCTTCTGATTAGCATATCTTCTGATGAGAGCAGAAGTGTCAAAGTCCAGAGGTTCTGGTGACATCTCCATTCTGAAAAAAATTCCATCTTCAGATGCTTCAGAATGAAAAGCTATGAACCTACTCTTCTTCTGATGACGCAAGTCAGAAGTTGTAGTAGCATCTTCTGATGTTGTTGCTTCTGGTTTGACAAGTTCTGAGTCTTTGTTTCTTTCTGAAACGGTCATGCTCATCTCTGCAAGCTTTTTCAGCTAGCTTTGACTTGACCAAATCTTACTCTACTGATGCCTCCAAGATCAACTTTACCTTCAGGTTCAAGTTTTGGATCTTGGGACATATGCTTTTCTCCCGTCATGTGTTGCCTGCATCCACTGTCCAGGTTCCATGGTTGGAGTTTCGATGGACCTATTGAAAATATCTGCAACATATATAATCTTATCCCTAGGTACCCACTTTCTGGGTCCTTTCTTGTTAGTTAGCCCAGAAGTTCTGACAACTTTGGGTCATTCAACAGGATAATATAAAGGAATTTGAGCATGATATTTTGACATTGAGAAAGTTCCTTTCTTAAGAGATGATGCAGCAACTTCAGAAGGTTTAGAATAGACAATGCCATATATTCCATTTCTGCTCACGCCATAGATCATTGAAGCCATTAAGCTTCTATCCACGCTTTTAGCTAGGAATCTTTGAAAAGACTTTTCATACTTAGATTCATTTCTACAATCAGAGGCATCACAGGCAACAATTTCTTCTAACTTAGCAATCTGGTTCTTAAGCACAGAGTTAGAATTGATCAAGGCATGATTATCATTTTTCAAATCATAATTAATTTTCTCATGTTCGGAAGGAGTCTTGGAAACAGCAGATAAGTCCTTTCTCAGCTTCTTATGCTTAGACAATAAGGAGTTATACTTATCCATGATATCAGACAATGCATGTTTCAGTTCAGAGGTAGAGAAAGAATCAAATACCTCATTTTCATCGTCAGAGTCTGGATCTCCTTCTGATGCTGAGTCAGAGTCAACAGCATCCTTTGACTCTGCTCCTTTGTCTTTGATAATAGCCATGAGTCCTTGGACTTCACCATCAGAGTCAACATCCTCTGACTCTGATTCATCAAAAGTCACCATCAGACTCTTCTTGGTCTTGAAGTGCTTCTTTGTCCTTTTGTCCTTTGATGAACCTTTGTATTTGCTCTGCCTGTGCTTCCAGATGCAGTTGAGCTTTCTGGATATCAGAGTCAGCTCATCTTCATCAGAATCTTCTGATGCTTCTTCAGATTCTTCTTCTTCAGCTTGAAGAGCCTTTGACTTCTCAACCTTAGCCTTTTCAGATTTGGATTTCAAGACTATAGACTTCTTCTTTTGATCTTGATGTTCAGCACGCTTTAGTTCATGACACTTCAGTATGCTGATGAGTTCTTCTAAACTCATATGCTCAATGTCTCTTGTAAGCTCTATTGAAGTCACTAAAGGCATCCAGCTTTCAGGAAGACTTCTGATGACCCTTATGACATTATCTTTTGTAGTGTAGCTTTTGTTGAGAGGTCGTATTCCAGCTACGAGCAACTGAAATCTGGAGAACATATCTTCAATGGATTCGTCAGGTTCCATTTGGAAGGATTCATATTTCTGGATCAAAGACAGTGCCTTTGATTCTTTCACTTTCTTGTTTCCTTCATGAGACTTCTTCAAGGATTCAAAGATGCCCTTGGCGGAATCACGATCAGTAATTTTCTCATATTCTTCATATGAAATGGCACTTTGCAGAATAGCTCTTGATCGGTGATGATCTCTGAATTCCTTCTTTTGATCTTCACTCATCTTCTTCCTTGGGATCTTTACACCATGTACATCAACAGGAGGGGTGTAGCCATCAACAACAAAATCCCAAAGATCAGGATCAAAGCCAAGAAAGAAGCTTTTGATTCTGTCTTTCCAGAAATCAAATCTCTGACCATCAAAGATAGGTGGTCTTGCACTGTATTGATATTTGCTTGTAGTAGTGGTGGAATCCATGAGTTTTTCACACTGGCCCGGATCTACTGAACACTGTTAAGTGTGGTAATCAGAACTTGCGCTCTGATACCAATTGAAGGTGTGAAAAACGACTAGAAGGGGGGGTTGAATAGCGTTTTCAATATAAAAACTTTCCCCTTAAGATTTAAAGTAAATCTTTTCGGTTTCTCTACGATAGATGGTGCAGCGGATAAAGATAGAGAGAAGAGAGAAGCACACAAGTATTTTATCCTGGTTCACTTGATAAATCCCTCAAGCTAATCCAGTCCACCCGTTAAGGTGATTTCTTCCTTCTTAGAATGAAGGCAATCCACTAATCAGATAATTGTTACAACTGCACTTGAAACCTACAAGTGACTAACAATACACTGACTTAGCTCACACTAAGATTCACTCTCTTAGTCTTCTCTAGGATCCGATCAACCTTGATCTCCTAAAGGAATCACCACTAAGATTCACTCTCTTAGTCTTCTTAAGGATACTGACCTACCCGGTCCCTTAAGGAAAATCAAACAACTGTTTGAGGTTGGTGTTTACAACGGTTTGCTTCTAAATAAGCTGAGTGTAAACTAAATAAGAACAGATGAAGAAAGTAGAAGCTTGAATCTTTTCTTGTATTGCAGCTCTTGATCTCTCTCTCTTAGCTTTCTTCTTTTTCTTCAGCCTTTTATAGTCCAAGGTGCAAAGGATATTTCTGTTGAGAGAATATGACCGTTGGAGGGCATTTCTGGAACTTTCAGAACCTGCTGTGGCTGAACCTTGGTAGGTAGGCTTTTCAGAATAGTACACTGCTCTTGTACTTCTTGATAGAGACATTTGCCTTTAACCAATGACTTCTGATCAGAGTTATGCTTCGTGTTGGAACTTGTGAAGCTTGGTGATCAGAGTCAGAGGGATGCTTGGATCCTCTGACCTTCGTAACTTCTGCTTCTGGACCTTCAGAGCTTCTGGACCTTCAGAGCCTCTGGTCCCTCAGAGCTTCTAGTCTTCAGATCTTCTGATCCTCAGATCTTCTGATCCTCTGATCTTCTGATCCTCTGATCCTCTGATCCTCAGATCCTCTGATCTTCAGATCCTCTGATCCTCAGATCCTCTGATCTTCAGATCCTCTGATCCTCAGATCCTCTGATCTTCAGATCCTCTGATTTTCAGATCTTCTGATCTTCAGAACTTCTGATCCTCTGATCTTCAGATCCTCTGATCCTTCTGATCTTCTGATCCTCAGATCTTCTGATCCTCTGATCTTCAGATCCTCTGATCCTTCTGATCTTCTGATCCTCAGATCTTCTGACGAATATATCTTCTGGTGTCAGAATCAGAACCTGTTTGTCAAAACACTCAAGACAAACATTAGAGTATCATAGTTGTTCATCCACAAATAAATACTTGTTATCATCAAAACATAGAGTTGTACCACATGACCAAATCTTGATCTTACACAACTCTCTCACCGCCACTGAGAACGGCTCGAACTTCGCGTCGGCCTCGGCTTCCCTCACTTCTTCACCCCACTGCTTTAGGCGATAGTGCTCTAATTCCTCTTGTAAACAATCGTTTTGCAATCTGATGTCGCCACCTCGTGCACGGTGCACCTCTTCACGGCTCAACCACCTTGTTACGCGACGCGGTGGGGAACCGTGCCTCTGCTCCAGCTCTTCATTGCGCTATCGGCGACGCGACTCCATCAAGTTCCGTCAGATGACTAGAGTTTCACCGAAAATCCAAAAATCGAAGTAAACTTGCACATAAAATCAGATTTCTCTCGACCAAATCACAATCCACGTAGTCCGGGAATCGAAATCTACCGTTCCCCACAGACGGCGCCAAATGTTCTATCCAAAAACATAGAGAGAGTTTAGAGCGTAACCGCTTAGAGAGAGAAAGTAACTGAATTTCAAGATTTTTTTTCTCAAATGAGCTAAGAGTCCCTTACAATTGGTAACCGTCCCCTATTTATAGATTTGAGGGTTGAGCTCAGCGCCCCTTACTTCCCTTAATGGGCCAGTTGGGCCTCCCGGGAGAAGGTCCAATATCCTGGCTTGCACGTCGCCCTGGGCTGGCGCGCCTGGGCGAGGGACCCTAGGGTCTCACCTAGTCCACTTACTTAAGTATAAAAGATACAATGACTAAACCCTAGCAGAGCACAAATATATATATATATGATGCAATAATAGGAAATATTCTCATTAATGGTCAAAAAAGGTGTTAGATACAAGGTAAGGACCCCCTTTTATAGTGGGTGTGGTCCTCATCTAGATTGTTCCTACATTTGGGCCTTTACAATCAAGGCCAAATCCCTATGGAAATAAGACAAACCCAAAAGAATCTGCCAACTGACAAGAGGGGCCACCAGTTAAGACAACAAGCCACAAACCTGTTCATCATCGCCTGTGACCTACAAAACCGGTATCCCGCCCTAATCTGTTGGTGTCATGGGCGGGCATAAGATAGCTTATGTCCCGCCCGGTCCACTTGCATTGGAGATGCTCTTATGATGCAACATAATTACTTTGTTACTATATTGAGACATAATGCATGATTAACAAAAATATTTCTTTCAAATAAAAATAGAAAACAAGTGAAAATGAGATGTGAGAAAAAATGGAGTTTGAACATATCATAACTCCATGATTAATTATCAACACATGACCAATTAAAGAGATGCGGCTAGAGAACAAATATCCTCGCTCCTAGAGTATCTGATGATAAAATTAAATGCTAGTCTTTACACTAAATAATAATCATATATTGAATAAAATATATTTTTAAAATAATTATTTAAAAGTAATTTATATTATAGATTCAATATTTTGATATTACATCACAATTTCTTAAATAAATAATTTTTATATTTAATATATAACATTATAAGTTTATATTTAATCTTAAATAATAATTATTATAAATTTTATTAAGTATTTATTGAGAAAACATAAGATACGAATAAAAAATTTAATAAAAAGCAATTAACTATTATAACCTATTTACATAATTCATACAGATTTAAATTATAACCTATTTACAATTAACTTTAACAGTAAATTATAAATTTCAATTTTTCAATTTAATCAAGATTTTATCTTCTATAAAATCTAATCGACTTATGCTTAATTTTATCAAATCCCTTAGTCATAACTATAATATATCAAATTTTACTTAAAATTCTATTATTAAATATCAAATTGTTGCATCCAATACCATTACCATTTTCCTCCGTATGATAAAATGCAAAAACACTTAATCTATTCAGATATACCAACAATTTTAGTATTAACTTTCATTGCTAATTGATTTAAAAAAAAAACTGAATTATATTCTTAAATTTTATTACTATTTTGCCTTAATGATAACTGCTGAATAAAAACACTTTTGTATGAATCCAATATATTTTATTATTATGTATTACTATTTCAACACAAGTTTAATGATATGGAATATGTAATACAGTTTTACACTAACAATCAATCATCCATATCATGCTACTTATTAAAAATAATAACTTTGATTCTAAATTTTAATTAACTTAACACTATAATTTAGAATGTGGCATAACTCAATTGAATGAGTGTATAATATAATAATTTTTTAATATTATCTGTTTTTTTTTGTACAAATAAAAATTAATTATACACATAAACACAGAACTTTCCAATTTCGTTACCATATTTGTTATCACTTTTATATTAATGTGTAAATCAGATATTTTGGCCAACAAATATTGAAACCATAAAATAATTAAATATAAGATGATGAAACCCAATATAGCATAATAATTGCTTATCAAAAAGAGATCGCATAATAATTATTTTTTTACTCTCTAATACAAAAAATAATTATCCAGAAAAAAAAGAACTATGCAATTACGTTAACTTATGTACTATCATTTTTTATTTTTTATCTTGAGATCCAGAAAATTCAACTTATTTTTAGAAAATAACATATCTTAAAAGTAGTAATATAATATATATTATTGTGTGTTGGAGAAAATAGAGAATAACGTGAAAGAGTAGAGAGAGAGATTGAGGGAAAATATATTATTGACTTAATTAAAACTGAAAGCAATACATGTCTTATATAAAAGACCTAACTTACTAGAAGATAACTAAAAGATAACTTCTTATCATAATAACTAAATCAGTTATTATCTTTTATTCTAACCTCTATCTAATAGCACTATATCACTATCTATTAGCTAGATTTAATATTTGAATTAATATCCACAATACTCCCCCTTAATTCAAATACCCAAGAGATACTACACCTATCTTTTTCCTTAAGATCACAAATCTTTCAGTCTTCAAAGGTTTGGTGAAGATATCTGCCTTCTGTTCATCAGTGGGGCAGTACACCAGCTCCAGCTTCCCTCCATTCACTTGTTCACGCAGAAAGTGAAATCTGACTTCAATGTGCTTACTTCTTCCATGAGAAATTGGATTTTTAGCAAGACTAATTGCTGAGATGTTGTCAACCATCAGCTCCATTGGCTTCTTAGTCAAAAAACCCATTTCTTTTAACAGTTCTTCAAGCCAAATAGCTTGGCTAGCAGCAAAGGACCCTGCTATGTATTCAGCTTCACATGAGGAAAGAGCAATGACAGGTTGCTTCTTTGAGGTCCAGGAGATTTGAGCTCCATGCAGCTGAAACAAGTACCCAGAAGTACTTTTCCTGTCATCCAAGTCACCACTATAATCAGAATCTGTGTAGCCAACCAGTTCCAGCTCCTTTCCAAGCTTCTTTTGCCTTGGAAACAATATTCCATAATCTGTAGTACCCTGCAGATATCGCAAAATTCTTTTGGCAGCAGGCAAATGTGATTTCTTAGGTGCACACATGAACTTGCTGATGAGTCCCACACCATAGGAAATATCAGGCCTTGAGTTGCACAAAAATCTGAGTGAACCAACAAGTTGCTTGTACAGAGATGCATCAACATCCCCTTCATCATCTCTCCTCAACTTGATATTCACTTCAGATGGAGTTGTTACTGGATGACAATTCCCCATGTTGAACCTTTTCAGTATGTCTTTGATGTACTTCTGTTGATACATGAAAATTCCTGCTGCAGTGTACTCGAATTGCATGCCGAGGAAGTAACTTAGCTTTCCTAAATCTGACATCTCAAATTCAGACTTCAGAATCTGCTTCAACTCATCAAGTTCTTTAGGATCTGACCCAGTTATCAACAAATCATCTACATATAGACAGATGAGTAGCAAACCAGTGTCTCCATGACTCTTTCTGACATACACACCATACTCCACAGAGCACCTATGAAATTTGAGTTGAAGGAGGAAACCATCAATTCTCTTATTCCATGCTCGTGGGGCCTGCTTCAAGCCATATAAGGCTTTGCTGAGCTTGAAAACCATGTTCTCTTTTCCTTGTATCTCAAATCCAGGAGGCTGACTCACATAAACCTCTTCTTCCAAAGGTCCATTCAAAAATGCAGATTTCACATCAAGTTGAAAAATAGGCCAGTTTCTCGCACTAGCAATGGAAACCACTAGTCTTATGGTTTCTATCCTTGCCACCGGTGCGAAAACCTAAGAATAATCCAGCCCAAGTTTCTGAAGAATACATATAGCCACAAGCCTTGCCTTGTGCCTAGCAATAGAACCATCAGGATTCAACTTCTGTTTGAACACCCATTTAACCCCAATTTTGTGCTTATTTGGAGGTAAATGGACTAGAGACCAAGTCTGATTTTTCTCAATTGCTTTCAACTCATCAATCATAGCAGCCTTCCAAACTGGTTTCGCAAGAGCTTCATCCACACCCAATGGCTCAACATCCGCCATCAAAGCAAAGTGAATCAGATCGCCTTCATCATTAACTGCATGGTCAGGAACTGTCTGATACTCACTATATCTTTTCAGGCCTATTCCTCTGCCTTTGAGGTATTGGAACATGGTCTGCAGAACCATCTAAATCAGCCTGATCATCATCTGGTAAAGCCTCAGAATTAGTTTGGTGGACAACTGATAAAGGTGCAAAATTACTGTCATCACCTAGAACATCAAGTCCAAATCTTCTAAGACTGCTTTTGTTCTCCTTCCAGTCCCAATGCTCTTTCTCAAGCACCATGACATCTCTGCTGAAAGTCATCTTCTTTCTTGCTGGATCATACAACTTGTACACACCAGTTGGATAATATCCAACTAAGATCATTGCTTCACTCTTGTCTTGTAGCTTGCTTCTCCTTTGATCTGGAACGTGCTTATAACAAAGTGAACCAAAAATCCTCAAATGACTAACCTTGGGTTTACTTCCAGTCCAAATTTCCTCAGGAACCTGTTCTGGAAGCCTCTTTGTTGGACATTTGTTAAGAATATAAGCAGCCACTGCCACTGCTTCTCCCCAGAAACTTTGAGGCATAAATTTCTCCTTCAGCTTGCTCCTTGTCATGTTGAGGATAGTTATGTTTCTTCTTTCTGCTAGACCATTGTGTTGTGGGGTATAAGGGGCTATCACTTCATGTTGCACACCACTCTTCAAACAAAAATCAGCAAACTCCTTGGAAGTGTACTCTCCTCCTCCATCAGTTCTGAGGGTTTTGAGAAGCTTCCCACTCTGCCTTTCCACTGCAGCTTTAAAGTTCACAAATGTTGAGAATGCTTCACTCTTCTGCTTGATAAGATATACCCACAACATCCTGTTGTACTCATCAACAAAACTCATGAAATACTTGTTTCCTCCTAATGAAGGAACCTCAAATAGCCCACACAGATCAGAATGCACAACTTCTAGAATGTCTTTAGCTCTCATTCCTAGTTGTGACTGAAAAGAATTTCTGGTTTGTTTCTCAGCCATACAAACCTCACAAACTTTCTCAGGTAATGCAGTAATAGGCAAACCAGACACCATGCGTTTGACACCAAACTGATGCAAACTTTTAAAGTTTAAGTGACCATACCTGGAGTGTCAAGTCCAACATTCTTGTAAGACCTGGATTTTCAGAACAAGCTAGTTTCCGACTCACGCGTAGGATCAGTGTAAGCGTGACAGAAGTTTGATATTTGAGAAAGATTAATGAAGAAGAAAGTTCAGGAATTGATTGAGGAACGTTGCGTAGTCGTTTTCGGAGTTAGTGCGAGTCGTCTGCACACTTGCCTTATGGCGAGCGTGTCCAGAATAGGTTATTTCGCTCTTAAAGCAACGTTTTGAGTGAGATTTTGAACTCTCGGAAAATTTAAAGATTCTCTTTATTTTTCCATCGACCATCGTTTCATTTCGGAACTCTGGACTGTACGCACGATAGGTTTCACTTTTCGGATGTCCGCCGACGCTAATTTCTTTGCTTCGAAACCTTAGTTTTGAGCGATGGATGAAGACTTTTTCTATTTGGGACTTCTAACGAAGATTCCGTCCGTGTTGCCAGACTTTTTTCGACATTTCCAATCTTTCTTCAGTTGGAAGTTTTGTCGTCTGAGCACCACAGCAAAAAGTAGTTTTTCGGGACAGACTAACTTACACCGCTTTTGCGATTTTCGATATCGTTTTTCCCAAATCCTAGATAATGGTTTTGAGTTCTGGAATTCTGACGCCAGAATCTCTCTTAGAATTCTTCGGTGAACGTGCTGCAAAAATCGGAATCGCGAAATTTTCATTTTCCCACGATTTCACCCGCCTATAAATAGGCGAAAAAGCAAAAATCTTGCCATTTCACCCATTCAAGGCCGCGAGATTGAGGAGCTTGGGGGAGAGGAAGATTTTCGCGAAAACTTGACCAATCTTCGTGCAGTTCGTCCCTACTTCTAGGTATCGAGGTAACAATCATGAATCTTACCTCTGATTTCTGTTTCTGCTGAGTTTCTGAAGTCGTTTCTATGCTCACAGTTTTGAGCTTTTTCTAAAATGGTCCGATTTCTTTGATTTCTTGCTTGGGTTATGTTCTCTAGGTTCCCAAGAGCCTAAAACCTCTGTCAGTAAACTCTGATTGCGATCCATTTGACTGGGATCTGAAAAACTGATTCAAAATCCTTTTTGTCTCACATTTCGAAACTTTATTGTCGAAAAGCTATAATCTGACTTCGTGCCTTTAGGATTTGTTGTCACGGATGTCATGAGGATCGTTGCTGTCAAATTTGTTTTCAGAACTGATAACTTTGAAGTTTTGAGCCTTTATTTTGGACCAAAATGCCCCTGGATAGTCGTATTTCGACCCGATTGTCCGAAAATTGTTCCGACAGTTTCTTTGCCTTAGTTTTACCCTAAAACTACCTTGTGAATTGATTTGATCGAAGAAAAAGAGCCGAAGCTCTTTTCTCCTTATGGCCATGGGCTATTTCCTAAGGGGGGGGGGGGAGTTTTTCGTTTTCGAAAACTTGTCCTTTCGTACCCGATTGTCGTATTCTGAAGCTTTAATGCTTTGTCTATCGTTTATGTATTGTTTTGCGATCGAACTAATCGATTTTGTTTGGATTCTGCTTTGTTTTTCTCCGAGGTTCAGTTGAAGGAACTTTGGAAGACTCAGAGCAATTGTTTGAGGAGAACTTTGCTTGCGAAGCTGGAACAGCTCGAGGTTAGGGCAACTTACATATATATTAGCTATGATTGCATGATAGGCGTCGATAAATTCGACTTATGCTTTGCTATGATATTGATTATGATGATGGTTTATTGTTATGAATGTTTTCATAACTTATGATGTGATGTTGTGTTGAATTGAGCGTTTTGACGCGACTTCGGAGTGGAGATTCATTGATCTGGTGATCTTTGATATTTTGGGTTTGATGAGCAACCCTAGGCAAGTCCAAATGAGGGGTTTGAGACCTAGCCTTGTTGGTATTCGTTGGTTTACTTAGACTTTCCCCGGGAAACTTCTTTTGGGTGGTTGGTTTTCGGAAAACTTAGAAGGATTAGAATTTCGAAAACTAAAGACTTGGGAAACCTAGATTTTGAGAAATAAACTCATAACCTGACTAATCTGAATTGAAATTATTTTTATTAACGTTTAAGTATAGGAAAACTGAAGGGGAAAATATTTACGAAAGACGGGGAAAAGTCGACCTTTGTTGTGAGTTTTGGTTTTGGGGAAAGCCACTAAGGTGAGCTATGGTGATGATTGAAAGTCACCGAGTACTCTAGTACTCTTGGGGAGTGTTGTGGAGCCGTGTTGTATTGACCGACACCTAGTGCTCTTGTTGTTTGGGCTGTGTTGTATTGACCGACACTAGACCCTTGTGTATTCTTGTTGGTGGAGTTGTGTTGTATTGACCGACACTTACTCCGAGTTGTGTTGTATTGACCGACACTAACTCATGGGTTTGCTGAGATTGGGTTGTGAGCTAAACACTTTCGTGGTAAGGACGATTCGTTGTTTGGCTAACCACGTTGCATTCAATCGGGTGAATAACGGGAATGGTTCACCTGTGCATATCATGGTGAATAACGGGAATGGTTCACCTTGCATAAATGATGAATAACGGGAATGGTTCATCATATGGTGAATAACGGGAATGGTTCACCAAGGATGAATAACGGGAATGGTTCATCCAGGATGGATTTCATCCAGGATGGATAACGGGAATGGTCCATCCATAGTGAAGAACGGGAATGCTTCACTTGTGGCAAACGGGAACGCGTCACAAATCCGGATTCATAATTGCATTTCACGCATACATTCATGCTGACTAAGATTGTGTGCTGTTTGTTTATTGAAGCAATGTTAGAGCCATAACATGCTAGGCTTACTTATATGCTTATATAACAACTTATATATATACCCTGTCACATGTTGAGTGTATATGTACTTATTGCTGTGAGTTGACCCTAGCGCCTTGGCTTTGTTTGTATGTTTGTGTTTGGGCGGTCGGCCTGCTGCCAGATGTCGATGGCCGACTGGTTCTCGACGGTCTCTCCCTCGGGGGGGATCAGATATGAGCTGCTGGATCGGGATGCCCCCACCGCTTGGGTGATTGATGTGGCTGGTCACCGAGCGACGTATAGGGGAAGGGTCATGGAGGACCGGACGGATGAGCGAGGACGCCTGACGAGCGGAGTGCTACGGCGTATGGAGCTGAGTTTTGACTTGCCGCCCTCAGTTCATTGTGGACCAGGCACTGGACATGCACCACCTGCACCACCTCCGACTTCACCTTCTGTTGAGGAGGACCCAGAGGAGATCGAGCCTGCTGCTGCTGCTGCTACACCTGTTGTGCCACCTCCGGCTACTGCCATCGCTTCTACCGACGTGGCGTCGTCCTCTAGGCTCGTACAGCCGAGGAGGGAGTCTGTCGTCCCGTCTGCCTCACGTCTCTTGTCTTTCTCTTCACCGCACGGCTACCGTGTGGACCCCTTGATGAGGGTGGAGGAGGAGGATGTTCTCACAGGAGAGGTGGATGTGGAGACCGGCTCGACTAGGGCGGTGCGCAGGACAGTGAGGAGGGAGGTTATGGACTTGGACACCGAGATGATTACGGTGGATTCCGACTCTGACTCCGAGAGCAGTGGGGAGAGCCACTCGCCGAGCAGCGATGAGGAGGAGGAGGATTGGTGAGCTGAGCTGGGAGGGTAGGTTAGGTTTAGCGACATTTTTTGTGTAGAGCTCTGATCGTCAGTTTCTTTTTGGGGACAGGGTAGGTTCCGATGTGTGGCTTTTTGTGTGGTTCTTTTGAGGAGGATCACAGAGAGTCTGTCGGAGTATAGGGGTCTTTCTTTCAGGCCATTTTTGAGTGCCGACTTTCTCTTGGATAACTGTATTTTGATACTTTTACCTACAGTGCTGGTTTGTATATATTTGCCTACGGGCGTACTACTTTGGAGTCACTGCGGCTTCGCGTGACATGGAGTACAGCTAAGGCTGTACAGTTGTATATATTGTATATCGGTTAGTTAGTTGTTGGGTTTTGTCTTTACTTCCTTACCGCTTTGATTTAAAGGAAAGAAAACGAAAAAAAAATTACCTGTTTTTCGCGTAAAGTTTATTTTTGGTTACTAAAGTGACACCTGGAAATCGGGGTGTTACAATTCTTCTTCAGGTTCTTGTGCAGCAAAACATTTGATTTCAGCAGCTTTCATATTGACCTGAAAGGTTTTGTTCTTTGTGAGATTAGCATTCAGAACTAGCCTTTCCTCAGGATCATACAGATGGAGCTTCCTATTTTTCGTGTCAAAGTTGTACCCTTTCTCCACTAGTTGACCAATACTCATCAAATTGCACTTTAACTCTGGAACATAGAAGGCATCTTTGATAACTGCAGTCTTACCATTCTTCCTTGGAATGACTACATATCCTTTCCCTTTTATCTGAAGTGTCCTGTTATCAGCAAATTTTACTCTGCCAGTCCTCGTCTTGTCCAGATCTACCAACCATTCATTGTGGTTGGTCATGTGATTGGAACAGCCTGAGTCTAGGTACCATGTCTCATCAGTTTCAGCACTCACTATTGAATTCATTGTTGTGACCATTAGCATTATAAGATCTTCATCAGAATCTTCCCTTGTTGCATAAGCTTCCTTGTCTGCATTCTTCTGCTGTTTTAGTTTACTAGCGCGACACTCATAGGAGTAGTGTCCCATCTTGTGACACTTGTAGCATTCAACATTCTTCATATCAATCTTCCTCTGATTGTCACCATTCTTTGCAGATTCACCTCTCCTTTTGGACGATTCTGACTTGTCAGAATTATCTTGAGACCACTTTGACTTGTTGCTGGACTTTCCTTTGCCTGTCCACTTCTTCTTTTTGCCATCATGATTGTCCAGACCAACCTTCAAAGCTTGTTCTGCAACTTTCACAGAATTACGATCAGCAAGGCGCATCTCATGTGCTTCCAATGAACTCTGCAACTCTTCTATCTTCATGTTGTCCACATCTTTAGATTCCTCAATTGCCACTACGATGTAGTCAAATTTGGGAGCCAAGGATGTAACACCCCACTTTTCGATATTAGGTTATTTATTATTTTATCTTTATTATTATTATGCTATATGGTATTTGATGAATTATGTGATTTTATTAGATAATTAAGTGATTATGTGATATATGGAGTGAGTAAATTATTTAAATTATATATGAGTGATATTTGTGATATAATTTAAATCTTATGGGATATAGTATAAGATTTAGATAAATAAGGTTGTTAGGTTTTTGTGTGAGTAATTGAGAGTGGGGCCCATTAGTATGACTATTTCAGGGATATGAGTGAATTAGAAAGAGAGAAATCAGAATTTGAGAATTGGAGAAGTTAGCAGAGGAGAAGAAAAGAAGCGTGAAAGAGAGAAGGGGAGAAAAGAGAAGAAAAACCTAGAATTTGATTTTCAAGAGGTAAGGGTTTGAATTCACCTTGTATAATTGTAGAATAACAAAGGTTGAGTTTAACATGAAGGAACTCCCATCTTCTTTGAAAATTCAGAACTGAGAGACTGTGTTGAGTGTTAACATGTGGTGAGCAAAATTGATTTTTGAGCGAAATTGAGGTTCTGGGGAAAATTGGGTTCTGTTCTGTTCTGCCCGCATATACCCTAGCAGCCTGTGTTGTAGAGAGCATAACTCTCTCTACATAATTCCAAATTGAGTGAAACCAATTTTTTATGAAAGCTAACTCATAGGGCTATGTTGGGTAATATTTTCATAATTTTTCGATTGCTAATTCAATACCAGAATCACTTGCAAGTTCATTCTGTTTCTGCCCGCAGACACCCTAGCAGCCTGTTTTGTAGAGAGCATAACTCTCTCTACAGAATTCCGAATTGAGTGAAACCAATTTTGTATGAAAGCTAACTCATAGGGCTATGTTGGGTAATATTTTCATAATTTTTTGATTGCTGGTTCAATACCAGAATCATTTGCAAGTTCATTTTGTTTCTGCTCGCAGACACCCTAACAGCCCCTAACAGCCTGTGCTGTAGAGAGCATAACTCTCTCTACAGAATTCCAAATTGGGTGAAACCAATTTTATATGAAAGATAACGTATAAGGCTATGTTTGGTAAAATTTTCATAATTTTTGGACTGCTCATATAGTACCAGGATTATCTGCAAGTTTGCTATGTTTCTGTTTATTTCTGGGATTGATTCTGAAAATGATTCTAGTAACTGATATGAGACATTTGATGATTTTGTGTTGCTATTTTGTCAGTGGAATAGTAAATGATTTGATAATTATATTGAAGTGTTATTTTGTGCAATTTTGGTGTGATTTCCGTTATGGAATTTGGTGAGAAAATATGTTATATATTTGGGGCTGGAGTGGTCTCAAATTGCATGTTTTAATTTATGAGTTTTTGCACGAAATACACTTCATTTAGTCAAGAGGCAACGTGTCGGTTTTCATCGGAAAACTGAGGTTTGTCCCAGAACTGGCGTGGTTCTGGAAGTCTGGAGTGGACTTCATTGGTGGTTAACTGTCTGGAGTGGACGCGGTGATACTGCTAAGGTTAACAATTGGTACCACATGCATACATTAGAGTCTCACACACTAAGTTTCACGTTTTCAGTGGTTTTATGTGTTTGGTGATTTGTTGGTGAATTGTTTTGCTGTTGTGGTAAAGTCGAATTATTATTCTTCTTAAAGCTTATAATTTTCCGAAACATTAATAAGAATTGTGAAACTGTCTTGAGAGCAAATATTATAATCACTCAGATTTTAAAGAAAAGGTGAAGTGTTTATAAAGCTGAATCTGAATTGTTTACTTGCTCTTTGTTATGCTATATTTTATACAATGTAAGTTCTTACCCTTCTGTTGGAATGATGTTCTATGCGACATCGCTCAGATACTGGAGGTAGAAATGTGGCTCATGAGGAGTAGCTTCGGAGAGTCTTAGTTTATGTTATTATTATTATTATTATTACTATAATAAAATAAGTGTCTTGCTCTGTAATGTAACACTGGGTAGATACTTTATGTTACTTTTACATTTCGGTTGAGAGGATTTTATAACCTCTCCTTATGGAAGTTGTTGAATAATTTTCTAAATTATGGCGATGTCGTACTGTTGACGGCCGAAGTGCTTATGAAATTCAGTTTTGAGTATGATGAATTTTATTGGAATATCATGGAAGATAAACCTATTTAGATACGTGATTTTATGCATCTTAGGATTATCTCGCTGGTTTAGATATTTTATTGGCAGGAATAATTCATTTTTTGGAAAGCATATGAACTTATAAATTTTCAAACACAATCAGTGTTAATTTTAATGAGTTTTCGTGAAGAAGTGTAATGCTCCCTCGATATGTTTTTTAAACTCTGATAAATCTTTTTAAATAAAAAATGGGAAAAAGGGGGTGTTACAAAGGACCTCATGATTTTCTCTATCACCATCACATCAGTGATCTTTTCTCCACAGCCCTTCATTAAATTGACAGTGGTTAGGATCTTGGTGAAGTATTCACCCACCTTTCCATTCTCCTCCATCTGAAGACCTTCATACTGTCTTCGAAGAGTTTGCAACTTTACCTTCTTTACCTTGTCACTGCCACTATGAACTTTTTGTATAATGTCCCACATCTCCTTTGCTGAAGATGCATTTGCTATTTTCTCAAAATGCGTATCATCCACGCATTGATGAATGAGAAACATCGCCTTACAATCCTTCTTCTTCATATCGTTATGAAGAGCCTTCTGTTCTTCAGTCATGTCTTGGGTCAGTGGTTGAAACTTATTCTCTATAACATCAAGAACATCTTGAAACCCAAATAGAACTTTCATTTGAGAATTCCATCGATCCCAATTCTTATCAATTAGAATTGGGAGATTTACTCTGGGCAGATTGCTACTTGCCATCGTTAGGGTTTCAGTTTCTTGATCAAAATCGAGATTTACAGCGTGTAGGGAAGGAACCTCTGAAACTCGCAGCTTCCACCAATTTCAAAATCGCAGAATTACAATTCTGATGAAGGACGAGACTCGCAGAATCGCACTTCAACAAAACCGAGCCAAACAGATTCGAAACACATAGTTTCACAGCAACCCTAAACCACCAAACTTATCACAGGCCTCGAAACTCGCAGCTTCGATTAGAGGTTGTGTTTGGCTCCGTTTAAACAAGATTGAAACACGCAGCTTCAATCTTCACCAAGCCTTTGAAGACTGAAAGCAATACATGTCTTATATAAAAGACCTAACTTACTAGAAGATAACTAAAAGATAACTTCTTATCATAATAACTAAATCAGTTATTATCTTTTATTCTATCCTCTATCTAATAGCACTATATCAATATCTATTAGCTAGATTTAATATTTGAATTAATATCCACAATATTGTGCAAGTCAGATATTTTGGCTAACCAATATTTAAACCACAAATAGATAATACAAAGTAAATTATACACACCAAAAGACCCATACAAATTATCATATCTATTATTAATTTATTTTCAGATCTAGAAAATTCAACTTATTATTATAAAAATACATCTGTAAAAATATTAGTATAATATATACTAATGCATGTCAGACCAACAAATATTTTAAATTCAAAATAAAGTAAAAAAACATTAAACCAAAATACTAAAAAGACTTTTAAAACTAAAAGGTTTTTTAAAGTTTATCATCACCAAAAAGTAACAACAAAAATTAACTTAAGTGGCACCAAAAAGTAACAAAAAGTGACAAAAAAAGGAGTGCATGAATAGTAAAAAAAAAAACTCTAAAACTTAAGGTAGTAGATATATGTATGGCGGTTTTTTTTTTAATTTTATGTTTCGGGTATCTTTGGGTTCGGGTTCGGGCGGGTATGGGTAGGGATTTAACTAATAACAGACTCAAACTCATAAACTGCTACAGTAACGGGCAAAATCCAAACCCAAACCTAAATCTAGTCAACTCAGATTCTATCCGTCAAATCGGATCGGGTTCGGGCGGGTACCCATGAATTTGGGAAAAATTGTCATCCCTAATCTTACATGCGTACAAATTTTGGAATTTAATTTCAATTAATTAGAAACTGATCGTTTCAAACTATATTCCTATTGATAAAAATACACACAAGAGAATTATGCATAGAAGCTCAAATTTTCCTCATATGTTAAAATCATGAAATTAATACACTCCCCCGCCCCCCCAAATTAAATATGAAGTTAAATCAAATCTCTAACTCAATATTTAAAAGCCTAAGCTCTAATCAATAGTCCATATTTACAAATTAATTAATTTATGTTTGAACATATCTTACTATATTTAAATTGAAATTAATTAAGAAAGCTACATTAGACGATAACAAGATATATACGATCAATAAAACTTTTGGTTGCTTCATAATAAAATGAAATTGATAATTGGAATACCTAAATAAGCAATTAATGTACATTTAACTTGCATGTATTATGACCTCAAAAAAAAACTTGCATGTATTAATAAAGTAAGGATACGAAAGACTCACTTTTAGAAGTAAAAAATCTGGTAGAGTTTTCCTTAGAACTAGAGATTTTCCAAAAATATAACGTGCATGAAATATACCCAGGAAAATAATCCACAATAACAACAATAAAATTTCAACCAAATAGAATACAATCATCATTGAAACTAACATTTTATCAGTAGCGTCAAATTGCTAAAAATTGCCAATTGAAAATTTTTCTCAGTGAAAAACTCATTGCCACAACGTATACATTGATCAAAACATGAAGAACAATTGACAATAGAGTGAAAAGCAAGTGCAATAGCACGATATGTTGCAAGTACCACAAAGGGCAGGTGGTCGATCGTATGTCTCCAAGGAGATAGGTGTACAAGGACATAAGGATGATATATATATTTTGGTCATAGATGAAAGGAAAGGGAGTGAGAGATCTAGGATTTTGCATTGACCATAGATGAATTGGCCTCCACAACAAGTGTAGTGAATGACCTTAATGCTCAAAAGAGGGATTATAGTTGTGCAGGTAGTTAAACGTTAAGCGTACGATATACCATAAAAACTTAAAAGAAAATGGGATAAATCATATAATGAGGATGCAAAAATCTCATCGAAATAAGAGTAAACCCTTAAGTTGAAGGGTGGAAAAAGAAGCCCCTCTTAGAAATGAGGACTTTTTTTACAAGTTTAATATAATATAAAAAGATACAAATTACATAAAAAAAAATCAGCTTAATTTTTTTTACTTGAGTGTGGTGTTTCTGCCACATGGACAAGGATTTGACAAACCTTGTGTGATGCGTCAAAGTCATTTGCACATTATCTTAAGCTTTTTTGAATGTACGCAATGAGCCAATGCCATTGAGTCATCCCGAGACCATCAAATAATATCTCTTGTAAGCTTTATTCTTGGGACTCTCATCTACAATATGCAAACATGAATGATGCAATCCAATATTTTTGGCACCTTTTACATGGATTCAAATGAGACTACAGTGTGCCATTGAGGATGGCGCAATCCGAGAATCATCCCATTGTGTCCAATACCATATTTTGTAGGGAAAAATAAAAAATAAATATTGTTTCTTTAACATGTATGTCAGCCATAATGCAAATGAGACTAAACATCCATCATTTTTCGGAATTACTATTTTTACGCGATGCATCATAATTCAACTAGCCTAGAAAACCCACTGCAACTCAGTTCATACAATTCCATACCATTTTCTCAATCTTTCTTGAAGTCAATTTCTACAATTGCAACTTGTTATATAAATATCTTGTCTACTAATACCTTGATTTCACTTTTATTGATACCTAATCACTTTTTGTGTCTTCACGTTAATTTTTATGCATTAAGCCTTAATGGCATTATCTCGTTGTGTACGTTCGGAAAAGCAATAAAGATACTCAGAATGAGCCAATGACATTAGCACATTACATAGGAATTGCCACATGACAAAAATCACCGCACTCCAGTAAAGTGCTTCTAAACTATTTTCGGTGTTATCAATATTTTTTCTACTTTTTGTCAATAATACATGGATTATAGCCACAAGGGATAACCAAACGATATTTACATCAAGTAAAAGATGACAAAGCTCGTACAAAAGAGCAATATAACACTTCGAAGAATAAACCACTACATAACATAACATGCCTAAATATATTTTATTAAACTGGTAAAAAATCCTAGAAAGGAAGTCATGGTTATATGCCTAAATATTTATTTTTGGGAGTCTATAAAAACACTCGAACTACACAACACACTTTTTTAATAACCCCAAAACACTCATATTACCTGATAACCTCTATACATCATATCTTCCTCACCATCTCTTCCTTAATGCTCTTTCTCCCATTCCATGACATCCTCATCTTATTGCCTACATTGTACTCATCAGTTAAATACTCATCTCCCTCTCATTGTCGTTCATTCTTTTTCTCTCTTCGTTTTGTTTGTGTGAGGCTTTTTGTCGTGGGGCGAAGCTTTGTCTTAAATTAATGATTTCAGAATTTGGTAGTTTGTAGTAGATTTCAAGTTACCGGACTCTAAAATCCATAATCATTTTAAAATTACCGGATTCTATTGTGCTTTCATTCTTATCTAATATGAAATTGTGTTTTATTTCAGCAAGATACCTACAAGTCCAAGAATGACTGACCATAGGGCTATCAGAAGGACGTGGATAACTTCAGCAGGGCACATTGGCAAGGGGAGCTCTACAGAAGGCCTTGGACTTCATTACCCATAGTATGCAGGCCAACATGGCGTTTCAGAGGAAGGAGAAAGTTGCGTCTGAATTCACCTCCACTTCACAAATTATGATTTTGTAATGGGTAATGAGAGGTGCAGGTGTTGACAGAACGAATTAGACTTGTCTTTCATCTAACCCTGAGTATTGATCGACTTTTTAAACCCGAGTCGATTCATAGATGCAAAGGTACCCAGTGGGATGTGGGTATAACGAATATGAGCCTCGACGGGTTAATGGGCCGGACCGGTCTTGCAAACCTATGACAAAGCCCCATTCCAATGTTCGAACGGAACAGGACATAACAGAACGGAACGGGACAGAACAGGATGGAACAGGACAATAATGTTATGTGTGTTATGTTTGGTAACTCAAAGTCAATAGAACAGAACCATGATTTTAATTACATATATAACCTTGCATGTTTAATATTTGATGGAGAAAAACAAATTGAACTCAATTGAACATTTTGCATAGAAACCGTTTGTTATTGCTTATTTCATTAAATAATCACTTATTTCTTTAAAATAATCACTTATTTATTTAAAATAATCACTTATATATTGTTTAAATGTTTCAGTATGTTATTGAAATCACTTTTTTATTTCATGATAAGCTAAAGTAACTGTTTCAAATAATTTGTTTTCAGCTTCACCTGAAACAAACACAAAAGGTGAGATTTTGATTAAAAAAGTGATTTTTGATTAAAAAGTGGTTTTCCAAAATAAGTTGAATCAAACGCACTCTAATTGGCTCGTTTATCATTGCTTACAAAAACATATTTACTTTTGAAAAAATAATTGATTATATTTTAATTAAGTTGATTCGTGTTTGACTACTCTAATTAAAATCACTTTTTTATCTCCTCTCATCTATCATCATAGATTTTCATGATAAGGTAAAGTAACTGTTTCAAATAATCTGTTTTCAGCTTCACCTGAAACAAACACAAAAGTGAGATTTTGATTAAAAAGGTTATTTTTTTTAATTAAAAAGTGATTTTTCCAAAATAAGTTGAATCAAACGCACTCTAATTGGCGCGTTTATCATTGCTTACAAAAACATATTTTACTTTTGAAAAAAAAATTGATTATATTTTAATTAAGTTGATTCATGTTTGACTACTCCAATTAAAATCACTTTTTTATCTCTCTCATCTATCATCATAGATTTTCATGATAAGTTAAAGTAACTATTTCAAATAATCTGTTTTCAGCTTCACCTGAAACAAACACAAAAAGTGAGATTTTGATTAAAAAAAAAAAGTGATTTTTTGATTTTAAAAGTGATTTTTTTTTATTAAAAAATGATTTTTTTTCAAATTAAGTTGAATCAAACGCACTCTAATTGGCTCGTTTATCATTGCTTACAACAAGTGATTTTACGTTTGAAATAATAATTTATTTTATTTTAAGTGATTTTTTAGAAAAAATAGATTTTCATTTAACTTTGTCTATAAATATAATAAGTGCTTTCAATTTTAGAAGTGATTTTAAACTGTTTAGATACATAAAATTTCAAATATAAATTAAGGGTATTTTTGAACTTGCAAAAGTTTTAAGAGAGTGTTCCGTTCCGTCCCCTTCCATTCCACCCTTTTCCAGAGAACCAAAGTGTCCCGTTCCTGGAGCCTTTTGTCTCGTTCCGTTCCATCTTAAAAACATGACAACCACAGAACGGAACCCATATGTCCTATTCCGTTCTCTTACCACTTGTCTACCAAACGCTACGGCTTTGTTTAGATTGGGGGAGTGGGATGGAGTGGAGTGGAGTGGTGGGGAAGGAAGGAGTGATCCATTGTTTGTTTTATTTAAAATATGATGGAAGGGAGTGGTAAGTAGTGGTCCAAGATCCATCATGCTCCATTACTTTCCTTCATATTTGCTCCACCCCAAATTGGATGGAAAGGAATGGAAAGGAAAACTAATCACTTAATTAAATTATAAAAATATTAGTCTACCCATGATAACCTCCATACATAACTTCTCCTAGTTGGTGGCCCTAATTTTCTATCATCCATCACGTAACAATCTGACTTTCTCCTTTGCTTTGCTTTTGCCATTGATGATTGAATCTTTTGATTCTTCCTGTATCAAATATTTTGTAGGCAATCTTTCTATACACGATTTTTTTTTGTAAAATCTAAAATTAATAACATTCATTTTCTCCAAAAATTGTAAAACGAGTACAAAATCCTAGGCCATAGCTTAGAAAAGCAGTCAATTTCGACAATATCATGCTAATGCTAGTACAAGCCAACCAGTTTTCATTTAAATAAAAGCACACATGCTGCAGATCTTCTTGGGCACATGGACAACTCTTTTTCCATTTCAAGTTTTTCCTCTGGCTTTAACCAAGGCATACACCAGATTGTCATAGTTTGTAAAGATGTTGAGTTCTGCATAATGTATTCTGCAAATCGTTTCTCATTTTTTTCTCCACTATAATTTGTAAGTGTGCACTTCCTGAACTATGAACAAAGGCTGTAAATTCAGGTTCCCTCTGATCCGATTGTCCTGCACGATGCTGGGACGAGAAGTTCGACAACTGCTTTACAGTAAAACAAAACTTAACAGCAGAAACAATAACACACAGTAATTGTTAACCCAGTTCAGTGAAAACTTTCAACTACGTCTGGAGGGTTTGCACCCAAAGAAAGGAAATCCACTATCTCAAGATTCAGGAATTACAGACACTCATGAACAACTCAGTTCATAGTTCACTTCCTAATCTACCCAGTGTATTTCTACTTAGAATCTCAACCTAAGTATGAGAGCCCCTCTCACTTTCTCTCAATCACTGCCACAGTGACTGGTTAACACAATAAACAAGTAGAGTTTGAACGCAATCAAACACACAGAATCTCTCTTTGCTTTATAGAATCAGTGAGCAAAGACAGATTCACAACCAACAAAGGACAAAGCACAATTAACAAATCCTAAAACACTCGATCTCTCTCTATCAGCTTCGACGCCTTCATGTTTTAGGTCTTCATCCTTTTATAGACTTCAGCAGCGGTAGCATGGGCTTTAGGGTTGGCACGGGCTGAAGAAATAGATTGCAGTAACAGCAATTCAAAACGCAATCTTGATAGATTCGGTTTCTTATTGCACAAGTAAAGATAGAAACCAATCTTTTAACAAAGATTGTTTCAACAAATAACAACCCAACAAATAAACCCTTCTGAAATAGCTACTTGCTCCTCAAGTAACTCGAAAACATATCTTCAGCAAATCTTCAGAGGGCCCACAACAGAAACACAAGCTGAGGACTGATGCCCTAGCTTCACGAGATCAGAGGCCACGGCATCTGCTTCGACAATCGGTTGTTTTGACAAAATGCATGGCAACATGTTCCAACAATCTCCCCCTTTGTCAAATTTTGTCTAAAACAACTCACGATCAGAGAGGATAAAAACAAGAGAAACAATTCTCCCCCTTAGTCAGAGCTCCCCCTCAACTAACGCAACTCCACAACCAACTATCATACTTCAGAAGGCATAGTCGGAACAAAAATACTTACAAACACAAAACCAGAAGTACAAACAGCCTAAGCACATGATGACACCAAAATAGAACAGCTTGAACATCATAGTATCAGAAATACTACCATCAGAAGCTGGCAGCACATGATCAGAAGTACTACTATCAGAAGTACTGCCTTCAGAAGTTGGCAACACATAAGCTGTCAGAAATACTGCTAATCAGATGCATCGTTTCAGAACTACTGCTCTACTGCTATCAGAAGTTAGCAACACATAAGCTAACACTATCAGAGCTAACACAATCAGAAGCAACTTCACAGCAAAACGTCACAGTAGAAACATAGGTCTTCACAAACTTCTGAAAACATAGACTTCTGACCTACTCCCCCTTTTTAGCACAAATTTGCAAAGGGTGCACCAAAAAAAACAAAAGACAATAGCAAGAGAACAAAGCAAACTAGGCTTCAGAACCGGACTCCTCCCCAGACTCGTCTGCACTTTCTTCAGATCCTTCCTCCTCTTCATTACCCGCTTTCTGAGCAGCTGTAGCAGCAGCAATTTGTTCACCACCTTGGCGTTCATCTTCCTGCAGCTTGAGTAGCAAAGCATCAACTTTGAGCTTCCTGGCATGCTCACCCTGATTGTCTCCTGCAAAGCCTTGGAAACTTCCTGTAATTCAGCAATTATGGCCTGAGTGCCAGATTCAGTCACTGGAGGAGCAGATGTTCTGCTGGTTGGTAAAGCAATGTCTAGCACATGTGGCTCCAGAAACAAACGTTGATCCAAAGTGATTGGAACTCCACGAGACACATCCACATCATCAGCCCTGAGAATCTGAGGATGTTGCTTCAGAATGATCTCAGAGATAAGGGAAGGAAATGAAACAGGCAGCTTCACAGCACAAGTATCAGCATACTTCAATGTTTGCTCAAACACGAAAGTTCCAAAGTCAAATGCAATAGACTTGCCAATCCTGTAGATCAACTTGGCAAGCGTTGCAGAAATACCAGAGGTATGCTGAGTAGGAACCCAATTCACAGCACCAATCCTGTTAAGAATAGCATACTTCACACTGAGATTTCCAGTAGACAACAACTTCTTGCTGGGCCACTTCTTCACATGACCTGCAGTAAGCTCCTTGGCAACATCATCCATGGACACTTCTTCATCAACAAATTCAATAGCACTTCTGCCAAGTGCTTGATTGATAACAGCCGGTGAAAACATCACACATTCAGCTCTCACATAGACTTTCCTGAATTCTGCACTGTCAGGAAGTCCTACATCAACAGAGAGATTTACCAAGAACTCTCTCACAAGCTTCTCATAGCACCTTCCAACATTCTGAATAGTCTTCATCAGACCTGCTTTCTCAATTAGTGCAATTACATCTCTGCATTCAAGAACATCAGAACCAACTTCCCTTTCCTTGGCCATTCTCCTCTTGCAAACAAACTTCCACTTCTGAACATTCTCTTCTAAGTGGAAAGACACTCTATCAATAGGAACAGCAGGAAAATTCTGAGGAATATGCTTACCAGAGAACTTCTTTTTCTCAGAAGATCGAATGTCCTGGACACCGGCTTCAACATCTGACTCAGAGTCTTCAACTTCAACTGAAATCTTCCTCTTCTTCTTCTCAGTGGGAGTCTGTTCTTCCTTTTGCTTTCCCTTACTCTTCACACTGGCCTGTCTGGATTTCTTTGATGGAGTAGGTGTGACTTCAGGAGAAGAAATCCTTCTTTTCTTCTTCATCCTCGCAGCAACACTATCAGCAAAGGTCTCAGTCAGAGGAACATCATCAGAAGCATCATCAGAGATGTTCTGAACAGAGGCGGGATCCTGGATTGGTTCTTCAGAGTTGACACCCGCAGAGTTATCATTCTTTGGATCAGCATCCTTAGAAGAGGATGATACAGAGATATCAGGCTGGGTAGCACCACCTGAATCTTCATGAGAAGTTGAATCCTTTCCAGAATTTTCTTGAGCAGAACATTCCTTAGACCCAGATGTCTCAACATCAGGTACAACATCAGGGGGCGATTTCACAGGAGAATCTTCATCATTGATTTCCTCTTCGTCAGGAACATCCTCAAGGATAGGAACATTCGGAGCTTTGCTATTCTTGACCTGTGATTTGTAGACCTTACACATTGGGTTTCATGATCTCATCTTCTTGGGAGTTTTCTTCGACACAGAAGATGGTTGAGAAGAATCACTCTTCAAACCCATACACTTGACTCCTTTAGCAGTTCTTTCAATCTTGGCCTTGACAGATTCCTTCTTTCCTGAACTTTGAGACATGATGAGTCGAGAGCAATTACAAACAGAGTACAGAACAACGAAATAAAACTGCAAATATTAGATGATATGACTGGAAGAAGATAGATGCACAAGCGGTTGAGAGAACACAATTTGCCCGTTGGAGGTAGTTATAGGATAAGTGAACCATGAAGAAACTTTCTCTCTGCTGATGTCACAACGGCAGTTAGTGATGACCAAGAATAAACTAGCCGTTAACACACTGGGGCACGCTAATTGCTATGCATCAGAAAAACAAATCCCTAGACTGCCTCTTAATTTTTCAAAAGTGATTGCATCAAGGGGTTTTGTGAAAATATCAGCCAATTGCTTGTCAGTTGTAACATGCTCCAAATTGATAATTTTATCCTCCACCAAGTCTCTAATAAAATGATGTCTAATGTCAATATGCTTGGTCCTGCTATGCTGTATGGGATTCTTGGAAATATTGATTGCACTGAGATTGTCGCAGTACAATGTCATGACATCCTGTTCAACATCATATTCCTTCAACATTTGCTTCATCCACATGAGTTGAGTACAACTACTTCCAGCTGCAATATACTCTGCTTCAGCTGTAGACAATGAGACACAATTCTGCTTCTTGCTAAACCATGAAATCAGATTATTCCCTAGGAAGAAACATCCACCAGATGTGCTCTTTCTATCATCTGCACTACCTGCCCAATCTGCATCACAGAAACCAACTAAAGAAGAATTTGTATCATGAGTATAGAGAATACCATAGTCACTCGTGCCATTGATGTACTTGATAATTCTCTTGACTTGTAGCAGATGACTAGCCTTAGGAGCTGCTTGATATCTTGCACATACACCGACAGCAAAGGTGATGTCAGGTCTGCTAGCAGTAAGGTACAACAAGCTTCCAATCATACTTCTATAGAGACTTTGATCAACATCTTCTCCTTGCTCATCCTTGGACATTTTGATGTGTGTAGCAGCAGGGGTTCTCTTGTGACCAGCTTTTTCAAGGCCAAATTTCTTAACTAAGCCTTTAGCATACTTACTCTGAGATATGAACATAGAATCCTCCATTTGCTTGACTTGTAGTCCTAGAAAATAATTCAATTCACCAACTAAGCTCATCTCAAATTCAGATTTCATTTGTTGAACGAAATGCTCCACCATTGAGTTCGACATTCCTCCAAATACAATGTCATCCACATAGATCTGTGCTATCATGAGCTTTCCTTTGACATTCTTCACGAACAGAGTTTTATCAATTCCTCCCTTGCAGTAACCATTGCCTACAAGAAACTCAGTTAACCTTTCATACCAAGCCCTAGGTGCTTGCTTCAAGCCATACAATGCTTTCCTCAGTTTGTACACATGATCAGGATGATGTGGATCTATAAACCCTTTAGGTTGTTCAACATATACTTCTTCATTCAAATAGCCATTCAGAAAAGCACTCTTCACATCCATCTGATAAAGTCTGAACTTCAAGAGACAAGCAACACCTAACAAGAGTCTTATAGATTCCAGTCTAGCTACTGGAGCAAAGGTTTCATCAAAATCAACCCCTTCTATTTGAGTATATCCTTGAGCCACTAGTCTTGCTTTATTCCTTGTGACTGTTCCAGTTTCATCTGATTTGTTCTTGAATATCCACTTAGTGCCAATGATGTTTACTTCTTCAGGCCTAGGCACTAACTCCCATACTTCATTTCTCCTGAACTGCTCTAGCTCCTCTTGCATAGCATTTATCCAGTATTCATCAGTGAGAGCTTCATTTACATTCTTGGGTTCTATCTTAGAAATGAAACAACTGTAAGCAATCATACTTCTGGATCTGGTAGTTACCCCTTCTCGAAGATTCCCAATAATGTTTTCTTGAGGATGATTCTTCTGAACCCTGATTGATGGAGCTTTGTTTGATGTAATATCTTTGTCTTCCTTTTCATCAGTACTTGTTTCGGGCTCATTGTCGAGGGCGGTTGCTGAAGCATCGGCTGGAACATCAGCACCATCATCATCTTCATTCAAAACTGTTTCTTCCTTCTTGCTTGGTTCATCATCCACAGTCACATTCACAGATTCCATCATGGTCCTTGTGCGAGAGTTAAAAACTCTATAAGCTTTGCTGTTCACAATATACCCCATGAAAATTCCTTCATCACTTCTAGGATCAAGCTTCCTCTTAGGATCACGGTCTGCAAGAATATAACATTTACTTCCAAATATGTGAAAGTATTTTACAGACGGCTTTCTACCTTTCCATAGCTCATACTGTGTAGAGGATGTCCCTGCCCTGATGGTGACTCTATTATGTATGTAACAAGCAGTACTCATAGCTTCAGCCCAGAACTGGTGTGGAATCTTCTTAGCATGTAACATTACTCTAGCTGATTCCTGGAGAGTTCTATTTTTCCTTTCAACTATTCCGTTCTGCTGTGGAGTGATGGGGGCAGAAAATTCATGGCTAATACCTTCTGTTCCACAAAACTCCAAGAATTTTGAATTCTCAAACTCCCTTCCATGATCACTTCTGATTCTCACAATCACACAGTCCTTCTCATTCTGAAGTCTCATACATAGATTCTTGAATATTTCAAAAGTCTCTAATTTTTCTCTCATAAACTCAACCCATGTATACCTTGAAAAATCATCTACACAGACAAACACATACCTTTTTCCTCCCAAGCTTTCAACCTGCATGGGACCCATGAGATCCATGTGAAGCAATTCCAGAACCTTTGTTGTGGTCTGATGCTGGAGCATCTTATGTGGCACCTTGGTTTGCTTACCAATCTGACATTCTCCACATAGCTTTCCTTCTCCCAAGCTCAAATTGGGCAATCCCCTTATTGCTTCATCTGCAAGAATCTTTTGCATGCTCCTGTAGTTGAGATTGTAGGATCACGCGCTTACCACTACGCCAAAACCAATTGGTTTTGGCGTAGTGGTAAGCGCGTGATCCTTCAATTGGCATCAGAGCTCCGGTTCTGATTTTAACACCTAACAGTGTTCAGTGATCCAGAACCTTGTGTGAAAAACAAGCAATGGCCCAAGCCAATACTTCCGCTGACAACAATAACAACAACAATCAACTCAGAGCACCAATCTTTGATGGTGAAAAGTTTGAGTACTGGAAAGATAGAATAGAATGTTATTTCCTTGGCACTGACCCAGATCTCTGGGATATGGTCATTGAAGGCTATACTGATCCAGTAGATGCTTCAGGAGTGAAGATCCCTCGTTCTGAAATGACTGACGCTCAGAAGAAGCGTTTCAAGGATCATCACAAGGCGAAGTCCATGCTATTCAGCTCAATATCATATATTGAGTATGAGAAGATCTCTGACAAAGAAACTGCTAAATCCATCTTTGACTCCTTGGTCATGACGCATGAAGGAAATGAAGAGGTCAAGGAAACCAAGGCTCTTGCTCTCATACAACAATATGAGCAGTTTAAGATGGAATCTGGTGAAACCATTGAGGAGATGTACTCAAGGTTTCAAACTCTGATTGCTGGAATCAGAGTGCTAAACAAGGGCTACTCTACTGGTGATCATGTCAAGAAGATTATCAGAAGTTTGCCTAAAGAGTGGAGAGCTTTTGTCACTGCCCTGAAACTCTCCAGAAATCTGAACTCTTTGAAGTTAGAAGAGCTTGTGAGTCATCTCAGGAGCCATGAGATTGAACTCAAAGGAGACAAGCCTCAGAAGAAAGACAAGTCTATTGCTCTTAAGTCAAAGTCTGACAAAGCAAAAGCTTATCAGGCAGAAGAAGAGAACTCATCTGAAGAGCTATCAGATGCGTCTGATGATGAAGAGCTGTCTCTCTTCACAAAGAGGCTAAGCAAACTTTGGAAGAACAGACATAGCAAGGGAAAAGGACCAAAGAGAAGCTCAAAAAAATATGAATCTTCATCTGGTCAGAAGAAATCATCTGGAAAGGAAGTCACTTGCTTCGAGTGCAAGGAATCTGGGCACTACAAGAGTGACTGTCCCAAGCTTAAGAAGGACAAGAGACCTAGAAAAGTCTTCAAGAAGAAAGCCCTCATAACCTTTGATGCAACTGATTCTGAAGAAGCTGAGACAGAAGAAGATGAAGCTGTGGAGGCTCTAATGGCTACCACTAGCAGAGGTGCTGAAGCTTCAGAAGATGATTCAGACTCTGAAAATGACGATGAGACATCTTATGCAGCTCAGTTAAGACACCTGTCATGGTACCTGGACAGTGGATGCTCGCGACACATGACGGGCACAAGGTCTATATTCCAAAAACTGACACCGCTTAAGTCAGGAGGAGACGTTGGCTTTGGAGGAAACCAGAAGGGAAAAATTATTGGAAAAGGTTCCATAGGAGATGGAAAAACTCCAGTTATCAATGATGTACTTCTGGTGGAAGGATTATTTCACAACTTGCTCTCCATAAGCCAAATTGCTGACAAAGGTTACGATGTGATCTTCAATCAAACTGGATGCAAAGCTGTTAGTCAAACAGATGGATCCGTTTTATTTTCTGGGAAGAGAAAAAATGATATTTACAAGATCAGATCCTCTGAACTGCTATCTCAGAAGGTCAAGTGTCTCATGTCAGTTAATGATGAGCAATGGATCTGGCATAGACGCCTAGGACATGCAAGTCTCAGAAAAATTTCTCAACTTAGCAAGCTAAATCTCGTCAGAGGATTGCCTCATCTGAAGTATTCATCAGAGGCTCTATGTGAAGCTTGTCAGAAGGGTAAATTCACCAAGAAGCCTTTTAAAGCAAAGAATGTAGTATCTACAACAAGGCCCCTTGAGCTACTTCACATTGATCTCTTTGGACCAGTGAAAACTGAATCCATTGGAGGAAAGAAGTATGGGTTAGTCATTGTAGATGATTATAGCAGGTGGACATGGGTAAAGTTCCTAAGGCACAAAGATGAAACACATACTGTGTTTACCAACTTCATTACCCAAGTTCAGAAGGAGTTCCAATCTTCCGTGATTACTGTCAGAAGTGACCATGGTGGAGAATTTGAGAACAAAGCTTTTGAAGATTTATTCAACTCTCAAGGAATCTCTCACAACTTCTCTTGTCCTCGCACTCCTCAACAAAATGGAGTAGTTGAAAGAAAGAATAGAACTCTTCAGGAGATGGCACGCACCATGATGCAAGAATCAAGTATGGCCAAACACTTCTGGGCAGAAGCAATCAACACTGCTTGCTACATCCAGAACAGAATCTCCATTAGACCAATTCTGGAGAAAACTCCTTATGAGCTATGCAAAGGAAGACAACCTGACATCTCTTACTTCCATCCATTCGGAAGTACTTGCTTCATGCTCAACACTAAGGAGCAATTGGGTAAATTCGATTCTAAAGCTTTAAAATGTTATTTTCTTGGTTATTCTGAAAGATCCAAAGGTTTTAGAATTTATAATATTATTCATCAAACTGTTGAGGAATCCATCCAGATTAGATTTGATGATAAGCTTGGCTCAGAAAAGTCAAAGCTGTTTGAAAGATTTGCAGATTTAAGCATTGACTGTTCAGAAGCAAATCAACCAATAAAAAGCCTAGAGGATGTTGCTCCAGAGGCTGAAGCATCTGAAGATTTTCCAACAACCTCTGATCCTCTTCAGAAGAAGAAAAGAATAGTTGCTTCTCATCCAGAAGAACTGATCATTGGCAACAAAGATGCTCCCGTCAGAACCAGGTCTATGCTCAAACCTTCAGAAGAGACTCTTCTGAGTCTGAAGGGATTTGTGTCTCTCATTGAGCCAAAATCAGTTGATGAAGCTCTTGAAGACAAAGGCTGGATTCAAGCAATGCAAGAAGAGCTAGATCAGTTCACCAAGAATGATGTATGGACCTTAATGCCTAAACCTAAAGGGTTCCATGTCATAGGAACCAAGTGGGTGTTCAGAAACAAGCTGAATGAAAAAGGAGAAGTAACAAGAAACAAGGCAAGACTGGTAGCTCAAGGCTACAGTCAACAAGAGGGAATTGATTACACTGAGACCGTTGCTCCTGTAGCAAGGCTTGAAGCTATAAGACTACTGATTTCCTTCTCAGTAAATCACAACATCATTCTTCACCAGATGGACGTCAAAAGTGCCTTCCTCAATGGCTACATTTCAGAAGAAGTGTATGTCAAGCAACCTCCTGGCTTTGAAGATGACAAACACCCAGAGCATGTCTACAAGCTCAAGAAGTCACTCTATGGATTGAAGCAAGCTCCCAGAGCGTGGTATGAAAGGCTCAGTTCCTTTCTTCTACAAAATAAGTTTGTAAGGGGTAAAGGTGACAATACTCTCTTCTGCAGAACCTATAAGAATGACATTCTTATAGTTCAGATTTATGTTGATGATATCATTTTTGGTTCTGCTAATCCCTCCTTGTGCAAGGAATTTTCTAAGTTAATGCAGGCTGAATTTGAAATGAGCATGATGGGAGAACTTAAATACTTCCTGGGAATTCAAATAGATCAACGATCAGGAGTCACCTATATCCATCAGAAGAAGTACACCCTGGAACTTCTGAAGAAGTTCAACATGAGTGACTGCAACATCTCAAAGACTCCAATGCATCCAACATGCATTCTTGAGAAAGAGGAAGTTTCCTCTAAGGTTTGTCAGAAGCTCTATCGTGGAATGATAGGCTCTCTTCTTTACTTAACTGCATCTAGACCTGATATATTGTTTAGTGTGCATCTCTGTGCTAGATTCCAATCAGATCCTAGAGAGACTCACTTAACTGCTGTTAAGAGGATCCTCAAATATCTGAAAGGAACCACTAACCTTGGCTTGATGTATAGAAAAACATCAGAGTATACACTTTCAGGTTTTTGTGATGCTGACTTTGCTGGAGATAGAGTGGAAAGAAAAAGCACTTATGGAAGCTGCCATTTCCTTGGATCAAATCTTGTCACGTGGTCAAGCAAAAGACAGAACACAATTGCTCTATCAACTGCTGAAGCAGAATATGTCTCAGCTGCCACATGCTGTACACAAACCATATGGATGAAGAATCATCTAGAAGATTATGGGTTGTCTCTGAAGAAGGTTCCTATTTATTGTGACAACACAGCTGCTATCTCACTAAGCAAGAACCCCATTCTACACTCAAGAGCAAAGCATATAGAGGTAAAATATCATTATATTCGTGATCATGTTCAGAAGGGCACTCTATCACTAGAGTATGTTGATACTGACCATCAGTGGGCAGATATTTTCACTAAGCCCTTAGCAGAAGATAGGTTTTTATTTATTCTTGAAAACCTGAACATGGATTTTTGTCCAGAGTAAGGTTTTCTTCAGAACTTCTGACCATGGTACCTCTGAAGTCATCAGATGTTACCTCTTTCAGAAGTTACTCGATCAGAAGCACTTAACCCACTGGTTAAACTTCTGTGGTAGACAACAATACACGTGTCACTTCATTTGTGACATAGTTCCTTGAGTCGCGTGGTATATCTGCTATAACGATGATGTCTACTCTCCTCTACTATGTTATTTTCATACTATATACTTTATAACCGTTGATTTTGCCTTTAATTTCTTAGAAAAACTGTCAACGGTTACCATTAAACCCACAATATGCACTATCACACACGATCTCCCACTCACTTACACTTACGGTTTTGAAACTCCCGTGTGCATTGCATTCATTCATACTTCTCCCTCCAACATTTCCCCTTTCTCTCTGAACCCTAAAACCTCATCCTCTAAGAATCATGGGTAAATCAAGGAAACCTAAGGCGAATGTTTCTGCTGCTACCACACAAACTGCCAAAGATCAGGAGAAGCAAAGATTCGAGGAAGCTCAGAAGATTCTGAATGCACCAAATGTAGTCACCTGTGCAAAGAAAGTGGAAGAACTGAATGTGTGCTGCGAAGCAAGAGTTGATTTTGATAATCTTGCTCAACAAGGGTTTGATATCAGGAACCAAGTCGAGTTGCAAGGATGGTCTGGGTACTTCAACAGGCTCGTTGGTCCAATCTATCACAAATTGGTTGTCGAGTTCTGGAAAAATGCAGTGTGCAATGACTACTACGTCGTCTCCCATGTACTGGGCAAGAAAATTGTGATCTCTGAAGAATCTATTGCAAAGCTGCTGGGTATGAAGTTCCAGGAGGGAAAAAGGATCAAGAATGTTGAAGCAAATGTTGCTGGAATGAGGACCGTTGTCAACAAGGCGCTCTATGATAACTGGTCTTACGAGAAAACCAAGTACAGCTTTAAGGACTTGAAGTCTGAGATGAAGATTTGGCAAAAGATCTTCATGCACTGCATTCACCCTAGAACTGGAGGAACTGATTACCTGAATGCAACTCAGAAGGTAATCATGTACTACATTTCAACTGGTGAGCTTATATGTTTGCCATTCCTTCTTTTCAATTATCTGAAGGAGTGTGTGGAAAAATCAAGGACCACAACTGGTTCTGAGAACAAGAGATTCATCTCCTACATTCTGTATGGAAGGCTACTGTCAGATATCTTCGTCCAAAACAAGCTTGTTAAGACTCTATCAGATCTTGAACTTCACGAAGATCTGGCCACGATAGTTGGTGATACCCTCAATGGCACAAAGTTAAAGAAAATGCAGATCATTGAGAAGATCAAAGTAGCTCCCAAAGAAGACACTTCTGATGAAGTTCGTCAGAGGAATTACCCCATTGATGACTTTCCTATTTGGTCCAAGAAGGACAATCCAGCATGCATTCTGGAATATGTAAGGATGCTCAGAAGACAAGGAGATCCTATCACCCTTACAGAATTCGTTAACACCCTTCCTGAAAGTCCTCCTAAGCTGACTACCAGGAAATCCAGAAGAGCAACAAGCAGCAAGCCCTCAGATCCTAAGGGCAAAGGGATTCTGATAGAGGAACCTGCAAAGAAGAAGGCTGCTTCCAAGACCGTGATCATCAGGGAAGCATCTTCTGAAAGGTCTCTGAAGAGAACCTCAACTCAACAACAACAAATGTCTGATTCTGAAAGCTCAGAAGACACATGGGAAGACTTCTCAAGTGAGGAAACTGAAGATGAAGACAGGCCTCTGGCTAAGAGACGCAAAATCATTCTTGAGGAAGAGGAAGATGAGCAGGATGACCATGAGATCATCCAGAATGTAATTCAGGGTATAAGAGACTCCTCAGAGGCTGAAGAATCCACAGATTCTGATGAGGTACACTTGGTAAGAAGAAGAAAGCTGCCTCTGAAAGGTCCCCTTCAGCAGAAAGAGACAGTTGCAGAACAAGCTTCTGAATCTGCTTCAGAAGTACAACGTGAAAGAAGATCTAAAAGAACTTCTGATCCAGCAAGGGCTGTCCAACTCACCAGAACCTCACCTATCAGAAGCCCTGCTAAGGTAATTACTGAAAGCATTAATTCTGATTCTGCTTTAGTAGTTGTACCTGAACAACCCCTGCCTATATCTACTTCCATGCCCACCTTAACCCAAACAGCACCCACTCAACCTGAAACACAAACTCACACACAAGCTGAACCTCAAGCTCCTATTTCAACCATCCAAACAGCTACCACATCCATTCCTTCCATTCCAATTTACACCTCTTCCACATCCATCCCAACTGAACCAGTACCTCCCTTAAATTCCTTCATTCAAGACATTATTCAAAGTGAGGCAACTCTAAAGACCTTAGTTCAGCAATTCACTTCCAAGCCAGCATCTACTCCACACATCTTTCTCATAACCCAGACTGGTGAGATCCCTGCTGAGAAAGAGAAGGAAGATGATGATGTCCAAATCCTTGAGCCTCCTTTCAATGTGAAGCCTCTTCAACAAATTGCTTCCAATTTTGAAGATCGGATTCCAGACGCTGCTGAGACCTCCTATGTATCCTTGTCCAATTACTCAGCAGTCAACTCACAGGATCTGAGTTTCACTTCACCTGAGAAGACTGTCACCTCAAGGCAAAGGCCAGATACTATCTCTGAAGCTGAGCATATGGATGAATCAGATCACTCAGGCGTCGAGAAGGATCATGAGATTGATTCCATTCCTTCTGAACACATGGAAGAATCAAATACTTCGAGCTCCAATGCTGCCAGAACTCCTCAGCCTGTTCTGACCCTGGCCACCTCTTTCCTCCCTCAGAGTCTTCCTCAACTCATTCAGGAGTTTTCTGCAGAAGCAATTAGAAGGGTGAACTGGCTGTATCAGGTAACTGATAATCAGTTTGATGCTTCTCTTGTTGATAGTCTATGGTCTGCATTTGAGAGTTGGTCAGAAGGCAAAGGTTATGAACTTCAGAAGCAGCTTAGCAGGGAGAAAAGACTCAGAGTTCATGATGCATCTGAGAGGGTCTATGAGCAGAGGCAGAGAGTGCTGCACAAGGTGTGTGAGCCTCTGAGACGAGCTATGGCTGAAAGACCATGTGTTGTCTCTGAATGTACCTCAGAGGATGTTGAGATGGTTTCAGCAGAGGAAGAAGAAGAAAGCACAGATGGTATAGTTATTCTGGAAGATGCAGATGCTGATGAGGTTCAGAAACAAGGGCCGATTCACGTTGATACTATTATGACTTCAGAAGCTGAAGCTGCCACTCATCCACAAGCATCAGAAGTTCCTCCCTCTGCTCCAGCTCCAGAAGTTGCCGTTTTAGCTGCCCGGATCGACAGGATTCAAGATGATCAGCAGCGATTGTTTCAGATGGTTGAGCAACAAGGACAAGTTCAGACTAAGCAAAGCAAGCAGATTGCAGAATCATCAAGCAAAATGGAGGCCATCATGAAGTATCTAATGGAAAACCTTCCCTCCTCTTCCAAGCCATGATTCCTCATCTCTATCATGCATACATTTAATTGTTATGACCGCATTTATTTTATGCTGACTATGTTTAATTATTTCTTATCTGATTCAATGCACCGTCCATTTAGTAACTTACATGCCTTTATGATTTGATAAGTTTTCTGCATGTTTTTCTGTTACCTTTTCTCCTTATAATCTTCGCCATCCTTCTTCTTCATCACAAAGCAATTCACTCCCTCATCATTCTATTTCATTACTCCTTGTTCAAGAATGACTTCTGTCGATTTGATTTCTGAACTCAAGACTTTGGTATTTGACCAAGTCTTTCCATGGAGTGTTAATCTTTCCTCTTCTGAGATCTCTCAAGCTATTGAGAAGATTGAGCATCTTCTGACCTGTTGGCTCACCTCTCATCAGACTCTCTGTCTTCAGAACCTTCAAGAAGTTCTGACTGACCTCCTCCGTCTGACCAATCGTCGGAAGGACGTTGAAGATCAATTCCAGGGCATTTGCATGCTTCTGGAATATGAAGCAGATAACGATATAGCGGATCCAGAGGCGGTCCAGGAGAATGTGGCGTTGAAGGAGGAGCTAGCTACTCAGTTAGCCTCAATTGATCAGGACATTCGTCCCCTCCACCTTCACCTTCTATCCATGAAGAATTCTCGAGTGTTCCTATTTGTCTAGGATTAGTCTTCTTCATTCCTCTCTCTCCCTTGTACTTCTTCTCCGTTCAGTAATAATAACATATTTAGTTGCATCATTTCTTGTTATTGTTACTGTTGTTTTTGTTTTTTCACTCTTTTTGATTATGACAAAAAGGGGGAGTACATATATTGGTTTTGATAAATTTTTATATTACATAAAACCAGTAGAGGAGAACAAGTATCAATACTTATAGCACATAGATATTGTCAAGTGTCTCAGATAAGGAATACATTTTGTTCATTTTATTCTTATCGTGAACTAATCTTGCTTCTGACGCCTTATTCCAATTACATCTAGACAACACTCTATGTTATTATGTGATATACGCTAAGTTCTGAACCATCACTTCTGATGAGTATACATCTCTTCAAGCGTAAATTCTGATCACATAACCAGACTCCGAATCTAGTTTCTTCACAAATTCATCAAGTCATAGATTCAGGGGGAGTCAGAGGGAGACCATTGCTCAGAATCAGGTTTTAACCCAGATTCAGAAAGAGCATTGCAAACCGTTACACAAGGATAAGTTTAATCTCTGATCCTTTCTCTCTTGTGTATTCAGTTTATTGTGTAAAAATTGTTCATCAAAATACTTGTTTTGTCATCATCAAAAAGGGGGAGATTGTAAGATCAAGGTTTGATCAGTGGTTGCATCTCTATATTTTGATGATTACAATTAAGGTTTGTGATGATGAACAATTGTGGTACCCTAACGTTTGTCTTTTTAAGTTGTGACAAACAGGTTCTGAATCTGACCCAAGCCTATTCGTTCAGAAGAAGAAGAAGAACCAAGGGTTACTAAAAAGAGAGCTCTTTATCCCACCATGTTCGTTCTGAACAGTGGCAAAAGCTTCAGAAGCTCTGAAGATGGAAGCTCTCAAGAAGATCTGAAGAACTCAAGTCAGAAGTTCTGAAGACCAGATGTTCCAGTGGAACGGTCCAGATGCAGAAGACTCAAGTTCTGAAGACTTACAAGAAGTTGGTTCTGAAGACCCAAGCTATTCTAGCTCTGACGATCAGAAGTTCTGAGGAACTTGTTCAGAAGCAGAAGTTGCACGGTCAGAGGAATCCAAGCTTCAATCTGACGATGATCAGAAGCTTCATCAACGTTCATCTGAAGCTCCTTCATCACAAGTCAACTGGTGAAAGGACAGGTCGCTATCACAGTACAACGTCGTACAAGTCTCAGTCTGTCCGCCACCTACCTTGCACAGCCTAGTAGTCTGATATTACAGAATTGCCACTCCAACGGATAAAACCCTAGCAACGGCTACATCACAAGTGTTGGAGTATATAAAGGCTGAAGAAAGAAGAAAGAGACTAAGAAACTTTGCTGAAAATATTCAACATATACGAACCATTCTCTTAGCATTATTTCTTCACTGTTCTTAAACTTATGAGTTTACTATTCGCTTGTTAGAAGCACTCTTTGTAAACCCGAAACCTTTTACATCATATTGTAAAGTTCATCAAGAGACCAAGGTTGGTCGGATCTTGAGAGGACTGAATCAAGGCTGATTCAGTATTTAGCTAGTCTTAAGATGTTCGATAGATCAGCTTCTTAAGAGGATACTAGTGAGAAAATCAGTGTATTGTTAGTCACTTAGCAGGTTGCAAAGTGCAGTTGTAACACTCATTGATTTTAGTGGATTGCCTTCATCAGAAGAAGGAAGAAATCACCTTCACAGGTGGACTGGATTAGCTTGAGCTTTTATCTCAAGTGAACCAGGATAAAATACTCGTGTGCTTTACTTCCTATCATTAAGCACTTAGTTTTTATCTTTGAGTTTTGAAAAAGCAGAAAAAGTATATCAAGGATTCAAAAACTCTATTCAAACCCCCCCTTTCTAGTGTTTTTCGCACCTTCTAGTCTTTGATGCCATACATTCACCTCATCTTCTTTAGTTAACAAACATCTGGAAACATGAGCTTTTTCTTCTGATGTCCACATATAACAGTTGTCTTTTGATCTGACTCCTCTCATCACAACTTTCTCATCATCAGTGGTCACAACACATTCTATCTTATTGAACTTCACATCATATCCTTGATCACACAGTTGACTTATGCTGATTAGGTTGGCTGTTAAACCATTCACAAGTAGCACATTGTTCAAGTTAGGAGATTCTGTGCTAACAAGTTTTCCTACTCCCTTGATCATTCCTTTAGCTCCATCTCCAAACGTAACATAGTTGGTGGAGTGACTTCTGACGTCTTGCAAGAAGCTCTTGTTTCCTGTCATGTGCTTTGAGCAGCCACTATCAAAATACCAATCTTCCTTTGATGATGCTCTGAAGGACGTGTAGGCTACCTGACATCTGACTTCACCCTTGAGCTTCCATTGCTTCCTCATCTGTACAGGCTTTTTCTCGTGCATCTGAGGATAACCATATAACCTGTAACAGTAGGGCTTTATATGACCATTCTTACCACAATAGTGACACTTCCAAGGTACAGTTTTGTCAAGCTTAAGCTGGGGTTTCACATGCAGAGGTACATGTCGAGGCAATGAATCTGACAACTGATAATTTATGGGCTTCTTGAATTCAGTTTGTTTTGCAGCAGACACAAACTTCTTTGAACCTTTCTGATTTTCTTTGTTTGCTGTTTTATAGTCAAAGCCAATTCCCTTTAGACTCCCTCCTTGCTTGCTAGTTTCTTTCAGAATTTCATCAAGCATATCAGAACCACTGTTCAACATTCTAACAGATTTGTGAGTAGCTTCAAGCTTTCTTGTCAGAGTTGCCACTTCCTCTTGAAGTCCTGCATTGATCAACACTAGATTAGCCTTTTCAATAACATCAGCATTATTAAACTTACTTTGCCATTCCTCCAGATCTTCCTTCAGCTTTGTGCTGAGCTCTTTCAGTCTTTCATTCTGAGAAACAAGTTGTTCTATCTCACTTTGCTTTTCTCTCACAAGTTTACATGCTTCTTCCCACTTGATGTGTAGCAGCTTGTAAGTCTCGGCCAGTTCCTCATCTGTAATGTCCTCATCACTTGTATCAGACTCATAGATGGTTCCAGAGAAAGCATTGACTTTGTTTGCAAATATCTCCTCCTCATCTTCAGTGTCTTCATCTGACCAAGTTACCATCATACCTTTCTTCTGCTTCTTTAGATAGGTGGCGCATTCAGACCTGATATGACCATATCCTTCACATTCATGACACTGCACTCCTTTATTCTGACCAGATCTTTCTTCTTCTTTGGTCTTCCTCTGTGAATTAGAAGGCTTGGGTTTGTTATCGAACTTCATGTCCTGGACAATAGGCCTGGTTCTTTTGTCAATTTTTCTCAATGCTCTGTTGAATTTTCTTGCTAGCATGGCCAGAGCCTCTGAAAGATTTTCACCCTCACAATCTTCATCATCACCTTCATCAGTGTTTGACACAAAGGCAATACTCTTATTCTTCTTCTCAGATTTTCCACTCAGTTTCAACTCAAATGTCTGCAAAGAGACAATAAGTTCATCAACATTCATGTTCTCGATGTCATAGCAAACTTCTGAGGAAGAGATCTCAAGATCTTCCTTACAAGCTTCTCATCTGACATAGGTTCTCCCAAAGCAAATGAAGCATTAAACAAGTCACGGACACGCATGTGGAATTCTGAAATAGTCTCTTCTTCAGTCATCATCAAATTTTCAAATTGAGTAGTAAGCATCTGAAACCTTGACATCCTTACTCGAGTAGTTCCTTCATGTGCAGTTTTCAGAATTTCCCAAGCATCCTTTGCCACAGTACACGTATTGATCAGCCTAAACATATTCTTGTCAACTCCATTAAATATAGCATTTAGAGCCTTTGAATTTCCAAGAGCAGCTTCATCTTCAACACTGGTCCATTCTTCTTCAGGTGTTTCCACAACAGTAGTAGAGGTGCCTTCAACCTCAGCCTTAGTGGGGTGCTTCCAACCCTTGCCAATAGCTTTCCAAGTCTTGTTGTCAATTGATTTGAGAAAGGCTGTCATGCGAACCTTCCAGTAGTCATAGTTAGTACCATCCAGAATGGGTGGCCTATTGACTGATCCTCCCTCCTTGTTATCCATGAGAACTTGAATCAAACTCCCTGGAGCTCACCCAACCAGAACAGGGTGCCTGCTCTAATGCCAATTGTAAATTCAGGTTCCCTCTGATCCGATTGTCCTGCACGATGCTGGGACGAGAAGTTCGACAACTGCTTTACAGTAAAACAAAACTTAACAGCAGAAACAATAACACACAGTAATTGTTAACCCAGTTCAGTGAAAACTTTCACCTACGTCTGGAGGGTTTGCACCCAAAGAAAGGAAATCCACTATCTCAAGATTCAGGAATTACAGACACTCATGAACAACTCAGTTCATAGTTCACTTCCTAATCTACCCAGTGTATTTCTACTTAGAATCTCAACCTAAGTATGAGAGCCCCTCTCACTTTCTCTCAATCACTGCCACAGTGACTGGTTAACACAATAAACAAGTAGAGTTTGAACGCAATCAAACACACAGAATCTCTCTTTGCTTTATAGAATCAGTGAGCAAAGACAGATTCACAACCAACAAAGGACAAAGCACAATTAACAAATCCTAAAACACTCGATCTCTCTCTATCAGCTTCGACGCCTTCATGTTTTAGGTCTTCATCCTTTTATAGACTTCAGCAGCGGTAGCATGGGCTTTAGGGTTGGCACGGGCTGAAGAAATAGATTGCAGTAACAGCAATTCAAAACGCAATCTTGATAGATTCGGTTTCTTATTGCACAAGTAAAGATAGAAACCAATCTTTTAACAAAGATTGTTTCAACAAATAACAACCCAACAAATAAACCCTTCTGAAATAGCTACTTGCTCCTCAAGTAACTCGAAAACATATCTTCAGCAAATCTTCAGAGGGCCCACAACAGAAACACAAGCTGAGGACTGATGCCCTAGCTTCACGAGATCAGAGGCCACGGCATCTGCTTCGACAATCGGTTGTTTTGACAAAATGCATGGCAACATGTTCCAACAAATGCATTAACCAGATCATAAGATATTGAATATTGGCTACCAATTTTCAATTACTTTTTCAGCTTGTATTTTATTTTAAAATAATGATAATATAGGAATAACAAAAATTATAACGCATTCCGCTCCGTCCATTATCCAAACAATGTAATGGTAACTTTATTTCGCTCCGTCGTAAAATATCCAAACAATGGAATGAAATTTTTATTTCATTTCGCTCCGCTCCATTCCGTTCCATTATATTCAATTTCGCTCCGCTCCGCTCTATTATATTCCATCAATCCAAACATAGCCTACCAAAAGTACGCATGAGTGCATCACTCACCGAACTCCAGGTTCTGTCTCCCCCTCCTCTCGCGACATTCACTACCTTCTCTCGAATACACATGCATATATCTCCAATCCTCGCCGTGAATCACTGCATTGAACTTCATCATTCAACCTCCACCCACCATCGCATTCCATCATCAATTCAATTCAATCCAATTCACTTCCTCAAGATTCAAGAAAGAGTTTCAACCAACAATTCAATTCTCATGTCCATTCCAGAATTCAAAAATCCCTTCATCACCCAAACCCCTAGACTTAACACCCATTAACTCTTTCACTTGATCCTTCAATCTAGACATGGAAACAGTGGGCAAAAGCCCCAGAAAACACCCACCCAAAAACCCTAACAAGAACCACCCAACCCCAATTCCCAAACGCCACAAACCCAACGAATTCCCCACCCACCTCGACACCCCCAACGTCTCCCCCGTCGCGCGAACCCTCTGCAACCTCCTCACCCGAACCTCCCCTCCGGAAATCGAAACCGCTCTCACCTCCTCCGGCATCCACCCCTCCGATGACTGCGTCCGCGAGGTCCTCAAGCTCTCCTACAACTACCCCCACTCCGCCGTCAAATTCTTCCGCTGGGCCGGCCGCCTCCAGAAGCATTCTCCCCACGCATGGAACCTCATGGTCGATCTCCTTGGCAAGAACGAGCTTTTCGACCCAATGTGGGACGCGATTCGCTCTATGAAACAAGAAGGAGTGCTCACATTGCGCACTTTCGTCTCGGCTTTCCAGAGCTACTGCGTCGCCGGAAGGTTTAACGAGGCGATCATGAGCTTTGATGTGATGGATAATCATGGCATTGAGAAGGACGTTGTTGCGGTTAATTCGTTGCTCAGCTCGATTTGCTGCGAGGAGAATCAGACCTCGACGGCTATGGAGTTTTTCGAGGAGGTGAAGGGGAAGATTGCGCCGGATGGGGATAGCTTTGCCATCTTGCTTGAAGGATGGGAGAAGGAAGGCAATGCTGCAAAGGCCAAGACCACGTTCGGTGAGATGGTGATCCGTGTGGGATGGAGCAAGGAGAATGTGATGGCCTACGACGCGTTTTTGCTGACCCTGCTTCGTGCTTCGCAGATTGAGGAGGTGCTGAGGTTCCTTAAGGTCATGAAGGATCACGACTGTTTTCCAGGTTTGAAATTCTTTACCTATGCTCTTGATGTTTTTGTCAAGGAAAATGACGCCGCTCATGCAATCCCCTTGTGGGATGCCATGGTGGCCGGTGGGATAATGCCTAACCTGATCATGTACAATGCGATGATTGGGCTGCAATGCAACAATGGCGAGGTGGACAATGCGTTTCGCCTGCTGGATGAGATGGTCTTGCACGGGGCTTTCCCGGACTCCTTAACCTATAACATGATTTTCGAATGCTTGGTGAGGAACAAGAAGGTTCGCGAGACGGAGAGCTTCTTTGCTGAGATGGTCAAGAACGAGTGGCCGCCGACAAGTTCTAACTGTGCTGCGGCTATCGCAATGTTGTTTGATTGCGATGACCCCGAAGCAGCACATGAGATTTGGAGTTACATGGTTGAAAATCATGTCAAGCCACTTCATGAAAGTGCCAATGCATTGCTTATTGGTATTTGTAGCTTGAGTAGATTTTCAGAGGTCAGAAGGCATGCTGAGGACATGCTCGATCGGAGGATCATTATATATGAATCTACAATGAACAAGTTGAAGGATGCGTTCTACACAGAGGGTAGAAGTAGAAAAGACAGATTTGATAGCCTCTTCCGGAGGTGGAAAGCTCGTGTCAAGTTGTAATCTAGAAGATATCTGCCTGTTCTTTATGATTGAATATTTACTTATACTTAATCGTTGGTGTCAGAGACTAGCAGGTTTTACTTGTTTCTGGACTCTCTCGGCTTTGCCTCTAAGACAGTGTTCTATGACTTTCATCCTTTTCGCTCTGTGGTAGCCTGTCCTTTTGATAATCTTTTGCTACCGTAGTTTGTCTTTTCTGTGCAGCTCCTTTCCTTCTCCTCATATTGAATGTTTGTGTTAACATTTTTTAGGCTGGTCACACTCTGCTACTTGAGATGAACTTTTTAGCAGTTCATTAGTTGTAGTTGACTTGTGTGCAATTTTATTGACAGAATGATCATAATACAAAACGATTAGCTCTACTACAAGTCTTATGATTGCTGACCCAGCAATATCTCCTTGTTTTTTCATATTTGTGTTACAGGGAGTTCTTTTTAGGCCTGCTCATGATTTATGCAACCAGTTTTTTTTCTTCATCTTATTGCGTTACAGGAGGTTCTTTTCTAGGCCTGTTCATGAAATTTATGCAACCTTAAAACAGAGCTGCAAATTGAGTTTCCTTAGTTATCCATGTTGGGTTGAATGCTAGTTCTGAGCTATGCTCTTTCATTTTCTATGCTTATCTTATTGATGTAAATGCCTTGCTTGTGTGAATGGGGCTATGATTATATGGGGTACAACAGAAGCCTGAATGGGGACTGGGGAGTGAGACTATCAAGGAGAGGAAGAAATGTTGGGTTTTTACTTTTGGGTGGTGTTATGCGTGAAACAAGAAGTTGGTTTAGTGAGTAAATGAACAAACTAATAAAGGAACAAAATCTTGGTCAAAATCCTCACTCATCTAATAATAGTATGAAGTTATGAAGAGAAAAAAAAACTATTTTGAAAAAAAGTTGTAAGCTTTCCCTCTTCATTTAAAGACTGTACTTCATTGCAGCTTACAGACCTAGAACTTTGTATGGTGTAAGAGTGACTGAACTAGTTGCTAAAATCGTTGTATTTTTATGGAAGTGTAGAAACTAGCTACTAAACGTGTTTGCATTTTGGTTTGGGTCTAATAGAATTAGTTTGAGTTGTAAGTGAGCGGTAATCTGCTAAAGCCCAGGTACTATGGTAGGATCCGTCTCTATTAATAGAGCTCACATGTACAGTCAGGTATACACTAGATTTGTCCTCACTTTGCTCTTTCTCTCCATTTTTCTCTCTCAACCTTTGTCCTAGCCTTAATCTTTTAATGGTATCCAGATTCCAGAGCTTGATTAAGGCCCCGTTTGGAAGAGCTTATTTGAGCTTATCTGATAGCATAAACTCTTATGTCAGTGTTTGGGAGAGCTTATGCAAACAGCTTATGGCCCTACCATAAGCTGTTTTGAGCTTATTGTCATAAGCTATTCATGATAGCTTATAAAAAAGAGCTTATGCTTATCTATAGCTTATTTTCAATTTATTTCAATCAATATTTTAAAATAGCTTATGAATAAGCGCTTAATTAAGCTGGGTTTCCAAACGGGGCCTAAATCCATCAACAACAGCTTCTACATACCCGCTAACCAACCTTAATGGTGTGGTTGAAGACTATCACCCACCTAAGTCGCCTACTTCAGCATCTTTGACAGCAGGTCAGGTGATTTTCTGTCATGTGATATCGGTCAAGCTCGACGAAAAGAATTTCTTATTGTGGAAACAAGTCAAAGCTCTGATCAAAAGACATCTCCCGCGGAGGCACCTCCCATCATGATCGAGATGACAGTAATGTCGATGAAACCTACCTTCACTAAGCTTGAAGCATGTTACAAATGTTGGCCTAGAGAAATATCTTATAACAAATATCTTTGACTTATGTGCTATTTTCTCGAAACTACTTCAAGGGTAGATGATTGTTGAGCTGGGACTATCATTTGCTAGACACACTGCTTCTTGGTTTGAAGGGACCATACAACTTAGACAAAATTTGATATGGCCATCAAGGTGGTAAAGACTGCCAAAATGAAGTCAATGCAATGGTTAAATTGATCTATCTGAAATCAGTGTTGTCAATCTAGGATAGCGGAGCGATGGGCCCAAAAAATGCTATAGCAGTACAACGTATAGTGGGATGACCGCTACATTGAAGAAGGAGGAAGAAGGACAAAACTAGGAAGAGGGAGAAGGAAGGAGGAAGAACAAGGAGGAGGAAGAACGAAGGGGAAGAAGCTAGAAGCATGTCATAGGCTCATCGACAGCTGGAAGAGGCTCGTCGGCAATCACGCGTGGCTAACGGTGTGATTGGCTGTTGATGAATGATGGTTCAGGTCGAAGATGTGAAACGCACAAGACAATACGTTTCATTTATTCCCAGCGGACCCCAAAACCCTTAAAAGTTAGTCCTAATGTTAAAAAATGAGGGCATTATTGGAATTTTGACCTTCTTTGTTTCTTCTCTGTTGCGCCGCAAAAGCTTCGCGACCTTCACGATTTGAACCCCTTTTTCAGCCACCACACCCGTAGCGGCCAAGGGTTGCTCCGGACCACACCACCGTGAAAGCGTCGCGCGCTATTAACAAGCTTGTCTAAAATAAAACAACGGTCAAACTGCAACTAAGACAAACCAATGCCCGACACACACGACACCGACACCTCTGCGACACTGGCACAACACGTGTCAGACACTCCTTCATGGCGTTTGAATAAAAAATATTTTTTTGCGGTTTGGAAACTTGAGATCATGAAAGAAATTGCTAATTTGTCACTTGATGAATCAGAGCTAAAGGTTATACTTCTCAATGATGATGATCAAGAAAGAGGCAAAAACCATTAGATAGATTAGCATTTTTTTGAGACAAAGTGGTAACTTTTAAAATGGTGTGCCTCTTACGATTGCTTTTGTGAAGCTCTTGTCATTGAGCTTCCGAAGTGGTTTTTATATACACACACGCATACATACATATATATATATATATATATATATATATATATATATATATATATATATATACATGTTACATGTGTGTATATATATATCCACATTCTAAAAGTAACGAATTGTCCCTGTGTCCTACTTTTGAAGGTTAGCCGTGTCAGTATCGTGTCAAAATCGGTGCTTCATAGGACAAAACAAAGGTTAAACCACAACTAAACAAATTGGGACCTAAATAAAGCTATGAAATTTCTGAGCCACTCCTTACTACTTTTTACACTCTCCACCTCCATCACTACCCTCAACCACCACTCCCTACCCTCCATCATCGACATTTCCACCTGATATCCTCCACAGCCCACTGCATCCACCACAACCTGACACCCATCACCTCTTCTGTCACTACCTCTTGATACCCTCCCTCTGCCGCTGCACTGCACAGTCCATTGCCACCACTTCTAGAAACCTTCCACCATCCATCAACCTGCATCGTCATTGCCACTGTCCACCATCCACCAAAAGGGTGCTTCACAGTGGTGGCAATACACATGAATTTACAAGGTTATCAACTATTTTTTAAGACTAGAAACCAAAAAAAAAACATGAAGGGCCAAAATTTTCTTAAATTGGTTTAAGATACTATGAGAGTTTTATTTTATATTATATATCAAACGTTTTTGGTTCATGATTGATCTGCAATTCATCTTTTTCCCATGCTGAGCTCATACACTGTATGCTCAAAAGAGGATATCTGTTACTAGTTCTGTTTATTGATATTTGGTTGGGAAAAGTTTAGGTTTAGGTTTCAAGGTATCCAAATTCTAAGCCAGTACAGGCAAAAAGCCTTAGCAGGGGCTTATAGTGTTATTTGTATATAGCCTACCAATGAAGATTGCTTTGTGCAGGAATCAATTCTAAGCCTGTCCAGTAAAGTTCTTTGTTCCTTACCAGCTGGACCAACTCCCATTAGCTTTTAGTCTCTTTATTACTTTCAGATATGCTTACCACATTCTATGTCATGAATATATTTGGAGAAGATCACAAATTGTTGAAGCAACCCGTACCATGGGATGTGCATGTTTTGATGGCTGTATTGGACCAAACAAAAGACTATAGGTTGTGGAAGTAGCATTACTCTTCTTTTTTCCCACATGTTGGTACACATGAAAAGTCATTGTTATTGGCTTTCTATTTATAAAAAAAATATGAACAAGGGTTGAGAAAAAATTGAGATTAGAGGCATGACAGATGATTAGGGAAGACAAGTTCTAGACTCCAAACCTGTGTGCATGGAACAAGGAAACAGTTTCAAGTGTGAGGGGGAAGTAGTGGAAGACCTAGCAACACTGTCTATTTGATTTTGTTTAACTTTCATTTGTCTCTATTAGCTTTAAATTCCTTTGAGAATCATCTATGAGATTTTGCATTGCGAAGTGAAGCACCTGCAGTTGTCACCAGAAACAATTGACTTAACCACTTGAGATGGTTAACTGTTCCCACAAGTAACAGAAGTCTTAATTCTTCTGTTTCCCCAGTGTGTTGATACTAATGTTCAAAATTGTAATAATTTAATTTTTTCAGAACAAACTAACGATATGTCCATTCTAAATATCTTAGTTTGTTTTCAGTTATGAAGGTCAGTTTACAAATTAGCAATGTTTTGTGATATTGTACTGATATACCTGTAATTACTTGCTCATTTTATGTGTATTACAAAGAATGATGATACTGATTATGACATTCACATGTCTCTGAGTAATTAGAAAAAATTTAGGTCTTAGCTGCATGATCTGCATAATTTTTTGAACAATCTACATTCTCTAAATATGTGCAGCGATCCTTTCCATTTTCAGAACATGTAACTAATTTTTTTCCCCCATTAAATACTATGTGCATCAGACTCAATTGCAAACTATGAAATTGTCAATTAAATATTGGACAGGCGATATCTGCAGTTTGAACTTTTGCAACAGCTGTTGTGTGTAGGTTTTCTTTATTCATTTGCACGCTTTGCAATCTCAGTTTCTTGCAAATTCTGTCTATGAATACTGGTTTTGTTTTATGAATTCCACATTTTTTTACACTAGTGAAGTATTGAGTTATTAGTATAACTGTTATCCACAAAAGGATTCATGTTTAGAAGAACGATTCTTCTATCTGGCACTTTATTTATTAAGGCTTGTTGATGAATATTGTTTTCTTTCCACTATTAACTATGAATTTTTTTAAACAGAACTGAATTCAAATAAAAAAAAAAGTTAATCTAAATAGAAATAAGAGATTGTGTGTACAACTACGTGCGGATGTAATTTGGGTGCTTGAAATATTGCTCTTTAACTGGCTTGGAGTTCTCAACCTAGTCAGTCATCTTGTATTTCTTGTTCATCGGTCAAAACTTTTATATGATTTCAAATTTGTTCGTAAAAATATTTCTTCTATATGAACTTTTGTGATATTAAGCGTTCTCACTCTTTGATGTCATGTATATATACAACTCCTGCATGGATTGTAATATACCTAATCTGTGTTTATTTAGTTTTCTGAAGTTTTAAAAAGGCATACAATTAAGCAGTGACTATTTCTACTCGATTGAAAATTTTGTAATATAAAACTGGTATATAACCATAATGCATATTAATTATCTTTAATTGTATTTTATCAAATAAGCATAATCTACTGATGCGAGTTTAGACATGGGACAGAATTTAGAATACTTTAGCAATGCAAGTTTGGTATATTACTTTTTATAAGTGAAATAACTGCCGAGATTCTTAGTTGTTGAGAAGCTAGGCAGCATAAGAAAATATATTTGCAAAAAAAATCAAATGCTTTAAAGAGACGAAAAGTAGATACCAACCTTAGCTTCACGCCAATAATAGTTAAAAGAAGTTAAATTTAGTTCCCTTGCTGGTAAACACGTTCCAACTACCCATAACATCAAATTGGGAAGAAAATCAGGAAGCATGTTTTACTGTTTTGATCCCTGAATCTTCATGCTGTTTCTTAATTTGAACAATCACCACTATCCCCATGACTGTTTTCAAAAGAAATCTGGTATCGGGTGGTGCCGGTGGCCGCACCAACCTCTTAGTGTGGTTAGCTGCCATTATTTGCACGATTTTCGCGATATCTGTTGTAGTTTGCGGCATAGTAGTGTTCATTGCTTACATGGTGATTCACCCTAGGGTACCTGTGATGAGTATCACTAGTGCTCATCTAGATCTTCTAAAAAATGATTATGCTGGTCTACTCCAAACCCAGATCAGCATTGTCGTGACCGCAAAGAATGGGAATGCAAAGGCTCATGCGTCGTTCTCCAACATAAGATTCAACCTTACCTACCAGGGCCAAGGCATAGCAATGCTGGTTGCGGACCCATTTGAGGTGCCAAAGAACAGTTCGAATGATCTTAATTATGTTGTTCAGTCCTCTTCTATACCGTTAACTCCGGACCAAATGGAGGAAGTGGATGATTCGTGGAAAAGGAATGAGATTAGTTTTGATTTCAAGGGAGCTGCAAGGACACGTTGGAGGGTAGGGCCTATTGGATCTGTTAAGTTCTTGTGTCGTCTGAGTTGTAAACTCAAGTTCCACCCTGTGAATGGGAGTTACATACCCTCGCGGTGCACCTCCAAATCAAAATGATTCTTTTCTTTCCTCCATTTTGAACAAGTTCTTACATAGCCAGCTTCTTCCCTCTGTGGACCATGTTTGCTAATATAGATTTTCAGGTAATAAATTTGAGAATCTTGTCTTTGCTTTTGTAGGAGATAATTTAATCGTGCTAGATTAATTGTAAGCATGCATATCTATCCCGAAGAAACTCTTTTAGGAAACTTTTAACTTTAGTGGTAGTTGATTTAATATCTAATACCATCTGTGAATGTAACAAGTTTATCAAATTTACTTTGGTGTATGCTGCATCCTTTGTTCTTCCGTAGTTCCGTCTAGGTTTTTTTTTTTTTTGTTTGGATTCATCCTTTTCAAAGGAATGAGAAAATAGAGATAAGATTTGCAAGACTGGAGAATTGGCACATTGTTATTCATGCTTTTTGTTCCGGCTTTCAAGTGTTCATCTTCTCTATAGATAGCCAAACTTGAAAGGGGAAAAATATTTTGGAAATTCAAATTACCACTAACAAAGACAGAGATTAAACCAGATTTAATTAAGAGATTAGAAAAATCCAACCATTCGATCAACATGAAAAGGGGGTAATGATCTCACGCCTTTCTTCTTTTGGCACCTTTTCAATGAAGCTTTTCCCTCGAGCTGTTTTACGCATTTGGTGCTATCTCTGTTGCTAGGTTTCACATATGCGCTTTATGGTAACACCTTAGTTTTTTATACGACATGTTACATGTTGTTCGGTATCCTATTCAAGTGGCACGAGGGACCAGGGTCACATGATCACATCTCAAGAATTTCAATTACATTGTCATTAATGACCGTGTATCACTAAACAATAGTACTTATCACTCTCGTACACCAACTTTTGTGGTAGTTTTTGACCGCTAGAGTTTGTGGTAGTTAAAAATCTTCATCATTGTCAAAACCTGCTATAAAAATGAGCCTATGAACATTGTATGCACTATTTAGTGGTACACTTATCACTAATGTAGTTGAAATTCTCCTAGCTTAAAACTCCCATAAAGGTGGGCATTTGAAAGTGGTATGTACTATTTAGTACTATGAGCATAAGGGTTGTTCCAATTACTAGTGCATAATGACTCAAAGCAAAAAGAGTATAAGAATGTCGCCTTAAAATAACACACACTTTAAAAGAGCAAGTGCACCTTATTGTGTAAGTAATATAGGATTGTAAGTTTCAGTTATCGAATTCAAGGGATTAGGTGATGAATTAGAGTTAGGGGATTGATTCATAGTTTAAGCAAATAAAGTTGAGATTGATTATGATGTTATGGTTATAGGCGAATAATAATGAAGAGATTAAGAATGAGAAGGATTCGAGATTGTAATACCATTGGATCATCTACCCCGCTTATTATATATGATATCCTAATTACTAATTGTGCCAACCATGCCCCTCCTATAATCTTAACTCGTCGCTAAGTTGTTGATAACTGTCTTACCAGACTACCCTAATTTACTAGTATCCGTCATTGTAAGCGATAAGGGAACATATGCATGAAGTGCATAGAGGTGAGTTAGAGATATTTCACTACCTAACTGTAGAAAGTTGAAAATTTAGAAGAACTAGTCCTAAACCCCCGCTATGAGCGATCTATTCTCAATTCCATATACTTTTTTCCCTTTCACTGATTCCACAATTAACTGGTCTAATTAGGTAGTGTTTGGCCTAACCTTGTTTGGTTCTCTTCTCCTTAAAAGGAGAACCTAGGCCAAACACATTAAAAGCTCTTTGAAAAATAAGTAACTTATTTTATTGAGGAAAAAGATAATAAGAAGCTTTTAAGAAGAAAAAAAGGTATCAAAAGGATCTTTATAGAAAGAAAGAAAAAAAGTAACTTAATTTCTTTATGGAGACCACAATATCGTGCTCTTATTTACGAGGTTTATCTATCATCACCTCCATTGTCGCGACCACCTTCACCACTGCTGCGAGCACCCTCCACCATTGTGAATGTTACCACCACCTCCTTCATCACTACCTTCACCTACCACCACCACCACCACAGTCACATTTACCATTACTACAACCACTTCCCTCCACCATTAACATCGTTGCTGCCATCGCGACCATCACCGTAGCCACCAAGTAACATTCATCTCCACCACCACCAACTCCATCACTGGCACCACCCTCTATCGCTGTCGCAACCACCTCCACCACCATCCCCACCACCACCACCCCTCCGCAACTACCATTGTTGTCACGTCCTCCACCACCACTGCCTCCACCCTCCACCACTAGCTTCATCATAACCACCCCAACCTTCCACCACCACCACTTTCACTGTCGTCATTGTCGCCTCCACCCTCTACCCTCACCCCCACCAGTATAACTACAACCACCCTCCACTACCACCAACATCGCTGCCATCGTACTACGATCACTGCCACATGATAACAACCACCTCCACCAACATCTCCGCCATATCCTTACTGCCTCAACCACCACCTCCATCATCATTGTCATTATCCCTGCCACGAAGTAATTATCAGCTTATCGCCACCACCTCCATCATCATTGCCATTGTCCCTGCCACTAAGTAAGTATCGGCTTATCGCCACCTCCGCCACCGCCATTAGATAATACCGAGCTCCCCCATCTTGTCACACAACCACCCTTTGTCATTGACTCACAAAGTGATAAATAACTTTAAATTAAAATTAGCTTTTGAGTTATAAAAAAATAAAAGTTGACAAACTAACTTTTACTCTTTTTAAAGCTCTTATTTTGAGCTTTAATTTAAAAGTAGATTGAATATCGGATAAAGTGTCAATAACATGCTGGTAAGGTCAGTAGAAATTCACTACTAGGGAGATTTGAAACCTCGATCTACAAGAATGTGAAAATTTAACCCGAAACCTATTTTGTGGAGACTTATTGTTTTTTTTTGTAAATCCGAAAGATAAATTACACCCTCCAAGGATTGATCCCTAGACCTCCCTAACCTAACCAATATATCCAGGACCGTGTAGAGAGGTTTTAGGGCGTTAGGCGAAAATTTTAAAGTAATTTTATTTTGACAAGAATCTTAAAGAGAACTAACATTACATAAATTATCAATTTTTTATATTAATTTTCCAGCTTTTTGAGGTGCGAAACCATTTATCAAGAGTTTTATACTGTAAAATAAAAAAGATTATGAACAATGAATGAATCAATGAGAGATTTTGCAACGCTTTAATATCAAATATCTTCTTTGAAAATTTACTTCAACGTAGAAAATGAATTTTTTCTATTTTTTAGAGAAGAAATAGTAAGTGAAGAGCAAATATATACAATACTATATACATAATTCATTAAAAACTAACTGTTATGAGTAACACAATTTAATTTTTTGATTTTTGCACTTTTAAGTTCTTACATTGCATTGCTAATGTTGCAATTCATTAATTTTCATTGTTTCATTGCCCTTTCAAGTCTCAGTAATATATCCTATATAATATGTACATATAAATATATTTAGGGGCCTATATATTCTTGGGGTGGAGGCCTTAGGCAATTGCCTATTTTGACTAAGGCCTTACACGACCCTGCATATATCTGATAACTCTTAACACTTCAGTTTGTTGGGAAACGACAGAGCTGAAGAAAAATTAAAACACAATCACAACACAAGAAAATTACGTGAAACTCCAAAATTGGAGAAAAAACCACGACCGTTGTCTAAACCGACAACTAGAGAATTATCACTATGTGAAAATTGTTACAACACATAAACTTCTCTCACTCTCACCCCAATGTCCCAGTACAACCACGCTCTCACAAAGTAAATATTTAAACTAAGTCAGATATAAGCTTAAAGTGCTACTGACTGGTACATCTAAAAATAAAGAACCTAGGTCTAATATATAGCCTGGGTCTCCCCCTTACTTCACCACACTAAGCAATGTGAGACTTCTCCAATAGCTAATTTTTAACCTCCTTCTTTATTTTAGAAACTTGGCAATGTGAGACTTGACAATAAGCCCCAACAATCTCTACCTTGATTGTAAGAGTTACACATCATCCGCTTACATTGTCTATACCGACAATCATACTCCAGCATAAAGAGTACACTTCACTTGGAAATAAATCATCCAAGAATTTTCTTCACTTGGAACTAAACCATTCCAAGAATTTCCACATGTCGAAACCTTGTTGAAATTTTATGGTGCAACTCTCATGTTGGCTTCCAGGAAGTTCTTCATCCATCGACACCTCTCACCACACACCTTGCATCAATGCCAACCAATGCTCGTGTGTTGTTTCTGAATCTGCTAGCAATAACTTGTCCTTTTCCATGGTATAGCGGAAAATATCATAAGGACAAACTTTATCTTCTAGATGAGATCACCATCATCTCCCACAAAAAGGGAGGCAGTGCTAGCACTTACCTCAGAGTCTTTTTCAAATACTTCCCCACCTGGACAATTTCTTTTCACATGCCCAGACTTTCCACACTTCCAGCACGCAAAATTCTTTGCATGGATCTTCTTCCCATTAGCCCCACCTCCAGTTAGCAATGTTGAGCTTGATGAAGTGCTTTCATCATTTTTCATTCTTCTTTCTTCAGAAATAATTTTAGTTGCAACTTCTTCAAAACTCAAACTTTCCTTCCCATACATCAAAACAGGTTTCAGATGAACTTAGGAAGATAGAAGGGACAAAATGAGCCTTAACGCTTTATCTTCATCATTAATCTCAACTTTAATAGATTCCAGATCGGAGATAATATTATTCAAAGTACTGAGATGATCAGAGATTTTCGTACCTTCAACCATGCGCAGATTATGGAATTTCTCCTTCAGAAACAACCGATTTGAGATGCCCTTTGCCTGATATAACCCTTCAAGCTTCTCCTAGAGTTCCTTGGCTGATGACAAATTATGCACATTTGCAAGAACACTCTTTTGCAAAGACAGACGAATTGCACTTGCAACCCTCAAATCTAGTTCCTCTCACTTGTCGGCCAGCATGTTGGAAGTGTTTACTTTCAGCGCCTTGTGTAATCTTGATTGTATCAGCACATCCTTGACTTCTACTTTCCACAAGCCAAAGTTGATTCTTCCATCAAACTTCTCTATGTCAAACTTCATAGCGCTTGAATAAGACATAGCAGCTGCAAACTTCTTCTTCAGCACCTTCACAATATCACACTTCTTTTCTGGTGTGGAAGATCAGATAATACTGCAACCACAAAGCATAATAAGAATTGTGATATCTCATCGAACCGAAGCTCTTGATATCACTGTTGGAAAACGACAAAGCTGAAGAAAAATTAAAACACAATCACAACACAAGAAAATTACGTGAAAACTCCAAAACCGGAGAAAAAACCACGACTGTTGTTTAAACCGACAACCAAAGAATTATCACTATGTGAAAATTGCTACAAAATATAGACTTCTCTCACTCTCACCCTAATGCCCCAGTACAACCACACTCTTGCAAAGCAAATATTTAAACTAAGTCGGATATAAGCTTAAAGTGCTACTGAATGATACATCTAAAAACAAAGAACCTAGGTCTAATATATAGCCTTGGTAGGGATGACAATGGATCTCGGACCCATAGGGTACCCGCAAAAAATACCCACCATGGGTAGGGTAAAAACCCGCTAGATGGGCATGGGGTTGGGTATGGGTAACTACCCGCAAAAAGTAGTGGGTATGAGTGCGGGTATGAGCATTATAGTACCAAACCCGCCCCATACTCGCACACATATATTATTATTATTATTAGGCTAAAAAGCATTTTTGGCCCCTAATGTTTCAAGTTTGTGCAAATTCTTCCCCTACTCTATTTTTGTCGACGTTTCTACCCCTCATATTTTCAAACAGTGCACCATCTACCCCTCCGTCAGTCAGGCTTTCTCAGGAGAGGTTCCTGAGTGGATTGGAGAGATGAAGAAGAGTATATGAAGTTGATGATGATCAAGGAAATGATATAAATTAAATTTTCTTGATGTATATATCAATTATGTATGTAACTGAACTGGTTAAATGCATGTTTTGCTACTTAAACAGGTCTCGAGTTTGAATCTCCCATGCCCCTTTTTACCAATTTCACTTGTAATTTCCACGTGACAGGTCCAAAAAATATATAAAAAAAGTCAAATCAGCTCATTCCGTTAGTTTTTTAACGTCTGACTGACGGAGGGGTAGACGGTGCACTGTTTGAAAACATGAGGGGTAGAAACATCGACAAAAATAGAGTAGGGGCAGAATCTGCACAAACTTGAAACATCAGGGGCCAAAAGTGCTTTTTAGCCTTATTATTATTATTATTATTTGGTGATATATTAAGTTATTAACAAATTAACTTAAGGTATAACGTTCAAACTTACTCTTTAAAAAAAAGGTGAGTATGTAAGGTATTGATAATTATTGTTAATTTACTCCCACTTATTTTTAAAATTAGTAAGTTAATAACCTACAATTCTAAAAAATATGTTTAGTTGAATGATTTTATTGTTAAGTATTCGGATAATCTTTTGTATTCTTTATTTAAAAAGTTAGTTGTATTTTTTTTTCTATTAACAAAAATAGTGAAAAATTATATTTTGGTTAGCTGAATTGCGGGTAATAGGCTCGGGTACGGGCATAAAGGTACTCAGAAGGTACGGGGACGAGCATTCGAGTTGCTACCCACGCAGGTATGTGGACGGGTATAAGTAATTTTTGAAAGGCTTAATTGCACTTTTGATCCCCCAACTTTGGCCTTCCTGCGAAAATCGTCCCCGAACTTCAAAATTAGCAAAAACCATCCTCAACGTTTACACTCTATTGCAAAATTGGTCCGTCGTTACACTTCCGTCTAAAAACTAACGTTTTCTGGGTAAAAAAAATAATAAAATAAGAAAAAACTTCATCATCTTCATCTTCTTCATACCTTCAAACTTAGAATTCCAGAAAAAACAAAAAAAAAAAATGCATGATTTAAGAATCTCATTACAAACTAACAATTAATCAAGCATAAATTCTGAGGCACAAAAATATAGTGGTGGAGAAGTTCGCAAACGATATGGGTTTCTCTGAGCTTCAAAACCAGCATCAACCTTCCATAAATCAACCCCAAATATTTCTTTGAGCTTCAAAACCAACTCAAAACTTGATACGGGTTCCATTGTCGTTGCAGATCTGGGTTGGATTGAAGATGATGAGATCGAAGAAGAGTAATATTCTCCCATCAACAAACCCAAAAAAAAAACTCATTTTCTTGCGCTCTGCTTCTCGCTTGTGCTGCTTCGGCGTGACATGACGTAGCGAACCATGTGTTGGGTTGTTGCAGCACATCTCGCAGAGGATAGGGGTTCAGATCCTATCTTCGTGGTGGAGCAGGAGCGCTTAAGCGTCCCTTCTTTGATCTTCGCCTTGTCGCTCACTGTGCCGCTCACCGTTTGATGTGTTGTTGGCCGGAACATGGTGACGACAATGAATATAGCAAAGTGGATCAGTGTTGTTTCCTTTGAAGATGAAAAATTATTACCAGCAGTTGAATTTTTTTCCTTTCTAATGTTTCTTAAAATTATTGTAGGCACTCTTGTGCTTTTTGGGTGAGGATGAAGAGATGATAAATAATTCATTTTTTTTGAGTTTTTGTTGTTGTTAGGGATGAGGATGATGAAAGACTATTGGAGATAATGAGGAGTAAATTTCATATTCTGAGTTTTTGTTGTATGATGATGAATAAAGATTAATTTTCTCCAAAGCTCAGGGAAACCCAGATTCAATTCTTTTCCATATTAGAAAATGCAATATCAATATTTGTGCCTCAGAATTTATGCTTGATTAATTGTTAGTTTGTAATGAGATTCTTGAATCATGATTTTTTTTATTATTTTTTTCTGGAATTTTGGGTTTGAAGGTATGAAGAAGATGAAGATGATGAAGTTTTTATTATTTTATTATTTTTTACCCAGAAAACGTTAGTTTTTAGACGGAAGTGTAACGACGGACCAGTTTTGCAACAGTGTAAACGTTGAGGATGGTTTTTGCTAATTTTGAAGTTCGGGGACGATTTTCGCAGGAAGGCCAAAGTTGGGGGACCAAAAGTGCAATTAAGCTTTTTTGAAAAAGTGAGTATGAGGATGAGTACTATAGTACTCTACCCATTGCCATCCCTAAGCCTTGGTCTTCCCCTTGCTTCACCACATTAAGAAATGTGAGACTTCTGCTATAACTAATTTTTAACCTCTTTTTTTATTTTAGAAACTTAACAATGTGGGACTTAAAAATCAATTCCAAGTGAGTTATCATTCGGAGAGCGTTGAGACTTATGGTTGAGTTGAAGGGGTATTTTAATTTTAAACTAGCACAAAAATCATTAATCCGGAATGACGGATACAAGCATTTATTAACCTAAACATTTAAATTCAAACACAAAGATGGAGATTATTCATATTAAATGTATTGGTCACCTCGGTCCAATAAGTAAATGAGGTCCAAATTACGTAGGACACATGGCATGAAATTGAACCATTTTTTTAATTTTTGAAATCCCATAAGGCCATAACATAATAAAAGCTTCTCACAAGAAAGTCATTTCTTCGACTTCTTCGAGAACAGAGTACGGCGCAATCACATCGCGCCCGCATCGTAACCGTTCGCGTAATCACTCTCAGGAGGTCCCATTTCATCCAACGGCCCAAACACCGCAACGACGCGTTCAACAACGCTCTCTCTCTATTTCTTCTTCTTCGTCATCAAAACGAAACGCATTAATGCTCTCTCTTTCACACTCTCTCTTAGCCATTACCGTTTCAATTCTTGTTCTCCCCACCTCATAAATGCACAGCCATATCACTATTAATGCATTCTTCACTTCTATAACACTGACGCTAAATTTAACACCTCAACAATGCCAAGAAACCCTGTTCGAAACTCAAACATTTCAACCACCTCAGGTATTTTCTTCTTCCTCTGCTTCATTTTTACTACTATTACTTTCTGCTACTCTGCAATCTGTTTCTGCAATTTGTTTTTATCGATTCACTGTGAAACCTTGCTATGCTAAACGCTGCAATCTGCTTCAACTAAACGCTGCGTTTCCATTTCGTAGATTTGGAGTAGTTGTTGTTGTTGTATTGAATTTTTCCTTTTCTATTTGTGAAATCGAACTTGTTCTGTTTGATTGGATCTTCGTTGGAAATGTTTGGGGAAAAACCTTCATGCATTAGTAATTATTTATATTTTAGAAAAATTAGGAAGAAGAAAGGTGAGTTTGTATGACACATGCTGCATCTGACGAATTTTTTGGTTCTCACACTTTTTTTGACCTTACCTTTCAAAAAGTTATGCCATATGTAAAGCCCTTTTTGCTCGAACAGTGTTCTATTTTTGCTTTTTTCCTTCCCCTCTTTTGCCACTTGAGTAATGAATAATTAATTATTTAATTCCCAAACAAATGTTGTAGGAATGGGCTGGCCTTATATTTATATTGTTTAAAAAAATTATTCATTAAAAGTTGTGCAAATAAATCAAAATGATATATTTTTTAAATTAACTGAAAGTATTTATAATTTATATTTTTTTTATACATCAGAAAACTGTTTATAATTTATATTAAAAGGCTCTAAGTTAAGATGTTTTGACTCAGTTCAATAGTATATATTCATTGTCTAGTTGTCTAAAGCTGGTTTGTTATTGTTTATTTTGTTAAATAATCACTTATTATCTTTCCAATGTACCAAAAGAATAATCACTTATTTCAAAAAAAACTAACCTCCTATGTATATTTTTATGTGTTTGTGTGTGTTTTTGGAGAAAATTATTTGTAAAGAAAGCATAGAACTGAACTGATTAATTATTTTCTTAAGTTATTTTGAGTAGTTTTAGAAATGATCTATTATTTTTAGTGTACTTTTAAATGAAAAGCAAATTTTTTTATAAACAAATGAATTTCCAATTTTTTTATAAATCTATTAAAATACAATTAAATGGGCCCATTAATTAACTTCAAAATCAAGCGATAATAAACGGGCCCATGAATTACGTGTAATACTTTTTGAAGCCTTAAGGACCTTATTTTGCTTTGTTTTGGTATGTGGATGTGAATGACTAAATTGTTTCTAAGATAATAACTTTGGCATATTGTTGGTGATGGACACAGTGCTATTTATTGAAACAACAGTGACATTTCAGTGAAGCCAGAATTCAAACTACAGCAGTAGATAGAGGGAAGAGAGAAAAGATGCTGCTGATTAGAAAAAGACTAACTTGCTGCGCCAGGGAAACCAAAATTAGCATTGATTATGACGAGCCAGATAGTAAGTTCTTACTCCCAATTTTCATCCTTGTATGATCATTTATTTATTTAAGGTGGATCATTTGATCAGAGTTACCAGAAAATAATTTGTTAATTATATGAAAGGATTATTTATATAGTTCAAAATATGTCATCATAATCAATGAACTTTTATGCATAACACTTTTACACTAGAGTTCTCAGTTCTCACTAGTGTTATATTGAACATGAATCTTGCATTTTATTATGGTGAATTCTACCGTACCTTCATTGTATGGTACATAACTGATGCGATTTGACGTGTATTAATAGGAAACCGACATCTGACAGGGTATTTAAATTTTTTATTCATTTTAAAACATATATGGTAAAAAGAAGAAACACCCACTTAAATGGTATTGGTCCACCTCACGTCTTGTATTATACCCCAACTAAGTGTTGAGGTATCCTAGCAACCACCTTTAATTATTAGTCTTGTTTTCTCTTCCTTTTAAATAATACTATATTTAGTAGTTAATTTAACTTTTGGATTATCAATATTAAAATCATTACAATTTAATTTTAACACACTACATTAGATTAAATAGAATAACAGTTGGTTTTCATTTTATAAAATAGAGATCTTTCAAATATACCATTAGTCAAATTTAGATCACTGAGGGATCTGACATTTGTGTTTATTTTATTCTTTGGTCTGTATTAATTCTTTGTTATACAGTGACTAATCAGCACTAGCAGCATGCATTCTTAAAGAATCAGCCAATCAGGCTCCAATTTATATATTTTTTTTTAATTTAAGGAGAAGAAAACGGTCATGCCGGTGACATACCATTAGAAAAAAATCAACAATGTCAGTTGATCAATTAAGTTTACAACTTTCAAGGTTTAGTTGATTTATTTTCTCAATTAGAATTCTTGTTCAGTAAAATGGTTATCCTTCAAAAGCTAAATTTAAGTGATTTTAGACAACGGAATGGTAGAGGTAGAATTTTCTTGAATAATTAATTTTCTCTAATAATTATTAGAGCGTTATAATATTTTTTTCGTTTGTTGTTTTTATAATTTTGTAAAAAATGCTAAATATATATATATATATATATATATATATATATATATCCTTTGCAATGAAAATGAAGATAAATAAAATATGGAATATTTTCCTTCCTATTTGTATTTCAAACATTTGTTGTTTTCTATTTGATGATCTATCGTACTCATTGTCCCCCACCAGAAAACTTCCAATTTATATTTTTGTTATTACAAGGTCCCGAACTATAATATTTTTGACATGTTAAATCTTTCATCGTTATCTTATCACACACAAGCAAGGTGGCTACACTGTTAAAAAAGGAAAAAAATTAAACTAAGTTTGCTGATATAACTTGCATGTGACCATGTGTGCTGCATTTATGATGTGGACAAATTTGACCGATTGTTATGCCCTTTTCTCTGGTGTGAACATCTGACATATCTTTATGAAAGCATTTCGTAGGACAACGGTACAGTAGATTCTTTTGTCCAAACAATTCTCCGGTTTATTGGCAATAAATGAAAGGGAATACATATGAATTAACAATGTGATAGAATCACTGTAATTACTTAGCTTGTTTTTTGTGATTACGTGAAAAAAATGAGTTTTCCCTTAAGCAACATCTGTTAGAGTAATGCCATTCAAGTTTCTTTGAAGCTTTCTAGTCCCGCATTACTCACTTCAACATATTCTCTTTTAATTTTCCAGTCAAGCCCTAATTACATATTTTAATTTGTCTTTACCCTAAACATTGTCCACATTATATCTGATTGCTTGATTACTGGTATAATTATTAATTGATTCGTTTTCCAGAAATTACCTACCTGCCCATGATATTCATATTTAACTAATTGAACAATTAGTTTTCCTCTTGTAACAAAAAAAACTAATTGAACAATTATCATAATTACCGATTGAAATCATGTACTAAAGTCATATTATCTCCACCAATGGGTGATAGGTTCAATTGGTATTGATTCCGTTTAAGAAAGCCTCCGGTTTGAGTCTTGGGTATGGATAAAACCTCCCAGGAGAGCTAGTCACACTAGGATGTGAATGATCCTAACTCGAACATATGATTGCATCTTGCAGAGGATACATGTGTTAGACAAAAAAAAGAAGTCATATTAGCTCCACTATAAACTTAGTTCCAGTTTTGCTTTTATTTCTTCTTATACTACTTTAGTTTCATTACATTACTTTATTTGTCCAACATCAATGAGAGAGTATGTTCTTCCATTTTTGACATTTACAGCTAAATGTTCATCTTGTTCTTGAGGTTTTGGCAATATTGCTAAATCTAACCATGGCAGGTTCTAGAAATCACATGTTTATGAATTTATAATGGAATATTTCAGGGATTATGACATATAATGGCCTTGAGGGTTGCATTCTTGATAATCAATCTTATGAAGATGAAAGCAGAACTAGTAGAGGAGATGGATGTATAACTGATTCATTCAATGACGATGACTCCAGTTGTTCATCCAGTAAAGATGCTTTTGATTCATTCTCTTCGAAATGTTTGCCAATGAAAAGGGATGAACATGGATTGGAAGATTGGGAACTCTCAGAAAGCCCTCAACATTTTTATATGAAAGAGAAGCCTGCATCTACCGTCCAATATTCAGATGTAGAAGCCATGAAAGAAAAGTTTGCAAAGCTGTTGCTAGGTGATGATGTTACAGGAGGAACTAAGGGCTCTAACACAGCTTTAGCACTGTCCAATGCCATCACTAACCTAGCAGGTTGGCTCTAAATGCATTTTCTACCATGTTTTCATTCTTTCTGGTTATCCATTGATAAGTACATTTAGTTTGAACTTTATAAACTTATCACTGAAGAAAAAGAAATAGGTGCCTTGTCAAAGGTTTGATGTGGAAAATGGCATATAGAGAAGATCTTTTAAGTTTAGGACCGCAGAATTCCACCTTCAAGCTGTTTTATGTTCTTCCTCTGTTTTTTTTTAAGCGAATCTAAAAGCAAGATGAAAATATGCAGTGACGGTTTTCGGTGAGTTGTGGAAATTGGAACCTCTATCTGAAGAAAGGAAGAACAAATGGCGAAGAGAAATGGACTGGTTTCTGTCTCCTACCAACTATATGGTTGAACTAGTTCCTGCTAAGCAAAATGGTGCTAATGGAGGGATCTTTGAGGTATCTTTTGTTTGAACTGGAAAGAGAAGAGTATAGTATTTTATAAATATCGCAGTATTTTATAAATATCGCATTGCCTTAAATTAAGTTAATACTCATCTTTTGACAGATAATGACTCCAAAAGCCCGGGCAGACATCGGCATGAATCTTCCAGCACTTCACAAGTTGGACTCTATGCTTATTGTGGGTCATCTCTTCATTCTCATCAGAGATCTCGAAACACTGTTAGCAGTTTGGCTCATCTTTCTGATGTTCTGTTTGACAGGAGGCTCTTGACTCAATGGTGCATACCGAGTTTTGCTATGCCAAGGGAGCAAGCCAGGCAGAAGGGAGGAACACAAGTGGAAAACAAAGCAAAAGATGGTGGCTTCCATCACCCCAAGTACCAGCAACTGGGCTTTCTGACACTGAAAGAAAGAGGCTACTTCATCAGGGAAGGATAGTACATCAAGTATTCAAGGCTGCCAAAGCTATCAATGACAATGTGTTGCTTGAAATGCCCGTGCCATCAATAATTAAAGATGCACTTCTGAAGGTAATTGTTAGAAATATGATACAAAACCATTCATGTGTCCTTTACCTAACAATGTAAGCTTTTGAGATAATTGGTTCATGCCATGGTATCAGACCTTCCTATGACCAATTACCCAAATTATTTTAATAAAAAATTTGAATTTCACCGCAAAGACGGGGGAGGGGAGTGGCAGTGTGCATTGTCAATATTTCAAGCCCAATGGGCTTTTACGTGAGGGGCGTATTAGAAATATAAAAACTTTCATCTATCCTTTATCCAACAGTTTAAGCTTTTGGTATAATTGGTTCATAACAGTAATAAACTTTGAGGGTTGGGTAACTTCAATCTTTATTGAAATTATATTTTTAGCCTCAGGCAAACTGCGCGCAGCAAGATAGCCAAAAAAAGGATAATCCATGTGAGGAGTAGAGTGGGGTTAAAGATTTTAAACATGATGATGAATAAAATGGGGTTCTATTTTCGTCTATAAATGTTTAAAGTTGAATGCTATTAAAGGTGTAAAGTATGATCTTAAGAAATATGTTCTGTCCTTAATCTGAGCTTAGTTTCATTCACAACAAGACTACATTAAAATAACACTGGTCATGAGGATTTTTTTTCATTCTTGGATGTAGAAATAGAGAATATCAATGCAACCTAGAATATTTTTGTATGTTATTACAACCTTCATCTTATCATTAAGTAAATCTGTTTCTGTGCTGTATAGTCTGGAAAGGCAACCCTTGGAGAGCAACTGCACAAGGTTTTGATGGCTGAATCTAATTCTGGAGAAGAAATTCTTGAATCTCTCAATTTGAAATCTGAACATAGTGCCCTAGAGACCATTAATAGATTGGAAGCTGCTACATTTTCATGGAAAGAGAGAGTAAAGCAAGAACAAAATGGCAGATCCCCACTACGAACCTCGTGGTCTTTCAAGAAAGACCCTGTGTCAGGTATGGATAAGATGGAAACATTGTTGGACCGTGCAGAAACACTTATAAAGCAGCTTAAAACCGAATACCCAAATCTTCCTCAAACATTTCTGGATGCTGCAAAAGTTCAATATGGCAAGGTGAGTTTTACTTTATAGTTTATACTGCAAACATTTACAGGCAATGACAAATTAGAGGCAATGTTGATTTCTTTTTATTTATTTTTGTAGGATATTGGGTATTCCATTTTGGAAGCATATTCCAGAGTTCTTGGAAATTTAGCCTTCAGCATCCTATCAAGAATAGGAGATATATTGCAGGAGGATGCTTTAAGCAATCCCAATTCCCCTATGAGTATGACTACAAGTTGCTCTCCAGTGATAAATCTTTTTGAGGTTACTAGGGTGGTTGGTTCACATATCAGGCACTCATTAATTGATAAGATGAACAAGACAGATGTGAAGAATTGTGATTCTGATTCAGAACCCTCATCTGTTGAGGCAAAACCTGACTCAGTAACCGCCACACCAAGCCGTGGTTGAGTGTAGTGCATTACTGGTAGAGAGGTTTGTAAATGTGCACCCCCTCAAAATTCCCCACAGTAGCTTTTGGTAGCTCACTCTTGTACATGTAATTTATTGTTATTCCTTTATGCACTCTTCGAATAGAAGCAAACTAGCAAGTTTGCCTTCCCATAAATTTTGGATGGTTTTGTCTTCAAGACAAATTTGTAGCTTGTGGCTAACAATTCTGACCATTTGTGGTTGTAGATCCCAGCTTCTTTCTTGCTATGCTAATTCAGATCATATTTCTTAAAACAATTTAAGAGATTTAAAAAGGCATTTTTATGGCTTTAAGTTGTAAACAATTTTTAAGACTTTTAAATATATAAATAAGTACGTTAAAAAAAATTAAGTTGACTTTTTAAAGGATACATTTTTTAGCGGCTGTTTGAACCTATATTATTAGTCCGGGCGGGATCTCGGGATCACATCCCATCCTAAATGTGCTATGACGAAGACCCCCCATCCCATCCCAGTTCACCATCGCGGTTGGGATTGTGGCCAAACTTGAGGCCTTTCCCACATGATCCTAGCACGATTGCGATGGGGTTTGTTTTTCAAAATTGCCCTCAAAATTTAAACTTTTGGGGTGTTTTTTAGGGGTAGTTTCAGGTTTTCCCAATGGAAAGCCCTTAGAATTTTACTTTTGTTCGAACCTTACCTCCCTTTGACCCGCTTCTCATTTCTCTCTTCATCCCTACTCTCTCAACTACTAGAACCATTCGACGACCACCACGACACGACCTCCAGCCTTTCTCTAGCGAGCTTCTGACCTATTTTGCTAAGGTAGGTTTCTTGCTCTGTTCGTTTTCACTTCTGACCAAAACATGCACATATTTAAACCTTTTTATATTTATATTTTTTAATTTATTTATTTTCAATATCTCTTGTCTTTTGAATTATACTTTTTTTATCGATAAAAAATGTAATAGAAAAAAACCCAAGGATCAAAAAAGTAAAAAAAATATAATAAAAGTGTTGCATAGCTTTAATTTTATCAATCCCGAGGTTTAAATATCCAAATAATGATATACACCCTAAATTTTTTTTCTTTATTTTTTTTTGAAAATTCCTTTATCTATTTTTTACTATACATTGTTTTTCTCTTTTCTCATCCTTTAATTAATAATATACACCTTAAATTTTTTTTCTTTATCTATTTTTTCCAATACATTGTTTTTCTCTTTTCTCATCCTTTAATTTTTCTCTCATATTGAGGTTATTGGCATAGGAAATCTGGAAGTAGATGTACGTATATAAAAGTCGATTCAAATGCTCACCACTTTGGAAACTTAGATAATGTTTAAAAAAAAAAACTTCGATAACAATTTTGAATTGTACTGCTTTTAAGCCATTGAGTTCTTTAGAAAAAAGTAAGGGCACCAATCTTCACACATCACGACATTTTCCATTTAGTTTGCGTAGCAAGTTCAATTTAGATTTTGTTCACGAATTGCAGAACAAAAAGGTGGATATTAGGTAATCTAAAACTTGACAAATTGACATCTGATGTATTTTGAACTTTAGCTGAGATGTCATATGTGAACAATATTTGTATGGAGATAGAACTAACCAAGATAAATTTCATAATCCACACAGCACACTTAATATACATATACATTTAATACATATATGATATATATCACACGGTCACACCCTAATCAGAAGTATCCAAAGAGAGGGCATTCCTGATTAGATTAAGTTCCTTGGTGACATCCTTCATATTCATTCTTCCCTTTGGTGATTCTGCTGAACAAGCAAGACCAATGCAAAAGAGATCAAGTAAGCACTTTTTCAGATCATCATGATCCATATGGCTCAGGTTCTGATCACTATATTTTTCTTCTTCTGCTGATGCTTGTTTTAATTCAATTGGAAGAAGGGCTGAGTCCACTATCTGCAATAGTTTTTCTGGCAAAGAAACCTTCACAAAAGTATGAAGATTCATTCCATTTGTAAACATTTCATCTGTGGGTTTCCTTCCTGTTAGTATTTCCAGTACAAGGATTCCAAAACTATACATGTCACCCAGTATTGAAACATGCCCTCCCATTCCATACTCTGAAATTTATGTAACACAATTAACACTGTCAAGGTTAATAAAACAAATTGTTTCTAAGGAATTCTATTAGAATTTACTGCAATTAAGAACCTAATATAAAACTGTACCTGGAGGAGCATACCCAACAGTTCCTTTAATTCCAGTTGTGCTAGTTTGCATATCAGAGACACCATTGATGGCATAAAGAAGTCTTGCTAGTCCAAAATCACTCACATGGGCAACCAGGTCATTATCAAGAAGGATATTGCTTGGCTTTAAATCACAGTGAACAATTGGCTGCTCAGGTCCATAGTGAAGATAGTGCAATGCAGAACCAACATCTATGAGAATATTTAGTCTCTGAAGAAGGTTAAAACTTGGCTGTTGTCCAATTTCCGATTCCGGATGCAGCCATATCTCTAAGCTTCCATTTTCCATGAACTCAAAAACTAGAGCTTTGAATTCATTTCCGTTGTAATCCATGCTAGAGCAGCATGTTATGATCTTAACCAGATTCCTGTGACGGATACTTCTGAGCGCATTACATTCAGCAATGAAACTCTTGTGAGCTCCTTTCTTTTGAAGGTTCAGAACCTTTATAGCAACATATCTTTCTTCGGATTCCAAGGTTCCTTTATACACAAAGCCAAAAGCACCAGATCCTATCAAGTTGTTAGGAGAGAATCCATTTGTTGCTTGGTGGAGTGTCTGGTACGAGACCTTAGCAAGATGGTCCATTGTTGTTGGAGAATTAGAACTTCTCAAGTTTGCTTTTTTCTTCCAAAAGATCACAACAGAGAGTGATAACAGAAGAAGAAAGAGAACAAGAATTATTATCACTATTACCTTCCAAGCTTGATGTTTTTTGTGTGTCCTACTACCTATTACTTTGCATGGTGGTAGATGTAGCTCTTTGATACCCCCACAAAGGTCACTGTTGCCTTTCACTGATAAAGCACTTGAATTTCTAAATACACCTTCTGTTGGTACTTCACCATCTAGCCTATTAAAAGAAATATTCAAATATTGTAGCTCAGGAATATTCTCCAAGCCTTCTGGAATTGTTCCAGACAAGTTGTTTTTTGACAAATCAAGATACTGGAGGCCTTTTAATGAAGCCAAAGAGGAAGGCATGGCTCCTTGGAAGGAGTTTCCTTGTAAGTTAAGGTATTCCAAGCTCATGCACTGTCCAATTGTTGAAGGAATTGGACCAGACAGAGAATTTTTAGAAGCATCCAACTTGTTAATGCTTTTCAGATTCCCAACTTCAAAGGGAAGGCTTCCATCCAATGAGTTATGAGATAAGTTCAGTAACAATGACAAGGAAGGAAGACCAATAACCTTTGGAGGAATAGTTCCAGTAAGGTTGTTGTGTGAAAGGGCGAGATATTGCAACTCATGGCAATTCCCTAAACTGGGAGGAATGCTTCCTTCCAGAAAATTACTTGATAGGTCAAGTTGAAATAACTGACTAAGATTTCCAATGGATGAAGGGATTTCCCCTGAAAGTTTGTTTAAATTTAGAGTCAATGATTGCATCTTTTGGAACTTCCCAAAAGAAGATGGAATGGTTCCTGTGAGAAGATTATACTCCAAGTCCAACCCAATCAAGTTGTTGAGATTTCCTAATCCTGAGGGAATATTCCCAGTAATTTGATTGCCTCCAATATATAACTGATTTAGCTGACTTGAAAAATTGGCTACAGAGCTGGGCAAAGAGCCACCAAAGTTGTTTAGATTCAAATCCAACACTTGTAAGTTGGTGCAGTTTGTCAAAGATGTCAAGAAATCCAAGTCAGTTGATGAATTACTCCCTAGATGATTTCGTCCCATGGCAATTGACAGGATATTTTTGAGGTTTCCTATTCCAATTGGAACTTGTCCAACAAAATTATTCCGGGGGATGTTAAATAACAGCAAACTTGTTGCATTGGAAATGGAAGATGGGATTAGACCTGAGATCATGTTCATACCAACCCCAAATTGTTGGAGATTAGGGAGTGTGAGGAACATGTTGGAAGGTAGAGAGCCAGTAAATTGGTTGGCTCCAGCTGAGAAGAAAGTGAGAGATGACATGTTAAATAGTGCAGAAGGAAGCATACCAGATAGTTTATTGGATCCAATAGAGAGATGTGTCAAGTTTTTCAGATGGCCTATCTCTTCTGGCAAATTTCCCTCCAAGTTATTGACTCCCAAAATGAGAGTAATAAGAGATGAAAGGTTTCCTATAGATGCAGGGATTGGACCTGTTAAACTGTTCACACCAATGGATAGTTGTTCTAGCTTGGTTAGAAAGCCAAGCTCCATTGGTATTTTGCCAACAAGTTTGTTTCTGGTTAAACTCAAGCTTTTGAGTTTAGAACAGTGAGACAAGTTTGTGGGAATTTGACCCATTAATATGTTGTTGGTGAGATAGAGCTCCTGAAGCCGGAACAAACGGCCTATTTCGTGTGGGATTTCACCATGGAAGCTGTTGTTTTGAAGGTTGACATGTCTCAGGAAGGTGAGGTTACCAATCTCAGGTGGTATTAACCCACTTAAGCCATAACCTTGAAGATTCAGGGCAATTACCCTTTGATGCCTGAGGCTGCATGTGACTCCATGCCAGTTGCAAAAGTAAGTTGAAGTGTTCCATGTAGACAAAACATCAAATGGGTCGTCAGCTACTGATTGTTTGAATTTTAGCAGTGAGAATTGGTCTGTGTCATTTCCTAAGGCACTAGCAGTGTTCTCAGGTTGTAAATATAGTAAGGTGGCTGAAAAGAGAAGAACCACATGAAGGCATGTGGACAAGGTTGCAGAGGAAAAGGATGAACTGAACATTCAGTTGGAGTCTTAGAGAATCACAAGGGAATGAAAATGGCAATGAGTATGGTGCAAATTTGAGATGTTATAACTCTGTTGTAAAAATGAGTCTATATATACAGGGTAGCAGAGGTTTAGAATTCAAGTCAATGTTAATAATGCAACTGTGTCAAATACTAGGTACAAAGAGCTTTGCCGCCTATAGAGGTCTCTCGGCTCGAACAGGATTGACTCTGTGGAAGATACGTGTTTTTTTTTAAAAAAACGTTGATTAAGCATTGGAGCTGTGTTAATGGTTTCTGTGTGAACATTCATCGGTTGGAGTTTTTTCTTATTTTTTTTTTTTCCGGAAAGATCATAGGTTGGAGTTGAAATCGGTTGCTATAGTGCTATAAAATACTCAAATTTATTATTCGGTCCAGTTATAATGTTATATACATGATGTAAAATTTTCATTTTTATTATTTGGTTTAGATATGTTCAGCTTTTGAAATTCAATTGTTAGCTCATCACTAACTACGATTAGGTCCGGCCTAACACTAAATGAGGACTTAAACATATTTGAAAGTGAGTTTTATTACCTAAAAAAAAATTTCGTGGGAATTTTTGACTTAGTAAATTTTTTTTTTTGGACCTAAAGCCCTTACTTGGGTGGCTTTACCCTTGAGCCGGCCTGAACACGGTGTTGAAAGGTCAAAAGAGATAGTACCGCTAATGTTGTTTGCATGCTAAATTTCTAAGAAGCTACAAAGAACTTTCTTGAAGTTGACTTTCCCATAAAAATATTCCATTCGTTTACTATAATATTGTTGTATTCAAACCTATATACTTTACAAATTTCAAGCCTTCGTTATCAGGTTTAGGGGTCACCTTTCTACTCTGTCTGGAAAAAATATCATATGAATTAAGAAAACAAGAGTGTAAATTATAATCTCAGTTTATAAAAAATTGAAGTGGACTTAACTTTCTAATCTTATAACAATCTCATTTCATGAGTTTATCCCACTCTTTTACCAATATTGCGATACCTACTCAATTATGGAAGCATGGTTCTTTGATCAATGATCACATAGCAACTGTCCTGTGTTTTTGAACTGTTGGATAATAAAATCACTCATGCAATTTCTAGTAACAGTTTGAATTTTTTTACATAGTTTGTAAACAAATGAAAACATTGTCAAACAGACAGACCAATTAGTAACATAATTTGACAGTAGTAACACTAACACCAAACAATGATTGAGGGTGCCCTGCACACAAGCTCCAAGCAGTAGCATCTTTCTCTTATTTTCCTTCCTTAGTTTCTCATACCAGTGAACCAATAAGCTTGGTTTATTGGAATGATATCGACTGATTGGATGAATCTTAAATTCCAGGGTGAGCTTGTTGATCAAATGCAAGATTACGACAAGTAGGGTTGCAAGGGAAACTGCAATCTATCTTTTGAAAAGGACTTCGCTCATAAAACCAGTCCCCAACTGCTTTGCCAAGTTTCTGCAGAATGTTATGCAGAAAAGTTAGTTTTGAAACTAGATGTAAAACGAAAGAAGATGATATTAACCAAAAGCCACACACAAAAGAAAAAATGCAGTCTCTTACTGTGTTAGCAAGCTGTGGAGAATCACTTGACAACCATGATTCCTGTGTTTCTGTTTGGCAGTGGACATAGCAAGAGTCTATGAACATTCCTTCTGATCTGGAGTTTTCTGTCACACTCAACGCCTTTATAAATTCTGTTCTGAAGCCTGAAAATTAAAGTAAAGTCATAGAACTTCAAAAAGTCTTGAATGTAGTTGTATGTAAACCAAGAGCAATAACATGATGGCTACAGAAAGCACTGAGCCTGCTCTGAAAATGCTGTGAGAAAAATGGATCGGTTGGTTTAGGAAAACTAACAGTTTTTCGCGGTCTATTGCTCTTTCCTTATGCCTACTTCTCCTTGGGTGGTTGGTTCACTTTTGTAACATCATGGTATACTCATGTGTCACATGCATGGCAAGGAAGAGATGGGAACTTGCAAGTTTATTGGAAATTTGGAATCATCATTTAAAACATGATTTCCAAAACAAGCTTGTCTGACTAGTATTGTATTTTCCTTTGTATTTACTTTTGGGCTTGTATATTGATCTACTTAGAAATTAGGATTGACCCTTGGGCATTGATGATAATTTAGGGCTTGAATTTCCAGCCCATGTAGGATAGCAATTGAGCTTTGTGCTTTAGCCCAATTAGGTTAGTAATAGTCATGGAGTCATATTGGGCCAAGTGTTTAGGTCCAGCTTCTTGAGTTTGGGTGCCACCTTCCTTCCCTATATAAGGAGTGATTGCTTTGTATTTTCTTCACCCTTGATTCATTTTGAGAAATACACATTTTTTGCGAGTTACAAGTTAGTTTCTCTTAAAATTCTCTCTAAGGATAGAGAACTATCAAGCATTTGCTTGTGGCTTCTCAACCCTAGGATTTTATCAAGCATTTGCTTGTGGCTTATGATCCTCAATCCTTTTCTCTCCACATTTGTGTTTTCTTTCTTCCTTTGTTGGTGACTTGAGTTCTAAGCAAGCTAGATCCACACTAGTAGTTGATTCAAGGCTTGGATGAGCATGAATCTACATCATCATGGATTGGCGCCGGAGGGGTCTATGACTTCTTACTTACATTAAAGCATAGCCCCTATCTCAAAGAACCATAACAGAAGTTATATTGTGCAGAATCCATAGGCCACTAGGAGCTTTTAGTTTCACTTGAATGGCAGGTGAGTGTGACCAGGTATGACAAGGTACACTTTTTTCCCCTTATGCCAATGCTTTTAACATTTTATGGGCTATAAATGAATGGTTTACATGAAGTATTAACAGAAGCAGAACAAGTTATAGACATCTTTATTAGACTGATTAGAAGCTGAGCAAAATTTCTTTATATATGCATCAACAAATTTGGAGAGTACACAAGTCATTAAGATCAGAAAATGTTAACCTTGTATTGCAGTTAGCTGATCAGGTGAGCAGTTGTTTATATCAAGCTTGCAGTTATGCCAAATGCCATGGGGATCCGCAGAACCTCGGGCGAAGATATTATGAATCTGAATCAAAGCAATATCTTGAGAATCAGAGGAAAGGCTACACTGATTTCGCCATTATTAATTTACTTTGTAAACATCAAATGACAACAGCATAATGAATCAAGAAATAATTAGCAGGAATGATTCTGCTGTTTTCAGCCATTTGCATTTTAGATTTCTCTCTTGTTTCCATAATGTTCATAATGAATCAAGAAATAATTATATGACTAGATTATGAGCTAGTTTGGATGCCCGTTAGAAAGCATGAAAACGGGAAAATAACACATCCCGAGCCACTCTATGTCTTGGCTCATTTTTATAAATGCCAGTTGATTTTACTTGTATAAATTTCATACATGAGTTAGTCAAGAGACTAAATTTCTACACTTAGAATTCCAGGTTCATATCTAAGGTCAATTATATACAAGTTCTGAACTATGAAAGGGAAAGTGTCAGAATCAATACTAGAAAAGCCGATGATGGTCATTAATTCAAATTGTTTTCCTGTTTGCCTCGACGCAAATAGGAAAACACACACCCCATTTGCCACATTGGCTTCAACTTGGACTTGAGTTTAACGGAATCCAAATACACACTAATATATTCTAGCTAATGTTAATTCACCCTTTAAATCAACCCACAAATTGATCATAGAATATAAACTTTGTTAAGAAGTTACTAGTATCACAAATATGTTCCAATGGAAAACCATGCTGAAAACAAATGATCCTTCTTAAGCAACAGATTATCTGACCTGCCATGTGTCATAGGCTGCATTTACATAGAAGATTGGTGTGCTGATTTCTGAGGCCACATATTGTGGGAAAAAGCACTACAAGATAATTCAGGAATTAGTAATACTAAAGAAGTTGTGAATCTAAACGCTAAATTGCAAAAGTTACAAATTTACCAGCCCTGGACTGCGTCTTGAAGTGCAGGATGGAGGCAAATTCTTTGCTGAGCCCTAACATAAAGAAGGAGAAATCAATCTCTGATGAATGAAAGATTCGTAAAGTATCTTAATTTCAAATATGAAGTGGGGAAACTTTAGTTCCAATCTTTTGGTGTAAAACATAGCATATGCAAGTGCTTTCCTAAAGGGAAAAATAATGTGGAGGGATGAGTACATGTGTTGCAACAACTTCATTGTAGTACTCTTCAATGTATTGTGTTCCTGATATATCCTTTCTGTTGTACAACAACAGCATGTTAAATCATAATGTCTATGGAAAAAGTCTAATAGCATGTTTGGATCAAATAATTTGCCCTCACAGAATCAATTCTGGCTCCCAGCAATCACAGAAGCTTCTCTCAAGAAATGATTATGGCTTTAGAATCAATTGTTATTGGATTTGCAAACATGCTATATAAGTTGAAAGCAAAAAAAAAAAAAAAAATGAGCGTACACATTGATAAAATAACCAGCATCTGGAACGCATTTCACTTTAGCTTCTGCAGGTAAAAGTGATTTAAAGTGATCACATTGTAATATAGTAGCCAATCCTCCAGCTGAACATCCAGAGAGAATAGCCTGTTGTAACATGTTTCAGTGAGTGGGGGAAAAACATTCAGAAGGAAGATAAAAGGAGGCAAACAATTAATATCGCATACATTTTCAGCATTCTGCATTCCTTTTGCAAGTAATTCTTCTATTACAGCTACAAACACCCTTGCTCCTCTGAAGTGCAAATTTGTCGCCTGATTTATACATCATATTGTAAAACTCCTATCAGAAAAGATAATTAGAGAAAAAAAATACAAATTTCTAGAACTATGTATTTTGAATTTCTTTTGAATTTTTCAAAACTTGCCGGATCAACTTCTTCTACATCCCCAGTAAAAGATGCACCATCACAGTACCTAACCAAGATTCTGTTCCAATTGTAGAAATCTAGAATTTATATAATTTATTAGACAGCCAAGCAAAATGTTGAGTTAAAAACATAATTTGATTAGCAGACATTATAGAATACCTGGATTAAACTTTTGATTTTCACTTAAAAATCCATTAAAGAAACGTGGCTCAGTCATTTGGTCAGATGAGCCTCGACGAGTGTCCTTACGCAAAAGGCAATCAGTGACATTATTACACCATCCTCCTCCCTAAAGTGAAGTTCATACAAGAAAATTAACAAAGCAATTGATGTACTGGTACACATGCATATAAATAAAAGAAACATACAAGAAAGCTACAGAAAGACTTATAATTGATGCAAGATTAGTGAAAGGGACATACTTCAAGGAAAACAATCCAGTTGTTAACTCCTTCTCCAGACCCTTCATCAAAATGGTAAGCTGGAGGAGTGCCATCTAAACAAACTGCACAACAAGTTAAACTTTAATTTCTCAACTATGATTAACAATTCTAGAGATGAAGAGCAAGATCATTGAAGTTTCCTAGGATCAGAAACAGCAAAAAATTCTCACCAGCTCCTTTTGATACCGCCTTCTCAAGACGAATGAGTGGAACAATACCTCCTTCTGTCTTCAGCAATAGCAGTACACACACTAGAAGATTTGTCCATATTGTGAGTCTTGCACTTCCCATTCTGAAAAATCCAACCAAATAAAAAACCTGTGCATATAAACAAGGGAAAACAGGGTGCCTTATTTGATATCATCATGGCATATGACTAATTCACACAAAGTCGTATATTATTTTGAGAAAAAAATAAAACATAAACCCCATTAAGTGCCTGTTTGGATACACTGTAGATTTTCACGTTGGTATGAGAGTTAATTCTGGGAGAAACTTTCGTGGGAGCGAAATTAATTTTGGATAATGTAATGTGAATACAAACATGCTATAATATGTCCTAGCAAGAAAACAAAAACAATTCTTTACTCTTTAGCCAACCCGTGTCTTCATCTTGTCGTTCACCTTAACAACAAAAGATCAATTTCTTTTTTTCTTATGATATCAGAAATCAAATAACCAGCACTGTTGAATTTATACAGAAAAAAAAATTAAGGAGGATAACATTGAATTGTGTATGAACTACAACTAGCAAAAAGGAATCACCTTCGATATTGTGGTAACAAAATTATGGACAACAAAGTAAGAATCTAATCAACACATTAATGTAGAAAGCAGGAAACGATGAAGGACAGAAACTGAACCTGAAACGAAAGATGTGATGGTGATATTGGGAGGATGTGAGTGAAAACCATTTGAGGGTGGTGGCTTAAGTAATGCTCTCCAGCAGTGCAAGAGCATTATATTAATGTGACTTCCTGATTTAGGAGAAGAGGGAAAGAAACTTTATGAGAAAGATGAGAGGGAAAAATGGATAAGAGTGTATGGAGGGCGAGGGAGAGGTTAATAAATTTTGATACATGAGAAATGCTAGCAACACTCTTTTTGACACTAACACTCTTTTTTGTTTGATTGAAATTCATATTGTAAATTATATGAGTTCCACTCTTAATTTGGTGGGATTTACAGGATCTTTTAGGCCCCGTTTGGTGGTCAGGGAAAGAAACTTTATGAGAAAGTTGAGAGGGAAAAATGGATAAGAGTGTATGGAGGGAGAGGGAGAGGTTAATAAATTTTGATCCATGAGAAATGCTAGCAACACTCTTTTTGACACTAACACTCTTTTTTGTTTGATCAAAATTCATATCGTAAATTATATGAGTTCCACTCTTAATTTGATGGGATTTACAGGATCTTTTAGGGCCCGTTTGGTAGTCAGGGAAAGAAACTTTATGAGAAAGATGTTAGGGAAAAATGGATAAGAGTGTATGGAGAGAGAGGGAGAGGTTAATAAATTTTGAACCATGAGAAATGCTAGCAACACTCTTTTTGACACTAACACTCTTTTTTGTTTGATCAAAATTCATATCGTAAATTATATGAGTTCCACTATTAATTTGGTGGGATTTACATGATCTTTTAGGGCCCGTTTGGTGGTCAGGATAGGATATGATATGTGAACAAAATAGCAACATGATATGATAAAAGCAGGATATACTCTTATCTTATCATGTGCTTGAGGTGGTGCACATGATAAAGACAGGATATGATAAGGAACAATGTATCAAATTTATATTTAAATAAAAAATACATTTAAAAATTGATCATTCTATTAAATTTAATTTTTTATACATTTTCATGAATGAGTCTATATTTTAAAATAACTAAAATTTATTTAAAATTTATTAATTAGCCTATTTTATTGTTTTGAAGATAACATATATTTTAAATAAAATTATGCAATTGACCAATTGGTTTTCACTTAGTTGTGACACGTGATAATTAACAATAAAAGTTAACTAAATTAAGAATATTATTATTTCAAAATTACTTTATATTTAAATTATAAATTACTATATAAGTAGATAAATAATTTTAAATAATAAGAGATGAAAATAGAAAATTAGTCAATTACTATTAAAAAATCAATATTTGTAACCAATTGGTTTTCACTTAATTGTGACACGTGAGAAATAATAAGAATTAACTAAATTAAAAATATTATTATTTCAAAATTAATTTATATTTAAATTATTATATAAGTAGATAAATAATTTTTAAATAATAAGAGATGAAAATATTAAATTATCTGTAAGTGAGTAGTCTATTTTACTATTTATGAACAATAATTTTATTTATTTTAGTTAAATTAATATTTTTATATTTATTAATTAATATGATTATAAATTATAAATTATATAATATTAAAATAAATTAATTTGAAGTTAAGATACTAAAAGAAAATATATAACTGGTATCCTATCCTGTTCTATCCTAGCTTCCCCATCATGATAACTTTTACACATGATGGACATGATAGGATAGGAGACAGGATAATGTTATCCTATCCTGCTGGCGCAACAAACAACAGATAACAACATGATATGATTACTATCATGTCATATACTATCCTGTCCTGATCATCAAACGGACCCTTAAGTACCAATCAAACAGAGAATATTTGAAAATGAGAATTAAAGAGAATGTTGCTACTTGCCAACACTCAATTTATCTTCTGTTTCATAAGTAAAAATGAGATGAAAGAAAAAAAAGTGAATGATTCACTATATTTTTATCTTTATCACAACACTCGTGATAATTATTAGGTCTCTTTTATTTATTTGATAGGGTAGTCTAAATGACCCATGAGATTGGGTTAAATAACTAATCATTCAATCATATTGCAGATAAGTGAATTAGAATTTCTATATTTTATTTATAAAAAATTCTATTGATCAATGAGGTTGTGGGTTAGTAACCTACATAAGTCATTTATATAACTCTTTCTCTTTTTGGTACATCGGAAAGATAAATTGCACAGAGATTGATCTCCGGACCTCCCCCACTCAACGTACATATCCTCTAACTCTTACCACTTAAGCTATCATTCGAGGACAGACAACCCTTTCTTTGATACATTTTACACTTAATTTAATTTCTGTCTCATAAATAAAAATAAAAATGAGATGAAAAAAAAAATGAAGTCAATTGTATCCTTATTATTTCACTCAGAGACGGGTGCAGGTTGAGAGGGGTGGGGGCAGGTGCCCCGCAAGATTCTCAAATAATAGATTATTTTTCCATAAAATTGTGTTGAATTTCTAAAAATGAAAATTTATAAAAAAACAATTATGATGAATTTTTAAATTTCAATGTTACAAATTTATATGTAGATATTGATTTCACAACTGTAATTCTGTAAATCTCAGGATCATCACTAATTACACTTATTATATCAGTTAATTCGTTCTAAAATTGGAGGTGAAATTGAGATGAAAATGATTTATTTTCCTAACTTAATTGGATGCGATTTGTCACCGCACTGTGAAAGCGACAGAGAAACGGCGCTTTTTTTATTTGGTCGAGGAAGAACCAAAGAGCCAACAGCCCAACACTCATTCATTCTCAAAGAGAAGCTATTTAATTTTCTGGTGCTAAATAAAGAGAGAAACTATTTTAAAAACAGTAAGAGGTCATTTATGTCTTATTCAACTTGCTACATCATTGGTCTTTCAACTTAACAAGGAAAGCGATAGAGAGCAGGATTTTACTGGTACGTACTGGAAATTCAAGTCAGATTTCCTACAAAGGAAAAGGAAAATGGTTAGGAGCACACTATTGAGAGTGTTCAATAAAAATATAAGAGTAGTCCGTTACTATTTATAAAATCAGATAATTACGCTAAACAAACATGTAATGATAAGTACTAGTGCTGTAGTGCATATACCCACCATGCCACTGAGAATTTTTCTTGCAACTGAGGAGAAAAAATAATGCCATGCTTCAACAAAAATCTACAAAGGACAATACATTTGTGGTTAGTCTTATCTGATACTATCCGTTTTGATATAGAAGTGAAAATGAAAGAAATGAAAGTAAGAAAAAAAATATAAAGAGAAAATAAGATGATTTTCAAGTTGTTTGGATTGAGGGAAGAAAAAGAGAGAATAAAAAAAATATAAGTAATAAAAATAAATTTGATATATAGTTACTATTTTTGCTTTGCATTTAAACCTATATGAATAATTTATATCACACTTTTTAACTATATATTTAAAATAAGCTGTGATATATAGTTACTTGTGCAGTGTTGGTACACAATTTGTGTGCAATGTGTAATAATGACCCTGTATGACCGAGGATAATTAAAAGGAGAAGTTAGGAGTTGTATACATCACCCAAAATTTATCTTAGATTAAATCACGAAACAAAAGTGGCTTAATAGTATTTTGATGTGTTTTAGAAAAGTTTAATTAATAATTCATGACACATATCAATTGTTCCGTAATATTACTAAGAAGCAAAAGTTGAGTCCGTAATCAGAGACTCAATAATACATGATGGGTTCCTCCCACCATACAGTTGAAGAAAAAGACGCCCAAAAAGATGCTAGGGTGTGAGCCACCATATTAGCCTTTCTTTTTACATCAGTGAATGAAATTGCAGAGCTTTTCAAATAAAAAAAAATAAAATTGCAGAGAAATCTGCGGCTAGCCTCTTACAATCATTAATAACTACTTCAATTTGAGGTGAGTAAGGCCTTGAGGAATCACAATTGCTGAATTAGATTCAAACAAAACACTCTCAAGTCCCATCTCTTGCGCAGCCTCCAAGCTCCATCGAAGTGCAAGTGCCTCAGCTACAAGTGGATCTTGTCTGATTCTCTCAACTCGAGCGGCTGCAGCCATGAACGCAAAAGTGTGTGACCGCACCACCATACCAAAACTTGTCGACTACTCTCCCGCCCAACCTGCATCTATATTCACCTTCATTTGTCCTTGCGGGGGTGGCTACCACCGGTCACGTTCATCGTGCAATCCACCCACTTGGGCCTCCCCTTCGTTCTAGTGCTTCCTTCTAGTCAGCGAGGGATTTGATCACAGAAGCCATAGCTAACACCGGGTCAGAGTTAACGCTGTTGAATACATCTCCGTTACGTGGCTTCCAAATCCCATACAACCCTTGTAGAACCATCCCAGCACATTCATTGTCATATCCTCTTAGCAAATTCGCTAGCCATCGCTTGAAATTCGCCCTTATTGCATCACATGAAGACTTCGAGGGTGTGCAAACACATCCAGTCGAGCCCACTCACAAGTCAAAAACAGATGATCCAGTGTCTCAAAAATAGATGGGTGGCAAAGTGGACACCTATCCATCACCTTAATCCTTTTCCTTACCAAATTTTCCCTGCAAGATGCGTTCATAAGATTTTTATATGCAAAATGTTTCACCTTTGTGGGGACAGTAACAGACAACATCCCACAGTTTCCTCTAGGGAACCACAACAACCGAATAAACACTTGCTTCCTGGGAGGCCTTGATATCTTGCACTTGGTTATAGCATGACTTAAAATGCCAGAAGAGTTTATCGCTTGTCTCTTGATAGGAAGTGCCTTTGCGGGCCAGAATATATGACCTATCTTTCCTGCATTCCACTCCCTAGTATCACTATCAATCGGGTCCACTATTTTCTCAATATGAACACTATTTGAATGGGCCTATGGATGAAACCATCTCTTGTCCCTGACAGCCACGCAACCGTCCACACATTTATCCGAGTTCCATTCCCCACTCTCCACCCCTACTTTCATCATCTTCAAAGTACCCCATACACTCCTCCTAGCGTAACTTGGTTGATAACCCACATCCGCATCCAACAGCTCTTTTTTTGGGAAGTATTTGGCTTTCCAAACTCTATGCAGGAGTGTGTTCACGAAGACAACAACCGCCACACCTGTTTAGAAAGCAAAGCATGATAAAAATCTTCTAGGTCCCGAAAACCAATCCCACCTTTCCGCTTAGGTCTACAAAGCCACTTCCAACTCATCCAATGCATATTCCTCTCATTATTTTTATGGCCCCACCAAAAGATAGCCATAGAACTTTCAATCTACTCACAAACACCTAAGGGGAGTTTAACACAACTCATGATATAATTTGGGATATCCTGGGCCATAGATTTCTTCAAAATCTCGTTCCCCACCTTAGACACATGTCAAAATATTATTATCTACATAAGAGTGATTTTACCCAATATTTTACTTTGGGTGATTTAGACAGTCATTGTCACTAAAATAAACATTGTTTCAAATTAACGTTTTCATTCAAAATCTGAGGAAGCATGCTCTCTCAACACCCAAATCTCTAGATGGGCTCATATTTGGAGGTGCGACATTATCGGTTGTGTTGGCTAGGTTCTCATTTACAGCTGAATCAACCATGGGTAGCTTAATCCCTTGGTTTCGACATCCGTGAAGAAGGCAACATGCTCTAGATTGCAGCTTTGGCTAAGAAGAGAAGGTTAACCTAGGTCGACTTCAAAGTCTTTGCGGGATATATTGGTGGGGAAGGTGCAAAATCGAGCCTTAGAGCTTTTTCTTCAACCGAGAGGAAAATGGTTTTGGACAGATGCAGTTTATGCAATTTGGGCCCTTTGGTTTCAAATGAGATAATGTTCCTTGAAATTACATCTTGGTCTCAGATGGATGAAGCTATCATAATGCAAGCCTTCGAGCAGGAGATGACCAATGGAGTGTGTGAGGTTGCTAGGGGTTCTATAGAGGAGGATGTGGTGGTTCCTTACCGTCCTAGCCTAGTAGTGGGAAAAGGTAATTGATTTCCCATTTTGCGGGTTGTTCTTCTTCTTTTACTCTGATTTATTCTTCTCGTGCTAGTTCTAGTGGGGTGTAGGACTGAGATTTATGTTCTTTTCCCCTATATGGGGGTCTCGTTAGATCTGCTCTTGTGACCCTCTCCTTATTCTCTTAAGGCTCCATGGGCTTTTTATTTCCGCCACAAGTCTTTTGGAGAGTGTTATTTGGATGTTCATGATCATGAGGGGATTCTATATTCTTGTTGTTCCGACTGGAGGTGTGATTGAGCTGATGCTATATATATAGTTTGGCTCCTTTCAGGTCGAATCTTTGTTTCTCTGTGAGGTTGATACAAAGGATTTCTCCCAGTGCAATGACGTGGCAGCTTGACTTGAGTCATTGAGAGTTTTTGATTCTATTATGCCTAAAAAGAGAAGGCATCCTAGAATTTTTTTTGTTAGAGGACTGAATTTGAAGGGGGTGGTTCCCATAGAGTCAGTGAGTTCATATATGTTGATGACGACGGAGGCATATCCTGATACGTTGATTCTTCCCAAGATGCACGGTCAATTATGCGTTTTGATGAGAGCTAATTGTAGTTTGTTGCAAGCAAAAAACTTTAGGCGTGGTTTTTAAGGGGATCGAAGATGGTGCCATTTTTTATTTATCACAAAAGACGCCTAATTGTATCTCTTATTTCTTAAGAATATTTTTTAATCTTTTAATTGGGTTGCCTCCCTTTTATTCCTGCTCAATAGGGTGTGATATGATTTTTTGTTGATAAATAATACTTTTTTTCTTTCTAAAAAAAGATAGTAAGATATATATCATACAATATTTCCATGTAAAATTCATTGCCTGCCCGATTAGGGGTGTTCAAAAACTGGATATGGTTAAAACCAAACCATATCCACTTTAAAACCAGTTTTACAATTTAGATTTTTTAACTGATCTAGTTTTCATATCTCAAATCGGTTATAAAACCGGTTTTTAATCTGGATCCGGATTTAACCAGTTTAAAACCGGTTTTAAACCAGTTTTAAAATCCGGATTTAGTTCAGAATCAGTTTTTAAAATTGGATTTGATTGAAAAATCGGATTTGGTTGAAAATCGGATTTTAAAATTGGATTTGACTCAAACCGGATTTTAAAACTTGATTTTGAAACTATATTTGGTCATTTCATTTGTCTATTATGATATACGGTCAATTTTGTCTAAGATGATTGACTAAAAAACGTGAATATAACTTTTATGAGTTTCCCGTAACACCAAGAATAGGATGAACATACACCAAATGAAATTAGGATGAACATAAAAATAAAGAAAAACCAGTTGGATTTTTGGGCGGTGGCGAGTTGGATTGGAATTGGGAATTAGGGTTCTTTCATGGTTGAAACAGGGAATTGAATTTGGATTTTGGAAATTGGAAGTAAAACCGATTATGAATTAGGAATATGAATAATGGAATATTAAAATTTTAAAAATATTGAATTTGGTTTTGGATATGGTAATCCGGTTTTTGAACCAAATTTAAAAACTGGATATCCATATTGGTATCCACTTTAAAAAATGGATAAATTGAAACCGGTTTTATATGAAACCGGATTTTCTGGATATGGTTATGGTTTGGTTATAGATTGGTTATTGAAACCGGATTTTTTGAACACCCGAGCACGACATATTTTCACATTTCAAAATTATTGAATTTAGTGGCACCTTATTTCTGTGGGTTATTGACCGCCACTGTTTGTGATAATTTTGGCATTTTGATAATGCCACATGACAACCCATGCTCCTTTATAAGTTTTCTAAAATTGATTTATGTAAATGGCACTGAACTCCAAACTTATTCAAATATTACATTTCACTCTCTTCATAACAAGTAGCTCTACTAAATTTTAAAAAAAAAAGTAGCGCTACTGAAATAACATATTGTGTTGAGAATTTGTGACAAATATGAATAATAGCTATTACTTAAGTTAGCTGTGAACTCTCATGAAAATATCATAAATGTTTAATGCTTAACTTCGAATTTGGTGACAGGTTTTCTGTCATTAAAATAGGGATGGCAATGGGTCCAATACCCATTGGGTACCCGCAAAAAATACCCACAATAGGTAAGGTAAAAACCCGCTAGATGGGTATGGGTAAATACCCGCAAAAATTAATGGGTACGGGTGCGGGTATGAGCACTATAGTACCCAACCCGCCCCATATCCGCACACATATTATACATATACATACACATAATTAGTAATATATTTTAATAAACTTAAAGTATAACTTCCTAACTTCTTTTAAAAAATACGTAAGTGAAGTCTTAATATTATATATACAGTTCATAATTATTCTCACTTATTTTTAAAATAAATTATTAACCGACAACTTTATGAGTTTATTAATAATCTAAATTTATAAATTTAAAGCTTCGACTCTCGCTTAATTTTTTATATAAAATTTATACCTATTCTAATGATTTTACTGCTTAAACATTCGGATGATCGTTTGTATTTTTAATTTATGCTTTTTATTTTATAATAAAATTTATATTTTGATTTTTTAATGAAGAAAGTTAAATTTTCGCTAGCTAAATTGTGAGTAACGGGTACGGATACGGGCATATAGGTACCAACAGGGTACGGGGACGGGCATTCGGATTGCTACCCACGCGGGTATGAGGACGGGTACGAGTACTTTTTGAAAACGCGGGTCTGGGGATGAGTACTATAGTACCCTACCCATTACCATCCCTACACTAAAACATTCATTATTACTTCCTCACTAATAATTTAGCTACTCTTTTTTTTGAACGTATAATTTAGCTACTCATCTAGTACGAATTTTGTGATAAAAATCTTTCTCACTAAATAAGTTCATCACTGAACTCGTCATGAAATATGAATAATAATTTCCTTAACAATATTAATGATGTATATTCCATTACTATTGTGATCCGTTCCTTTTATCTTTTTTTTTTAACTAAACATCCGTTCCTTTTATCTACTACTATTAAAATTGTGACAAACAGTACCCATATCTTGTCCTCTATTGCTCTCGCATGCAACAGAGGCTCTGTTTCTGCAATCAAAACTGAACGAAGGCCGATCATGGCGTTTAACGGTGATGTTCCAGTTCTGGACTGGGGAGAGGACAAGAACGTCGTACTCAACATGTAAGACCCAAGTTTTTAAGTTTAAGATAAGTGAATAAAATTCCTATTCACGATTAAGTTTGATGTATCGGGAAGAGAAACCTGAACAAGAGTTTATTGAATGAAATAAATTTATGAAGGAGAAAGTTCAGGAAAAGTCTTAGGATTGTATCAACATCGATAAAAGTTATAGCACGATTGATATACGCTTAAACCTAGGGCAAGAACACTAGTAAATAGCTAATTTACACTTAAAGACACGATGGAAACTAATTCCAAAAATCTTTAGAGAAATGTTAGAACTTCTCTTATTCGTCTATAAACAAGCGTTTCGATGCGAAACCCTAGAATGTACGAACGCCAAATTCTAACACTCGGAAGTTAGCCGAAACTAAAACCCTGATAGTTCAAGAAACCTAAAATCAACCGACGATGAAGACTTTTTCTATTCGGAGCTTCAAATGAAGATTCCACACGCGTACACCCATTTCTGTTGATGTTTCCAATATTTTTTCAGAAGGAAGTTTTCTCTTCCGACATTCACTGCAAAAAGTAGTTTTTCGGGTAAAATAGATTTACACCGACTTTGAATCGTTTACCTTAATTCCAAGAAACCTCTTTTGAGTTTTGGAATTCTGTCGCCAAAACCTATCTTAGAATTCATGGAGAATGAAGCCGGAAAAATCAGAATCGCGAAATTTTCATTTTTCCGCATTTTCCAAAACCTATAAATAGCAAGAAAATGAGAAATTTGGCAAAAAAACTTACCAATTTTCTTTCCCAAACCCGCGAGCTCAAGGAGGAGGAAGGAGGAGAAGATTTTCGCCGTTTCTTGCTTGATCGCTTCATCGTTCATTGCTGCTTGAAGGTATCGAGGTATAGATGCTAATCCTTACTTCTGATCGTCATTTCCGTCGTTTTTGTCTATGTCTTTTTGTGCTCTAAGTTTTGAGGTTTTTGCAAAACTGTCCAAATAACTTCATCTTTCTATCTAAACATCTTCCCTACGTGCCCAAGAGCACGTTTAGCGGATTACATTTCGCCGATTCTCGACGAATTGCCGCCGAGTTTCAATTCTGCTCCAAATACCCATTTTCATGCAAAGATTCATCCTTTAAGCTGAAAACTATCGACTTAGCTTAGTGCTAGTAGGATTAGTCGTCATAAACGTCGTTGTTGACGTCCCCATCCAATTTGTTTTTCGAAGTTTCAATTTTGAAATTCTGAGCTAAAAATATTGACTAAAATACCCCTGCGACAGTTTTCGATCCGATATTTTTTCCGAGTTTAGATTCACCTTAGTTACGACTAATAATAACCTAGGAACCAAGTTTGATCGAAGAAAAGTCGGCGCACACAATTGTTGTGTGTGGCCGTGAGCTACCCTAGGGGAGGAAGAAAATTTCTTTTTCGAAAACTTGTCCGATTTCGTTAGATTATCGTACCTTGGAGTATATGCTACTTCGTGTAACCTTAGTGAGTATTGATTGCTGAGTTTCTGACTGATTATGATGGAATTCTGTGGTTTTTTCTTTAAGGTTCTTTTGAGGAATTTCCCGAAGAACAAGGCGTGGATTGTGAAGGAGCGCTTGAGGAGAACCCTGGAGGAGCTACAGGTGAGGGCTACTCACTGAATACTAGCTAATGCTTTAGGTGTCGACGAATTCGACTTGATTTATTGTTTATGCACTTGATTGTGTTTGACTGGGAAAATTGTTTTCTGAGGCTACGACTGACAATTGATAATCATTTATCGCTTGAACTGTTTTTGAGTTTGAATCACATGCTATGTGCTAAATGGTTAATCTAGGATGTGTGATATCTGCTCTATATGCTAAGTGCTACGTGGTTAATCTAGGATGTGTTGATATATGATTGTTGGACTGTGCTAATTTAACTATGCTATTACACATATATCTGTGATGCTGGAGAGTGAGGATAACGGGCAAGTCATGCCAAATTTTTATGAGATTTTGAGAAAAGTTTGACGGGACGAACGGAGTTCGGGCCTTGTTATGGTTTTAGTGGATCGAGACATTCTCTGGGAATTACTTGGGATTATGGGATCGTTGAAACTCAATTACGATAAGACTAAATGGAAACTATTTTTACAAGGAAAATTCATAAGATATTAAACAACCTCTAAACCTTTAAATAAAGATAACAATCTCGGATGCAAGCTTAGGATTGAAGTTTAGTTTTGGAAAATGAGAAGTGTCGTCGAATCCAAGTTTTAGGGAAATTGTAAGTTCTGAGTATGTTGATACTCCTTCGCTCTCTGAGTAGTTTGTTTAGCCATCCAAGGGATGAGCCGAGAAGCTTCACTGAGGCGTGAGACCTCGTGAAAAGCATGGATCTTCACTGAGGAGTGAGACCTCGTGAACAGCATGAAACTTCACTGAAGCGTGAGACTTCGTGCAAGTGTGTAAATTCACTGAGGCGTGAGACCTCGTGAAAGCATAAAACTTCACTGGAGCGTGAGACTTCGTGATTGTATGAGACTTCACTGAAGCGTGAGACTTCGTGAAAGCATTGATGACTGGAAGAGTTACCGTGAGTGATTGCACTCTTTTTATGATTAATTGTATTTTGTCGCAGAATCGACATTTTGGCGACGTGTCGAGTGAGGTCGGAGACGTTGTTTGGCTAATCACTTTGCATTCATGCACTCATTTTGAGGTTAATACACGGCGGGATACCAGACCTCGGTGGATTCCAAAATGGTCATAAGACCCGGATTTCCATATAAGAACACTGTGGTGATTCTTAGTAGCAGACGGAAATGGCAGACCTTCGGGTTCACTGCTGATCTGACTACACTTTGTGTGGTATAAGAGACACGCGAGCAGAAATGGTCCCACCGTGGCTGGTGCTAGGGCTGACTCGTTGATGCCCATCCTTCCGGAATGCATCTTGTCAACCAGCATTGCATTTCACGCAACATGCATACTAACTTAGTCGCTGGGTGTGAATGATACTTGTTAAACCTTTTTGATGCATGCTACTTGTTATTATCGTCTTTTATATTCATTGTGAAATGTACAACCCTAGGATGCTATCTCTAACTTATAAGCCTAAGCGGCTACTCCTTATCTTTACCTATTGGATTTATTATTTACATAATTCTTTGGAGTTGACCCTCGCGTCTTCTGTGTGTGCTTTGGCGGACTACGCCCATTGTCAGATGTCTATGGCGGACTGGTTTACGATGGTCCACCCTTCGGGGGGGACCCGGTTTGAGATGCTGGACCAGGATGACCCCGGTTCATGGGTGGTCGACCCCGCTGGCCACCGTGCGACTTATTCGGGGAGGATTATGGAGGACCGCGTCGACCGACTGGGACACCTGACGGAGGGAGTGCTGAGGAGGTACACTGTGAGCTTCAACTTGCCACCTGGCGTGCACTGCGGACCAGGAGTGGGAGCACCACCACCACTGTCATCTTCTGATGATGAGGACCCCTCAGAGGAGGCGCCTGTGGGAGGGACTTCTGCGGAGTCCAGCTCACCCACTGTTGCTGTCATCGATGATTTTGGCTCGGGCCCTAAGCCCGTGAGGCCAGCACAGGAGCGCATCGGGGTAGCGAGAGGAGGTAGGATGGTGTACATATACTTGGTCGTTCTGGATTCAGATTCGGATGACGATCACGCTAGCATGTAGGATTGAGTGCTAGTGTGGGCTCCTCGAGATAGGATTAGTGTAGGAGTAGAGTCTTAGCTCTGACCGTCGTGTGTCTAGTTGGGGACAGGGTAGTTTCCTGCCGATAACTTTTTGTGTGGTTTCTCTACGGAAATCACAGAGAGTTGGTTGGACTAGGGGGTCTTGTTTTAGGCCGTTTGGACTAACTTATTCTCATTTTTGAGGGATGGTGTTGCGGACACTTAACTTTTCCTTTGGATTGTACATATTGCCTACGGGCGTTACTTTCTACTACTTCCCGTCACTGGAGGATACTCGTGACGTGGTTTGCTTCTTACAACGGGGGCTGTAAATATTATTGTATATTAGTTCTGTTATCTTTTGTTGTTGAGTATCATTTCTTTCAGTCTTTAATTTTATTATAAAAAAAATATTCACGTTTTTCCGCTTTAAGTTTCTTTTTGGTTACTAAAGTGACGCCACCGAAATCGGGGTGTTACCCAACCTAGGCGAAGTTGAGGTGGATCCGCAGCTAGGAGCAGATGTCTGGGTCGTTGGGAAGGTGTTGTCCCCGAACAAGGTGACGAAACCCATTTTTAGAAGTGTTATGCTGAAGCTCTGGGAGACGAGGAACGTGAAAGAGATTCGGCATGTTAGCCCTAACCTATTTGCTTTTGGGAAGACTAAAGACAGAGATCTCTTCTTGCGCTCTGGTCCACAGTTGTTCGACCGTCACTTGGTGGTGCTGGACGTGTTTGACATTAACAAGGATCCAATGCAAGTACCCAAAAGTACCTCTCTGGATACAGGTTCACGGGCTGCCATACATGATGCGATCTGAAAAAATAGTAAAGAACCTTGGAGAGTCTTTCACCGGCTACTTGGGTTGGGACAAATATAAGGCTAACCGGTATGGGTATTACTTGCGGATTAGGGCTTGGGTGGACGTGACAACGCCGCAGCGGCAGGGTCAACTCGTGGCGATCAAGGTTGGCGCACCGCTACGGGTCACTTTCAAATATGAAAAGATCGTGAATTTCTGTTACCGCTGTGGCAAGCTTGATCACACCCTCCGTAACTGCGGGGTGGAGCCTGATGGGGGTGCTCTCCGTTTTGGTGCGTGGATGAGGGCCGAGGATGAACACCCGGTGGGGGGTTATCGTGGAAGAGACAACCGTGGATATATTCACCCCACGGAGGTTGATGACGACTACTATGATGAGGAGGGAAAATTTTTGGAGGATGAGAACCTGGCTACATGAGAGGAAACGTCTGAAACATCAAATGTGGGGTTGAGGTGGAAGAAAACCGTGTGTTTGCTCCAAGTTCTAGCAAGGAAAGCCAAAGCTTGATGAATCAGAATGCACATGGGGGTGGTGACGGGAAACAGAAAGAGGCCATGTAACACCAAGATGGAAAAACTTTTAATTTTGGGGCCCAAAGGTCACGTGGCTTTCAGCATAGAGTTGGAACAATGGACAGGGACTTGAGGAGGGGCAGAAATATGGGAATTAATATCCGGGAGCGAGGTGATGGGAGTGACAGACACAACATGCAGAGAAAGCGGGCAGGTGGACCATCTTCTACATTTGCTCAGCAGCATACGAGGTTTTCTCCCCCACTGAAGAAGATAAACACATCTGATGGATTGGGGATGGCGGGTACTGCGGAGTAGTCCCGCCCACCTCAATGAGGATCCTAGCTTGGAACTGTCGGGGGTTGGGGAGCATCCTGGCAGTTCTGGCCTTTGGTAGGCTCATTCAGTCTGAAGCTCCCGATATCGTGTTCGCGATGGAAACAAAATGGTATGAGTCTGAGGCGCAACGACATAGAGGGTTGGGGGGACTTCCTAATGTTTTCCCGGTCCAATGTGCGGGCCAAGGACACTCGCGAGCAGGAGGTTTATGTTTGTTTGGGGTCCAACGGTGGACATTACTATTATTTCAAGTTCTTTACATCATATTTATTTTACTGCTACTCACGTGGAGGAGCAGAAGGTTATGCAGATTTTGGGGATCTATGGTTTTCCTGATGAGAGGAGGAGAGCGGATACATGGGGCCTGGTTAGGTGATTGCTGTCTGATGCTGATATCCCTGCGCTCTGTGTCGGGGATTTTAATGATTGTCTCTCCCCACAGGACAAGCTGGGTGGAGAACCTCTTGATCTTCAACACATACAGAGGATGGCTAGAATCAGGACCGAATGCAATTTGCAGGAGGTGGATTTTACAGGTTACAGGTACACATGGTCTAACAATAGAGAGGCACCAGATACAATCAAGGAGCGATTGGATTATGCTCTTTCAAATGATGCTTGGGATGAGCTGTGGCCTTCAACGGTGGCTCACCATTTACCCAGGTATAAATCTGATCACAATCCTATTTTACTAACTTGTGGTGTTCGCAGGGATAGGAAAGAGAAATAGTGGCAGAAACTTGGTGCAGATTGCGAAATGACCTACCCACAAAGATTTCTGAAGTTGGTGGAGCACTGAAGAGTTGGGGAAAACAAAAGTTTGGTGACATGCCTAGGAAGATATCTGACCAGAAAGCCCTGTTGCAAGATTTGCAAAGAAAGGAACAAACTGCAGAGGTGCTACGAGCAGCGTCAGTGGCTGAGAAAGAGCTTGATGCTCTTCTAGAACAAGAGGAGAAGTGGTGGCGCCAGTGGTCTAGAGCAACTTGGCTCAAGAGTGGAGATAAGAATACTAGTTTCTTCCATAAAAAAGCAACTCAGAGGCGAAAGAGAAACTTGATAGAAAAATTAGAGGATGATGAGGGGCGTTATTATGTAGATGATCGTGATATTGCAAGAGTTTTAAAAAATTATTTTATGAATTTATTTGCTACGTCTAACCCTGACGGGATTGAGGAGACCACGTCTTTGGTGGCCAACAGGTTGACAGCATCTCATCTGCAGGTCATTGCTGACCCGTTTACGAAGGAAGAGGTAGAAGAGGCCTTGTTCCAAATGCATCCCACCACAGCACCGGGAGCGGATGGCTTTCCGGCTCTTTTCTACCAACGGTTTTGGGATGTTATTGGAGACGATGTAGCGGAGTTCTGTTTGCAGATTTTGCACGGACATGTGTCGCCAGGTATAACTAACCATACAATGATTGTTCTTATTCCTAAGGTTAAGAAAGCTGTTAATGCGACTCAATTTAGGCCTATCAGTTTGTGCACTGTTAGTTTCAAAATTGTGACAAAGGTGATAGCTAATAGGCTGAAAGTTATTTTACCTGATTTAATTTCTGAATCCCAGAGTGCTTTTGTACCAGGTCGTATGATTACAGATAATGCCCTCATTGCATATGAGTGTTTCCATTTTATGAAGAAAAGAACTAATGGCTGGAATGGCACTATGGCGCTTAAATTGGATATGTCCAAAGCGTACGATCGAATTGAATGGTCTTTTTTGAGGTCTGTGATGACGTCTATGGGTTTTCCTCATAATTGGGTGAATTTGGTAATGAGTTGTGTATCAACTGTATCTTTTTCAATTATGTTGAACGGTAATCCACAGGAAAAATTTGAGCCAAACAGAGGTTTAAGACAGGGGGATCCGTTATCCCCGTATCTTTTTATTTTATGTGGCGAGGTGTTTTCCGCTTTGATATATAGATCGATTGCTTCAAAAGCACTTTCTGGAATTAAAATAGCGAGGAATGCTCCTGTTATTTCTCATTTGCTTTTTGCAGACGACAACATCCTCTTTGGAAGAGCAACGCTACAGGAGGCGGAATGCCTAAAGGAGATCTTAGTTACATATGAGCGTGCTTAAGGGCAGGTAGTCAACCTTGACAAGTCAATGCTTTCGGTGAGCCGAAACGTGCAGCAAACCAGTTTTGATGAGCTTAAACAACTTTTGGGAGTAAAGGCCGTAGAGAGCTATGACAAGTACTTGGGGCTACCAACAATTATTGGTAAGTCAAAGCGCCAAATTTTCAATTTTGTTAAGGAGCGAGTGTGGAAAAAACTAAAGGGTTGGAAGGAAAAATTTCTTTCAAGAGCAGGGAGGGAAGTTTTGATTAAGTCTGTGGCGCAAGCCATTCCCTCTTATGTTATGTCTTGTTTTCTTTTACTTGATGGCCTTTGTGCAGAGATTAATAGCATGATCTCCAATTTTTCTTGGGTGGCGATGTATCAAGGAAAAGGATGCATTGGATCAAGTGGAATAAGCTTTGTAAAAACAAGTTGGAGGGTGGTCTTGGCTTCCGCGATTTTAAAGCTTTTAACCTAGCTTTGGTGGCAAAAAATTGGTGGAGGATTTATTCCAATCCAGATGCTTTAGTGGCTAGAGTTTTCAAGGGAGTTTATTTTCAGGGTGGGAATATGTGGGGGGCAAAAAAAGGGTATCGACCGAGCTATGCATGGTCAAGTATACAGAAATCAACATGGATTTTTGAAAGAGGTGGCTTATGGCGAATTGGTAATGGGCTTAGGATCAACTTGTGGACGGATAACTGGTTGCCAGGAGGTGCTATGTAACACCCCGATTTCGGTGGCGTCACTTTAGTAACCAAAAAGAAAATAAAGCGGAAAAACGTGAATATTTTTTTTTCGATTTGATTTGTTTAGATAATAAATTTAAAGACTCGTCGACATAAAACTCTACAACGAAAGATGAACATAACTAATGTACAATATATTTACAGCCCCCGCTGTAATTAAAGAACCACGTCACGAGTAACCTCCAGTGACGGGAAGTAGCCGAAAGTAGTGCACGTGGGCAATATGTACAAACCAAGTGAAAGGTCAAGTGTTCGCAATACAGTCCTCCAAAAAGAAAGTAGGTCGGCCCAAAACGGCCTGAATAAGACCTCCTAGTCCAACCAACTCTCTGTGATTCCCATAAAGAAAACCACACAAAAAGCTATCGGTCGGGAACCTACCCTGCCCCAAAATACGAACATGAAGACCAGAGCTATAACTCTACTCCTACCCTAATCCTGTCCAGAGGAGTACACCCCAGCACTCACAGCTACATGCTAGCGTGATCATCGTCCGAATCAGAATCCAGGACGACTAGGTCAATGTCTGCGACCATCCCTCCTCTCGCTGCTGCTACAAGCTCCTGTGCTGGTCTCTCGGGTCCAGAACCCGAACCAAGGTCAGAAGCGACGGCAACAGTAGGTGAGCTAGAGTCCAATGAAGTCCCTCCCACAGGCTCCTCCTCCGAGGGGTCCTCATAGTCAGAAGACGACGGTGGTGGTGGTGCTCCTACACCGGGTCCGCAGTGCACGCCGGGTGGCAGGTTGAAGTTGACAGTGTAATGCCTCAGAACTCCCTCCGTCAAGTGTCCCTGACTGTCGACACGATCTTCCATTATTCTCCCCGAGTAGATCGCTCTGTGGCCAGCGGGGTCGACCACCCATGAGCCGGGGATCTCCTGATCAAGCATCTCAAACCTAGTCCCCCCCGAAGGGTGGACGATCGTGAACCAATCCGCCATGGACATCTGACAAAAGGCGTAGTCCGCCAAAACACAAGCAGAAGGCGCGAGGGTCAACTCCAAAGAATTACATAAGTAATGCACCCAGTAGTTAAAGTTTAAGGGATAGCTACATAGGCTTAGAAGTTTGTGATAGCATTATAAATTGTAGATCTTCCAATGAATATAAATGACAAATAATGACAATTAACATGTATCAAATAAAATTAACAAGTAACAATCACACTCGGCAACTAAGTCAGTATGCATGGTGCATGAATGAGATGACGAGGAACAAGATGCAATCCGTAAGGATGGGCACCATCGAGTCAATCCTAGCACCGGCCAAAGCGGGACCATTTCCGCTCGGGTGTCTCTTATACCAAACAAAATGTAGTCAGATCAGCAGTATACCCACAGGCCTGCCATTTCCGTCTGCTACTAAAAATCACCGCAGTGTTCTTATGTGGAAATCCGGGTCTTATGACCATTTTGGAATCCACCGAGGTCCGGCATCCCACCGTGTATGAACCCCAGAAATGTGTGCATGAAATGCAAAGTGATTAGCCAAACAACGTCTCCGACCTCACTCGTCACGTCGTCACGTGTTCTAGCTAACTTATTGTCTCTAAAAAGAATACCCTAAGGTAAATGTCGATTCTGCGACAAAAGACAATTAATTATAAAAAGTGTAGTATCTCATGATGACTTCTCAAAATCATCCGACTCATCTCCATCCGATGGTCAAAAACTGCTCAGCGAGCAAAGAGTATCGACATACTCGGAAACTATCCGTTTCCAGGCTTATCTTTTAGATAGCCAAACAACAAAACTGCTTCTCGAGCAAAAGAGTATTAACATACTCATAAACTTATTAACTTCCCGGCTTATCTTTTAGATAGCCAAACAACAAAACTGTTCATCGAGCAAAAAAGTATTAACATACTCAGAAACTTATTAATTTCCCCAAAACTTGGATTCGGCGACACTTCTCATTTTCCAAAACTAATATTCAAACCCTAAGCTTTCATCTGAGATTGTTATCATTATTTAAAAGGGTTCAGAGGTTGTTTAGTGTCTTATGAATTTTCCTTGTAAAATAGTTTCCATTTAGTTTTATCTCTAATCTTATGAGTTTAAAAGATCCCATAATCCCAAGTAACTCCCAGAGAAGGTCTCGATCCACTAAAATATGAATAAGGGCCCGAATCCCCGTTCGTCCCATCAAACTTTCCCAAAATATCATGATAAGTTCTGGCATAACTGCCCGTTTATCCTCTCTGTCGTACAACAGAGATATATGTGTAATTTCATAATCAGAGTAACACAACCCAACAGTCATGGCACATATATCAACACATCCTAGATTAACCATTAAGCACATAGTATGTAAATCAATATCAACACATCCTAGATTAATCACTTAGCACATAGCATGTAAATCAATATCAACAACAATTCCAGCGATAAATGATTATCATTTGTCAGCCGAAGCCTCAGAAAATATTTCCCAGTCAATCACAATCAAGTGCATAAACAATAAATCAAGTCAAATTCGTCGACACCTAAAGCATTAGCTAGTATTCAGTGAGTAGCCCTCACCTGTAGCTCCTCCAGTGTGATCCTGAAGCGTTCCTTCACAATCTCCTCCTTCCGCTCCTTGGAATTCCTCAAACGAACCTTAGAGCGAAAACCACAGAATTCAATCACAATCAGTCAGAAACTTAGCAGACAACAATTACTAAAGTTACACGAAGCATCATATACTCCGAAGTACGATAATCTAACGCGATAAGACAAGTTTTCGAAAAACAAAATTTTCCTCCCCCTATGGAGGTGCTCTCGGCCACACACACTAATTGTGTGCGCCGATTTTTCTTCGATCAAACTTGGTTCCTAGGTTATCATTAGTCGTAACTAAGGCGAATTGAAGCTCAGAAAAATTATCGGATCGAAAACTGTCACAGGGGTATTTTGGTCAGTGTTTTTAACTCGGAATTTCAAAATTGGAATGGGGACGTCACCAACGACGTTTATGACAACTAATCCTACTAGCGCTAAGCTCAGTCGAGAGTTTTAAGTCTAAAGGACGAAGCTTTGGCCAAAAATGGGGTTTTCAAGCAGAATTGAAACTCGGCGGCAATTCGGCGACATTCGGCAAAATGTAATCCGCTAAACATGCTCTTGGGCATGCAGGGAATAAGTTTAGACAGAGAAATCGAGTTATTTGGACAGTTTTACAAAAAGTTCAAAACTTTGAGCACAGAAAGACATAGAGAAAAACGACAGAATTGACGATCAGAAGTGAGAGATAACATCTATACCTCGATGTCTTCGAGTAGCAACGAACGGTGCCGCGATCAGGCAAGAAACGGCGAAAATCTTTTTCCTCCTCCTTCTCCTTGGTGCTCGCGGGTTTGGGTGAGAATGGGTTTGGAAAATTTGATTTTTTTCAAGCTATTTATAGTTTATGGAAAATGCGGAAAAATGAAAATTTCGCGGTTCCGATTTTTCCTGTGCCTTCCTCTGTGATTTCTAAGATAGGTTCTGGCGACAGAATTCCAAAACTCAGAATAGGTTTCTTGGAATTTAAGCAAACGATCCAAAGTCGGTGTAAATCGATTTTACCCGAAAAACTACTTTTTGCAATTGATGTCGGATGAGAAAACTTCTTTCCGAAGAAAGACTAGAAACCTCGAAAGAAATAGGTGTACGCGTGTGGAATCTTCGTTTGAAGCTCCGAATAGAAAAAGTCTTCATCGACCGTTTATTTTAAGTTTCTTGAGTTATCAGGGATTTAGTTTCGGCAAACCTCCGAGAATTAGAATCGGATGTTCGTACATTTCAGGGTTTCGTATCGAAATGCTTGTCATGGAAAGATTAAGAGAAGTTCTAACATTTCTCTGAAGATTTTTGGAATTAGTTTCCATCGTGTCTTTAAGTGTAAATTAGTCGTTTACTATCGCTCTCGTCCTAGGTATAAGCGAATACTACTTGCGCTATAACTTATATCGACTTTAATACTATCCTTAGTCTTTTCCTGAACTTTCTCCTTCATAAATTTATTCCATTTGATAAACACTTGTTCAGGTTTTCCTTCACATTACATCGAAACTAATCGTGAATACAAATTTTATTCGGTTTATTCTAAGCTTAAAAACTTGGGTCTCACATGCTCCAATGATTTACCGGCATGACATAGTTGAGGACCAGAACATTAGGATGGTGAGTGATTTAATTGTGACTAAGACTGCCAGATGGAACACAGAATTGGTGGAACATATCTTTCATCCAGGGACAGTTAGGAGCATCTTTTGAGTGCCCCTTGCTACTCATGCCCGTGATGACTTTCTTTGCTGGCCTTTCACCATGGATGGGCGTTATTCTGTGAGGACTGGGTACCATTTTATTTGTAATGCTTGGGAGGGGGACGTGGCTTCTTCTTCGTCGTCAACCTCCCTCTCTAAGCAACAATGGCAGAAGTTTTGGAGCTCTAGTGCGCTGCCCAGATGCAAGGAGATGGCTTGGCGTCTTATCAGGGGTTTCTTACCGGTTAATTCAGAGCTGAAACGGAGGCACATGGAAGTGGATGAGGTTTGTGCGTGGTGCTGCCAAGAAGATGAGAGCTTGGACCATGTATTTCTTGCTTGTTCAACAGCAAAAAAATTCTGGTTTGGTTCTCCTGTTGCTTTGAGGACGGAACAATTTTCCAATTTGAATGAGTTCTGGGTAGCGGTGATACATGATGGTGATGCTGATTTTATTGGACTTATTCAGACGCTGTGCTACGTTCTATGGGAAGCAAGGAACAAAGGCAGGTTTGACCTCCGCGCGCGGCCTTGCATGATCAGGCTCCCTCTCGCACCGTTCAGATCACGACGTGGAGGAGCCCTACCCAAGGTGTGTTCATGGTTAATTTTGACGCTACATTTGAGGAAGGAAGAGCTTCAGGCTATGGTATGGTTGCACACAACTATGAGGGTGAGATCTTGGCATCGGCGACGGCGTATCCAGTGGCATCTCTATCACCTCTCTTGGCGGAAGCAGGTTGTTTCCGATGGGCGCTTCGGTTGGCTATTGAGTTGGGTTTTCGGAGAGTTGAGTTTCAAACTGATTGCTTGCAGCTTTTTAAATGGTGGAAGTCTCGCAGGGAGGGTGTTTCTTTTCTAGCTACTACTGTTAGCGAATTTCGCTTTTTAATTTCTGGTTTTGATGTTTTTACTTTATCTTTTGTAAGACGTTCTGGTAACGCAGCAGCTAACTGTTTGGCTAGGAACGCTTCTACTTACGCTGATATGGTGTGGGTAGAAGAAGTTCCGGATTATGCTTTTCATGTGGTGGCTCAGGATGTTTTGGCTTCTATGCCTCCTGTAGCTTGATTTAAATATATGATCTCTTTCAAAAAAAAAAAAAAAACTTTCATGCTTTTAAATTTAAATTAATTATTTCATCACATTTCATTTGATTCCATCCTCATTTAACGTACCCAAGCAACAATAGAGCATAAAAATATCTCATCCCATTCACTCTCTACCATCAATCCAAAGATAACAGCCTTCAACTGTGTTCCTTCCACTTTAAATCAACCTTTGTTTGATTTTTTTTTTTTTCTAGTTTTATCTCTTGATTAACATGCATGACTTCTTTCTACCTGATTTGTTCTGCTCTTTCCAGAGTTGTATTTTTGTTTTGTTTTGACAAATGTTTGGGCATATACGCATTTTTTTCTCCTTTCTTTGTGCGTGATTCTTTAATTTCATGATTCGATTCCTCCCTCCTTTTCCTGATTTTGCTGGTATCTAATTGAATTTTTTGGAATTCTTTGTCTTGGAATTGTCTATGGAATCTGAGATCTGTCTGGTTTGTATGTCTGTGTGTATTATCTACTGTTCATGAAAATTTAATTGTGTATGAGTATTAGATCTATCAGACTAGTAATATTCTTTTCAATGTTATGTTTACTTCAATATTTTGTCTATACTTCTTATCTCTATTTTTAGGCCTGAGTCATGGCATGTCAACTGTCAAGCTGGAGGATTTTAATTACTATCATCCTATAATTTCATACTTGCTTTAGTGCCATACATAGAAAGAAAGTGAGTTGATTGCCGATTAGATAAGGGCCCCCAATCCAAATGTTGCTATTCTAGTCGGTGAAGAAGATGGCTTAACCTGCAAGAAGCCGCTCACGCTCATTTTTTTCCCGCTACTTTGGCCGATGAACGTAGCATCAGCCATAAATTAAACCACTGTTAAGCGTGGGCAGGTGGAGATACATTGACTGGCTAATTTAGCGTCCGCTGAAACCGACGCTAACTTACAGAATGCTGACACTAAGTAGCATTAGGTCGACCAACGCTAGATTGAAGTGTTTTTTAGCACTTAGCGTCGGCTTAGTGTTGGTTAAGTGGACGCTACAACAGACACTAATTCCGGATGCTAAATCAAGCCTTTCTTGTAGTACACTCACTGAAAACCTCTCATCTCAACAACCAATGATGCTCTTCAGCTGAGAAATGCCGAAAACAAGTAAAAATTGAATAAAGATTCAAATATGGAAACTACAAAATGAAAACAAACAGAGAGAGGAGAGAGCCACAATGATATGCCGAAAAGAGAGATACATACAAATGAACAAAGATACACGACAATGCATACCTTGGAGCTAGGCCGATCAACCAATATTCATCGCAATCAACACGGGAGAGAATCACAGGCGAGGTGGAGTACGTAGATTAGGTTCACAGGGGTAGGAATAGGGGATTTAGGGTTCACAATAGAAAATAAAAGTTTGTTTAGGGTAAAGCATTTACATTTGGATAATAAAATCACTCATGCAATTACATTTAACGGTTTGAACGATTTACATAGTTGATAACAAGTAACAACATAGTAAAGGAGACACACCAATTAGCAATAGCATAATACACTATATTATAAGGTGTATGACAGTAGTAACACCAAACAAGCACACAAACAAGCTCCAAGCAATGGCATCCTTCACTTATTTTCCTTGCTTAGTTTCTCCATCTATAATATCCAGTTAAATAGTATGTGTGGTTTATAGGAATGACATTATACTGATTGAATGAATCTTAAATTCCAGGGTGAGCTTGTGGATCAAATACGCGGTTACGACAGGTAGGGTTGCAAGGGTAACTGCAATCTATCTTTTGGAATGTACTTCGCTCATAAAACCAGTCTCCAACTGCTTTGGCAAGTGTCTGCAGAATGTTATGCACAAAAGTTAGCTTTGCAACTATGTAAAAGGAAAGACAATAATAACCAAAATAAAAATGAAAAAATTTAGTCTCTTACTGTGTTAGAAATCTGTGGAGAATCACTTGTCAACCACGTCTCCTGTGCCTCTGTTTGGCAGTGAACATAGCAAGAGTCTATGAACATTCCATTTGATGGAGAGTTGCCTATCACACTCAATGCATTTATGAATGCCGACCTGAAGCCTGAAAATCAATTCATGTATACGTTAGAAATTTAATATAAAACTTCAGCGAGCTTTGTAGGTGAGCCTACACATTGTCCATGCTTTAAGCCTAAAATTCTCGAGAGTACCTGAGACGAGTCATTAAGATAAAAAGTGTTAACCTTGCATTGTAGTTAGCTGATCAGGTGAGCAGTTGTTTATATTAACCTTGCAGCTTTGCCACCTGCCCTGGGGATCAGCAGCACCCGGTGCCAAGATGTTCTTAATCTGAAACAGATCAATAACTTGAGGATCAGAGAAAATAATTAAATGAATAGATTATGCATCATAGTCTTGGCTCAATTTTGATCATATATTAGTTGGTTTTGCATGTCCAAATTTCATACATGAGTTGATCAAGCAACTACACAATTTTTAGAATTCGTACTTCATATTGAAGATCAAATATTTTCAAGCTCTGAACTATGAAAGGGAAAGTGTCAGAATAAACACCACAAGAGCCTACAATGGTCATTCTTGAAATAAATGATTCTTTTTGAGTAACAGATAATCTGACCTGCCACGAGTCATAGGCCGCATTTACGTAGAAGCTTGGTGCATTGATATTTGGGGCCACATATTGTGGGAAAAAGCACTTCACGATAATTCAGAAGCATTAGTAATACCAAAGAAGTTTCAAACCTTAAAGCTAAAATTACAAGTCACGAATTTACCTGCCCTGGATCGCGTTCTGAAATGCAGGATGAAGGCAAATTCTTTACTGAGCCCTAAATGGAAAGAAAAAACAAATCAGTCTCTGATGAACGAAAGCTTCATAAAGTATCTTTCAAATGTAAAATGGAAAAGGTTTAGTGCCACTATTTTGGTGTGAAACATAGCATATGCGAGTGCTTTCCAAAAAGGAAAAATAATGAGAAGGGAGGAGTACATGTGTTGCAACAACTTCATTGTAGAACTCTGCAATGTATTGTGATCCTGATATATCCTTTCTGTTGCACAAAAACAATAAATAAAATCATAATCATCAAAGGAACTCACCCGTTGGAAAGTAAGAAAACTGGAAAGTAACACATCCCAATGCACCTTTTATGGAAGTAGATCAGGCAACAAAAAGTGCACCGAATGTGTTATTTTCCTATTTCCATACTTCCTAAGGAGTATCCAAACCCTCTAAGTAGAAAGGAAAGAAAAGTAGCTTACACATTGATAAAATAACCAGCATCTGGAACACATTTCACTTTGGTTCCTGCTGGTAAAAGTGATTTAAAGTGATCACAGTGTAAAATAGTAGCCAATCCTCCTGCTGAACATCCAGAGAGAATAGCCTGTTGTTACAAAATTCAGTTAGTCGGGGATAAACATTCAGGACGCATAATAAAGGAGGCAAATCATTACTATCTCTTACATTTTCAGCATTATTCATTCCTTTTGAGAGTAAATCTTCTATTACAGCAAGGAAAATCCTTGCTCCTCTGAAGTGCAAATTGGTTGTCTGATTTACATATCATAACATAAAAATCCACTCAGAAAGAAAATTAGCAATGATTTATATTTTCCTTGAAATTTTAATTCCCAATTCCTTTGATTTTTTTTAAACTTACTGGATCAACTTCCTCTACATCACCAGTAAATGATGCCCCATCACAGTACCTAACCATGATTCTGTTCCAATTGTAGAAATCTGGAATTTGTAAAATTTGTTAGACGGCAAAGCCAAATGTTGAGTTAATAAAGCATCATTGCTTAGTAGACAATGAGTATGTTTGGATGCAGACGAAAGAGCCCTTACTAGAGCTTATTCAGGGCATTTTATAATTTTTAGTAGAGAAGCTCCCATAAGTGCTTTTAGCCCATATTCAAATTGCGTCATTATAAAATACCTGGATTGAACTCTTGCTTCTCACTTAAAAATCCAGCAAAGTAAAGTGGCTCGGTCATTAGGTCAGATGAGCCTAAACGAGAGTCCTTACGCCAGAGGCAAGAGGTGACATTGTTACACCATCCCCCTCCCTAAAATGAATTGTAGTGAGGATCATACAAGAAAATTAACAAAGCAACTCTTATACACATGCGCATAAATAAAAGAAACATACAAGAAAATTAGAGAAAGACTAGCGGAATTTTTTCATGAGCTAGCCAAAACTTATAATTGATGCCAGTTTATTGAAAGGGATATACTTCAAGATGAACAAGCCAGCTGTTAGCTCCTTCTCCAGACCCTTCATCAAAATGGTATGCTGGGGGACTTCCATCTAAACAAACTGCACAGCAAGTTAAACTTCAATTTCTCAACTATTATATAAACAATATAGAAAATAATCATCCAAGAGATGAAGAGCATGACTTTAGAAGTTCCCTATGATCAGAAACAGAAATTTTTTCTCACCAGCTCCTTTTGGTACAGCTTTATCAAGACGAGTGAGTGGAACAAAACCTCCTTCTGTCTTCAGAAATAGTAGTACGCATACTAGAAGATTTGTCCATTGGGTGATTCTTGCACTCTCCATTCAGAATAATCCAACCAAACGATAAACCTGCCAATTGAAACAAGGATAAACAGGGTTCCTTATGTGATATCATCATGAGAAAAAAAAACAATTCTTTTGCATTCCATCTCCTCAACTCAACTTCTGTTCGTCTTACCAAAAAGATATATATTTTTTTTCTCATGATATCAGAAATCAAATAGGCAACAGTGTTGATTTTACACAGGAAAAAATACAGTGGAGATCCTTAAATTATGTATGAGCTAGCAAAACGAAAGCACCTTTCATATTGTGGAAACAAAATTATGGACAATAACGTAAGAATCTAATCAAGATGTTATCAGCAGAGTTTCCTTTGCTCTTTTTCTTTGTTGGTTGGTGAAGTAAAATGAAATATTCCAAATCCATATTGTAATCTTAGAATTAGCGAACTCCTTCATCTATTTGGTTTCAGAAAACTTAACTAATTCAATAAATTAGTCTAGAAAGTACATTCTCAGACCACAAAACAAAAACCTCCAAAGTTCATGCATATTAATTGTGGCACCCTAATGCTTTCACTGGTACCTACCATGGAAATTCAAAATTGTTGCATGCATAGTCATAACATCATAAAAGCAAATACATCTGACAAAAAAATATCAACTTCTCCTGTGTTATGCAGCTTATAACACCAGAAAATTCTTCCAACCCAACAAACAAAAATAAAAGAAATCAATACAACTAAAAAGGAAAAACATTAGGTAGAAAGCAGAAAGCAATGAAGATCACAAGCTGCACCTGAAAAAGAAAATGGGGTGGTGAGGTTGGGAGCATGTGAGTGGAAACCAGTTTAGGTGGTGGCATATATAATGCTCCAGTAGTGGAAGAGCATTAATGTGACATGCTGATTTAGGAAATGGTTAAGGGAAAGAAACTCTTTGAGAAAGTTGGGAGGGAAAAATGTAAAAAAGCGCGTGGAGGGAGAGTTCAACTAATAAAACTTAATCCACACCCACATAGCACCCACACCTAATGAGATATAGAAAGAAATGAGAGATACGAGAAGTGATACGATAGTAAAAGAAGAGACATAGAACAAGAAATTATGTGAAAATGGAATGGAAGAGAAAGCGAGCTCTGAGTGCATCAAAACCCGAGCTCAATTGTAAGTGATTTCTTTTCTATCTCACATTTTTCCTATCACATCACTCATTCTACTTAAAATGCAGTAAACTATTTCAATGTCTTACTAACGAGAAACATCATTTTTTTTACGTTCAAAGAGAAACATCATTGGTCTTTCAAGTTTCAACGGCATTAATCCATCGGTTTACAAGGAAAATGATGGAGAGCAGAATTTTACTGGTATTGGAAAGTCAAATCAGGTTTCCTAAAAAGAAAAAGGAAAATGGTTAGGAACACACCATAGAGAGTATGGATGTGGATCTTCACCAGAACCAAATTCTATCAATCCTTTTCCAGCAGTGTTTCTGTCCCTTGGATGAATCCAACGATTCACATGGAAGCATAAACCACCGGAGCACCACCCACATTGGCCGCACTGCTGAGTGGCCGGTCACCGGTCCGCCGTTGGACACCAGCCGGCTTGCACTGTAGAAGCTGAAGAGGCAGCAGCTTGATTGGGCCATTTGTCGAACACTTGGATGGCAGGGCACAGCCTCACGCCGGTGAAGCCACCGAGAGCGGAGGAGTGGGAAGTTATTAACGGCGCGGACGACGGAGATGAAGCGGGTGAAGGAAGAAGGTGTTCTGATTTGATACAATTGCATATAATACTTTTTTTTTTTTTTTTTTTGGTAAATAGCCAACTTGGTCTTTGAAAGTGTCCGTCCCCTTCAACTTCGTCCCTAAACTTATAAAATGACGCCTGTAGTCCCTGGATGTGACACATCTCCTTCATCCGCAGTCCCTAGGTTAAAATTAGTTGACGCCGTTAACAGAAGTCTGACATGACTTTTGGTTTTTTCCACTTAAAATTCCACCTAGGAAAGAGATTTGACCGAAACATTAAATCTTCAATTTAGTCTTTGGGTGAAAAAAATTTATTTCTCTGCCCCATTTCCTCTACCTCCCCTGTAAGACCCAGGTAGATTAAGCGTTTAATTAACTAGTTATTTACCGGCTTAAGGACGATAAGCGCTATGAAGCCTAAGTTGATGTGTTCTTTGTACCTTGGGTGTTTATATAAATAAGATTGTACTAATATTTTCTTCCTAAAAAAAAGGGAAAAACAATTTTGAAGGAAAATGTGTCACCTAAGTGACTAGTAGTAGTGGATAAGGTAAATAGATATACATGTATATAAGAAAGAAAGAAAAAGAGAGTAACGAGATTGACTAAGGTGAAACATATATATATATATATATATAAAAAAAAAAAAAAAAAAAAAAAACTGTAGAAATTTATGAGGATACAGAACTCTATCAGCTCTATCGCATTTTTAAAATAAAATGGTGGGCAAAATTCAATATCTCTCTAATTCAACAGACAAAACTTGAAGCTTGGATAAAGACTTATCAGCTTACTCAACAAAGCAAGAAACAGCTGTCAACTACCCCTGTTTCTCGTCTCAATCAAGAAAGTTCATTTCTTCAAGAAAGATCAAGGCTCATAGCCGAATTAGCCGCAGCAAGCTCTCCCCAAGAATTTCAAAAGAAGATAGATATGATGAGTCAGAAGTCTGGCTCAGATACTTCATCAGTCAACAGCCAAAACTACCTTCAAGAAAATGAAGATGACTGTTTAGGCATCAACTATCATCCATACACTTAAAGACAAAAGGTCATTATCAGCCCTTCTCATCATGATCAAGAAAGAATCTGCTTTCTAATATTAGCCGACAAGGAATCCACTTTCATTATTAAAGTTACTATCCACTTTCATTATTAAAGTTACTTTTCATTAACTGTAGTTACTTTTATGTAAACCAGAGTTACTTTCGAAAGTAACCATGGTCAAAACTTGTATAAATAGGTAGCTTAGTAAGAGTAAGAGGCATCGGTTTTCTGACCTACCTCTCTCTCTCTCTCTCTTACCTACCTCTCTCTCTCTATGTGTGTAATCCCTGCAGTTCTTTGAATAAAAGCTTTTCTGTAAGTACTTTTCCATCATGTTTTTTAGCTTCCGCAGAACCGTATGACCATGTTCTGATTCCAGAACCCTTCCCTCACGGGAAAAGGCTCTGATACTAGGTTCTGCGGAAGCTAAAAAACATGATGGAAAAGTACTTACAGAAAAGCTTTTATTCAAAGAACTGCAGGGATTACACACATAGAGAGAGAGAGGTAGGTAAGAGAGAGAGAGAGAGGTAGGTCAGAAAACCGATGCCTCTTACTCTTACTAAGCTACCTATTTATACAAGTTTTGACCATGGTTACTTTCGAAAGTAACTCTGGTTTACATAAAAGTAACTACAGTTAATGAAAAGTAACTTTAATAATGAAAGTGGATAGTAACTTTAATAATGAAAGTGGATTCCTTGTCGGCTAATATTAGAAAGCAGATTCTTTCTTGATCATGATGAGAAGGGCTGATAATGACCTTTTGTCTTTAAGTGTATGGATGATAGTTGATGCCTAAACAGTCATCTTCATTTTCTTGAAGGTAGTTTTGGCTGTTGACTGATGAAGTATCTGAGCCAGACTTCTGACTCATCATATCTATCTTCTTTTGAAATTCTTGGGGAGAGCTTGCTGCGGCTAATTCGGCTATGAGCCTTGATCTTTCTTGAAGAAATGAACTTTCTTGATTGAGACGAGAAACAGGGGTAGTTGACAGCTGTTTCTTGCTTTGTTGAGTAAGCTGATAAGTCTTTATCCAAGCTTCAAGTTTTGTCTGTTGAATTAGAGAGATATTGAATTTTGCCCACCATTTTATTTTAAAAATGCGATAGAGCTGATAGAGTTCTGTATCCTCATAAATTTCTACAGTTCTCCAATCCCAGGTTAAAATCCAAGATATGGCTTGCGAAGCTGTGAACATGAGGAGTTTGTCTTCCATAATGAAATTTGACTTTTGAGCAAAGTACTTGAATAATGGTTTTACTTCTTCGGGAAAGATAGACTCATCGAGTCCTACCTTGCAAAACCAAACTTTAAACCATTGAGGGAACTTTAAAGAGATTCCCTTTTTGAACCAAATGAACCAGGAGTGTTGATAAGGATAAAGATACAAGGCGTAATACCAGGCATCTGTATAATCAAAGTAGTTATAACAAGGAGGGTCGAACTGTCTAGAAAACTGCTTAAAATAATGAAGAGGAGCATTCCAATCCTGGGGTGTAAGGACTTTAAGGATTTTGATCTTGGAGAACGCTATTTCTCCTTGTTTATCTTGGTTATGTGTGACTTCTATGGAGTCAGAGTCTACTAGAATGAATTCATAAAATAATCTGGTCTTCTTGGGGTGTCCAGGGACATAATGAAAGTTGGTAGGGAATAATTGAGGGGCTATTTCTCTAGGACTTAAAGAGAAATGTTCTCTTTCTATAATGAGAGATGGCTCACCTTCTGGTTTTTCCAGATATTCGGTTGGCTCGGGTTTGGCAGGGGATTTTGAAGGGCTTTGAGCTAATACTGTATATTTATTGGTTAATGGGACTAATGAGGTTTTTTGGTGAGGTGTTTTGACAATTTGAGCTGTTGTGAGTTTTTGAGAAGGCTTTGAAGGGGTGGTTGGTATTAAAGATTCAGCAACCTTGATAGGGGTTACTACTATTGCTTTTGATCCTGATGGTGATGATGATGCTGACGAACCCAGTGGGGGTCCATATTGATCCTTTGATTTGGGTTTTGTATCACTCATGTTTTCCCTGTAAAAATTCTCTGGTTAGAAAATCTGGAAGGGAGTTACTATCTCATTTAATATGAGTTATTTCAAAATCAAAGCAAGAAAGTAAAGATTGCCATCTGGCAAAAATGTGTTTTGAAACTAGGTTTTGAACATCCTTTTGTAAAACTGAAGGTGCTGCTTTGCAATCAGTTTTTATCAAAAATTTTTTATTAAAAACATCATCTTGAAATTTTTGAACACATAGAACTATTGAAAGAACTTCTTTTTTGACTGTGGAATATTTCTGTTGAGCTAGGTGCCAAATACCTGAATGATACCTAACTATTTGTTCTTTTGAAGACTGAGGTTTTACCTGCTTAAGTATCCCACCATATCCTAATTCTGATGCATCGGTTTCTATAATTAATGAAGCATCTGGATCTGGTATTCCTAAACAAGGTAGGCTTTGAACTAATCTTTTGACTTCTCTAACACTATGGCTCATTTCTTCAGACCATGGCGGAGAGTTTTTCCTAAGTCTTTTGAACAAAGGGGCACAAATTATCCTTATGTTGGGGATAAAATCTGCTACATAATTAACACAACCTAGAAATCTTTGTAATTGAGTTTTCTCTTTTAATTCATTTGGAAAGTTTTTGGCGAATTCTAACGATCTTTGTATTGGGGTAATTTGTCCCTGATGAATTTCATATCCTAAAAATCTGGTTTTGGTTTCAAAGATTTTCATCTTTTTTGCTGAAACTACTAATCCATTTTTCTTAATGATTTCTATAAATTTTTCTAAATGTTGAACATGCTGATCTATGCCTTTTGAGAATACTAAGACATCATCTAGATATACAATGGTAAAGTCCATGTATGGATAGAATATATCATTCATGATGTTTTGATATTCACTAGGTGCATTTTTCAAACCTTGTGGCATTACATTCCATTCATAATGACCAAAAGGGACAACGAAGGCGGTTTTATATCGATCCTCCTCCTTGACCGAAATTTGATAATATCCTGACTTCATATCAAATTTTGAGAATATTGTTGCTTTATGTAATCTTTTAATGAGATATGTTTTATTAGGCAATGGATATCTTATCCATTTTAATACTTTGTTTAAGGGTTTGTAATTAATGACTAATCTAGGGGCTCCTCTTTCTAACTCAGAAGCATTCATGACATAAAACCCTGTGCAACTCCAAGGAGATTTGGAGTGGCGAATCAGGCCCTTGTTGAGATATTCTCCTATTTCTTCTCTACAATATTTTAAATATTGTTCATTCATTTGAATGGGCCGGGCTTTGGTAGGGATGTCTTTCTCATTAAACCCGTCTATGTATGGTAATGTTATGGTATGTATTTTTCTATGATGAAAGGCCATGGGATTTAAATCACATAGATCCTTTTCTATCCGATCCTGAAAATCCTTAATAATCTTTTGAATATTGGATCTCTTGAGCTGTTCTTCTAATTTATAATATTTTATTTCTTTTTGTAAAGAATTGATATGATTCTTTTTTCTAGAGATTATATTTATTTTGGAGGTGGAGATTTCCTTTAATAAATTTAATTCTTTTACCTAAGGAGGTTTTATAAATGGAAAAGTAATAGTCTTTCCTAAGACTGTTGTGACTATTCCTTTTTCATTTATTTTATCAATAGGGTATAGAAGACAAATGAATGGAGTTCCTAAAATGATTTTTTCTGTCATGTTTTTGACTAGGACAAATGAAGATCTAAAACAAACTTGGCTTTTGCAAATCTTTGCATTTGATAGTTTGTATTGAATATTCATTTTGGATCCATTTGCACTATTGACTCCTTCTTTGGTTTTCTCATAAAATTGAGTGGGGACTAAGCCTTCCTGAATACAATTGATATCTGCGCCACTATCAATGAGGGCTATTATATTGATTCGAAAATCATTATTAATGACTAAAGTTATTTCAGAGTGCCATTTATGGGTTATAACCAAGTTGAGGAGATTAAGATAACTTTCACTGGGTTCTTTTTCTTCTTCATTATGTATTTGCTTTAATCCTGAGGTACTGGCTAAGGTTTCTTGAGATTCTATAATTTTTATCCCAGCTATTTCCATTAATCTGAACTCTAAGCTAAGATCATTTTGCTTTAATTGGTTAACTTCTTCTTTTAATATTTTCACTTCTTCTTGAAGATCTGATAAGGTTATGGTTGGTTTAGGACGAAATCTATTAAAAATTTCATTCATGCTATTTATTGGAGGACTAATTTCCTTTTTCAAGGTTTCTTCCTTCTTGACCAAAAGATTTAGTTGTTGTAGAAATTCGTCCCTTAAGGGAGAATCCTCCATTTTGTCTATTATAGAGATTAAACTCATAGTTTGATCTTGGGTTAGCATATTGACGTTTTGTCCTAAGCATCCTGCACAATCACAGAATCCTGAACTATCTTTAACACATTCTCTTTCTTCTTCTGAAGAGGAATGAGAATCAGATGAGTATTCGACCAGATTTATATCTTGGTCTTCATCTCCTTCATATTCATTTTCTGAAGAGTAGTGAGGATCTTCACTATTAATGAGAACACTGATTAGACTATCTTTGAGTTTTTGGTCTAAATCTAATTCATTAATTTTTTGTTGAGTTTTGCATTTGTTTGCATAATGTCCTGGCTTTCCACATTTCCAGCAGACATTTTTCTTTTTATTAGGATTTACGGCTTTTTTGTTTATAGGTTTTTGAGTAGTAGGACTTTGTTCATAAGGTTTCTTTTGAAATGGTTTTTTCTTTTTATATCCCTGAGAAGGCTTTGTTTTGGATCTATTAATCCTTCTAGCTTTTGAACTAGGAGCTTGTAAAGGTTCTACTCCATATTGTTCACAAAAGCTACCTACTTCTTTTCTTGAGATTTGCATATCTTTTTGCATTTTGTTTTGAAGTTTGAAGTCAGTACAAACTTGTATTCCTGTGTGTACTATAGTGTTATGCAATTGTCCAAATGAGAGTGAACCAAAATTTACTGGATTTCCTTGATTAAAAAGTGATAAATTATCTAATACCTTTGATTGCATTAATCTAGGTAATCCTGCAATAAAGCGCTCCTTCCAGAAGGCGTTGTTGCCATCTTCTCTTAAGGTTACCTTTGAGAAGAAGGTGTCCTTATACCATCTGTAATCGGACATGGTAGGACAATAGAGATTAGCGAGCTGGCTTGAAGCTCTCTCTCTAAATATGCTAGGATCTCCTATGAAATGAAGTATAATAGTATATATTAATGTTGCTACAGCATCTTCTTCTCCATTTTCTTTTTTCTTTTCTAATATAGTTGATTTATCTTCAGGGGTCATGATGTTGTCCCACCAGCCTCGTAACTGACCAGTGAAGCCATGAGTAATCATTAATGCTGCATTTCTATCGGTGTTATTATGGACTTTATAGGCTGTGGCAGCCATAATCATTTGATGCGTAATATCTAATATATTTTGTTCACTAAAGCCATCGATATTCCATTCATCAAGGCTAGTTCCACTAAAGGTATTTTGAATAAATTCTTTTCTTTCTTCAAACCTCATATCCGAATAGGAAGGTCTTGGATAGTAGGCTCTTGTGTTGTTATCTGGCCCAAACTTTCTAATTTTATTGATATTTAAATCTTTATCCAAATGATTTATTGAAAGCTTGTTTAATTTTTCTTTTAATTTTTCTACACTTCCTGAGAGATTAAAGGAATTAAATTCTTCTTTAGTGTATTGAGGAATTTTGAAAATAGGAGTTTGCAAAGGGTTTCCTAAGGTAAACGATGAAGAAGCTTCTTTGGTTGTAATAGAGGGTTTTTGAACCTCTATTCTTTCTAGCTGTTTTGACATGACTGTTAGCATAGTGTTTGCAAAATTTAATTGTTGATGAACTTTGTTAGCTTCTGCCTTATATGGAGATGCTTCGATTTCATGACCATCTTTTATGACTATTTTCACTCCAGTTTGTGGAGGGTATTCTGAAGTAATAGTGTTATTATCAGGAGTTTTCCAAGTGGTATTTATTTTTGTGATTGGATTGACGTTTTTCCAGAAAGGATAATTAAGATTATTTTTAATACAATGATTTTCGAACCAATCAAAAAAATAGATGTTTGTTTCAGAAACTTCCATTTCTTCATAATAAAAGGCCCTAAGAGTTTCAGTTTCTTGTTTACTGTAATTCTTGAAGTACCATAATCTTTTATCTTTATTGTATTCGGCCATAAAATCTTTTTTAATGAAATCTTTGTCTATCTCAAAACTAGGTTTTACCCTACTTAGCATGTTGATTTGCGAAGGGGTTGGAGAATAATTACTAGATTCTTCATCTTGATATATAGGTGTTGCTATATTAGGACTAGACGTTGTATCTAATCCTTTAAGTTTTGATGATACAGAAGATCTTGGGAGATCTACTCTGTATAACTGTTGAGGAGATCTAATACTAAATGAGTTTGATCTATTCATTCTTAAAGTGAGATTTGCTCCTTCTTGAAACAATTCTCTTACTTGAGTAGTATGAATTTTTGGTTGGGGCAGGGAATTCTTGAATACCCATTCCTCAGGGACTTTACTCATAACTTCTTCATGAGTAAGTTTCTTTGGAACTTGTACTGAAGATCTTTTAAGGTTTGCTTCTAGCATAATGGTTTCTTGTTTGGGTGAAGATCTTAAAGCTTTAAAATTATAATTGATTTTTGAGACTTTATAATATACTCTATATATTATTGAGAAAGGATCACTTTCTTCTCCAAAAATATCATTGTTTGCTAATAGATCTAATTGTATGGCATTTTTGGTCCAACTATTCTGAAGATTCATAGCATAGTTTGGATAGCAGTTAAAGAAAACAGGACCATCATGAAGGTTTGACTCTAAGACTGCGATTAACGAATCTTGTGGCTTTAATAGCCTCATATCTCTTAACATTACTATTATAGGAGAATTGATTCCTAAACGAAAGTTAGGTTTTGCAGCTACTTGTATTAAACCTACATGGATGAAGTTAAAACCATCTTTAATGTGTTGATCTAGAACATCTTCATTTAATAATTTTATAGTACTTGTGTGATCAGAACTATGTTGACAACATTCTATTGTAAAGATAGAATCATCTACTCTATTGAATAAAGTGTGTTGTTTATATATTTCTTTCTTTTTAACTATCGGGATTGACCAATTTTGAAGTGCTCTTTCTATTGAAGCTATTTCTAACTCTTGTTGGGCTACCCTAGAGAGTTCTTGATCTTGGTTACTAGAACCAGAGTTGGATGTTGATGGAATCATGATCTGTTTGTTCTTTCCTAAACTCATTTCACTTAGGGTTTTGATTAATCTAGCCATGTTATTATCTTAAGTAACTTAAGAAGGATAACGCTTCTTCCCAATCTAGCTAAACCAACGGTCTCACAACCTCTCAGGCTTTACTGCCGGGACCACTAGACTCCAGGGATACCTCACACTAAGCCTTAAGGACTTGAAGAAAATAACAAGGTGATTAATGAAAACAGTAAGAAGAAATAAAGTTGCAGAAAAACAAAAGATTGAACCCAACAAAAACTAACTACTGATTCCAGAACCCTTCCCTCACGGGAAAAGGCTCTGATACCAGGTTCTGCGGAAGCTAAAAAACATGATGGAAAAGTACTTACAGAAAAGCTTTTATTCAAAGAACTGCAGGGATTACACACATAGAGAGAGAGAGGTAGGTAAGAGAGAGAGAGAGAGGTAGGTCAGAAAACCGATGCCTCTTACTCTTACTAAGCTACCTATTTATACAAGTTTTGACCATGGTTACTTTCGAAAGTAACTCTGGTTTACATAAAAGTAACTACAGTTAATGAAAAGTAACTTTAATAATGAAAGTGGATAGTAACTTTAATAATGAAAGTGGATTCCTTGTCGGCTAATATTAGAAAGCAGATTCTTTCTTGATCATGATGAGAAGGGCTGATAATGACCTTTTGTCTTTAAGTGTATGGATGATAGTTGATGCCTAAACAGTCATCTTCATTTTCTTGAAGGTAGTTTTGGCTGTTGACTGATGAAGTATCTGAGCCAGACTTCTGACTCATCATATCTATCTTCTTTTGAAATTCTTGGGGAGAGCTTGCTGCGGCTAATTCGGCTATGAGCCTTGATCTTTCTTGAAGAAATGAACTTTCTTGATTGAGACGAGAAACAGGGGTAGTTGACAGCTGTTTCTTGCTTTGTTGAGTAAGCTGATAAGTCTTTATCCAAGCTTCAAGTTTTGTCTGTTGAATTAGAGAGATATTGAATTTTGCCCACCATTTTATTTTAAAAATGCGATAGAGCTGATAGAGTTCTGTATCCTCATAAATTTCTACAGTTCTCCAATCCCAGGTTAAAATCCAAGATATGGCTTGCGAAGCTGTGAACATGAGGAGTTTGTCTTCCATAATGAAATTTGACTTTTGAGCAAAGTACTTGAATAATGGTTTTACTTCTTCGGGAAAGATAGACTCATCGAGTCCTACCTTGCAAAACCAAACTTTAAACCATTGAGGGAACTTTAAAGAGATTCCCTTTTTGAACCAAATGAACCAGGAGTGTTGATAAGGATAAAGATACAAGGCGTAATACCAGGCATCTGTATAATCAAAGTAGTTATAACTAGGAGGGTCGAACTGTCTAGAAAACTGCTTAAAATAATGAAGAGGAGCATTCCAATCCTGGGGTGTAAGGACTTTAAGGATTTTGATCTTGGAGAACGCTATTTCTCCTTGTTTATCTTGGTTATGTGTGACTTCTATGGAGTCAGAGTCTACTAGAATGAATTCATAAAATAATCTGGTCTTCTTGGGGTGTCCAGGGACATAATGAAAGTTGGTAGGGAATAATTGAGTGGCTATTTCTCTAGGACTTAAAGAGAAATGTTCTCTTTCTATAATGAGAGATGGCTCACCTTCTGGTTTTTCCAGATATTCGGTTGGCTCGGGTTTGGCAGGGGATTTTGAAGGGCTTTGAGCTAATACTGTATATTTATTGGTTAATGGGACTAATGAGGTTTTTTGGTGAGGTGTTTTGACAATTTGAGCTGTTGTGAGTTTTTGAGAAGGCTTTGAAGGGGTCGTTGGTATTAAAGATTCAGCAACCTTGATAGGGGTTACTACTATTGCTTTTGATCCTGATGGTGATGATGATGCTGACGAACCCAGTGGGGGTCCATATTGATCCTTTGATTTGGGTTTTGTATCACTCATGTTTTCCCTGTAAAAATTCTCTGGTTAGAAAATCTGGAAGGGAGTTACTATCTCCTTTAATATGAGTTATTTCAAAATCAAAGCAAGAAAGTAAAGATTGCCATCTGGCAAAAATGTGTTTTGAAACTAGGTTTTGAACATCCTTTTGTAAAACTGAAGGTGCTGCTTTGCAATCAGTTTTTATCAAAAATTTTTTATTAAAAACATCATCTTGAAATTTTTGAACACATAGAACTATTGAAAGAACTTCTTTTTTGACTGTGGAATATTTCTGTTGAGCTGGGTGCCAAATACCTGAATGATACCTAACTATTTGTTCTTTTGAAGACTGAGGTTTTACCTGCTTAAGTATCCCACCATATCCTAATTCTGATGCATCGGTTTCTATAATTAATGAAGCATCTGGATCTGGTATTCCTAAACAAGGTAGGCTTTGAACTAATCTTTTGACTTCTCTAACACTATGGCTCATTTCTTCAGACCATGGCGGAGAGTTTTTCCTAAGTCTTTTGAACAAAGGGGCACAAATTATCCTTATGTTGGGGATAAAATCTGCTACATAATTAACACAACCTAGAAATCTTTGTAATTGAGTTTTCTCTTTTAATTCATTTGGAAAGTTTTTGGCGAATTCTAACGATCTTTGTATTGGGGTAATTTGTCCCTGATGAATTTCATATCCTAAAAATCTGGTTTTGGTTTCAAAGATTTTCATCTTTTTTGCTGAAACTACTAATCCATTTTTCTTAATGATTTCTATAAATTTTTCTAAATGTTGAACATGCTGATCTATGCCTTTTGAGAATACTAAGACATCATCTAGATATACAATGGTAAAGTCCATGTATGGATAGAATATATCATTCATGATGTTTTGATATTCACTAGGTGCATTTTTCAAACCTTGTGGCATTACATTCCATTCATAATGACCAAAAGGGACAACGCAGGCGGTTTTATATCGATCCTCCTCCTTGACCGAAATTTGATAATATCCTGACTTCATATCAAATTTTGAGAATATTGTTGCTTTATGTAATCTTTTAATGAGATCTGTTTTATTAGGCAATGGATATCTTATCCATTTTAATACTTTGTTTAAGGGTTTGTAATTAATGACTAATCTAGGGGCTCCTCTTTCTAACTCAGAAGCATTCATGACATAAAACCCTGTGCAACTCCAAGGAGATTTGGAGTGGCGAATCAGGCCCTTGTTGAGATATTCTCCTATTTCTTCTCTACAATATTTTAAATATTGTTCATTCATTTGAATGGGCCGGGCTTTGGTAGGGATGTCTTTCTCATTAAACCCGTGTATGTATGGTAATGTTATGGTATGTATTTTTCTATGATGAAAGGCCATGGGATTTAAATCACATAGATCATTTTCTATCCGATCTTGAAAATCCTTAATAATCTTTTGAATATTGGATCTCTTGAGCTGTTCTTCTAATTTATAATATTTTATTTCTTTTTGTAAAGAATTGATATGATTCTTTTTTCTAGAGATTATATTTATTTTGGAGGTGGAGATTTCCTTTAATAAATTTAATTCTTTTACCTGAGGAGGTTTTATAAATGGAAAAGTAATAGTCTTTCCTAAGACTGTTGTGACTATTCCTTTTTCATTTATTTTATCAATAGGGTATAGAAGACAAATGAATGGAGTTCCTAAAATGATTTTTTCTGTCATGTTTTTGACTAGGACAAATGAAGATCTAAAACAAACTTGGCTTTTGCAAATCTTTGCATTTGATAGTTTGTATTAATTATTCATTTTGGATCCATTTGCACTATTGACTCCTTCTTTGGTTTTCTCATAAAATTGAGTGGGGACTAAGCCTTCCTGAATACAATTGATATCTGCGCCACTATCAATGAGGGCTATTATATTGATTCGAAAATCATTATTAATGACTAAAGTTATTTCAGAGTGCCATTTATGGGTTATAACCAAGTTGAGGAGATTAAGATAACTTTCACTGGGTTCTTTTTCTTCTTCATTATGTATTTGCTTTAATCCTGAGGTACTGGCTAAGGTTTCTTGAGATTCTATAATTTTTATCCCAGCTATTTCCATTAATCTGAACTCTAAGCTAAGATCATTTTGCTTTAATTGGTTAACTTCTTCTTTTAATATTTTCACTTCTTCTTGAAGATCTGATAAGGTTATGGTTGGTTTAGGACGAAATCTATTAAAAATTTCATTCATGCTATTTATTGGAGGACTAATTTCCTTTTTCAAGGTTTCTTCCTTCTTGACCAAAAGATTTAGTTGTTGTAGAAATTCGTCCCTTAAGGGAGAATCCTCCATTTTGTCTATTATAGAGATTAAACTCATAGTTTGATCTTGGGTTAGCATATTGACGTTTTGTCCTAAGCATCCTGCACAATCACAGAATCCTGAACTATCTTTAACACATTCTCTTTCTTCTTCTGAAGAGGAATGAGAATCAGATGAGTATTCGACCAGATTTATATCTTGGTCTTCATCTCCTTCATATTCATTTTCTGAAGAGTAGTGAGGATCTTCACTATTAATGAGAACACTGATTAGACTATCTTTGAGTTTTTGGTCTAAATCTAATTCATTAATTTTTTGTTGAGTTTTGCATTTGTTTGCATAATGTCCTGGCTTTCCACATTTCCAGCAGACATTTTTCTTTTTATTAGGATTTACGGCTTTTTTGTTTATAGGTTTTTGAGTAGTAGGACTTTGTTCATAAGATTTCTTTTGAAATGGTTTTTTCTTTTTATATCCCTGAGAAGGCTTTGTTTTGGATCTATTAATCCTTCTAGCTTTTGAACTAGGAGCTTGTAAAGGTTCTACTCCATATTGTTCACAAAAGCTACCTACTTCTTTTCTTGAGATTTGCATATCTTTTTGCATTTTGTTTTGAAGTTTGAAGTCAGTACAAACTTGTATTCCTGTGTGTACTATAGTGTTATGCAATTGTCCAAATGAGAGTGAACCAAAATTTACTGGATTTCCTTGATTAAAAAGTGATAAATTATCTAATACCTTTGATTGCATTAATCTAGGTAATCCTGCAATAAAGCGCTCCTTCCAGAAGGCGCTGTTGCCATCTTCTCTTAAGGTTACCTTTGAGAAGAAGGTGTCCTTATACCATCTGTAATCGGACATGGTAGGACAATAGAGATTAGCGAGCTGGCTTGAAGCTCTCTCTCTAAATATGCTAGGATCTCCTATGAAATGAAGTATAATAGTATATATTAATGTTGCTACAGCATCTTCTTCTCCATTTTCTTTTTTCTTTTCTAATATAGTTGATTTATCTTCAGGGGTCATGATGTTGTCCCACCAGCCTCGTAACTGACCAGTGAAGCCATGAGTAATCATTAATGCTGCATTTCTATCGGTGTTATTATGGACTTTATAGGCTGTGGCAGCCATAATCATTTGATGCGTAATATCTAATATATTTTGTTCACTAAAGCCATCGATATTCCATTCATCAAGGCTAGTTCCACTAAAGGTATTTTGAATAAATTCTTTTCTTTCTTCAAACCTCATATCCGAATAGGAAGGTCTTGGATAGTAGGCTCTTGTGTTGTTATCTGGCCCAAACTTTCTAATTTTATTGATATTTAAATCTTTATCCAAATGATTTATTGAAAGCTTGTTTAATTTTTCTTTTAATTTTTCTACACTTCCTGAGAGATTAAAGGAATTAAATTCTTCTTTAGTGTATTGAGGAATTTTGAAAATAGGAGTTAGCAAAGGGTTTCCTAAGGTAAACGATGAAGAAGCTTCTTTGGTTGTAATAGAGGGTTTTTGAACCTCTATTCTTTCTAGCTGTTTTGACATGACTGTTAGCATAGTGTTTGCAAAATTTAATTGTTGATGAACTTTGTTAGCTTTTGCCTTATATGGAGATGCTTCGATTTCATGACCATCTTTTATGACTATTTTCACTCCAGTTTGTGGAGGGTATTCTGAAGTAATAGTGTTATTATCAGGAGTTTTCCAAGTGGTATTTATTTTTGTGATTGGATTGACGTTTTTTCAGAAAGGATAATTAAGATTATTTTTAATACAATGATTTTCGAACCAATCAAAAAAATAGATGTTTGTTTCAAAAACTTCCATTTCTTCATAATAAAAGGCCCTAAGAGTTTCAGTTTCTTGTTTACTGTAATTCTTGAAGTACCATAATCTTTTATCTTTATTGTATTCGGCCATAAAATCTTTTTTAATGAAATCTTTGTCTATCTCAAAACTAGGTTTTACCCTACTTAGCATGTTGATTTGCGAAGGGGTTGGAGAATAATTACTAGATTCTTCATCTTGATATATAGGTGTTGCTATATTAGGACTAGACGTTGTATCTAATCCTTTAAGTTTTGATGATACAGAAGATCTTGGGAGATCTACTCTGTATAACTGTTGAGGAGATCTAATACTAAATGAGTTTGATCTATTCATTCTTAAAGTGAGATTTGCTCCTTCTTGAAACAATTCTCTTACTTGAGTAGTATGAATTTTTGGTTGGGGCAGGGAATTCTTGAATACCCATTCCTCAGGGACTTTACTCATAACTTCTTCATGAGTAAGTTTCTTTGGAACTTGTACTGAAGATCTTTTAAGGTTTGCTTCTAGCATAATGGTTTCTTGTTTGGGTGAAGATCTTAAAGCTTTAAAATTATAATTGATTTTTGAGACTTTATAATATACTCTATATATTATTGAGAAAGGATCACTTTCTTCTTCAAAAATATCATTGTTTGCTAATAGATCTAATTGTATGGCATTTTTGGTCCAACTATTCTGAAGATTCATAGCATAGTTTGGATAGCAGTTAAAGAAAACAGGACCATCATGAAGGTTTGACTCTAAGACTGCGATTAACGAATCTTGTGGCTTTAATAGCCTCATATCTCTTAACATTACTATTATAGGAGAATTGATTCCTAAACGAAAGTTAGGTTTTGCAGCTACTTGTATTAAACCTACATGGATGAAGTTAAAACCATCTTTAATGTGTTGATCTAGAACATCTTCATTTAATAATTTTATAGTACTTGTGTGATCAGAACTATGTTGACAACATTCTATTGTAAAGATAGAATCATCTGCTCTATTGAATAAAGTGTGTTGTTTATATATTTCTTTCTTTTTAACTATCGGGACCAAAATTTACTGGATTTCCTTGATTAAAAAGTGATAAATTATCTAATACCTTTGATTGCATTAATCTAGGTAATCCTGCAATAAAGCGCTCCTTCCAGAAGGCGCTGTTGCCATCTTCTCTTAAGGTTACCTTTGAGAAGAAGGTGTCCTTATACCATCTGTAATCGGACATGGTAGGACAATAGAGATTAGCGAGCTGGCTTGAAGCTCTCTCTCTAAATATGCTAGGATCTCCTATGAAATGAAGTATAATAGTATATATTAATGTTGCTACAGCATCTTCTTCTCCATTTTCTTTTTTCTTTTCTAATATAGTTGATTTATCTTCAGGGGTCATGATGTTGTCCCACCAGCCTCGTAACTGACCAGTGAAGCCATGAGTAATCATTAATGCTGCATTTCTATCGGTGTTATTATGGACTTTATAGGCTGTGGCAGCCATAATCATTTGATGCGTAATATCTAATATATTTTGTTCACTAAAGCCATCGATATTCCATTCATCAAGGCTAGTTCCACTAAAGGTATTTTGAATAAATTCTTTTCTTTCTTCAAACCTCATATCCGAATAGGAAGGTCTTGGATAGTAGGCTCTTGTGTTGTTATCTGGCCCAAACTTTCTAATTTTATTGATGTTTAAATCTTTATCCAAATGATTTATTGAAAGCTTGTTTAATTTTTCTTTTAATTTTTCTACATTTCCTGAGAGATTAAAGGAATTAAATTCTTCTTTAGTGTATTGAGGAATTTTGAAAATAGGAGTTTGCAAAGGGTTTCCTAAGGTAAACGATGAAGAAGCTTCTTTGGTTGTAATAGAGGGTTTTTGAACCTCTATTCTTTCTAGCTGTTTTGACATGACTGTTAGCATAGTGTTTGCAAAATTTAATTGTTGATGAACTTTGTTAGCTTCTGCCTTATATGGAGATGCTTCGATTTCATGACCATCTTTTATGACTATTTTCACTCCAGTTTGTGGAGGGTATTCTGAAGTAATAGTGTTATTATCAGGAGTTTTCCAAGTGGTATTTATTTTTGTGATTGGATTGACGTTTTTCCAGAAAGGATAATTAAGATTATTTTTAATACAATGATTTTCGAACCAATCAAAAAAATAGATGTTTGTTTCAGAAACTTCCATTTCTTCATAATAAAAGGCCCTAAGAGTTTCAGTTTCTTGTTTACTGTAATTCTTGAAGTACCATAATCTTTTATCTTTATTGTATTCGGCCATAAAATCTTTTTTAATGAAATCTTTGTCTATCTCAAAACTAGGTTTTACCCTACTTAGCATGTTGATTTGCGAAGGGGTTGGAGAATAATTACTAGATTCTTCATCTTGATATATAGGTGTTGCTATATTAGGACTAGACGTTGTATCTAATCCTTTAAGTTTTGATGATACAGAAGATCTTGGGAGATCTACTCTGTATAACTGTTGAGGAGATCTAATACTAAATGAGTTTGATCTATTCATTCTTAAAGTGAGATTTGCTCCTTCTTGAAACAATTCTCTTACTTGAGTAGTATGAATTTTGGGTTGGGGCAGGGAATTCTTGAATACCCATTCCTCAGGGACTTTACTCATAACTTCTTCATGAGTAAGTTTCTTTGGAACTTGTACTGAAGATCTTTTAAGGTTTGCTTCTAGCATAATGGTTTCTTGTTTGGGTGAAGATCTTAAAGCTTTAAAATTATAATTGATTTTTGAGACTTTATAATATACTCTATATATTATTGAGAAAGGATCACTTTCTTCTTCAAAAATATCATTGTTTGCTAATAGATCTAATTGTATGGCATTTTTGGTCCAACTATTCTGAAGATTCATAGCATAGTTTGGATAGCAGTTAAAGAAAACAGGACCATCATGAAGGTTTGACTCTAAGACTGCGATTAACGAATCTTGTGGCTTTAATAGCCTCATATCTCTTAACATTACTATTATAGGAGAATTGATTCCTAAACGAAAGTTAGGTTTTGCAGCTACTTGTATTAAACCTACATGGATGAAGTTAAAACCATCTTTAATGTGTTGATCTAGAACATCTTCATTTAATAATTTTATAGTACTTGTGTGATCAGAACTATGTTGACAACATTCTATTGTAAAGATAGAATCATCTGCTCTATTGAATAAAGTGTGTTGTTTATATATTTCTTTCTTTTTAACTATCGGGATTGACCAATTTTGAAGTGCTCTTTCTATTGAAGCTATTTCTAACTCTTGTTGGGCTACCCTAGAGAGTTCTTGATCTTGGTTACTAGAACCAGAGTTGGATGTTGATGGAATCATGATCTGTTTGTTCTTTCCTAAACTCATTTCACTTAGGGTTTTGATTAATCTAGCCATGTTATTATCTTAAGTAACTTAAGAAGGATAACGCTTCTTCCCAATCTAGCTAAACCAACGGTCTCACAACCTCTCAGGCTTTACTGCCGGGACCACTAGACTCCAGGGATACCTCACACTAAGCCTTAAGGACTTGAAGAAAATAACAAGGTGATTAATGAAAACAGTAAGAAGAAATAAAGTTGCAGAAAAACAAAAGATTGAACCCAACAAAAACTAACTACTGATTCCAGAACCCTTCCCTCACGGGAAAAGGCTCTGATACCAGGTTCTGCGGAAGCTAAAAAACATGATGGAAAAGTACTTACAGAAAAGCTTTTATTCAAAGAACTGCAGGGATTACACACATAGAGAGAGAGAGGTAGGTAAGAGAGAGAGAGAGAGGTAGGTCAGAAAACCGATGCCTCTTACTCTTACTAAGCTACCTATTTATACAAGTTTTGACCATGGTTACTTTCGAAAGTAACTCTGGTTTACATAAAAGTAACTACAGTTAATGAAAAGTAACTTTAATAATGAAAGTGGATAGTAACTTTAATAATGAAAGTGGATTCCTTGTCGGCTAATATTAGAAAGCAGATTCTTTCTTGATCATGATGAGAAGGGCTGATAATGACCTTTTGTCTTTAAGTGTATGGATGATAGTTGATGCCTAAACAGTCATCTTCATTTTCTTGAAGGTAGTTTTGGCTGTTGACTGATGAAGTATCTGAGCCAGACTTCTGACTCATCATATCTATCTTCTTTTGAAATTCTTGGGGAGAGCTTGCTGCGGCTAATTCGGCTATGAGCCTTGATCTTTCTTGAAGAAATGAACTTTCTTGATTGAGACGAGAAACAGGGGTAGTTGACAGCTGTTTCTTGCTTTGTTGAGTAAGCTGATAAGTCTTTATCCAAGCTTCAAGTTTTGTCTGTTGAATTAGAGAGATATTGAATTTTGCCCACCATTTTATTTTAAAAATGCGATAGAGCTGATAGAGTTCTGTATCCTCATAAATTTCTACAGTTCTCCAATCCCAGGTTAAAATCCAAGATATGGCTTGCGAAGCTGTGAACATGAGGAGTTTGTCTTCCATAATGAAATTTGACTTTTGAGCAAAGTACTTGAATAATGGTTTTACTTCTTCGGGAAAGATAGACTCATCGAGTCCTACCTTGCAAAACCAAACTTTAAACCATTGAGGGAACTTTAAAGAGATTCCCTTTTTGAACCAAATGAACCAGGAGTGTTGATAAGGATAAAGATACAAGGCGTAATACCAGGCATCTGTATAATCAAAGTAGTTATAACTAGGAGGGTCGAACTGTCTAGAAAACTGCTTAAAATAATGAAGAGGAGCATTCCAATCCTGGGGTGTAAGGACTTTAAGGATTTTGATCTTGGAGAACGCTATTTCTCCTTGTTTATCTTGGTTATGTGTGACTTCTATGGAGTCAGAGTCTACTAGAATGAATTCATAAAATAATCTGGTCTTCTTGGGGTGTCCAGGGACATAATGAAAGTTGGTAGGGAATAATTGAGTGGCTATTTCTCTAGGACTTAAAGAGAAATGTTCTCTTTCTATAATGAGAGATGGCTCACCTTCTGGTTTTTCCAGATATTCGGTTGGCTCGGGTTTGGCAGGGGATTTTGAAGGGCTTTGAGCTAATACTGTATATTTATTGGTTAATGGGACTAATGAGGTTTTTTGGTGAGGTGTTTTGACAATTTGAGCTGTTGTGAGTTTTTGAGAAGGCTTTGAAGGGGTGGTTGGTATTAAAGATTCAGCAACCTTGATAGGGGTTACTACTATTGCTTTTGATCCTGATGGTGATGATGATGCTGACGAACCCAGTGGGGTCCATATTGATCCTTTGATTTGGGTTTTGTATCACTCATGTTTTCCCTGTAAAAATTCTCTGGTTAGAAAATCTGGAAGGGAGTTACTATCTCCTTTAATATGAGTTATTTCAAAATCAAAGCAAGAAAGTAAAGATTGCCATCTGGCAAAAATGTGTTTTGAAACTAGGTTTTGAACATCCTTTTGTAAAACTGAAGGTGCTGCTTTGCAATCAGTTTTTATCAAAATTTTTTTATTAAAAACATCATCTTGAAATTTTTGAACACATAGAACTATTGAAAGAACTTCTTTTTTGACTGTGGAATATTTCTGTTGAGCTGGGTGCCAAATACCTGAATGATACCTAACTATTTGTTCTTTTGAAGACTGAGGTTTTACCTGCTTAAGTATCCCACCATATCCTAATTCTGATGCATCGGTTTCTATAATTAATGAAGCATCTGGATCTGGTATTCCTAAACAAGGTAGGCTTTGAACTAATCTTTTGACTTCTCTAACACTATGGCTCATTTCTTCAGACCATGGCGGAGAGTTTTTCCTAAGTCTTTTGAACAAAGGGGCACAAATTATCCTTATGTTGGGGATAAAATCTGCTACATAATTAACACAACCTAGAAATCTTTGTAATTGAGTTTTCTCTTTTAATTCATTTGGAAAGTTTTTGGCGAATTCTAACGATCTTTGTATTGGGGTAATTTGTCCCTGATGAATTTCATATCCTAAAAATCTGGTTTTGGTTTCAAAGATTTTCATCTTTTTTGCTGAAACTACTAATCCATTTTTCTTAATGATTTCTATAAATTTTTCTAAATGTTGAACATGCTGATCTATGCCTTTTGAGAATACTAAGACATCATCTAGATATACAATGGTAAAGTCCATGTATGGATAGAATATATCATTCATGATGTTTTGATATTCACTAGGTGCATTTTTCAAACCTTGTGGCATTACATTCCATTCATAATGACCAAAAGGGACAACGAAGGCGGTTTTATATCGATCCTCCTCCTTGACCGAAATTTGATAATATCCTGACTTCATATCAAATTTTGAGAATATTGTTGCTTAATGTAATCTTTTAATGAGATCTGTTTTATTAGGCAATGGATATCTTATCCATTTTAATACTTTGTTTAAGGGTTTGTAATTAATGACTAATCTAGGGGCTCCTCTTTCTAACTCAGAAGCATTCATGACATAAAACCCTGTGCAACTCCAAGGAGATTTGGAGTGGCGAATCAGGCCCTTGTTGAGATATTCTCCTATTTCTTCTCTACAATATTTTAAATATTGTTCATTCATTTGAATGGGCCGGGCTTTGGTAGGGATGTCTTTCTCATTAAACCCGTCTATGTATGGTAATGTTATGGTATGTATTTTTCTATGATGAAAGGCCATGGGATTTAAATCACATAGATCCTTTTCTATCCGATCTTGAAAATCCTTAATAATCTTTTGAATATTGGATCTCTTGAGCTGTTCTTCTAATTTATAATATTTTATTTCTTTTTGTAAAGAATTGATATGATTCTTTTTTCTAGAGATTATATTTATTTTGGAGGTGGAGATTTCCTTTAATAAATTTAATTCTTTTACCTGAGGAGGTTTTATAAATGGAAAAGTAATAGTCTTTCCTAAGACTGTTGTGACTATTCCTTTTTCATTTATTTTATCAATAGGGTATAGAAGACAAATGAATGGAGTTCCTAAAATGATTTTTTCTGTCATGTTTTTGACTAGGACAAATGAAGATCTAAAACAAACTTGGCTTTTGTAAATCTTTGCATTTGATAGTTTGTATTGAATATTCATTTTGGATCCATTTGCACTATTGACTCCTTCTTTGGTGAATATCGATGGCTTTAGTGAACAAAATATATTAGATATTACGCATCAAATGATTATGGCTGCCACAGCCTATAAAGTCCATAATAACACCGATAGAAATGCAGCATTAATGATTACTCATGGCTTCACTGGTCAGTTACGAGGCTGGTGGGACAACATCATGACCCCTGAAGATAAATCAACTATATTAGAAAAGAAAATAGAAAATGGAGAAGAAGATGCTGTAGCAACATTAATATATACTATTATACTTCATTTCATAGGAGATACAATAAAAATAAAAGATTATGGTACTTCAAGAATTACAGTAAACAAGAAACTGAAACTCTTAGGGCCTTTTATTATGAAGAAATGGAAGTTTCTGAAACAAACATCTATTTTTTTGATTGGTTCGAAAATCATTGTATTAAAAATAATCTTAATTATCCTTTCTGGAAAAACGTCAATCCAATCACAAAAATAAATACCACTTGGAAAACTCCTGATAATAACACTATTACTTCAGAATACCCTCCACAAACTGGAGTGAAAATAGTCATAAAAAATGGTCATGAAATCGAAGGAGTCAATATATATATATATATATATATATATATATGTAACTTGATAATAATATTTACTTAACACTTGTTTTTTATCACTTAAACTTGCTTAAAGTGATTTTAAATTATATCATGCGGTCCCTAATAATTTTTAGAATAATGATTCATCTTCCTAATATTTTTTCTATGGCTCTATGAGTTAAATTCTACGCTACCTAAATTAATTTATACTCACTTTACCCTCATCCTTAACTCGTGGTAGCCTTGCAAATTCCATCCTCTGTTAATGAAGTCGAGGCAACTTGTGGAAGACTCAAGTTCCCAACATAATACGTGTCAAAAATTGCATGGCAATTAGCTGCCATGTGTTTACTTATCTTTCCTTCTTATTGGACAGCACAACAAAATAATCAATTTAGTAATGTCATTTACTCTATGAGATAAACACAACGTATCATCAGCCTTCTTTTATTTTCTTTCGAAGCCTATAAAAAGGCAATGCATGTTGTGAGTTTTTGGATATCAATTCATCGTAAGTGTAACAATTGTTCCTCCCTCTCACTTTACTTACGTTCCATGTCTCTAAGCCAAACACTTCTCCAATTTCTCATTATACAATGACAGCCTCATTCTCTTTCGCGCAACCAATGCCACAAACTCAATAAACACAAAAGGAGTTTCAGCCCGTGACTTCACCACGATCTTATTTCTGTGTCATTAATTTTTAATGAAAATCTTGAGTGTTGGTCTTGAGTGTGTGGAGATGCTTATGTTTTGGAGAGCGGAAGTTAGGATCTTGAAGCTTAGCATTTATGAAAGCCATTAATTTTCTAAGGTAAGAGCACTCGGTCTAGACTTGTCTGCATGTGATTGTGCTATATGATGCTTGTTTATATGCTTTTTTGTTGGTTTAAACTTGATGATGCAAGTATTGCTATATGATATATTAAACTTGAAATCATGTTATTATGCTTTGGCAAATGAATTGAATATTGTGATTTATGATAAATTTGAGATGCGAGCGTTGGCAAGAGATGCCTTTGCCAGTGGGAAACCGGATGCTCAATAAGAAGTTATTTTTATAAGTTCGGACTGTGAGGACGACGGTTCCGATGTTGTGTTGACTTACCTCATGGCATTCTGCATGTTTTGTTGTGGTTTGGAACCAGTTAGGTTGAACCGTGATATAAAATTATGTCAGGGCATAACGACATATCTGAAGAAGTGGCAAAATGAAAGCGACGGTGCGTTATTAAGATTAACCCCAATTGTGGAGTCGTGTGAGAGATTCGACGACGGTGCGTTAGTGTAGACTAACCCCAATTGTGGAGTCGTATTTTGTCTCGCCTTCAGAGATGTCTTTGCTGGCGTTAAAATTAGCATATGCATGAGCATGTAGTCTAACTGGACTCTAGGTGGACTTGTTTATGGTTTTGGGTTTATTACTCTATATGCTAGTTGTCTACCTATATAACATGAGCCTGAGATTGCAAATGATGTATTAGAGTTGATGACCTTATTACTGTGATGTTATGTCAATCTTGTTACATGTTATACGTGTTGTTTGGAAGTTGACTCTTGCTTATTTGACTGTGTGCTGCATGGGCGCCTAACGCCAGAGAATGATAGACCGCGCTGATAAAGTACAATATGACTGAGGACGTGTTCAAGGGATGGGGCGGATGTCAAGCGTAGATCTATGTATATGTCTTAGTGGTTTATGGTTTTGGGTTAGTACTTCGAGGTAAGCCGAGTTTTCTTGTAGGGTTCGAACCTAACATAAAGACCTTCTTTTTGTGTTGGCTCAGGAGCAGTCGAACATTAATTTACCCTTATGTCTTTAAAATTGAAGGAATTATTTGTAACCAAGATTTTATTAATAAAATGGAATTATTCAGTCCATTTACTCCTTCAGTTGTCAAGTTATGTTTTAAAAAAGGGTTTTAATTCGAAAAAAATTCACCCACATTTTTTTGGAAAGGTTACTAAAGTGACCCTCAAGAAATCGGGGCGTTACATCCCCCACCACCATCACCTTCTCTTCCTCCCCAACCGTCCTCCCACTCCACCACCACCATTCTAAAATCTCAACTCAAAAACCATAAAACAAAAAACCCCAAAATTTTCAAAGATGTGGAAGGAAAAAAAAACAGTGTGTTCCGATTCTTCTTCCAAAAAATCATAACCATACCCTGAATCCAAAACACTCGTTTTCAATACTCAGATCTATGCAAGTGAGGGCCGAGAGAAGAGTCATCATTTGCCAAGGACTCCACTCTTTTATTTCTATTCTCTTGTTTTTAGTTCTTACCAATTACGGCTAATTTTTAGTTCATGAACTCGCCGTTATCATCTTGTGGGTCTTCTGATTTCACTACCTTGAGGGTAAAAATGTCATCTTTGAGCAGGGAATTGGTGCTTCTCATTCTTTAATTTCTTGAGGAAGAGAAATTCAAGGATACTGTACACAAGTAAAGACCTTTCTTTCCTTTATTTTGTGTATTTTCTTTGTTTGTATGTGGTGAGTATCTGGTAGTGTGAATTGAAATTGAAAATGTGTGTTGTTCTATTTCTTGTTGGGGGTTTAGGCTGGAGCAAGAATCTGGGTTCTACTTCAATATGAAGTACTTAGAAGTTTGAAGAGAAGGCCCTTACTGGAGAGTGGGATGAGGTTGAGAAGTACCTTTTTGGCTTTACCAAAGTGGATGACAATCGATATTCCATGAAAATATTCTTTTGAGATTAGGAAGCAGAAGTATTTATTTAGAAGGGTGGTGGTGGAGTGGGTGGACGGTTGAGGAGGAAAGTGGGAGGAAGAGAAGGTGATGGTGGTGGGGAGAGATAGAGGAAGACGAGGGAGAGAAAGAATTTTTTGTCAACCAGGGACTAAATTGAAGATTTAATGTTTCTGTCAAATCTCTTTCGTACGTAGAATTTTAAGTTGAAAAAATAAAAGCCATGTCACACTTCCATTAACGGTGTCAACTTTTTTTAACCCAGGGACTACTAATGAGGGAGATTTGCGACATCCAGGGACCACAGACGTCATTTTCGAAGTTTAGGGACGAATTTGAAGGCGACGGACACTTTCAGGGACCAAGTTGGCTATTTACCCAATACTTTTTTTTGTTGGGTTGAAACTCAAATTGATCCTTGTCTTTGTGTCGCCGTCTGAACTTGATCCCTCCCTTCGAAAATTAATGGAAAAGCTCCTCTTCGTTGTAAATCGTTTCGAGCAAGTCCTCGCCTGGAGCTCCGGCGAGTCATGAAGTGGCACGTTGACTGGGTTAAAGACGTTTACGTGAATTTTAAAAATAAATAAAAAATAAATTACACATCAGAAAATTAAATTAAAACTTTTGGTGTGCCATCATTGATAAAGAAGGTCTTTCTAGGGTAATCCCAGGGTTGTTGTGGGAAGTAGCGGCAGAATGGAGTACTCATGCCTCAGTTTCATATATGGTTTTATGGAAGCTCACTCCTTACGACTTTGTATGGACTATTTGGCTAAACAGAAATGAAGCTCAATTCAACAGTACGTTTTTCAAACCTGAAGAGGTTTGGGATTTACACCTTCCAAGGGTGGCATGGTGGCCAAAATTCATTTCGAAGGACTGTCCTTACGCTCTGCATCAGTTCTCTGCGGATTTCTGTAATATAAAAGTTGGAAAAACAGTTGCTATACCAAGAGGGGTTGTTTGGTTATCCCCATCTCTAGGATATTTGAAATTCAATGTTAACGAGGCTTCACAAAGTAACTCGGGCCTAGTGGGGCGGGTGGAATGCTTCGTCACAACAACAATGAAATCCTAGGCTATTTCTCAAAGAACATAGGCCAAGGATGGGCTTATGAAGCGGAGGTCCAAGCCATTCTTTTGGCTCTTCTTTTCTGTCAATAGTTCTTGTGCAACAATATCTACATTGAGAGTGATTCTATGCTGGCGGTGGGATGGGCAAACTCAAAAGAAAGAAGACCAAGTGTGCTGCTCAATGATTTGAATCACATAGACTTTCTGGTCAGTCAAGTTCACTGTCTTGGGATCCAACACACTTTCAGGGAGGAAAACGACAAGGCTGGCCAACTTGCAAAGGTTGGAGTTAATAAACAAGAGTCACTCTGGGTTTGTTTGGACTGAAGAGTTTAATCTGATAACTGGAACGTGGCTGTTTTCGATGTAGGCAGATCCAAACTGTTAGAATCCTTGTTACACGTCACGCGGATCCATGGCAATTTTTATGTTTAGCTATTCTCTTGGCTATCTGTTTTGAGTTTATGTTGGCTATCCCTTTTAGTTTTTCTCTCTTTTTTCTTTGTCGCTCCTTTAGCCTCTTTTCCTCTTTTTTTTGTCTTTCTAGTAGTAGTTTTTAGGCTTTATTCTGCTCCTTTTATTTTTCTTGTATTTATGCTGAGCCCTACGTGGCTCCAGTTTGTTTTTTTTATTGTGTTATTTCAATTTTGTAACTCTGTTATGTACTCCTTGGCTTTTGCCTTTATATTTTTTGAAAAATAAAGGATTGTATTATTATCCACAAAAAAGACCTTTATATATATTTGGTATTTTCGAAAAAAAACAAAAAAAAACTCAAATTAAATACTCAAATTACCCTAAATTAATTAATTAAAATTAAACTTAGGCTTAATACACTTTTCATCCCTCAAGTATTATGATTGTGCTATTTGACTCCCTGATTTTCAAAATGAGCGATTTAGATTCTAACATTTTTAATTTGTGAAAATCAAGTCCCTTCGTTAACTTGTCATCCCATTTTTAACAGATGTCGCTTATATAGCCTTCATTAATGATCTGGATCTTGCAACGGATACCACTAGGATGCCATATCATATGTTTTCTTTTTCTTTTAAAAATAATAATTCCTTTTCTTTTAATTTTTAATCATCTTCAATCCTTCATCTTGATTTTCACAAATTAAAAATGTCAGGACCAAAATCGCTCAATTTAAAGATCAGGGAGTCAAATTGCACAATCATAATTCTTCAGGGACTAAAAGTGCAATTAAGCCTTAAACTTATTAAGTAAAAAATAAAAATCGCAACAATCTTTTTATAAAAACAAACTTTCTACCGTCTTCATCATCGTCATTTTCTACCATCTTTCATCAATTATTTTCTAAAACAAATTTTCTCCATCATCTCATCTTCCTCCCTCTAACACCATACCCACCCACTCCCCACTGCCCACCGCCACCCTTAACCCCAACCGAAACTAAAACTACCCACTCCCCGCCGCCACGCTCAACCTTTACCCCACCGACACAAACACGAACCCCAAACCTGTTAGATCAAGATTTGATCAGTGGTTGCATCTCTATATTTTGATGATTACAATTAAGGTTTTTGAGGATGAACAATTATGGTACTCTAACGTTTGTCCGTTATAGTTGTGACAAACAGGTTCTGATTCTGACCCAAGCCAATTCCATCAGAAGATGAAGACCCAAGAGTAACCAAAAGAAAGTTCTAAAGCTCACCATGTTCGTTCAGAACAGTGGCAAATTCTTCAGATGTTCTGAAGATAGAAGCTCTCAAGAGGTACCGAAGGACCGGAGTCAGAAGTTCTGAAGACCAGATGTTCCAGAAGGAACGGTTCTGAAGTAGAAGACTCAAGTTCTGAAGACCTGCAAGAAGTTGGCTCTGAAGACCCAAGCTATTCTAGCTCTGGCGTTCAGAAGTTCTGAGGAACTTGCCCAGAAGTAGAAGTTGCAAGGTCAGAGGATCCAAGCTTCCGTCTGACTCTGATCAGAAGCTTCACCAACATCCATCTGAAGCACTCTAGATCATAAGTCAGCTGGTGAAAGGACAGGTCGCTGTCATAGCACACATCGTACAGTCATAGCCGGCCCGCCACCTACCACGTTCAGCCTAGCAGTCTGATATTACAAGATTGTCACTCCAACGGGCAAAACCCTAGCAACGGCTACACCAATTGCCTTGGAGTATATAAGGGCTGAAGATAGAAGAAAGAAGCTAAGAAACTTTGCTGATATTCTTGAATCTATTCTAACCAATCTCTTAGCAATATTTCTTCATTGTTCTTGAACATCTGAGTTTACCATTAGCTTTTCAGAAGCATTTCTTGTAAACCCAAAACCTTTTACAAACACTTTGTAAAGTTCCTTAAGAGACCAAGTTTGGTCGGATCTTGAGAGGACTGAATCAAGTTTGGTTCAGTGTTTAGCTAGTCTTGAGAGGATCGGTAGATCAGCTTCTTGAGAGTATACTAGTGAGAAAATCAGTGTATTGTTAGTCACTTTGCAGGTTGCTAGTGCAGTTGTAACATTCATTGATTTTAGTGAATTGCCTTCATCAGAAGAAGGAAGAAATCACCTTCACGGGTGGACTGGATTAACTTGAGCTTTTATCTCAAGTGAACCAGGATAAAATACTTGTGTGCTCTACTTCATATTCGCTAGCACCCAGTTCTTATCTTTAAGTTTGTCAAAACGTCAAAAGGGAAAACTTTTGTTCAAAAACTCTATTCAAACCCCCCCCTTTCTAGTGTTTTTCGCACCTTCAAAACCCAACGACATCAACACCCCAGCCCACACCAACCTGCAACCTCACCCCCATCCACATGCAACCTCAACCCCAACACCCACCCACCTGCAACCCCAACAGAAACTCCAACTCCTACCCACAACCTCATAACTCATAAGAAGAAGTAAAAGCCTGAATCCGGTTGTTGTGAATCACGGAAGAGGTAGTTGGATGCTGCCCAATCTCTGAATCCCCTCGCTGTTTCAGCCATGGACGAGAAGAGGAAGAGATCGAGAGAGAGAGATTGCCTCTATTCCTCCTTTTCTAGATCTTCGTACTTCACCGCCGTATCTGCCGCGGACATCATTCAACCTCCAGCCACCACGCCTAGCCACCACCAACACCACCCAAACCCAGCAACCGAGCCATCATCACCCAGAAACTTGCAATTGGAGACAGAAAGAAAAAGGGGAGAAAGAGAGATCCGTAATGAAGGTGTGTGGATGAAGATAGGAAGAGGCAGAGGTTGAGGGGATGAAGATTATGGGATGGAGAAGATGAAGATGATGAACAAGGAGATGTGAATTTGAGTTTTTCTGGGTTTAACTTCACCATGTTTTTTTTTGGATTTGGGGTTTTAATCTAATTTCTTTGTTGTTATTTAAATTAGGGTTAGTTTTGTTAATTGGTTTTATTTTTGTTAATTAAATTAAAATTTCTAACTTATTATTATTTTTAATCTATGTCAGCTCACTTAACCCAGTCAGGGTGCCACTTCATTAATCGCCGGAGCTTCGGGCTCTAGCAAGGACCTGCTCCAAATGATTTATAAAGAAGATGAGTTTTTCCAATAATTTGTCCGAGGAGGGACCTAGTTCAGACAGTGACACAAAGGCAGGGACCAATTTGAGGATTAACCTATTTTTTTACTCAAATGTTATGTGAACCATTGGATTCATGTGAGGATCAAAAATGCTGCAAGAGAGGGATTGAAATCGAGGATTTTGTGCTATTGAAGGGTATTTGATTCATTCACACTTTTTTTTCTTTTCAATTTCATTTTCACATTTTTTTTCTTCTTATGTTTCTCTTTTTTATTTTATTTTATCATATCATTCATTTTTTTCTAATTTCCTCATTTGCTCATTAGGTTGGAGGTGAAATTATAGTGTTAAGATAAATTTATTGATTCTTCAGGGATAGTATACAAGTAAATGTTTGTTTACACTTGAACAATACTCTACCTTGATAGAAAAGGAAGAAGTGAAAGATATGATAAGTGTAAGACCCAAGATTTTAAGCTTAGGATCAGTGGAAGAGATTTCCATTTACGATTAGGGTTGATGTAATGTGAAGGGAAACCTGAACGAAAGTTTATTAAATAAAATATATTTATGAAGGAGAAAGTTCAGGAAAAGTCAAAGGATTGTATCGAAGTCGATTTAAGTTATAGCACGACTAATATTCGCATTTAAAACCCAGGACAAGAACCTTAGGAAACAAAACTATGTTCCAGCTTTGGAACACTATAGGAATATAATTTCCAACAAACTTCCAGCTTTGGAACACTGTAGGAATTTAGTCCAAAAATCTTTAGAGAAATATTAGAACTTCTCTTTTTCCATATATCACAATCATTTCGAGGCGAAACTCTAGGATCTACGAACGTCCGATTCCAATCATCGGAAGTTTGCCGAAACCGAATCCCTGGTTTTTCAAAACCCTAGAATCAACCGTCAATGAAGACTTTTTCTATTCAGAGCTTCAAATGAAGAGTCTACACGCGTACACCCATTTCTCTTGATGATTTCAATCTTTCTTCAGAAGGAAGTTTTCCATTCCGACATTCGATGCAAAAAGTAACTTATCGGGTAAAATAGTTTTACACCGACTTTGCATTAGTCACCTAAAATATAAGGAGACCTCATTTTAGTTTTGGAATTCTTTCGCCAAAACCTATCTTAGAATTCATGGAGAATGAAGCCGGAAAAATCAGATTCGCGAAACTTTCATTTTACCGCGTTTTGCCAACCTCTATATATAGCCAAGAAATGAGAAAATATCACAAATTTCCACCATTTCTCTCCAAAACCTGCGAATTTGCTAAGAGGAAGAAGGAAGAAGAGCTTTTGTTCATTTCTTGCTTGATCGTCGATCAATCAGTTGCTACTTCAAGGCTTCGAGGTATAGTCGCTAATCCTTACCTCTGATCGCTTTTTCCATAGCTTTTCTGTAGAGTTTTCTGAGCGGATAGTTTATGGGTTTTTGCAAAACTATCCTGAATCTTTCATTTCTGATTCTAAACCTCTTCCTTATGTGCCCAAGATCACTTCTGCCGGATTAGATTTTCCGTTATGTCGCCGGAATTCCGCCGGAATTAATTTTAGCCTTAAATACCCATTTTTTGAGTTTTTGAGGTAAAGCTTCAACCTTTAGGCTAAAAACTATCGCCTTAGCTTAGTGTTAGTAGGATTAGTTGTCATAAACGTCGTTAGTAACGTCCCTGCAAAATTTGGTTTTTGGGATTTCAGTTTTGAAATTTCTAAGTTAAAAATCATGACCAAAATACCCCTGCGACAGTTTTTGATCCGATAATTTTTCCGAGTTCAGAATACCCTTAGTTACGGCTAACGAAAGCATAGGAACCAAGTTTGATCGAAGAAAAATCGAGTCCCACAATTGTGAAAAGTGGCCGAGCCCTATAGGGGAGGAGGGGGAAAATTCCTTTTCCGAAAACTTGTCCTTTCGCGCTAGATTATCGTACCTCGGAGTATGAACTACTTCGTGTAACCTTAGTGAGCATTGATAGCTTAGTTTCTGATAGATTTTGATAGAATTCTGTGGTTTTACTTTAAAGGTTCTTTTGAAGAATTTCCTGAAGATCAAGGAGCTCATTGTGAAGGAAAGTTTGAGGAGAACGCTGGAATAACTAGAGGTAAGGGCAACTTACCTTACTAGCTAATGCTTTAGGTGTCGACGCATTCGACTTGATTTACTGTTTATGCACTTGTTTGTGTATGATTGGGAAAATGTTTTCTGAGGCTTCGGCTGACAATGTAGATGATTCATCTACTGAATGTTTTTGAGGGTGAATTTCATGTTAAGTGCTATGTGGGTAATTTAGGATGTGTGATGCATGCTTTATATGCTAAGTGCTATGTGGTTATTGCATAATATGTTGATTTGACATGTTGGTTGTTTGTGCTGAGTTAATTATGCATTTGCAATGAAATCTGAGTTTCTGAATAGTGAGAATAGCGGGCAGGTCATGCCGATTTTATTTTGAGAGTTTTGGGGAAAGTTTGATAGGACGAATGAGATTCGGGCCTTGTTATGGTGTTTTATGGATCGAGACATTCTCTGGAGTCATTTGGGGATTTGGAGATCCCGAGAACTTATAAGAATTGCGATAAGGCTAAAAGGATATTATTTTGTGAAGAAAACTCATAAGACCTTAAACAACCTCTAAATCTTTAAGTAATGATAATAATCTCGAAGGAAGCTTAGGAGTCGAATCTTAGTTTTGGAAAACGAGAAGTGTCGTCGGATCCAAGTGTTGAGATATTGAGAGGTTTTGAGTATGTTGATACTCTTGTGCTCTGGGAGCAGTTGTGTTGTTGGGCTATCTGAGAGATAAGCCGGGAAACGGGTAGTTTCCGAGCATGTTGATGCTCTTTGCTCGCTGAGCAGTTTTTGACCATCGGATGGAGATGAGTCGGATGATTTGGAGATCATCATGAGATAATGTTTATGCCTTCGGGTACAGTTTATGCCTTCGGGTACAGTTTATACCTTCGGGTACCGTTTATGCCTTCGGGTACAGTTTATGCCTTCGGGTACAGTTTATACCTTCGGGTACCGTTTATGCCTTCGGGTACAGTTTATGCCTTCGGGTACAGTTTATGCCTTCGGGTACAGTTTATGCCTTCGGGTACAGTTTATACCTTCGGGTACAGTTTATACCTTCGGGTAATTTGGACATCGACGGGGGATATGATCGACCGTGAGGTTAGGATCGACCTGTTGATTGTCGGGCATAGCGGAGGGAAAAGTCGACCCGCAGGGTTAGGACTGATCCGGCTATGTCAAGGTTGTAAGTGACACTCGGGAGTTATGGTCGACACAATGCCAGTGTTAGGACCGACTCAAACGTGCCCAGCCTATTCTTTCTTCGGGTAATTCGGACATCGACGGGGGATATGATCGACCGTGAGGTTAGGATCGACCTGTTGATTGTCGGGCATAGCGGAGGGAAAAGTCGACCCGCAGGGTTAGGACTGATCCGGCTATGTCAAGGTTGTAAGTGACACTCGGGGGTTATGGTCGACACAATGCCAGTGTTAGGACCGACTCAAACGTGCCCAGCCTACTCTTTCCGGAATCGTCGAGATTGCCGTTGCATTGACATATCATGCACTCTAATTGTATCGTTATGTGTTTTGATGAGTTGATGTTGATAAACATCGTTATGTGTTTTGATGAGTAGATGTTGATAGATGTCGTTATGTGCTTTGATGATGGAATTGTACTAGAGATTTGATAACATGCTATGTTTAAACCTTAGGGTAGACAATGCAGAACTTATATGTATGTAGACAACATATATATATATATACCCCTTATACTTTATCTGGTGTCTTGTATTCTCTATCCTATATTCCGTAAGTTGACCCTTGCACGTGCTACCTGTGTTTGGGGGGCTATGTATGCCCTTTTTGTCAGATGTCGTTGGTGGATTCTTCCGTGATTCCTCGTCGTTCGGGGAAGACCCGGAGCGAAATGACTACTATTGAGCCTTCGACGTGGACCCGGACTTCATGCATGACCAGATGGGAGTCGATGATGGAAGTATGGGGGATGGGTGATTAGAATCTATTAAGGTTGGGTGTTAGTGTCCTAGCTCTGACTTATTCTTATTTTTGAGGGCTTGTGTTGCTGACACTTGACCTAACATTTTGGGATTGTACATTTTGCCTACGGGCGTTACACTTTTCTACTTTCCGTCATTGGAGGTTACTCGTGACGAGGTCGCTACTTACAGCGGGGGTTGTTATATATATTGTATATTAGATCTGTTACCTTTCGCATTTGGGTTTTATTTATTTCAGTCTTGTCTTAGTTATTATCAAAAAAAAAAATTATTTACGTTTTTCCGCATTAAGTTTACTTTTGGTTACTAAAGTGACGCCACCGAAATCGGGGTGTTACAATAAGTGATATGTAATGGCAGACCTATATTGAAAAAAATTTCTCTTACCCGCCTATAATATTTTTTTTGAACCCCCTGAAAATTTAAAATTATACTAGTAAACCAAGTTTTGCACCTATTTGCACCAAAGACTCACACTCACTTACCCCTCACACTCTCTCACTCAATCACTTTGTCTCTCTTTCTCTCGGTTACGACGTACCCTAAGTCCCTCCCAGGCTCCCACCCAACTACCCAAGCACCCACCAAGCCACCAAACCAGTCCACCGCGTCTCCCTCCTCGTCCTCGCCCGTCACGCAGCGCCTCCCTCCCTCCTCGCTTGTCGATCTTCACGGGTTGTTGTGCACTGTATGTATAATCTGCCCCAATTTTCCATACCAACACCCCTTTGACTTGTTTTTCCTTTTTCACTGTCAAAATCGGTTGTTTTTCTCCTTCACAGTTTTCCCTTTCTGGGTTTTGATCTGAATATTGAGTGAATTAAAATTATGGAAGTTGTTAATAAATTGAGTTCTCAATCAATTAGATATTAATTTACCAATCTAAAGTTATATGATAGTATTAAACTATTAGTTTGTTGGATTTGGAATTTGATTTTGATAGATTGGTGATTGTGATTGGTTTTATGCAGGTTGAATTCATCATTGATGACCCGGATTTAGTCTTGTTTTTAGGGTTATTTCGTTGTAGGTTTTGAGTCTTTTTCTTGTGTCTCATGTAGTGTTTCATGCATTCTCATGCATTTTTGCCTTTCTTTGTGTTTTTACTTTGTTTTGGTAATTTCATAGTTTTATAGGGACTTTTCTTGCATTTTAAGTAAGTTTAGGACTTGCATAATTTTCCTATTTTATTTGAGGGTTCTCTTTGCTAATAGACTCTTGGAGCTCCTAGATATTTCCTTGGCTTTGTGGTTAAGTGTTCAGGTCTGAAACTGAAGGAGAAAGAAGGTCAAGAAGCTTTGGGAATTGAAGGGAGGCTTGAAGAGGAGTTAAGAGGAAGATAAAAAGGTTTTCCAGCGAGCTTGAACGCCTAGGCGCCAATTGCTTTTTCCAGGGTTTCTGGAATTGGCGCCTAGGCGCCAATTTCCTTCCAGAGGCATATTTTCCAGCTTGAATTGGCGCTCAGGCGTGCTGAATTGGCGCCTGAGCGCCCAGACTCGTATTTTTTTGTCTATAAATAGGTTTTTAGTGGTTTTCTATTGTAATCTTTGATATCACTTTCATTTTTACATAAACTCAGAGGTAGAGGAACATCTAGGAGAGTGAGAGAAGGCTTCCAAGCTTGCAATTCAGGTTCTTAGTGCCATGCTTGGCTAATCTCTCTTCTTATGCTTTGGTTTTTATGTAAGACTTTTCTTGTTTAAGTTATAATCTTAAGTTCTTTCCCACATGATCTTCTTCTTTCCTTGAATCCCATTTTCTGAATATCAATCTAAGCTTGTATGCATGCTTGCTTTATGCTTTTCTATAATCAGAACGGAAGTTTGTTATAGATTAGGTAACCGATTTGGGATTACCCCTTCTATGCTTGCTACTAGGAATAGAGGAAGGGTTGGGGTTTGATGGCCTGAATTTGCATGATCTAAAACCTTATATAAATGACTAAGTACACAAGGAATTGGGCTTAGCTTTTAGTATGGGAGAATTGCTTATGTGAGGAATCAATAAGTGAGTAACTAGGCTATATCATCAAGGAGAGTTTCATGAGTTCATGTGCTTAGAATGATGTGCTTAAATTGACTAGTTGAACAAGAACCCAAAGCATGTTATTTTCTGAATTGTCTTTTTATTTTCCTTTTCCTTATTACTACTTCGACATATCTCTAATTCAATAAAACAAACCTTCATACTCAAGGCTTAAACCGAATCTATTCACTCACAATCCCTGTGGTTCGATATTTAAAACCGGGTGGATTCGTACACTTGCGGGTATACCAACAATCATCTGCTTGCTTCTTACTATTATGGGCTATATCCCTGGTATAATTTATGCCTTGTGTGTCATTATCTTTGTTGATCGTTATCAATACTTTGATGAATATAGGCGTTCTTTGTATGCACCAACAAAACAATATTTTGATGAATATAGGCGTTCGTTGTATCCACAAGTTTATCTTCTTTTGAAGCTGACATTGATTTTTCCTATTGCAACACCAACTGTAAAAAGAGCTTCCTCTGCTATGAATATTGTGAAGAATAGACTGCGTAACCGAATTGGAGATACATGGATGAACGATTGTTTAGTTACTTACATTGAGAGTGATATATTTAATAACATTGACTCTGAGCTCATTGTTCAACGATTTCAAAATATGAAATCACGTAGAGGACAACTGTGAGTTGTATAATTTCTGATGTATAAACATATTAAAGTTGTTTTTAATTATATTTTTACCGATGTATTCATTTGAAAAATTTGAACCCCTGACTTCGGGTCCTGGATCCGCCACTAGTGATGTGATAGAGGTAGAAGAGAGATAGATAAAATAAATGAGTGAAAATAAGATAGAAGATAAAAAGAGATGTTAATCATAACCCTATTCGCTAGTGACTAATTCCCACTCATATTCTCAGGATAGCGATTCTATGTCGGAGTCCATAACTCATATTAGAAGGAGAAGTGCTAATAGAAAAGTCAAGACTTGGGATTACTCAAAATAAGAGCAGCAAGAAAGAACATAACCAAAATAAGTTTTAAATGTTATGTATAATAATAATAAGACGTAGCAAGCACAAAAACGGAGAGAAATAAGTTATATAAAGAATATAGAGAATTATAGATAATGACACAAAGATGTATTTAATGAAAATTGTCATTTTATATGTTAACATAAGAATAAATGATGACTGTTAATTTTAATTATGAAAGATAAAGAGTAAAATAATTTGATAATCAAGTGATAGTCACATGATCGCTTAAAAATAAAGTTAGATGACTATTAAATTATTTTAATCTTAACCCAGGCCTTTACGATTATTAGATCTAACAGTCATGATTTATTTCTATATTCCCATATAAAATGATTATTTTCATAAGATACATCCTTTTAATAAGATGTTTGTATGTAAAGATATCATTGTATTGAAACGGTAGAGTTGATTGTGATGATAAAATTCGTATTTTTTTTTTACAGGAGGAAAAGTACCTATATAGTAATTATTTTTTGGTTACAACCTATATAGTATTTGATGTAACAATATATAATTTTTTATAAATATTTTTTTATAGGCAAATGTTAGTGATTAGTTGTTAGTGAGTTAGAAAATCTCTTCAAATTTCTCTTACAGGATTCGAACTCTGGACCTTCCCTACCCTTATGTCCCCTAACTCTTATCATTTGAGCTAAGCCTCAGAGACTATAATTTTTTATAAATGAAAATTGTATTAAAACTTGAGGTACAAGAGGTACCCAACCCATAATACAAGAAAAGAAGAAAAATGTGCAAATAAATGCAAAGATTTGAATTATCAGTCGTCAGCAAAAGAAAAAAGAACACCAGCATGCTAATAATATACAATATATAACTTGATTCACTACAATTCGCTAATGAGTTAGTTAAGCTAGAAAATAACAAACTAACTAACTTATTCAGATCTAAATTATAGTTGTGTAGAGTTGAAAACTGACTCTCTCATTCTAACTAAACTCATATTCTAATACTCCCCTCAAGTTGGGAGATAAATCCAAAATTCTCAACTTAGAAATAAGATCTTTGAAGTGTGTTGCTCATAAAAGTTAAACCATCAAATAAACAAGTTGAAATTGAGACTGAATATGAAGTAGCGAATGAAATTGGCAGTCACATGTTCCCGAATGAAACGAATATCAATATGAAATTTTCATGTCTTTGAGGAAAGTGGGATTTGAGGAAAGTGCAATGGCTGAACATTATCACAAGGAAAATAATGCTCTGCAGTATCAAGTGAAAATTCGTATCGTATCACATTGCTAAGAGTTTTGATTGGTCAATCATTATTAATTTTAGGCTTAAATAAGTTTTTGATCCTTAACCTTTACCAAATGCTTGGTTTTCGTCCCTCGCCGGAGCAAAGGTGGGTTTTAGTCCCTAACCTTTGCCACAAGATTTGGTTTTAGTCCCTCCGGAGCTCTGGGTCAACGCCGGAGCTCCGGTGACCCATGTGGCATGGCCACGTCAGTTTAATGAGCTGACGTGGAATTTTTTTCTTTAAAATTAAAAAAAAAACCTAACTATTAATAAAAACCTATTTACCCCCCTAATTAATTTCATATATTGATTAAATTAAACATTAAAAAGGAAAATCAAAATGAAACAAAAGCTTCTCTTCTTCCCTGACCTTGAACCACCAGCACCACATTCTCCTCTCACTAAGACCTCCATCAACCACTGAATCCACCTCCTCTCAACTATCGTCTTCACCCTTACTCCACTGAACCTTTTCCAGCACCCACAACTTCTCTCTCTCAACCATCAAATCCTTCTCCTTCACCACCGAATCATGCGACAACTATCGTCGCTGTCGACGCCGGAGAGGAAGATCTAGACCCCAATTTGAAGTCGTAGGAAGTGTGCGGCGGGCAAGGATGCGGCGTTGAACACACACTGCTCGGTGGACTCGCGTATAAAGCTACAGTAGAAACCGCCATGAAACAAAAGCTTCTTCTTCAATTTAGGGAATTAGGGTTTCCAAATTCCAAACTCAAGCGCCCAAATAAATGGTAAAGTTGCAAAAAAAATTCCACTTCTCACAAATCTAAGGCAAAAGAAATATAACCCAACAATTTGATTTTTTTTCTTAATTTTCTATGAAACCCAGAAGTTGCTATATCGGTGGCTCTCAATTTCAGAAAAGAAAGTGAGTGAAACGGAGGAATAGAATTTTCCCTATGCTTGTCTGTACAAATCTTATAAAATATAAAGCAAATGGAAATTGGTTGAAGAATTCAGAGATTCAATTCTTTTTCTATGTGCTCAATTTGCTCAAAGAATACGCCTTTTGTTTATGGTGGTGGGTTTTGTTTTGTTTGATTCATTGTTTTGTTTGTGTTCCCTATTTTTGCGTTTTTCCTCTTGCTGCAGCAGGTTGATTGAGCTTGGGGCTTATGGTGAAAATGACGAAGAAGGATTATAGTTAAAAAATTTAGGACTAAAATTAAACATTTGATTAGGGATTATAGTTAAATAAATTAGTTTTTTTTTAGAATTTTATACAATTTCTTTTTTTAAATTAATTAGGTTTTTTTTAATTTTAAAGAAAAACAAGAGTAAAATACACTCACCCCCCTCAAAGTTTGTGAGAATAACACTTAACTCCATTCTTATCCAAAATATACACTCCACCCCAATAATAATCTCATAATTACACTTAGCTCAATTCTTCTCTGAAATCTTCACTCCACCCCACCCCTTTAACCCCATCCAAAAGATGCTAACGGAATATTCCTTTAACTCAAATTAATTAATTAAAATATAAATGATAAATAAATTACTTTATCCTCTAACCAAATAATAATTGTACTATAATTTTGTAAATATTCTAAATATTTATAAAATATTTTAAATACCTCCAAATAAAAAATAATAATTAAACTTCATGTTTATTATGGTCAAAATATTTCTCTCTCTAATATAACTCAAATTTAAATATGGAGTATTTCAGTCAAAATATTTATCAAATGATGAGTTCTTAATACCTGTGTATAACCTTAAACAACTTATATTTTAGAACTTAAAATGTCATGTGCTTAAGTGCTCATACAACCTAATAACTAAGATAATCACATATCGTCATAACACAATTATATTTTGAAAGTTTAGTAAACTTATTGACAAATTTTTTTAGTAAACTTAGTGGTAAAGTTTTTGAGTTTTGATAGTTCTGACATTGAGTTAAGTTTTGCTAAATTTGTGATGGAAAATGTTGTTGCCTTGAAGAGGATGATTTCAAACTTAGCTGGAAGCTACGTAACTCAGATCCGGAAGAAGTAAAACATAAGTTGTTCTCGTTTAAGAAATGTTCTAGTTCTATGAATTTGGAATTACACCAAGAAGGCCAGAACATGCTTTATTGTAAATCATCTGTGCTGCCCTCCAAATAACAAGGATTTATTTACTTGAATGAGCAATGATTATCTCGTGCTACTTTTTTTTTTTTTAAAAGTATATTTATTATTTAGTTGGAAGATAATGTAATGTATTTATATTTAAATTAATTAATTTTGAGTTAAAAGAATATTCCGTTAGCATCTTTTCGATGATGTTAAAGGGGGTGGGGTGGAGTGTAGAATTTAGAGAAGAATTGAGTTAAGTGTAATTGTGAGATTATTATTGGGGTGGAGTGCATATTTTGGATAAGAATGGAGCTAAGTGTTATTCTCACAAATCTTGAGTGGGGTGAGTGTATTTTACTCGAAAAACAAATTCCACGTCAGCTCATTAAACTGACGTGGCCATGCCACATGAGTCACCGGAGCTCCGGCGTTGACCCAGAGCTCCGGAGGGACCAAAACCATATCTTGTGACAAAGGTTAGGGACTAAACCCCACATTTACTCCGGCGAGGGACGAAAATCAAGCATTTGATAAAGGTTGGGGACCAAAAACTTATTTAAGCCTTAATTTTACAATCTATTATTGTATAGTGTGTTATAACCGCTTATCATAGCTTATCATTCTTGAGTTTCTGACTAAAAAATTTTCGGTCTAAGTAGCATTGCTCTTATCAAAATAGACCATTGCAAAATCAATGTGTAAAATAAGCATTGTGAAGAACAGTTTCAACCATAACAATTCAGTACAAACACATGCTAAAGCTTGGTACTCAACCTTAGCTCAAGATTTAGCAATAATGGTTGCTCCTTTGGTTTCCACGAAATTAAATCTTCTCCAAAGAAGACAAAATCTAGTGGAAGATTTTATAGTCGTGAGACAAAACCACCCCAATTTATATCAACAAAAGTAGAGAGCTTCTTTTTGGAAGCTGCACGAAAAAAACAAATCTTAAATGTGAGTCAAATACACCGGGTCGACCCGAACAAGTCTGGATGACCTAAACCCTAAACTCGAGTTGGGTTCAAGCTGGTCGGGAGAGTTGATGTTGAATCAGGTGAGTCTGAGTCGACGTCAGGCGCGGTCGACATCAGGTTGGGTGAATTAGTGTCAATCCAGACATGTCGATAGAGGGTTGGTCAGGTCGGCTTCTAGTCGGGAAAGGAGGTGTTTGGTCAAGCGGATCAACAACGACCAGGAAAGCCAACATCGGTTTGGATGAGTCGGTTCCATGTCGGGTGAGACGACGCCGGGTTGAGTGAGGTCAACGTAGGGTTAGAAGATTCTGCGTCAGATTAGATGTGTCGACGACAACGTTAAGTGAGTCAGGAGATTCGATGTTCGCTCATGCGGGTCAACAATAGGTCAGCAGGTTAGAGCTAATTCAGACACATCGGTAGAGGGTCGACTTCGAGTCGAGAAAGGTGGGACTTGGTCAGGAGGATCGGTGACCAACAGACAAGACAATGTCGGTTTGGACAAGTCAATGCCTAGCCGCGTAAGACGAACCCGAGTCAAGTGGGTCACTGTCGGGTCGGCCGAATTGGCACTGAGTGAGCCATATCAGACAAGTCAACATTAGAGTCGGGGATTCGACGCAAAGTTAGGCATGTTTATGGTTTAAAAAAATTCCATTAGTTGAATTAGCTCACAAATGGTATGAATATGTCCACGAATGATAGCTCTAGTGGTAAGAGTTAGGGGATATATGAGTTGAGTGAGGAAGATCCAGAGATTAATCCCTGGGGAATGCAATTTATTTTTCCGATGTAAAAAAAAACAATGGTATGAATAGTTTTTACTCGAATATAATTATTAAGTCTGAAAAATAATGTAATAAAGAAAGATTACACCTGCGTGTGATGTGATGTGAAGGATAGAAATTGCTTTAGGTACAATTCAGTATTTTTTCTATCATAATCATTTGTTTCCATAGCTCATTGTCATATTAAATTTAATTTCTTGAGCTTAAATTTGTACTTCTTTTTCTTTACTAGTTAACCAAAGGCAAACATTTATTTGGCATCTATGGGCAGGAGTTCCTTTCCAACGACATATAGCTAGCTAGGACGATCAGGAACGGTAAATCTACAACACAATCACTAGCGATCAGGATTGATTATAGGAAAGTTAAAACCCTCTAAGGAGCTACCTTCGTTGGATGCTTCATTAAATTGTGAAAAATGCTTGATGGTGAAATCTAAATTCAGGAGACCCTTATAATTTTTTCCGATAGCCATAAGATTAATATTTTTAAGTCTTAGAGATTATATTAAGATAAATTTCTCCCGATAATTTTTTTTTTTCATATGTACTGCTTAGGAATTGAATCATAATCTAAATGCTTAAAAAGCTCATTGTGTGCGGCTTTGGAACGGTTATAATTGACCGCTTGAGTAGGATGGGTTATTCTTTTCTTTTTTTTTCAGTTGAGAAGTAGTGTTGTTTCAGTTACCACATCAATCATATTTAATTTGTTTGTAGTGACCCTTTAATTTGCAAAAAATGTATCATGGTAAATATCACAAATGTCTAATTGTTTACGGGAGGAGTGCTGTTCGCCAATGAGAAGCTGAAGACGATGGAAGATATAGGTTGTAACATTAGGCGAGATGCTGACAGAAATCTCAAGTTTCAACCGACATTTTAGTTTTTATGAAAAGTCTAATATTCATGTACGAAGTTAATTAAAGGCTTAAATGCACTTTTGGACCACCAAGTTTATATTTTTTGTGATTGTTGACCCTGATCTTATTTTTCTACGAATGGAAACCCTAATCTTTCAAAATGTTGCACCGTTTACCCATCCGTCAAAAACTTGACGGAACCCATTTCGGACCACCAAGTTTGAAAGATTAGGGTAAACGGTGCAACGTTTTGAAAGATTAGGGTCTCCATTCAAACTAAAAATAAGATCAGGGTCAACAATCGCAAAAAATGTAAACTTAAGGGTCCAAAAGTGCATTTAAGCCATTTTTTTTAAATCCCCCTTTTATCCACGTGGAAGGCCATATCAGCGTGTTCCGTCAAGTTTTTGACGGATTTGGACGGAAGGGTAAAACGGTGCAGCGTTTTGAAAGAATAGGGTTCCCATTCGTAGAAAAAAAAGATAAAGTTTACAATCGCAAAAAGTTAAAACATGAGGGTCCAAAAGTGCATTTAAGCCCAAATGAAGAGAATTAATTTTAAAATTGCATAGAGGGCCGACTGGCCGTGTACAGACATTTTGAGATTAATTAAGGCGAAAATGCTAAAGTGACTTTATTTTGACATGAATTTTAAAGATAAGTTATTAATTTTTATATTAATATTTTAATTTAATACTTTATATTTGGTATTTTCTCTTCAAATAATGAGAATAAAATAATAAAAAAATATAAATAAAATAGTATTGCAAAATGAATAAAAAATGTTGAATAGAACTACGAATGCAAGGAATGAAACAACGAGAGATTTTACTTTGATATCAAGTATCTCCTTTGATAATTCATTTCAAGGTAGAAACGATGAAAATACTAATGTTTATAAAGTACGAAACAAAGGCCTGAATGAAAATAAAGATTACATCAAAACTTGTTCATTCGAATTTAAGCAATAATATTGTTCGATACCAACACTTCGGAAACTCTCAACCCCAACAGAAAACAAAAGACTCTCAACCCAAACCCTATTCCTTAGCCTCTTCCTCTTCCTCTAAAGTGTAGTCGTCCTCCAGTATTGGCACGTCACGTAGCATCAACTCCCAAGAATGAGTCATCGCCATTATCTTCACGACCATCTACCCCCCCCAAACAAACACATAGCAAACAAGCAGGGTCAGGTCCAACAAAAGAATGATAATGACAAAATCAACAACAACATATATAATATAAGTACATTATATGTCTTTTATGGGAAAGAGTCAGTTACTAACGGAATCTCACTTCACACAACCCACCAAAACTTCCATGGCCATAATCACGATCATCCGCAGATGAACAAATCTCGGAGGGGACTCATCGTACAACCCTCAATCATGTGGGGGGACTCACCGTCCGCCAGACTCACCGTCCGTCCACAGAATCACAAGGCGACCGCAGTCAGCCAATCACGTGGGGACTCACCGTACAACCCACAAAACACCCTCGCGTGCAAGGTACCATCGTTCTCATGGTCCATAGTCCTCACCAGACCTATGTCCAATTATTCACATTTACTTGCAAGCGAGTTTATTACACTTTTCTCTTTGTTAAGTCTCTAAAATCAATCCTAGAGTCTTATCATACTCTTTATACAACAACCTTCACAACACAACATTCACGGGTTACAAGGGAATTACGGCTAGGTGAGCGACCCTTGAACCATTAACTCAGAAAATAAATATAATCCACGTAAAGGAACGCAAGAACATTCACTCATGCATAATATATCATCGCAACTTCAACATATTGACAGCAGAAACAACTTTCACAAAAATAGAGCCACAGAATGCATCTTGCAACCAAAAATCACGTATGATACCTTTCTGGAAAGCTATTTTAAAGATCTACAACTCTCTAGTTAAAATCATTTTCATTTGAGCCCCAGAATTAGGTGATATTACTCCTTAAAGTTTCTGTCCGACACAGGGAAAAACAGCAAGTATGACAGTTACCCAAAACGACCTACAACACACAATACTAGACCAAAATTTATGATCTTTATATGCCTGGAAAGCTCTTTCGAAGATCTACAATTTGTATTTTAATCATTTCTTTATTTGACGACCAGAAACAAGTGAAAATAGGACCTGAAGTTTACTGTCCAGCACAGAAATCTGACAGAGAATGCATTTGCCATCAATTTCGTTTAAGCCATTCTATTCTAAGGGTTCTAAGTCATCTACCAGCATCAAATATAGTAACATGTTCACAGTGTAACCCAATATGACCTGGAAAAGTCCAGCACACATCGCATATTCAAAACCTCAAGCACATCAATCAAGTTCATACATAAAATCATGTCAAAGCATGGCAAGAATCATAATTTTTCCAAGAAAACTCATGATATAACCCCTATTCTACCCAAAAGATCCTAAGACCAGCCCTTACCTTTGTCCTTAGGCTTGAAGAAAAGATGAAAGTGAAGAGCAAGGTTCTGGTTTCTCTCCTCTTCTCCCACGCGTGACCTTCCTCTCTCCCTCTCACTCGCAAACTCCTTCTCTCCCTTGCGCGAACACGTCGACGGTGGTGGGGCTTGGGACGGTGACGGCTAGGGTGCAAGGGGAAAGTTTCTCTCACTCTTTCTCCTCTGTTTTACGTGTTTCAGAAGTGTTCAAGGTTTCTTTCTTCAGAATAGTGTGAAAAGAAACCCTTTCCCTCCCAAGACCCTTCATAGCCTGCGTCCCCTCTCTTGGGCTAGGGTTTGTTTTCTTTCAAGCCCAACCCAAGTCAAAACCCTTGACCCCATCACTTAAGAACTTACTCAGAACTGAAACTAATCAAAAACCTCAGTCCTTTTTAGTAATATCACGATCACACTCGGAATTGAAAGGAAACACATCAATTAAATCCGCTGGTACTGTACAGCCAGGACCATCGTCACTAAACCGATGATATCTCGAGCTACAGAGGTCGGAATGACCTGATTCCACTTCGAGAATTTTCTAGACTTAAAGGGCTACAACTCTCATGAAGGAAGTTTTCCCAAATGAAGTCGTTAAGACCCTTTAAAAATTCGCACAAGTTGACAGTTCTAATCTGCCAGCTATCAAACATTAACTAAAACTTCAATTTTATTCGAACTTCCATAAAATTGTTCCAAATTGAACTTAGGGCCTTACAATGTCAGAAAGGCAAATTCACAAAAGTCCCTTTCAAGGCAAAGAATGTTGTCTCAACCTCAAGGCCGTTAGAACTTCTGCATATCGACCTTTTTGGACCAGTGAAAACTGAGTCTATAGGTGGCAAGAGATATGGGATGGTTATCGTTGATGACTATAGCCGCTGGACATGGGTAAAGTTTCTAACCCGCAAGGATGAGTCTCATGCTGTGTTCTCTACCTTCATTGCTCAAGTGCAAAACGAGAAGGCTTGTAGGATTGTGCGTGTCAGAAGTGACCATGGTGGAGAGTTTGAGAATGACAAGTTTGAGAGTCTGTTTGATTCCTATGGAATTGCACATGATTTCTCTTGTCCCAGAACTCCTCAACAAAACGGTGTTGTTGAGAGGAAGAACAGAACTCTTCAGGAGATGGCTAGAACCATGCTCCAAGAAACTGGCATGGCTAAGCACTTTTGGGCAGAGGCAGTAAATACAGCATGTTACATTCAGAACAGAATCTCTGTGAGACCAATTCTGAATAAGACTCCTTATGAATTGTGGAAGAACATAAAACCCAACATTTCTTATTTTCATCCTTTTGGCTGTGTTTGTTATGTTCTCAATACTAAGGATAGATTGCATAAATTTGATGCTAAGTCTTCTAAGTGTCTATTACTCGGTTATTCTGAGAGATCTAAAGGTTTTAGATTTTATAATACTGATGCTAAGACTATTGAAGAATCTATTCATGTTAGATTTGACGATAAGCTTGACTCTGACCAGTCAAAGCTAGTTGAAAAGTTTGCAGATTTAAGCATTAATGTTTCTGACAAAGGCAAAGCTCCAGAGGAAGCTGAGCCAGAGGAAGATGAACCAGAGGAAGAAGCTGGTCCCTCTAACTCACAAACTCTGAAGAAGAGCAGAATCACTGCAGCTCACCCTAAGGAATTGATTTTGGGCAACAAAGACGAACCAGTCAGAACCAGATCTGCCTTCAGACCCTCTGAAGAGACCTTGCTCAGTCTGAAAGGATTGGTGTCCTTAATTGAACCCAAGTCCATAGATGAAGCTCTTCAGGACAAGGATTGGATTCTGGCCATGGAAGAAGAATTGAATCAATTTTCCAAGAACGATGTTTGGAGCTTAGTGAAGAAGCCTGAGAGTGTCCATGTTATTGGAACGAAATGGGTATTCAGAAACAAGCTGAATGAGAAAGGAGATGTAGTCAGAAACAAGGCAAGGCTAGTTGCTCAAGGCTACAGCCAGCAGGAAGGAATAGACTACACTGAAACATTTGCTCCAGTAGCAAGACTGGAGGCAATCAGACTGTTGATCTCTTTCTCAGTAAATCACAACATAGTTCTACATCAGATGGATGTAAAGAGTGCCTTCCTAAATGGTTATATCTCAGAGGAAGTCTATGTTCATCAACCCCCTGGTTTTGAAGATGAGAAGAAACCAGACCATGTGTTCAAATTGAAGAAATCACTCTACGGTCTGAAGCAAGCTCCCAGAGCATGGTATGAGAGACTTAGCTCATTCCTTCTGGAGAATGAGTTTGTAAGGGGTAAAGTAGATACAACTCTTTTTTGCAAGACTTATAAAGATGATATCTTAATTGTGCAAATTTATGTTGATGATATTATATTTGGTTCTGCTAATCAATCCCTATGCAAAGAATTTTCTGAGATGATGCAGGCTGAATTTGAGATGAGTATGATGGGAGAATTAAAGTACTTTCTGGGAATACAAGTTGATCAAACACCAGAAGGAACATATATCCATCAGAGCAAGTACACTAAAGAACTTCTAAAGAAGTTCAATATGCTGGAATCTACAGTGGCCAAGACTCCAATGCATCCTACATGCATTCTGGATAAAGAAGATAAAAGTGGTAAAGTATGTCAGAAGCTCTACCGTGGCATGATAGGTTCACTTCTATACTTAACTGCATCTAGGCCAGACATACTATTTAGTGTTCATTTATGTGCTCGTTTCCAATCAGATCCAAGGGAAACCCACTTAACTGCTGTTAAGAGGATCCTAAGGTATCTGAAAGGCACCACTAACCTTGGCTTGATGTATAAGAAAACATCAGAGTATAAGCTTTCAGGTTACTGTGATGCTGATTATGCTGGAGATAGAACAGAGAGAAAAAGTACTTCCGGAAATTGTCAATTTCTGGGAAGCAATCTAGTCTCATGGGCAAGCAAGAGGCAATCAACCATTGCACTATCAACTGCAGAGGCAGAATATATCTCAGCAGCAATATGCAGCACTCAGATGCTCTGGATGAAACATCAGCTGGAGGATTATCAGATCCTTGAGAGCAATATTGTAACACCCCGATTTCCAGGTGTCACTTTAATAACCAAAAATAAACTTTACGCGGAAAACAGGTAATTTTTTTTTTTTGATTGTTTCCTTTTAATAAAAGCAATAAAGAAATAAAGACAAAGCCCAACAACTAAACTAACCGATAAACAACATATACAAAGGTACAGCCTCTGCTGCACTATCCCGTCACGCGCACACGCAGTGACTCCAAGGTAGCGTGCCCGTAGGCGAATATATACAAACCAGAACTGTACGCAAAAGCATCAAATATACCACTATCCAAGAGAAAGTCGGCCTCAAAATGGCCTCAACCCAAGACCCCTATAGTCCGACAGACTCTCTGTGATCCTCAGCAAGAGAACCACACAAAAAGCCATATATCGGGAACCTACCCGGTCCCAAAAGTAAGACGAATCAGAGCTATGACAGTGACAACCAACTCAAAAGACTCTAACCACCCATATCCCACACTACTATTATCGACTCTCCCTCGATCAGCCATGAAGTCCGGGTCCTCGTCGAAAGCTTCAGTAATAGACATTTCGCTCCGGGTCTTTCCCGCACAACGAATCATCACGAACCGGCTGACAGACGCCTGGCAGCAGGCCAACCGCCCAAACACAAACATACAAACAAAGCCAAGGTGCTAGGGTCAACTTACAGAATACAATAGATATACAATCAACATGCGATAAAGGGGGTATATATATGTTGTATATATACATATAAGTTATGTATTGTATCAACTCCCTAATACAATTCAATCATCAAAACACATAACGATGTTTATCAACATCAAATCATCAATATCTCAACAGATATAGTTAGAGTGCATGATATGTCAATGCAACGTCAATTAAGAAGGTTCCGGAAGAAATAGGCTGGGCACGATCGAGTCGGTCCTAGCACTAGCATTGTGCCGACCATAACCCTCGGGTGTCACTTACAACCTTGACATAGTCGGATCAGTCCTAACCCTGCGGGTCGACTTTTCCCTCCAACGAATGCCTGAGTTACCCGAAGGCATGCTGTACCCGAAGGTATATACTGTACCCGAAGGTATATAGATATACTATACCCGAAGGTATATAGATATACTGTACCCGAAGGTATATACTGTACCCGAAGGTATATAGATATACTGTACCCGAAGGTATATACTGTACCCGAAGGTATATAGATATACTTTACCCGAAGGTATATACTGTACCCGAAGGTATATAGATATACTGTACCCGAAGGTATATAGATATACTGTACCCGAAGGTATATACTGTACCCGAAGGTATATAGATATACTGTACCCGAAGGTATATACTGTACCCGAAGGTATATAGATATACTGTACCCGAAGGTATATACTGTACCCGAAGGTATATAGATATACTGTACCCGAAGGTATATACTGTACCCGAAGGTATATAGATATACTGTACCCGAAGGTATATACTGTACCCGAAGGTATATAGATATACTGTACCCGAAGGTATATACTGTACCCGAAGGTATATAGATATACTGTACCCGAAGGTATATACTGTACCCGAAGGTATATAGATATACTGTACCCGATGGTATATGTCGATTCGGCGACAAAAGACAATTAATTATGAAAGGAGTGCGATCACCCTTGATGACTTCTTGAGTCATCTGACTCATCAAATCTCGATGGTCAAAAACTGCTCCGACCCAAACTCAAAACAACCCAAGAGTTAGTGTCGGTCAATACAACACAACTCTACCAACAAGATTACACGAGGGTCTAGTGTCGGTCAATACAACACAGCCCAAACAACAAGATCACTAGGTGTCGGTCAATACAACACGGCTCCACAACACTACCCAAGAGTACTAACGTACTCGGTGACTTTCAATCATCACCATAGCTCACCTTAGTGGCTTTCCCAATTTCGATAACTCTCCAAACCCACAACAAAGGTCGACTTTTCCCCGCCTTTCGTAAATATTTTTCCCCTTCAGTTCTCCTATGCTTAAACGTTAATAAAAATGATTTCAATTCAAATTAGTCAAATTATGAGTTTATTTCTCAAAGTCTAAGTTTCCCAAGTCTTTATTTTTCGAAAGCTCTATCATTCTAAGTTTCCAAAAATCAACCACCCAAAATACATTTCCCGGGGAAAGTCTAGGAATTCCAACGAATCCCAACAAATGGCTAAGTCTCAAACCCCACATTCGGACTTGCCTAGGGTTGTTCATCCAACCCGAAATGTCAAAGATCACCAGGTCAATGAACCTCCACTCCGAAGTTGCGTCAAAACGCTCAATTCAACACATCATCAATATCATAAGTTATGAAAACAATCATAACAATAAATCATCATCATAAACAACATTAGATAAAGCATAAGTCGAATTTATCGACGCCTATCATGCAATCATAGCTAAATATAGCAAGTTGCCCTAACCTCGAGCTGTTCCAGCTTCGCAAACAAAGTTCTCCTCAAACAATTGCTCTGAGTATTCCAAAGTTCCTTCAACTGAACCTCGGAGGAAAACAAAGCAGAAACCAAACAAAATCGATTAGTTCGATCGCAAAACAATACATAAACGATAGACAAAGCATTAAAGCTTCAGAATACGACAATCGGGTACGAAAGGACAAGTTTTCGAAAACGAAAAACTCCCCCCCCTTAGGAAATAGCCCACGGCCATAAGGAGAAAAGGGCTTCGGCTCTTTTTCTTCGATCAAATCAATTCACAAGGTAGTTTTAGGGTAAAACTAAGGCAAAGAAACTGTCGGAACAATTTTCGGACAATCGGGCCGAAATACAACTATCCAGGGCATTTTGGTCCAAAATAAAGGCTCAAAACTTCAAAGTTATCAGTTCTGAAAACAAATTTGACAGCAATGATCCTCATGACATCCGTGACAACAAATCCTAAATGCACGAAGTCATATTAAGTCTTTTCGACAATAAAGTTTCGAAATGTGAGACAAAAAGGGTTTTGAAACAGTTTTTCAGATCCTGGACAACTGGATCACAATCAGCGTTTACTGACAGAGGTTTTAGACTCAGGGGAACGTAAGGAACATAACCCAACCAAGAAATCGAAGAAATCGAACCATTTTAGAAAAAGCTCAAAACTGTGAGCACAGAAACGACTTTAGAAACGCAACAGAAACAACAATCAGAGGTAGGAATCGTGTTAGTTACCTCGATACCTAGAAGTAGGGACGAACTGCGCGAAGATTGGTCAAGTTTTCGCGAAAATCTCCTCCCCCCTTGCTCTCCACGAAATTCAGCCACAATAGGAAGAAAATGAAGGAATTTTTGCTTTTTGAGCTATTTATAGGCAGGCGAAATCGCTGGAAAATGAAAATTTCGCGATTCCGATTTTTGCAGCACGATCACCGTGGAATTCTAAGAGAGATTCTGGCGTCAGAATTCCAGAACTCAAAACAAATATCTAAGATTTAGGAAAAACGATATCCAAAACGCCAAAAGCGGTGTAAGTTAGTCTGTCCCGAAAAACTACGTTTTGCTGTGATGCTCAGACGACAAAACTTCCAACAGAAGAAAGATTGGAAATGTCGAAACAAGTCTGGCATCGCGGACGGAATCTTCGTTAGAAGTCCCGAATAGAAAAAGTCTTCATCCTTCGCTCAAAACTAAGGTTTCGAAGCAAAGAAATTAGCGTCGGCGGACATCCGAAAAGTAAATACTATCGTGCGTACAGTCCAGAGTTCCGAAATGAAATGCTGGTCGAAGGAAAAATAAAGAGAATCTTTAAATTTTCCAAGAATTCGAAATATCGCCTAAACATTGCTTTAAAAGTGAAATTAGCCTATTCTGGACATGCTCGCCATAAGGCAGGTGTGCAGACGACTCGCACTAGCTCCGAAAGAAACAACGCCACATTCCTCGAGCAATTCCTGAACTTTCTTCTTCATTAATCTTTCTCAAATATCAAACTCCTGTCACACTTACACTGATTCCACGCGTGAGTCGGAAATTAACTTGTTCCGAAAATCCGGGTCTTACAAATATCCCAATCTATTGTGATAACACTGCTGCAATCTCATTGAGTAAGAATCCTATCTTGCATTCAAGGGCAAAGCACATTGAGGTAAAGTATCACTTTATTAGAGATTATGTACAGAAGGGCGTACTTCTTCTGAAGTTTGTTGATACTGACCATCAATGGGCAGATATCTTTACAAAGCCCTTAGCAGAGGATAGATTTAATTTTATTCTGAAAAATCTAAACATGGACTTTTGTCCAGAGTGAAGATGGATCAGAACCTCTGACTATGATACTTCTTGATCAGAAGATGTCTAGTCCAGAAGGTAACTCAATCAGAGTGTGTGTACCCACTGGTACTGACTCTGAAGCTGAGACAGCAACACGTGTGTCAGTATTTCTGATGCATAGTTCCTTGTGCCCGTGTGACAGTCTGTTATGATTGAGTGTAGATGTGCTTCTCTCCTGTGTGTGATTTGTGTATTTACTGTTACTATCTATCTTTAATTTTCAACCGTTGATCTTAAATTGCTTTTTGAATCAACAACGGTTATTTGTCAAAACCCACTATACACACACGATCTCTTTCACTTCCGGTTTTTACTCTCGCTCTCTCTGCTTTTCAAAAACCGCTTATCCTCGATTTCTCTCTCGATCTCTCTTCATCTTTCAACCTTCATCTTCTACCTCAAACCTTCAACCGCTTCAAAAATGGTGAGTCAAACCAGAAGATCTACTGCAGATGCACCCCAGTTCCCTCACATGGTAGTTGGTCTAGCAACGGGTCAAAGGGGCCCTGAGAATCCGACACAAGATCAAGGTCAAGCTCAAGAGCAGATTGTTCCAATTGCAGAACGGGGCTGTGCCGTTCACTGCGTATATGCTCCTGAGGAACTTCAAGTCCTGGCAGAATGGAGATTCGACCTCGAAAACCTGGCTACAAATGGGTATGATCTTCGTCCTGAAGTCCAAGTTCAAGGTTGGGGAAATTACTTCAACAGACTTCGAGGACCGGTGTATGATAGACTGGTCAAGGAATTCTGGAAGCACGCCGACTGCGATGATACTCAGGTGGTATCTCACATTCTTGGAAGAAAGATCATCATCACAGAGAAGTCTTTCGTGAATTTGCTGGGTGCAGACACTGCTTTTGGGTATCGTTTCCAACTCACGGAATCGAAGCTGAAACCCAGCACCAAGGATACAATCAACCAGGCCCTGTACACCAATTACAAACCGGGCAAGACGAATTACAAGGTGATGGACCTTCATCCCAAGCTCAGGATCTGGCACAAAATTTTGCTCCACTGCATAAACCAGAGACCAAAGGGCAGTTCTCCAGACTACATCAACTTCAACCAGAAGGTGATGTTGTTCTTCATCCAAGACCAGAAGAAGATCTGCCTTCCCTACTTCCTGTTCTCCTACTTGAAGGAATGTATCCGGAAGTCTCGTACCACTGCCTCCATCAAGTCAGCAATCAAGTATATCCCCTTTGGGAGACTGCTCTCAGACTTTTTCATTGAAAGCAACCTGGTGCAAGATCTGGTCAATGCTGGATGTGTAGAGGATCTGACCACCATTGTCAGTGATGTCTTCACTGCAAATTCTCTGAAGAAGATGGGTTTGGTCCAGAAGAAAATCGCCCCTGCTCGTGAAGACACATCTTCTGAAATCAGAAGTAGAAGGATGCCTCTGAATGACTACCCTCTGTGGACTCAGGCAGACAATCCTGACGCCATTAGTGCTATGTTGAAGACCTAAGGGCTCAAGGATTCGAAATTCATCTCGATGATTTCTTCAGCAGACTGCCGCCAGCTCCAGAGTTTCCTTCTCCTCCCAAGAAGAAAGCTCAGAGGAAGATGATCCTAGAAGAATCTTCTGAGGAATCAGATGTCCCTCTGGTCAAAAAGAAGAAGAGAAAGCCTGATGATGGTGATGATAGTGATAATGAGGATGGTCCTCCTAAGAAGAAGAAGAAGCAGGTCAGAATCGTGGTGAAGCCTACTCGGGTGGAACCAGCTGCTGAAGTGCTCAGAAGGACTGAACCTCCTGCCAGAGTGACAAGATCATCAGCACTTACAAGTAAGTCTGCACTTGCTTCTGATGATGATTTGAATTTATTTGATGCACTCCCTATATCTGCCATGCTCAAACACTCCTCAAATCCCCTCACTCCTATTCCTGAATCCCAACCAGCTGCACAAACCACCTCTCCACCACATTCCCCAAGATCTTCATTCTTTCAACCTTCCCCTACTGAAGCACCTCTCTGGAATTTGCTTCAGAACCAACCCTCTAGGTCAGAAGAACCTACCTCTCCCATTACCATTCAGTACAACCCATTATCTTCTGAACCCATCATTCATGAACAACCAGAGCCTACCCAAACAGAACCTGGACCCAGAACCTCTGATCACTCTGTCCCAAGAGCATCAGAACGTCTGGCTCCCAGAACTACTGATACAGACTCTTCCACAACCTATACACCCGTATCCTTCCCAACCAATGTTGCTGACTCTTCTCCCTCCAATAACTCTGAATCCATTAGAAAATTCATGGAGGTCAGAAAAGAAAAGGTGTCTACCTTAGAAGAGTATTACCTCACTTGTCCAAGCCCTAGGAGATATCCTGGCCCTAGACCTGCACGTCTAGTTGACCCAGATGAACCTATCTTGGCCAATCCTTTACAAGAGGCAGACCCTTTGGCTCAACAAGCTCACCCTGCCCCAGACCAACAAGAGCCTATTCAACCAGAACCTGAACCCGAACAATCAGTGTCTAACCAATCCTCGGTTAGATCACCCCATCCTCTGGTTGAAACTTCAGAACCTCACCTTGGAACCTCTGAACCCAATGCTCAAACGTTTAACATTGGCTCTCCACAAGGTGCCTCTGAAGCTCACAGCAGCAATCACCCAGCCTCTCCTGAAACCAACCTCTCCATAATTCCTTACACTCACCTCCGACCCACATCTCTCTCTGAGTGCATCAATACTTTCTATCATGAAGCTTCTTTGATGCTACGCAATGTGCACGGTCAGACTGACCTCAGTGAGAATGCTGAACGTGTGGCTGATGAGTGGAACAATCTGGGCACTTGGCTAGTGGCTCAAGTTCCAATTATGATGCAGCTCCTGCATGCAGAGGGAAGTCAGAGCATTGAGGCTGCAAAGCAAAGGTTTGCTCGAAGGGTGGCTCTTCATGAACAAGAACAGAGACATAAGCTTCTTGAAGCTATTGAAGAAGCCAAGAGAAAGAAAGCTCAAGCAGAAGAAGCTGCACGTCAAGCAGCAGCTCAAGCTGAACAAGCCCGATTAGAGGCAGAACGACTTGAGGCTGAGGCTGAGGCTCTTAGATGCCAAGCACTGGCCCCAGTAGTGTTTGCTCCTGCTGCTTCTGCTTCCATTCCAGATCCTCAAGCTGCTCAGAATGTTCCTTCCGGTTCTGCTCAGTCAAGCTCATCCAGACTCGACATCATGGAACAGCGTCTTGACATTCATGAATCCATGCTAATTGAAATGAAGCACATGATGATGGAACTTCTGCGACGAACTGATAAACCTTAGTTTTAGGATCTCTTCGTTTTTCTTTTTCTTTAACGTTGTTTTATTTTTTGTTCAACTCTGTTTCTTTTTATTTACTTATTCTACTTTATTCGTTTGTGATTATCTATGCATATCTATATATATTTGTGTCACATATGTTTGCAAAAATCTTTTTATTCATCATATCTTTATGTTTACATCATACATTCTTTCCCTAAAGTCTAGAATGGAGGATCCCTCCTCATTCTTCTGCACTCCTGGCGCTGCTCTAACCTATCCTTTTCCAGACGCTCCAGTGCATGCTGGATGTTGTTGAGCCTGTCCTTTAGCTCATCCCTCTCCAGAATCTCTTCTGCGGTCTTGAGCTTCTCTTCCAAACTCTCTTTTTCTTCCATCAGCTTGAGTTCAAGCCGGCTGAGTTCTTGCACCTCCTCCACGAAGGCAAGAAATTCCCTCAGGTCTCTCTTCACCTCTGGACGCAGGTCCTCTTCCAGCAGTGTCCGTGTCAGCTCCGCGATGGTCGTTGTACCCTCTAGATGCCTGATGTTCAGGAACAAGTCCTCCTCAAAGGCCTTCTTCCTCAGCTCTTCTAGTGCTACGATGTATGATGCCATTTTTTTTTTACTAAAAATTGTTCGAGGTGTGAAGCTTACCTTTCTCTCCAACGCTTTATATAGGCTTCACTTTCTCTCTGAAAGTTAATGCTCCTACGGTTTCTCGAGGTTAAGTTCTTGGTAACTGACCCTTCTCTTTACTCCCTTGACCGATGGTAAACGTTCTTCTCTTGCATTAACTCTTCTATTTATTTCGCCTAACTCTGATTCTTGCATCGTTTTCATTTCCTTTAAACTTAGACCTTCTCTAAGGGGGAGTATCTTGTACTTCACGCTAAGTTTTTCACACCCCAAGCTTTTTGCTTATGACAAAAAGGGGGAGTAAACCCAGTTTTTGATGTGTAAGATGTGTTAGTGTGATTTATTTTTTCTTTTGGAGAATTTAAGAGTTCCACCTTCATGACCATAGATGTGTCACTGGGCAAATACAAGGAATACATTTCACTTCTTCTGAAGTGATTCTAAGTTGACTCTGATACCTTGTCCGTGACTCTGATTACTTATGCGCTCTGATTACTCGATTTTCATCTATGTCATAAGTTTTTCACTCTGAACTCTTATATCATTTAGCTCAGAATCTAGACTTCACTAACGTTTTCATCAAGTATTAGATTCAGGGGGAGCTAAGCTCAGAATCAAGCAGTGACTTGAATTCAGAATGAGTAAGATAAACTATTCACATAAGGATAAGTCTTATTCTATATCTCTAAACTCTGAGTGAATTCAGTTTAATGTTTAAGAATTGTTCATCAAAAATCTTAGTTTTGTCATCATCAAAAAGGGGGAGATTGTAAGATCAAGTTTTGATCTAGTAGTACAACTCTATGTTTTGATGATTACAAGTTAACCTTTTGATATGAACAATTGTGGTACTCTAACGTGTTTTTCTGAGTGTGCTATTTGCAGGCTCTGACCTCAACTCAATCTCACACAAATCAGAAGCACTGTGTATAAAGAGTAACCCAAGCAACGCTTTCGCATTCACCATGTTCAGTATGAACAGTGGAAAAGCTTCAGAAGTTCTGAAGTTATACAAACTCTGATGTGGACTCAGTCACTAGAAGTTCTGAAGATCCAGAAAGTCTGATAACCAAGAAACACTGAAGGCTCAGATGTTCTGATGGTGTAGAAGACTCTGAAGATCCAGAAGCTGATTAGTGAAGTTCTGATGTCCAGAAGCAAGATACTCTGAAGACCATGTTCTTCCCTCTGAGTTCAGAATCAGAAGAAACAATGGTCAGAGGATCTGGGCTTTCCCTCTGACTCTGATCAACCGGCTTCACAAGTTCCAATATGAAGCATTCCCCTGATCAGAAGTCTCCTAGGTTTAAAGGTCGCGTCGCTATCCAAGTACAAAAGCAATTGTACCTTCCTGACGACCTACCTAACAGTCTCAGACACAGCAGAAGATGGATTTTCCAGAACTGCCCTCCAACGGTAGCATTTCCCATGCAACGCTCAACCCTAATCCTTGGAGTATATAAAGAGGCTGAAGACTGAAAGAAACGGCTAGAAGCATTCACATACGCGCAAGACAAACTTAAATTCTTCTAAGCTTTCTTTCATCTGAAATTCATTGAGTTTACTATTAGCTTTTTAGAAGCAAATCTCTTGTAAACAATTCTTTGATAAACAGTTTGTTTAGTTCCTTTAGGAGATCAAGGCTGATCGGATCCTAGAGAAGACTAAGAGAGTGAATCTTAGTGTGAGCTAAGTCAGTGTAATTGTTAGTCACTTGTAGGTTTCAAGTGCAGTTGTAACTCTTACCTGATTAGTGAATTGCCTTCATTCTAAGAAGGAAGAAATCACCTTAACGGGTGGACTGGAGTAGCTTGAGTGATTTATCAAGTGAACCAAGATAAAATCCTTGTGTGCTTTTCTATCTCTTATCTTTAGCACTTAAGTTCTCGAAAGATTTGTCAAAATCTTTAAGGTGGAAGTTTTATACTGAAAACGTTATTCAAACCCCCCCTTTCTACCGTTTTTCATACCTTCAGCTTTGTGTTACTGTTCTAGGCTGAGAGTTGTTTTGTGCGTTGTTTGATCTTGAGATCATCTTCACTCTTATTGTTAGAGTTCAATCACTGTGGCAGTGATTGTGTTAGAGAAAGTGAGAGGGGTTTCTCATACTTAGGAGGAGACCTAAGTAATATTCCACGGGTAGAGATAGGTAGAAAAGGTAGTTGAACTGGGGCAGTTCTGGTCTGACCTTTTGTGTACAATTTCTCTATAATAGTGGATTATCTTTCTCGGGTGAAAACTCTCCAGACGTAGGTGATGTTGCACCGAACTAGGTTAACAATATTTTGTGTGATATTTAGTTATTCTGCTATTTAAATTACTAAATTGTTTGCTGTGTATTGTGCAATGTTCTACAAGATGTCATAGACATCTGGTAAAACATATGTCTTACGGTTTCAAGAATTTCAATTGGCATCAGAGCAGGCACCCTGTTTTGTTATTGGGTGAGATCTAGGGAATTACTTCTGGTATTATGGACAAAAGCCTAACTATGATTACTGGAAAGCACGTATGATTTCATTTCTGAGATCTATTGATAGCAAGACATGGAAATCTATTGTCAAAGGCTGGAAGCACCCGGTGAAGAGTGACAAAGAAGGAACTTCAACCACTGAACTGAAGCCTGAGGAAGATTGGACCAAGGAAGAAGATGATGAAGCACTAGCCAACTCAAAAGCACTGAATGCCATATTCAACAGAGTGGACAAGAACATGTTTAGATTGATCAACACATGTACTGTGGCAAAGGATGCCTGGGAAATCCTCAGGGTTTCTCATGAAGGCACTACAAGAGTAAGAGTGTCAAGGCTTCAACTTCTCACTACCCAATTTGAGAACCTGAAGATGAAGGAGGATGAGACTGTATCTGAATTTCACATGAGGGTGCGAGATATGGCAAATGCATCATTTGCTCTTGGAGAACAAATATCTGAAGAAAAGCTTGTCATAAAAATTCTCAGATCCTTACCTAAAAGATTTGATATAAAGGTTACAACTATTGAGGAAGCACAAGACGTTGGGAATATATAGGTTGATGAACTGATTGGCTCCTTGCAAACCTTTGAGATGTCATTTAATGAAAGGTTAGATAAGAAAAATTAAAGCATAGCTTTTGTGTCAAATACTAAAGATGATGATCTGAGTGAGAAAGAGTCAGATGAAAATCTGTCTGAGGCTGTAGCAATGCTTGGAAGAAAATTCAACAAAGTTATGAGGAGGTTTGAAAGAAGGCCTAGACCTAATGTGCAAGACAAGCGGTCTGACATGGGGAAGAACACTGGTTATGCTCGCAGAAACAAGGAAGAAGACAGACCCAACAAAAGCAAAGGTGTTCAGTGTCATGAGTGTGAAGGATATGGACATATGAAGGCAGAATGTGCAACTTATCTGAAAAAGCTAGGAAAATGTATGTTGGCCACCTGGTCAGATGATGATACAGAAGAAGAAGATGAACCTCAAGTCATAGGTCTCACTGTGAAATGTAATTCTGAAACTGAGTCTAGTGATGGTGAAATATCTGAGGAGGAATTTGTTGAAACATACAAACTCTTGTTCAACAACTGGAAGGATGCTTGTGAAAAAAGAAAGAAATTGGAAGGGACTGTCAAGAATCTGGAGATTGAGAAGAAGAACTTACTGATTATAAATCGTAATCTTCATGAAGAAGTCACTGTGTTGAACTCAAGAATTGAAGGTATGATAAAATCTGTTTGTATGTTGAATAAAGTGACTGATCTGATTTTGGAAACAGGAAAAGTGGCAAAGGATATGACAGGTTTAGGCTATGCTGATGATCCTGCTTCAGAAGAAAATAAAAAGGTCATTAACAAATTTATCCCTGCTAAGAAGAAGACTGAGTTCAAATGTCAAGCCGCATGTCACAACATGGTGCTCAACACGTGTACCGCCAGATTCCTTATTCCTATCCCCCTGCTCAGAAAGTAAGAAGCTCAAGCTGGAAATGCCATTACTGTGGTAAGCATGGACACATAAGACCGTATTGTTACAGACTGTATGGTGCTCCTCAGACTTGGAATCTTACTCAGAAGTACACTCATGCAAATCCAAAAAGAAGAGAGTGGAAACCTAAGAGTAATGTTAATGCTCTAGTAGCCTACACCTCGTTGAGAGTCTCTTCTAAGGAGGATTGGTATTTTGATAGTCGTTGTTCCAGGCACATGACAGGTGTGATGATGTATCTTGACAATATCAAGCCACATTCTACCAGCTATGTCACTTTTGGTGATAGTGCTAAAGGAAAGATCAAAGGATCTGGAAAGATAGTTAGTGGTGGTTCACCAAATCTGAATAATGTACTACTGGTGGAAGGCTTCGATTGCAAACCTGATCAACATAAGTTAACTGTGTGACTTGGATCTGAATGTCTCATTCAACAAAATTGGCTGCAAAGTTATTGATGAGAAAGAGGAAGTGGTCATGACTGGAGTAAGATCTAAAGACAATTGCTACATGTTGTCTCCACAGAACAAGGCTATGACTTCTGTGTGTCTTGTGTCAAAGGAAGATGAAGCAAAACATTGACATCAAAAATTAGAACATCTAAATCCTAAAAGCATGAAGAAGGTTATCTCTAAGGATGCTATCAGAGGCCTTCCCAGACTGAAGATTGAAGAAGACGAAGTGTGTGGAGAATGTCAGATTGGAAAGCAGACTCAGACTTCTCACAAGAAACTGACTCATGTTGGTACAAATAGATCTTTGGAACTGATGCACATGGACTTAATGGGACCAATGTAGAAAGAAAGCTCTGGTGGAAAGAGGTATGTGTTTGTCTGTGCTAATGACTTTTCAAGATTCACTTGGGTGAATTTTCTTGCAGAGAAATCAGAAGCCTTTGAAGTGTTTAGAGAGCTAAGCTAGAAACTCCAGAGAGAGAAGGGCTATGGTATTGTAAGAATTAGAAGAAATCATGGCAAGGAATTTGAGAATAGAAAATTCTCAGAATACTGTGTCAGTGAAGGAATCAAGCATGTATTTTCTGCTCCTATCACTCCTCAACAAAATGGTGTGGTTGAAAGGAAGAGCAGAACTCTGCAAGAATCTGCTAGGGTGATGCTCCATGCGAAGAAAGTTCCTTTTCATTTTTGGGTTGAGGCTATTAATACTGCTTGCTATATTCACAACAGGGTAACTATTCGTTCAGGAACTGATTCTACTTTATATGAGTTGTGGAAGGGAAAGAAACCTACTGTTAAGTACTTTCATGTGTTTGGAAGTAGATGTTACATTTTGACTGATAGAGAACAGAGAAGGAAACTGGATCCCCAGAGTGATGAAGGGATATTTCTGGGTTACTCTATGAATAGCAAGGCATACAGGGTCTTCAATTCTCGCACAAAGACAATGGTGGAATCTATAAATGTTGTTGTGGATGACAGTGGAAACAATCTGGAAGAAGACAATACAGATGGAGATGATCTTGTGCCTCGGATAGTTGATGAGAGACCAAATGTCACAGACATCAGGTCTGACATTGAATCAGAGGAAGAAAATGAGCATGTGCCATCTAGATGAATGAGTCATTACTAGATCTAGAGACATTATTGCAAATGCTTGTTTTATCTCCAGCATATGAATACTGGATAAATGCCATGCAAGAAGAACATCAATTCAAGAGAAATGAGGTGTGGGATCTTGTTCCGAGGCTAGATGGTGTGAATGTGATTGGAACCAAGTGGATTTTCAGAAATAAGTCTGATGAAAATGGTACTGTAACAAGGAACAAGGCCAAATTAGTTGCTCAAGGGTATACTCAGATTGAAGGAGTAGACTTTGATGAGACTTTTGCTCCAGTAGCTAGACTTGAATCAATTAGACTTCTATTGGGAGTAGCATGTTTATTGAAGTTCAGATTGTTTCAAATGGATGTTAAAAGTGCTTTCCTGAATGGATATTTGAATGAAGAAGTGTATGTTGAACAACCGAAAGGTTTCATTGACTCAATCTATCCAGAACATGTGTACAAGCTGAAAAAGGCTCTCTATGGGTTGAAACAAGCACCAAGAGCATGGTATGAAAGACTCACTGAGTTTCTCACAACCAATGGGTACATCAAAGGAGGTATTGATAGAACCTTATTTGTGAAGAATGTCAAGGGGAAGCTGATGATTGCCCAAATATATGTTGATGAAATTGTATTCGGGGGAATGTCAGATCAAATGATTGCAAGTGAAACTGCAAGAAAGCGACTAAAAGGGAAAAGAATTCCTACAAATGTGTCTGATGCTCCTGTTGATAATGTATCTTTCCACTTTGCAAGTTCTGCACAAAGTTGGAAGTTTGTTGTTCAGAGAAGGTTGGCTATAGAGAAGGAACTTCATGAAGATGCCTTGGAACTCAAGGAGATCATGGATCTATTAGTTGATGCTGGTTTGATGAGGACTGTCAAGGATATTGGCAGGTACTTTGTTCAATTGGTTAGAGAGTTCATTGTGAACATCCCTACTGAATGTGATGATGAGAGCAGCACTGAGTACAAGAAAGTCTATGTAAGAGGAAAGTGTGTCAACTTTTCTCCTGAAGTGGTCCATGAATTTTTTGGCAGGAGCCCTGTTGCTGTGGCTGATGAAGAGCCTGATTTGAATAGGGTTGCTAAGACCCTAACTGGAAAGCTGGTTAGGAAGTGGCCCAAGAAATGATTACTTCCATCTGGGAAGTTAAATACCAAGTATGCCACCCATTCAAGATTGGCTGTGCAAATTGGATGGCGACAAATCACTTGTCCGATGTAACTGCTCCCCTTAACAAGATGCTCTATTTAATTGGAACTGGTGGTGAGTTTGATTTTGGTAAACTTATTTTTTATCAGACTCTGAAGCATGCAGGTTCTTATGAAGTAAGTCTGCCTATTTTGTTTCCCTGCCTCTTGTCTGAGATAATTGTACATCAACATCCTAATGTTGTGAGGGCTGATGAACCTCAAGGTAAGAAGCCTATGACTCTCAAGTTTGATTATCGCTTGTTTGCTTGGACACATGTTCCAGACATTGTGCTGACTGCAGCAAAGGGTACTGTCAGTGCCAGTGGCACTCAGGCAGTTGGTTCGGGTAAAGATGATATCTTGGTTGAGTTGAGGGTTGTCTCCAAGTCCTTGGGTGACACCATTCAGGCTTGCAAAATTAGGAAGCTGAATGTGGACAAGCTCATCAAGGCCATGACAGATGTTCTTGCTGCTATTGAGGAAGAAGAGGCTGATCAGGGTATTGAGGATGTTGCTGGTGAAAATGAAGAGGAGCCTAAGGAATCTGATGCAGTAGAAGAAGCAGAGACTGATGAGGTTGCTGAAGAGGAAGAAGAAAAGGATGGAAATAAGAAGGAGAATGCGAAAGATGTGACTGGAACTGAAAGCTCTGCCACTGCTAGTGCATCTCTTTAATTTGTTTTTTTGTTGGTTGTATTTGATGAAGCCTGCTGCTCTATGACTGTTACTCTTATGGTCTGTAATAAGTCTGGATTTAATTTCTGTGCACTCTAATTACCTACTATGGCTGCTATGACTTAATATGATAGCTCTTCAATGATCTTCGTGAGCCTTTGCCAAATTGTGCTAATAAGGGGGAGTAGTGTGTAGTGTAGCTTGTTTGTGCAGTAAGTAGCAGTAGTTTATGATGTGTGCTCATTTTGTCTACTGTGAAGTTTTCTGGTGTGCTGAACTCCGATTCTAGTTTTGAACTGCACTTGGGTGTTTATAGCTGCTGTTATTAGCTATGTTGCTGGAAGTTGTGTAAGCTACCTTGTTATCTTCTGTATGCTCTTATCTATTGAGTTGATCTGCCAATGTTTGTTACTGAAGAGATTTCTGCTAGTGGATTGTATTAGCTAAAATTTGACAAGGGGAGATTTTTGTTCCTTTGTTATTGTCTGCATTTTAGCTAAGTGAGTTGTGTGCCAACTTGTCGGACCCGATGTTGTAACCTCTTGCCTATGACATCTGTCCCCGAGTATTTACCGTGAGTTGGTTGGTTTATGTGTGAAGCTTTGTATTCAAGTTAGGTGTAACGCCCCGATTTCTCGAGGGTTACACAGTAACTAATTAACCAATTTTCGTAAAGAATTTTCGTCGATTCACTTATTAATCTTCAATTAATGACAAACCTTTCATTTTACGAAAACTCTTGAAACATAACCTTTCCAAAAACAATCGGAAGTAACCAACATCGTAAAACTTTTAAAATAACCAACTGTAAAGAGTACGAATCAAAGGCCTGAATGAAAATAAAGATTACATCAAAACTTGTTCATTCGAATTTAAGCAATAAAATTGTTCGATACCAACACTTCGGAAACTCTCAACCCCAACAGAAAACAAAAGACTCTCAACCCAAACCCTATTCCTTAGCCTCTTCCTCTTCCTCTGAAGTGTAGTCGTCCTCCGGTATTGGCACGTCACGTAGCATCAACTCCCAAGAATGTGTCATCGCCATTATCTTCACGACCATCTACCCCCCCAAATAAACACATAGCAAACAAGCAGGGTCAGGTCCAACAAAAGAATGATAATGACAAAATCAACAACAACATATATAATATAAGTACATTATATGTCTTTTATGGGAAAGAGTCAGTTACTAACGGAATCTCACTTCACACAACCCACCAAAACTTTCATGGCCATCTTCGTGCTTCCGCAGAGGCACGGTTATCACGGTGACCGCAGTCAACCAAATCACGTGGAGCCGCAATGATCCACAAAAGTTCACGGTGACCGCAGTCAACCAAATCACGTGAAGCCACACCGGCCCACAAGGTTCACGGGAGACCGCAGTCAACCCAAATAACTCCCTCGCGTGCAAGGTACCATCGTTCTCATGGTCCATAGTCTCACTAGACCTATGACCGTTTTATCACATTTACTTGCAAGCGAGTTATAAATTCATTCTCTTGGTGTTTAAGGCTCTAATGTCAATCCTAGAGTCTTATGAGTTAATATCGTATCAGATTACAACGTCAAGAAATAACAGTCACACTAGGAGGAATTACAGCTGGGTGAGCGACCTCCTAAACAAGTCACAACTAAACTTCATGCAAAGCATAGAAATAATCAGGGCCTCCCAAATTCACAAATTATTTACAAATTCCAGAGGCTCAGTTTACAGATATCATCATATAAAAATCTCACAAAGGTCCCTAATCACATGTTACTAACATTTCCAACAATTTCTCAAATTTAGTGTTTTTGGACAACAGGTGCAGCGTGTACTAAAACTGGTCTACAGACCGCTAAACTTAGCCACAAAATTCACATGATACATGACTGGAAAGATAATTCGAAACTCTACACTTTTATAGTTTATCACTTTTCCATTTGAGATCCAGAATTAGGTGATATTAGGCCTTAAAGCTTGCTGTCCGGTACAGGAAGAACAGCAGGTGCAACAGTCACTAAGATCGACCTCCAGACCTCATTACTAGACCCAAAATTATGTTCTTTATATGCATAGAAAGCCAATTCGAAAATCTACAATTTTCCAGTTTATCCCTTTTTCATTTGAGACCCCGAATTAGGTGATATTAAGCTCCAAAACTCGCTGTCCAGTACAGGAAACTGGCAGAGATACTTTTGCCTTCAAATTAATTTTTCAACCATTCAAGTCCCAGAGTTTTAAACCATATTCCAGCAGCAAGAACCACATATCATATATCATATATCATGCTTAAATTTCCAGAACCAAGATAACCATCAATTCTAGCACAAAAGGCAGATCTAAGCATATAAATCTTCAATCATTTTAATCAAGCAAAGTCATAGAAGAAACGGTAGTTGTAGTGATGATTAATGGAGAATCATGGCATCAACATTTCATCTCAAATCAGAAGCAAAACATCAAGATCTCAAGGCAAAAAAAACAGCAAGCATCATGAACACAAAACTCTTGCAAAAGCAATCATGTTCGTGGCTTTTCTCATAGTAAAACATGGCAAATACCCTAGGCAATCTACCCAATCCTAGGACCAGCCCTTACCTTTGTCCTTAGGCTTGAAGAAAAGATGAAATTGAAGAGCAAGGTTCTGGTTTCTCTCCTCTTCTCCCACGCGTGACCTTCCTCTCTCCCTCTCGCTCGCGAACTCCTTCTCCCTCTTGTGCGAACACGTCGACGGTGGTGGGGCTTGGGACGGTGACGGCTAGGGTGCAAGGGGAAAGTTTCTCTCACTCTTTCTCCTCTGTTTTACGTGTTTCAGAAGTGCACCAGGTTTCTTTCTTCAGAATAGTGTGAAAAGAAACCCCTTTCCCCCCCAAAACCATACATAGCCCGCGTCCCCTCTCTCCCTCTCTTGGGCTAGGGTTTGTTTTCCTTCAAGCCCGACCCAAGTCAAAACCCTTGACCCCATCACTTAAGAACTTACTCAGGTCTGAAACTAATCAAAACCCTCAGCCCTTTTTAGTAATATCACGATCACACACGGAATTGAAAGGAAACAAAACAATTAAATTCGCTGGTACTGTACAGCCAGGACCATCGTCACTAAATCGATGATATCTCGAGCTACAGAGGTCGGAATGACCTGATTACACTTCGAGAATTTTCTAGACTTAAAGGGCTACAACTCTGATGAAGGAAGTTTTCCCAAATGAAGTCGTTAAGACCCTCTAAAAATTCGCACAAGTTGACAGTTCTAATCTGCCAGTTATCAAACATTAGCTAAAACTTCAATTTTATTCGAACTTCCATAAAATTGTTCCAAATTGAACTTAGGGCCTTACAATACCACCCCCCTTAAAATAGTTTCGCCCTCGAAACATAAGGGTTTACAAATAAATCGGGGTGTGACTCCCGCATCTTATCCTCTAACTCCCAGGTCGCGTCACCAGTCTCTTGGTTCCACACGACCTTCACTAAAGGCACCTCCTTGTTTCTTAAGCGCTTTATGCTTCGGTCGACGATCTTGATGGGTGGCACCTCCATTGTCAGATCATCTCTCAACTGTATGTCGTCTGGCGTAATCACATGCGAATCATCTGCCATGTACTTCCGCAACTGCGACACATGAAGAACGTCATGGATGTTGGATAGAAACGGTGGTAGGGCGATCCTGTACGCCACCGGTCCAACTCGCTCCATGATCTGGTACGGCCCAATAAACTTCGAAGTAAGCTTCTTGGACTTGATTGCTCTTCCGACACCTGTCATCGGGGTAACCCGCAAGAAGACATGGTCTCCGGCCTGAAATTCCAACTCCTTTCGTCGGTTGTCGGCGTAACTCTTTTGGCGACTCTGCGCGGTTCTCATCTTTTCCTGAATTCTCCTGACTTCCTCGGTGGTCTATTGCACCAATTCCGGGCCAATCACCAAATTTTCTCCATCTTGATGCCAGCATAAGGGCGTACGACACCTCCGACCGTACAAAGCTTCGTAAGGTGCCATGCCGATGCTCGCATGGAAACTATTGTTGTAAGTGAATTCGATCAATGGCAGCATCTCATCCCAACTGCCCTTGTAATCCAACACACAGGCCCGTAGCAAATCTTCCAGCGACTGGATTGTCCTCTCTGTCTGCCCATCGGTTTGGGGATGATAGGCAGAGCTCAACCTCAACTTAGTTCCGAGGGCCTGCTGCAAGGCTCCCCAAAAGTGAGAGGTAAACCTCGGATCTCTGTCTGACACGATGCTGGTCGGCACACCATGTAGACGCACAACCTCAGCCACATAAATCTCCGCCAATTTCTCCACCTTGTACTTCAGGTTGATCGGGATAAAATGAGCGGTCTTTGTCAAACGATCAACAACAACCCAAATTGCGTCGAACTTCCTCCGAGTTAAAGGTAACGCCGTCACGAAGTCCATAGAAATACTGTCCCACTTCCACTCTGGACATCTAGTGGTTGCAGCTTCCCTGCGGGCTTCTGATGCTCTACCTTCGCCTTCTGACATGTCAGGCAAGTAGAAACATACTCAGCAACCTGCTTCTTCATCCCAGGCCACCAGAAGTGAAGTTTCAAGTCCTGATACATCTTGTTCATTCCGGGATGGATACTCAGTCTACTCTTGTGTCCTTCATCCAGGATCAATCTTCTCATCTCTGCATCGTCAGGCACACATATCCGTCCCTTGCATCGCAGAATATTGTCATTCCCAATAGAGAACTCTGGTGCCTTTCCCTGAGTCACACGGTCTCGCCACTCAGCTATCCCTTCATCAGTCTCTTGTCTAGACTTGATCTCTTCCAAAAGTCCACTTGACACCGTCACCATTCCGAAACTCAGTTTTCCTGGTGCGAGCGTAACGTCCAAGCTCAGATCTCGGAAAGCCTCCAACAGTTCTAACTCCTTGACCATCATTGAGGACACATGTATAGCCTTCCGGCTGAGAGCGTCGGCTACGACATTGCTTTTCCCCGGGTGGTACTGTAGAGTGAACTCATAGTCCTGAAGGAATTCCATCCACCTCCGCTGCCTCATGTTCAGATCCTTCTGATCAAATAATCTTATGATCGCTATAGATCGTGAACGTACTGCCATAGAGATAGTGTCTCCAAATCTTGAGAGCATAAACTATGGCAGCCAACTCCAAGTCATGTGTGGGGTAGTTCTTCTCATGAGTCTTCAACTGCCTTGAAGCATAGGCAATTGCTTTCTTATCTTGCATCATTACACAACCCAAACCATTGTGTGACGCATCACAGTACACGTCATAAGGTTCTCCTTCCTTAGGTAAAGCTAGTATGGGTGCGGTGGTCAGCCGCTTCTTCAACTCCTGGAAACTAGCCTCACACTTCTCCGTCCACGCAAACGGTTGATTCTTCTTCGTTAACTGGGTTAACGGCGAAGTCAACTTTGCATAATCTTTGACGAATCGTCTATAGTATCCAGCAAGCCCAACAAAGCTTCTGATGTCGCTTGCTGTCTTTGGTTGCTCCCATGACAGAATCGTCTCGATCTTGCTAGGGTCAACGACCACACCCTGACTTGATATGACATGACCTAGGAACTTCACCTCTTCCATCCAGAATTCACACTTTGAGCCGTTAGCACATAGTTGTTTCTCTCGCAACACGCCCAACACCTGGCGTAGATGCTCCTCATGTTCCTCTCTACTCTTCGAGTAGATTAGGATGTCATCGATGAATACCACCACGAACTTGTCCAGGAATGGTCTGAACACTCTGTTCATGTAGTCCATAAACACTGCGGGTGCATTAGTAACCCCAAACGGCATCACAAGATATTCATAATGCCCGTATCGAGTCCTGAATGCGGTTTTCTGGATGTCAGATTCCTTAACTCGGATCTGATGGTATCCTGACTTAAGATCTATCTTCGAGAAAATCACCGCTCCTCTAAGTTGATCCATTAAGTCGTCTATCCGAGGCATCGGATAACGGTTCTTCACTGTCACCTTATTCAGCTGCCGGTAATCCACACACAATCTGGACTTCCCATCCTTCTTCTTTACCAATAGCACAGGTGCACACAAACGCACACAGGCGTACACCTTGGGGCGCAAAAGGGATTCCAAAGCCCACTCTTCCTTCGATTGACATTCCATCAATCGATCTCAGAGTTCAAACATCTTAATATAATCAAACACTTAGTCTCAAGTATCACGGCAATGATACTAACTACAGATAATCTCACAGCCAAGCAAACATCTTAGCACACAAGTCTACCCAACCTCACCGCGGAACTTTGAAAGCATCTTTATCAAAACAAAAACATCAACAAGTTCGGAAACTCGTGATCCCAAAACCCTTAGTGCTCTGGTTTCTCAACCAGAGCTCTGATACCACAATGTAACGCCCCGATTTCTCGAGTGTTACACAGTAACTAATTTACCAATTTTCGTAAAGAATTTTCGTCGATTCACTTATTAATCTTCAATTAATGACAAACCTTTCATTTTACGAAAACTCTTGAAACATTACCTTTCCAAAAACACGCGGAAGTAACCAACATCGTAAAACTTTTTAAATAACCAACTGTAAAGAGTACGAATCAAAGGCCTGAATGAAAATAAAGATTACATCAAAACTTGTTCATTCGAATTTAAGCAATAAAATTGTTCGATACCAACACTTCGGAAACTCTCAACCCCAACAGAAAACAAAAGACTCTCAACCCAAACCCTATTCCTTAGCCTCTTCCTCTTCCTCTGAAGTGTAGTCGTCCTCCGGTATTGGCACGTCACGTAGCATCAACTCCCAAGAATGTGTCATCGCCATTATCTTCACGACCATCTACCCCCCCCCCCCAAATAAACACATAGCAAACAAGCAGGGTCAGGTCCAACAAAAGAATGATAATGACAAAATCAACAACAACATATATAATATAAGTACATTATATGTCTTTTATGGGAAAGAGTCAGTTACTAACGGAATCTCACTTCACACAACCCACCAAAACTTCCATGGCCATCTTCGTGCTTCCGCAGAGGCACGGTTATCACGGTGACCGCAGTCAACCAAATCACGTGGAGCCGCAATGATCCACAAAAGTTCACGGTGACCGCAGTCAACCAAATCACGTGAAGCCACACCGGCCCACAAGGTTCACGGGAGACCGCAGTCAACCCAAATAACTCCCTCGCGTGCAAGGTACCATCGTTCTCATGGTCCATAGTCTCACTAGACCTATGACCGTTTTATCACATTTACTTGCAAGCGAGTTATAAATTCATTCTCTTGGTGTTTAAGGCTCTAATGTCAATCCTAGAGTCTTATGAGTTAATATCGTATCAGATTACAACGTCAAGAAATAACAGTCACACTAGGAGGAATTACAGCTGGGTGAGCGACCTCCTAAACAAGTCACAACTAAACTTCATGCAAAGCATAGAAATAATCAGGGCCTCCCAAATTCACAAATTATTTACAAATTCCAGAGGCTCAGTTTACAGATATCATCATATAAAAATCTCACAAAGGTCCCTAATCACATGTTACTAACATTTCCAACAATTTCTCAAATTTAGTGTTTTTGGACAACGGGTGCAGCGTGTACTAAAACTGGTCTACAGACCGCAATACTTAGCCACAAAATTCACATGATACATGACTGGAAAGATACTTCGAAACTCTACACTGTTATAGTTTATCACTTTTCCATTTGAGATCCAGAATTAGGTGATATTAAGCCTTAAAGCTTGCTGTCCGGTACAGGAAGAACAGCAGGTGCAACAGTCACTAAGATCGACCTCCAGACCTCATTACTAGACCAAAAATTATGTTCTTTATATGCATAGAAAGCCAATTCGAAAATCTACAATTTTCCAGTTTATCCCTTTTTCATTTGAGACCCCGAATTAGGTGATATTAAGCTCCAAAACTCGCTGTCCAGTACAGGAAACTGGCAGAGATACTTTTGCCTTCAAATTAATTTTTCAACCATTCAAGTCCCAGAGTTTTAAACCATATTCCAGCAGCAAGAACCACATATCATATATCATATATCATGCTTAAATTTCCAGAACCAAGATAACCATCAATTCTAGCACAAAAGGCAGATCTAAGCATATAAATCTTCAATCATTTTAATCAAGCAAAGTCATAGAAGAAACGGTAGTTGTAGTGATGATTAATGGAGAATCATGGCATCAACATTTCATCTCAAATCAGAAGCAAAACTTCAAGATCTCAAGGCAAAAAAAACAGCAAGCATCATGAACACAAAACTCTTGCAAAAGCAATCATGTTCGTGGCTTTTCTCATAGTAAAACATGGCAAATACCCTAGGCAATCTACCCAATCCTAGGACCAGCCCTTACCTTTGTCCTTAGGCTTGAAGAAAAGATGAAATTGAAGAGCAAGGTTCTGGTTTCTCTCCTCTTCTCCCACGCGTGACCTTCCTCTCTCCCTCTCGCTCGCGAACTCCTTCTCCCTCTTGTGCGAACACGTCGACGGTGGTGGGGCTTGGGACGGTGACGGCTAGGGTGCAAGGGGAAAGTTTCTCTCACTCTTTCTCCTCTGTTTTACGTGTTTCAGAAGTGCACCAGGTTTCTTTCTTCAGAATAGTGTGAAAAGAAACCCCTTTCCCCCCCAAAACCCTACATAGCCCGCGTCCCCTCTCTCCCTCTCTTGGGCTAGGGTTTGTTTTCCTTCAAGCCCGACCCAAGTCAAAACCCTTGACCCCATCACTTAAGAACTTACTCAGGTCTGAAACTAATCTAAACCCTCAGCCCTTTTTAGTAATATCACGATCACACACGGAATTGAAAGGAAACAAAACAATTAAATTCGCTGGTACTGTACAGCCAGGACCATCGTCACTAAACCGATGATATCTCGAGCTACAGAGGTTGGAATGACCTGATTCCACTTCGAGAATTTCCTAGACTTAAAGGGCTACAACTCTCATGAAGGAAGTTTTCCCAAATGAAGTCGTTAAGACCCTCTAAAAATTCGCACAAGTTGACAGTTCTAATCTGCCAGTTATCAAACATTAGCTAAAACTTCAATTTTATTCGAACTTCCATAAAATTGTTCCAAATTGAACTTAGGGCCTTACATTAGGGTTTTTGCTGCAAGCTTCTGTTCGCCATCAAGGAATATTCTTAGTGTGATCAAACCCGATTATGAAGATTATGTGGAAGTTTTTATCTGCTACTGAAAAATGTATCTTTGAAGATTTTATGCAGATTTGTTTTATTAACAAGTTCCTGATTTTAGTATGGACTCTTGTGCTTGCTCAAGCCCATGGAAGATAGGCCTAGTCGTCTGCTACTTATGAAGACAGAAACCTAGTTGCTAGGTGTGCTTCGTGTTGAGTGAATTAGGTACTCTTGTGTGTTGTTTGATCTTGAGATCGTCTTCACTCTTATTGTTAGAGTTCAATCACTGCGGAAATGTTTGTGTTAGAGAAAGTAAAAGGGGTTTCTCATACTTAGGGGGAGACCTAAGTAATATTCCACGGGTAGAGATAGGTAGAAAAGGTAGTTGAACTGGGGAAGTTATGGTGTGACCTTTTGTGTACAATTTCTCTATAATAGTGGATTATCTTTCTCGGGTGAAAACTGATAGCAATTCCGCAAGTGTACGGATTGATCGAAGTAATAAAAAGATATCGAACCACATGGATAGTTGTTTATCAAATTGATCAAGGAATTTAGTGTTCAGAATTGTAAAAAGAAAACAATATAAGTTTGAATTTTTGTTGTGTTTAACACACTTGTGATGAAGAGCAAGAATTATGATTTAGAAAAAGAAGTACCCTGGGTAAAGTTTCACTTAGTCCAATTATGTTTCTTACAACCAAGTCCTTATATGAAGTTTATCATCCTTTCTATGGTGATATAGCCGTTACCTTCACTTGTTAATACCTTAATCAAGCAAATCATTCAATCTCAGGTTGCTAACCCTAATACCTTAGTACCTAGTCAATTCAATTGCAGAATTATTGTTCTATGTTCAGGCCAACACAATAAGTTCCCACCCTTATACCTAAGTGGTAGTAAACAAATCAATATAATCCTAAGTCCCTTAATCCTTACCAACTACCGTTGTGCAAGAAGAAAGCCAAACACTTGCATGCATTCAAGAGAGTATTGAAACAGAGAGAAGATACATATAAAGGAAACTTTATTCATATAAGAAACTTAGAAATTCAAAACATAATCAAAGCTAAGGTTCACTTCACCCAAAGTACAAAGAAAACTAGCCAAGCATGGCTAGGGAATTCCTAATGCAAATTAAAAGAACAAAAACCTGAAACAAGAGTTCCAAGAAGCCTCCCACAAGCTCCAAGAACCTAAACCTCTAAGTTTTGTTCAAAAAGTTACAAGATACCTAAAAGAAATAACAAAATCCCTATTTATAGAGTTTCCAGCGGTAATCCATACATGTGCGTGGCCTCCTCCACGCACATGCGTGGGCAAAACGCACAAAATCGCACAATTCACAACATCAGGTTTTGCCTCCACACATGTGTGTGGATAAGGCGGCGCACATGCGTGGGCATCAGGTTTTTTCAACAGTAGCTCCACGCATGTGCGTGGGATACATGGCGCACATGCGTGGCTCATCTGATTTTTCTTCAATTTTGTAACTCCTTCTTCATCTATCATCATGGCTCGTTACTTGGCTTTCAATCATCATCATTTTCCATCAAAAACCTATCAAACCTGAAAAGAATCTCAAGAAACCATCAAAACAACAATGTAACTCATGGAAACATCTCATTAATCATGTTAACTCATCAATTCATCATTCAATTAAGCAAGTAAAACCCCCAAGAGACCATCAAAACTCAAATTCTCACAAAATTCCAGCTCCAACCTGACCATAGGGATGAACCTTAAACTAAAACTAATAAAAAGATCAACTAAATAAATTAAAAACACTTAAACTAATGCAGATGCAAATATGAATTAAAAAGGGACTCAAATTGACTCAAAAACTCAATAAAGGACTCAAAAAGGAAAAGAAAGAAATAAGAAGGACTCGACAAAGATAGAATAAACCTCGGGTCATCACACCACTATACTCAACGACAGCTTGTCCTCAAGCATAAACTCAAGGTAGCTTGTCCTCAAGCACAGAATGAATCACCCCTTTCTTCAGCTGCTTAAGCTTTTCAGCACAAACACATCTCAAAACAGAGAAAGGTCAGTTGTAAACATGCTAAAGACGAAAGGAGAGTAAAAATTTGTGTGATTTTTAGTTATTCTGCTATTTAAATTACTAAATTGTTTGTTGTGTATTGTGCAATGTTCTACAAGATGTCCTAGACATCTGGTAAAACATCTGTCCTACGGTTGCCAGAATTTCAGTTTACCATGTTGTAGTGACACTCTCTGACCTTGAATTGTAATAAAATGTAGTAACTACTAGTCCACTATATATCTACAATTGAAACGTAATGAATCGTAACAAAAAAATCAGGCAGCAGATAGATAGTGGCACTATTTGTAATGTGGATTACATATTTTATTAGTAGTTTTTTTTTAAGTTATGTGTTTGGGACGGGCCGGGTGACCCGAGGCTCAAAACCCAAACCCGTCCTTACCCGAAGTCGGGTTTTTAATAGGACATGACTTTTTATCCATTTTTATGAAACGAGTTGAGACAAAGTGGCCCGAACCCGGTCCTAAAGCTTCGGGCCATGACGGGTTGGCGGGCCGGGCCGGGTTTTGTACACCCCTACCTTCGGGTGTGGTTAGAGACTGAGACTGTTAGTTAGAGACTTATCGTGGGAAGATGATTCATTGTTTGACTAATAATAATGCATCCATGCATTCATAGTTGAAGAAGTGCCGAGTGTACTTCAAGGCATAGCAAGCAGAAATGGTTAAACCAGGAGGATTAGGACCGTCTTGACTATGGCAAAGGAGTGTAAGCGACACACGAGCAAAAATGGTCAAACACGAGGCCTGTGTTAGGACCGCTCGAGGTGCCCAACCTAAGTGGCAAAATAACATGCGACATAGTGTTGGCCAACCCAGATTGTGGAGCTGAGTGCAGTAGTGCATTGACAGTGGGTCAACCCCAATCGGGGAGTCGTGTTTTGTCTTGTCAATCCTGAGTGGATTTGGCATTTTCCGGATGTGTCGCGTGCATTGCACGAGCACACCATGCATTGACTTGCACCTCTTTGTGATGATAAAGATTAATAATAACATGATCTGTTATAAGACATGATAAGATCTATTCTGCCATAAATTATTATTCACATGATATATGTACATACTATTTTTGTTGCTATATATTATATGTAAACCCTAGGAAGTTGACATTTTCTTGTCTTGTTTGTTTTGTTTGTGTTTGGGCGATCGGAAAATCGCCAGAGGACAATGGATCCATGGACATGATTGCGCCAGTTGAGGCGAATCCAGTATAGGCTGGTGGACCGTGACGTGAGAGCCTTCTGGGCAGTCGACCACGCTGCTCGGAGAGCTACCTATACTGGTAGAGTGGTCCAGGACATGTTTGATGAGCATAGACTCGTTGTTGAGGGGCGCTATCGCTGTGCTTCGCTGTTTTGACCTACCACCAAGAGGACCTGGTCCAAGACGACCACCACCACCGATGCTATATTGTTCTTCTGAGAGTGACCCGCTTGAGGAGGTACACCCGATAGCGGTGCACATGACTGCATATGACCCTACCTCTATCCCTTCTACTTCCCGAGAACCAGTGCTTAAGGAGGAGCCTCCTTCACCTGACTACACCCCTTCTTCTCCCATCAGCTACTAGGTTGCCCGTCGGGTATGCACTGAGGAGATTAGAGTGGCGTTGCCAATAGTGGACCTTGAGTCGGGTACCACCCTCGTGGGGGAGAGGGTAGAGTGGAGGGAGGTGATGGATGTGGATGCTGAGCTTATCATATTGGAAGGTTCCGACGACGAGCCTGTTGACTAGAGCGATTTGGAGGCGTTTGTCCAGAGGGGTTCTCTACATGTATATATAGGTGGGTAGTGCCTACTTCGTAGTAAGGCGATAGTTTTTGATCAGCGGGTGTTTGCATCTTTGGGGCAGGGTAGTTCCCTGACATGTTGCTTTTTGTGTGGTTCTCCTTGGAGAGGATCACATGAAGTAGTCGGGTAGGAGGTTGTGCGGAGACCTGCTTTACTGGCTATTCTTGTATCACAGTATTTTGAAACCTTTGTATATTGTATCACAGTATTTTGAAACCTTTGTATAATGTACCAACTTTTCTTTCCATCTCTCAAGATTTGACTTTAGCTCATCTCTTTTTTCTCTTCTTTTTCGTCATCTTTTCACTCAGAGTTTGACTCTTGAGCTCATATCTCAGAATATGAATCTTAAGCTTATTCTCTTCTTTCGAGCCGTTGTGATTTCTTCTATGTGAATTAACATTCTCTCCCAACAATCAACTCTTTCTAACTAACTCCAACCTTCTATCTTTCAACTTCATATACTATTTATACCAAGTCTTTTAAATGTAATTATTATAAGTGTGAGACTTACTGTGTGTATGCAGTAGAAGTTAGAGAGTTGAAACTAGCCGTTCTGGTCACTAGTACTTGATATCATATATTATGACTTGTGTGACAAGGATGAAGACCTTTGGTGTTGTTGAGGAAGGCTTCCGAGTAGGTCTTCATCGTCCATGATAGTTGTAGGATGTGCTAGCTTGCTTGAGTCCAAATTATCATGTTCAGGCTTAGTTTGAATTTGGGTAACCTCTTGACCGTTGAAGCTTGTGCTTGATAAGACATTTCTTCTTTCGGCTTGTAGGCGGTATTTATAGCTTATGTCGATGTGACATCTCTGTACCTTGATTTGTACTTTGTTCTATGTGTTGTTCATTGTTATAGTTGTCTGCATTTTAGCTAATGTATTTTGTGTGCCAAGATGTCAGACAAGATGTTGTAACATCGTGCTATGACATTTGTCCCTAGGGAACATTCTGTTACTTGGCAGATTATTGTGAAGCTTTAGTTTGATTACGTAGTGAGGTTTATTGTGGAAGCTTATGAACCACATAACATATATATACACATCCAAAAGGTCTCAGAATCCACATTATTCATCAACGTCACATATCCTCAGCCGCAAACATCATGAAGATCATATATCATCAATCTCAAATATCACACTTACTATTATATCAAAAATCATCGTTGTATGATATCACAAATATCATCAATACTATCAATCTCAGATAGCATCAACATTGTGTATAAACAAACAATCAATCACGTAATTAATATTCAAACAAGGCACTTCATTTAATTATTAGCATAAGACACATAAACTCAAACTTCAAACATAATCAAACCACAAATGTAACGCCCCGATTTCTCGAGTGCCACACAATAATCAAATAATCCATTTTCGCAAAGAATTTTCGTCGGTTCAATTATTAATCTTCAATTAATGACAAAGGTTCATTTATTGTGAAACTCTTGAAACTTAATCAGATAACTTGCGGAATTAAAGAAAAGTCGTAAACCTCGTCATTAAATTAATCCATAACATAATAAAGATAATCGTTGAAAAGATCCTCAAAGTAAGATTACATCAACTCTTTGAAAAAGACATATCCAAAGTGAGAAAGTAAATAAAGTACGGTGCTAACGGTCTCTCAGCCGAACAGGAAAGTAAAGGTCACTCGGACACTGCATCATCTTCATCTACTTCTACGGGCTTCATCCGATCGAAGAACCCTCTAAGCTTCTTCCGAGGCTTTCCCTGTTCCTTAGTCTTCTGCTCGTCGGAAGCGGCCACTAGGTCTCGTACCGATGGTGCACTGGGTCCTGCCAATGGCTCCCCCAAAGCGATCTCCATATCTTCCGAAGGATCTAGCTCCTCCTCAGATACTTGTGCAGATGATGTCCTGGAACCCGCGTCCATAGAGAATTGGAAACGAGGGGGTGGATAAGGCATCTTCACCCTCCCGTTCGTCAACTCCTGAATCTCGATGCCTGCTCCCCTGCTGTCGCGTCCCGTGAGCTTAGCACCTTCGACATAAATGCGACGCACCTGGCGTGAGTCGGACACCCAGGCATCGTCGTTCTACTCGTCACGGAGTGTCAGTGTCCAAGAATACACCGAACTCCTGGTCAGCACCATCTGGCCCCCCCAGAACAAAACAAATACCAGATAACAGAGGGTCAAAACTCATGCCATATTCGCAAATAAATCAAATAAGTCTCATATTACCACATGAATAACTAAGGCTATATATATACATATTCATAACTCAGTTAAAAACCTAATAGTTCAGTTAGGCTAATGTCCTTACCATCACATAACCTCCACATTCACCTTGGTCAATCACGATCATCCGCAGATGAACAATCTCGAGGGGACCACACAGTCAACCCACATTTCTCGGGGAGATCACACAGTCAATCCTTAACCCTTGACTCAGTCAGGGTCATGACATGGAGACCACACAATCAATCCATAAAGTTTCTCCCTCGCGTTCAAGCAACCATTTGTCTCTAACGGCACCATCGTTCTCGTGGTCCATAGCCTATACCCTAGCACTATAACCATCTCATCACTACTTGCAAGCGAAGTCGCAATCTCTAGGCTTTACTACTAAAGTCATTCTATAGAAGTAAGCTATTAAGGCATCATACATAGCATAAAATTAAGAGGTCTAGGGTTTAATCCCTTCTCCTCACAAGAGCATCAATCATCATACATCTCTCATCAAGTAAGAAAGACAAACGCCTCATCCCTAGAGAGCATAGGGTTCGGCCATTCAACATCACTTATCACATGTTCATGTTCTCAAAATTATAATACTAAATTCAGTACCAAATCATCAAGCTAATACATAGGTAAAAGAACATCAGAAAAATCCGCCGAACCCCTCAAAATAGGGTTCGGCCATGACCATGTTTAGGCTAGGGTTTTCCAAATTTTCTTGAGTTTGTTGGATCAAGTTTCTCAAGCCTAATTCCAGTAGGGTATTATCATAAAATTACATCAAAATTTCAGATCCATTGCATGTTATACAATACAAATAAAATCTAAGCAACATAGTGGAAAATTGAATTCTTTTCTCATGTGATCAACAAGGATTCATTGCATCGCATAAAAGCATGATCAAAAATAGAAACAGTGCACCATGTTCACGCATAAAGGAAGCCTTCTATCATGCAAATAATTTCCCCATCGCATAATCCACCCAGAATTGCATTTTTTCCACATAAAATCATAGATTTTCATCATAAAACTCGCCTAGACTCTACCCGGACTAGATCTGCCCTTTCCTTAGTTTTTGGTATGAAAGGATGATGAAAATGGTGAATGAAGAAGACTACTCCTTGCTGTTCCTCTCTGCTCTGGCTCGATCTCCTCCCTAGCTATTCAGTTTGTGATAGAAAGGAAAAAGAAAAATACTTCTCCCTCCCTTTTAACCAAACCCGCGGCTCCTCCCTAGGTTTAGGGTTATTTTTCTTTTTTTTTTTCCTCAACTTCTTACCCAAGCCCAAACCCAACTCATTAATACACTTAATTACTAATTAAAGACAATAATAACCAAAGCAAAACCCCCCATTCCCCTTTAAGTGGCCGGCGGCCACCACAACCCAAGGCTAGGGTTTTTCAAAAAACCCCCTATCTCCTGATTATTTGAATTTCAAATAAATATTCAGCCTTTATTAAATAAAGATAACTGAAATAAGGATTTAAATGAAAGGTATAACCCTTGGCCTCCAAGCAACACACCAATCATCTTATTTTTTGAGGTTCACAACCCCACGAAATAATCACTTTCAAACGCCAAATCTCATATATCTCAAAATAGTAAATTTCACATACATTATCAAACAAATAAATTCATTCTTCACTTGAATTTCATACTTAGTATTCATAATAATAATACTAATACAATCAAGGTCTTATAATACCACCCCCCTTAAAACAGTTTCATCCTCGAAACTTCGGGTTCTACAAACAAGTCGGGTTGTGACTCCCGCATCTTACCCTCTAGTTCCCACGTAGCGTCTCTTGTCGCTTGATTCCAAATGACCTTCACCAAGGACACGTCCTTGTTTCTCAAGCGTTTGGTGCTCTTATCGACGATCTTGATGGGCGACATCTCCATCGTAAGATCATCCTTCAGCTGAATATCGTCATGTTCAATCACATGAGAATCATCAGCCATGTACTTTCGAAGTTGCGACACATGGAGAACATCATGAATGTTGGATAGGAATGGTGGTAACGCAATCCTATATGCCACTGGCCCAACACGTTCCGTAATCTGGTACGGTCCAATGAATTTCGGAGTCAGCTTCTTTGACTTGATTGCCCTTCCGACACCTGTCATCAGGGTAACCCGCAAGAAAACATGATCTTCCGCATGGAATTCCAGCTCTTTCCTTATGTTGTCAGCATAACTCTTCTGACGACTCTGCGAAATTCACATCCTCTCTTGGATTCGCTTCACCTCTTCTGTGGTCTGTTGAACTAATTCAGGCCCAATAACCAAGTTCTCGCCATCTTGATACCAACATAAGGTCTACGACACCTTCGACCATATAGAGCTTCGTAAGGCGCCATCCCTACGCTCGCAAGGAAACTGTTGTTGTATGTGAACTCGATCAATGGCAGCAGCTCATCCCAACTTCCTTTATGGTTCAACACACATGCTCGCAACAGATCCTCTAGTGATTGGATTGTCCTTTCCGTCTGCCCATCCGTCTGTGGATGATAAGCGGAACTCAACCTCAGCTTGGTTCCCAATGCTTTCTGCAAAGCTCCCCAGAAACGTGAGGTAAACCTCGGATCTCTGTCCGGCACAATGCTGGACGGTACACCATGCAGACGTACAACCGCAGCTATGTAAATCTCTGCTAGCTTCTCCACCTTGTAGTTTAAATTAATTGGCACAAAGTGAGCAGTCTTTGTCAACCGATCAACTACTACCCATATCGTATCGAACCTCCTTCGCGTTAGCGGTAAGGCCGTCACGAAGTCCATGGATATGCTGTCCCACTTCCATTCTGGGACATCCAACGATTGCAACTTTCCCGCAGGCTTATTGTGCTCTACCTTCGCCTTCTGACATGTCAGGCATGTTGACACATACTCAGCCACTTGTTTCTTCATTCCAGGCCACCAGAAATGAAGCTTAAAGTCCTGATACATTTTTGTCATTCCCGGATGAATGCACAGTCGCCTCTTGTGTCATTCATCCAAGATCAGTTTCCTCATTGCTGCGTCGTTGGGTACACAAACCCGCCCCCTGCAGCGTAGTAAACCATCGTTTCCGATAGTAGACTCTGGCGCTTTTCCTTGAGTCACAAGTTTGCGCCTCTCAATCAACTCTTCATCGGTTTCTTGTCTCGACTTTATCTCCTCCAAGAGCCCACTCGACACCGTCACCATTCCGAATCTCAACATTCCCGGTGCAAACTGCAGATCCAAGCTCAGATCTCGGAACGCTTCCAACAGTTCTGATGACCCGGGTTTATATGATGTTTTTAGGGTTTTTCTTTGTTAGTTTTGAGTCTTTTTCTTGTGTCTCATGTAGTGCTTCATGCATTCTCATGCATTTTTACTTTTATTTGTGCATTTGCATTAGTTTAGTAATTTTGTAGTTTTATAAGGGCTTTAGTTGCATTTAATTAGAGTTTGAGAGTCATAGGCAATTTCCACTTGTTTTGGAGCCTTTGTGCAAAACTAACCTCTGAATTTCTAGATATTTTCCTAGCTTTGTCATCAAGTTTTCAGGTTGTAACAGCTGAAGATGGAGTGTCTAGAGGTTTGGAGAATTGAAGAGAGGCTTAAAGAGGAGTAAAGAGGAGTTAAAATGAAGATCAAAAGGTTTTCCAGCGAGTCAGAGCGCCTAGGCGTGCTCCATTGGCGCCTAGGCGCCAATTGCTTTTTCCAGGGTTCTGGAATTGGCGCCTAGGCGTGCTTAATTGGCGCCTAGGCGCCAATTACCTTCCAGGGGCTCATTTTCAGGATGGAATTGGCGCTCAGGCGCTCTGAATTGGCGCCTGAGCGCCCAGAACAGCCCAAACTCGGGAATTTTGCCTATAAATAGGATTTTAGTCATTTTCTTTGGGAATCTTGGATACTACTTTCATTTTTACATAAAATCAGAGGTAGAGGAGCATCTAGGAGAGTGTGAGAGGGCTTCTAAGCTTGTAATTCAGGTTCTTAGCCAAGCATGGCTTGCCAAGCTTGGCTAATCTCTCTTCTTTTGCTTTGGATTTCTTTGTAAGACTTTTTGTATTTGAGTTATAATCTTAAGTTCTTTCCCACATATTCTTCTTCTTCCCTTGAATCCCATATCCATGCTTTATGTTTCAAGTTAGAACATGTGCTAGCTTTATACTTTTCTATAATTGGAACGAAAGTTTGGTATAGATTAGGGACTTGTTATGGGATTACCTCTTCTATACTTGCTACTAGGAATAGAGGAAGGGTTGGGGTTTGTTGGCCTGAACTTTATAATCTTTATGCTTCAAACAAATGTTTAAGTACGCAAGGAATTGGGCTTATCTTTTGGTTTGAAAGAATTATCTATGCGAGGCATCGATAGGTAGTTGCTTAGGCTATAACATCAAGGAGAGATTCATGAGAACATGTGCTTAGAATGATGTGCTTGAATTGATTAGTTGAGCAAGAACCCAAAGTAAATCACTCTTTCTTTTCATTCTCTGTTTCATTTCTGAATTTATATTTTATTTTTCCTTATTACTACTTCGTCATATGTTTACCTCAATAAAACAAACCTTCAAACTCAAAGCTTGAACCGAATCTATTCACTCACAATCCCTGTGGTTCGATATTTAAAACCGGGTGGATTCGTACACTTGCGTATTTACCAACAAGTTTTTGGCGCCACTGCCGGGGATTGTTTGTGATTTTTGGTTTGAGTTACGAGTTTGAAGTTTAGTCTACCTAAGACTTAAACTTAGGGCTGAATGGGAGACAACCCATGTTTTTTTTCTTTCTGTTTTACGTTTTGTCTTCTATTTTGTTTTTCAGGAAATAAAAGCCATTGGAGAACACTTGGAAGCACTCAATCACTTGAAAGGAGGTTCTTTTCTTACTCTGAATTTTAGTCCATGCATTTTTAGCATATTTTTCTTTTATAGATTTTGTTTAACTTTTTTTATCATGCATTTTTTTTTTATAGAGTCCTTCATACCTTGGTCTTTTTACCCTTTACTCAAATGACATGTTCCCAAGTCTCGCTCACTCACATGATGCTGGTTTTGAAAATGTTTTTAAGTGGATACTTTGTGCTTTCTTTTGGGGAGTGATTGTATGTTTGGGAAAGAGAGGGAGAGACTTCGGTCTTCTAAGTGTTGTCTTGAGGATAGAGTTGATGTGAGTCCACAAGGGTTCATCTTTGACCCTTCACTATATAATTTCCCTGGAGTATCCTGACTCACTTGCACTTCTTGGTTCTGTGTTTCATTTTATGCCTCCTTGAGTGTAGCTTTAGGAGACTTGCATTCTTGAGACTGGTAGGTTTTCTTGTACTTCAGAAATTGTTTTATAACATCTTTGTCCCTAGTTGAACCTTTTGAGCCTTATGCATATTTCTTTGTTACCTTTGTTATGTGGGCTGGTTGTTTGGTTGGAAAAATGGGGAGTTGTGGTTCTTAACTCTCAATGGAGCTAGTTTATAGAAAATGCAATTGTCTCTTGCCCCAAAGAAAAAAATTCAAAAAATTCAAAAGATGAACCCCATGGCCGGATGGAGTTCCAAAAAAAAGTCAAAAGAAAAAAATGAACTCCATGGAATGGGTGGAGTTCCAAAAAAAAAAGAAAAAATTCTGAAACAAAAGGGGGTTGAGAGACTTGTGTGCTAAGTATCTATTGCTTTAAGCTCCGGTTTTCATGAAGGACCACACTCAAATTTTATGCAGGCTTAGTCTTCCTTAGGGACCACCTACCTTGTGCTTTACCTAGCCAACATTACAACCCTTTTGATGTCTCATTGAATAATGCATTGTCAACTTTAGTTGCTCTTGAGGGAATGATTCTCAGAACCTATGAACTTGCTTGTGTGCTCAGTACACTTAACAATTGTCTCATGCTAGGATGTTAGTTCTAAACGCTTCTCATAGTGGACTCTAATTCTTCTTATTCTAAGAGTAGCATGAAGTTGATTGTTGAATCTTTCTCTTGGAACTAACTGCATTTACTAGATCCCCCGGTTTTCTAAAAATGTATCCCTCTTTTGGCATGTGTGTTGGGAGTAATTCTTTGTACTTGAGGGCAAGCTAATCTTAGTGACGCTCGAGGGCGAGCTGTCGTTGAGTATAGTGGTGTGATGACCCGGGTTTATATGATGTTTTTAGGTTTTTTCTTTGTTAGTTTTGAGTCTTTTTCTTGTGTCTCATGTAGTGCTTCATGCATTCTCATGCATTTTTACTTTTATTTGTGCATTTGCATTAGTTTAGTAATTTTGTAGTTTTATAACGGCTTTAGTTGCATTTAATTAGAGTTTGAGAGTCATAGGCAATTTCCACTTGTTTTGGAGCCTTTGTGCAAAACTAACCTCTGAATTTCTAGATATTTTCCTAGCTTTGTCATCAAGTTTTCAGGTTGTAACAGCTGAAGATGGAGTGTCTAGAGGTTTGGAGAATTGAAGAGAGGCTTAAAGAGGAGTAAAGAGGAGTTAAAATGAAGATCAAAAGGTTTTCCAGCGAGTCAGAGCGCCTAGGCGTGCTCCATTGGCGCCTAGGCGCCAATTGCTTTTTCCAAGGTTCTGGAATTGGCGCCTAGGCGTGCTTAATTGGCGCCTAGGCGCCAATTACCTTCCAGGGGCTCATTTTCAGGATGGAATTGGCGCTCAGGCGCTCTGAATTGGCGCCTGAGCGCCCAGAACAGCCCAAACTCGGGAATTTTGCCTATAAATAGGATTTTAGTCATTTTCTTTGGGAATCTTGGATACTACTTTCATTTTTACATAAAATCAGAGGTAGAGGAGCATCTAGGAGAGTGTGAGAGGGCTTCTAAGCTTGTAATTCAGGTTCTTAGCCAAGCATGGCTTGCCAAGCTTGGCTAATCTCTCTTCTTTTGCTTTGGATTTCTTTGTAAGACTTTTTGTATTTGAGTTATAATCTTAAGTTCTTTCCCACATATTCTTCTTCTTCCCTTGAATCCCATATCCATGCTTTATGTTTCAAGTTAGAACATGTGCTAGCTTTATACTTTTCTATAATTGGAACGAAAGTTTGGTATAGATTAGGGACTTGTTATGGGATTACCTCTTCTATACTTGCTACTAGGAATAGAGGAAGGGTTGGGGTTTGTTGGCCTGAACTTTATAATCTTTATGCTTCAAACAAATGTTTAAGTACGCAAGGAATTGGGCTTATCTTTTGGTTTGAAAGAATTATCTATGCGAGGCATCGATAGGTAGTTGCTTAGGCTATAACATCAAGGAGAGATTCATGAGAACATGTGCTTAGAATGATGTGCTTGAATTGATTAGTTGAGCAAGAACCCAAAGTAAATCACTCTTTCTTTTCATTCTCTGTTTCATTTCTGAATTTATATTTTCTTTTTCCTTATTACTACTTCGTCATATGTTTGCCTCAATAAAAAAAACCTTCAAACTCAAAGCTTGAACCGAATCTATTCACTCACAATCCCTGTGGTTCGATATTTAAAACCGGGTGGATTCGTACACTTGCGGATTTACCAACAAGTTCCATCTCCTTGATCATCAACGAGGATGCATGTATCCCCTTCCGACTGAGAGCGTCAGCCACGACATTTGCCTTCCCCGGATGATACTGCAAGGTGAATTCATAATCTTTCAAGAACTCCATCCACCTTCGATGTCTCATGTTCAGATCCTTCTGATCGAACAAGTACTTCAGACTCTTGTGATCACTATAGATCGTGAACGTACTTCCCTAGAGATAATGCCTCGAAATCTTGAGTGCATAAACTATCGCAACCAACTCCAAGTCATGCGTAGGGTAATTCTTCTCATGAATCTTCAACTGCCTCGAAGCATAGGCGATCACCCTTTTCTCTTGCATCATCACACAACCCAACCCATGATGCGAAGCGTCACAGTATACGTTATAGGGTTCCCCTTCCATGGGTAAGGTTAGAATGGGAGAAGTAGTCAAACGCTTCTTCATCTCCTGGAAGCTAGCCACACACTTTTCCATCCAAGCGAACGGTTGATTCTTCTTCATCAGTTGCGTCAACGGGGAAGTTAACTTCGCATAATCCTTGACAAAGCATCGATACTATCCAGCAAGTCCTACAAAGCTCCTAATATCATTTACTGTCTTAGGTTGCTCCCACGCCAAAATTGACTCGATCTTGCTGGGGTCCACTGCCACACCTTACTTGATATGACATGACCCAGAAACTTCACTTCTGCCATCCATAACTCACACTTTGAGCCATTAGCATAGAGTTCCTTCTCCCGCAATACTTCCAGCACTTGATGTAAATGCTCTTCGTGTTCCTCTTTACTCTTCGAGTAAATCAGAATGTCGTCAATGAACACCACCACGAACTTGTCCAGGAATGGCCTGAACACTCGGTTCATGTAGTCCATAAACACTGCGGGTGCATTTGTAACTCCAAACGGCATCACGAGATACTCATAATGCCCGTATCGAGTTCTGAATGCAGTCTTCTGAATATCAGCCTCCTTGACCCGGATCTGGTGATACCCTGACTTCAGATCTATCTTCGAGGAAACAACAACAACTCGAAGTTGATCCATCAAGTCATCTATGCGAGGCATCAGATAACGATTCTTCACTGTCACCTTGTTGAGTTGTCGGTAATCCACGCATAATCTGGATCTCCCATCCTTCTTCTTCACCAACAACACTGGTGCACCCCAAGGCGACACACTTGGTTGGATAAATCCCTTTGAAGAGAGATCTTCCAACTGCTTGGCTAATTCTGCCATCTCCGCTGGTGCCATTCGATAAGGCGTCATTGATATTGGCCCCGTGCCGGGCATCACATCAATGGTAAACTCTGTCTCCCTCACCGGTGGTAATCCAGGCACGTCCTTTGGAAACACGTCCACATAATCCTGCACTATCAAGATGTTGCGCACGTCGCCGTCATTATTCGCCTCAGCTACAATGGAGTTCATGAACGCCGGTGAACCCTTCCTCAAGTTGTACGAATTCAAGTAATCCGTAACGCCTGAATCTGGAAACACTACGACCTTGTTAGCACAATCCAAGATAACGTGATAATGTGCCAACCAATCCATTCCCAGAATCACATCGAGCTCTTTAAGCCCTAAGAAGACGAGGTTCGCAAGAAACTTCCGATCCTCGTAGATCAACGGACATTGCAAGCATGTCGTGCGCGTAACTAAACGATCGGCGACATGGGTCGTCACCAACGGACATTTCCAGCACATGATTTCTTTTCCGCATTCATTTGCATAGTGCCCCTTCTGATTGCACTTGAAATAGACAACCTCCTCCTTAGGTATAGTTGCCCCACCTTTTCCAGCAAAAGGCACTTTGTCAGCAGGACGTTGGTAAGGCTTTCTCTACGCTGCTTTGCCTCTATCAAATCTCCCAGCTGATCTCTGTCCATCAAACCCACCGGTCTGTCTCTGTCCAGAACGGATCGGTCCTGCATTGTTAGGTCGACCCCTCTGACGATTCTTCATGGTTTCCACTTCACGAGCTTTCTCTACCAATTGTTGGAAAACTCTGATTCCCAACGGCCTCACAGACTCTTCTATGTCATTCCTCAGTCCCCTCATGAACCGATTGCACAGGTACGACTCATCCACTTGCACTTGGAAGAAGCGAAAGTGCTTTGACAGCGTCTCCAATCTAGCAGCATATTCTCCCACTGTCATCACCCCTTGTCTCAGACTAAGGAATTGATTTTCCATGTCTTCCCTAGCAGTCTCAGGGAAGTATTTCTCCATGAAAGCTCCTTTGAAAGAGTCCTAAGTGATAGCCACATGGTTAGCGGTCATCAATTGTTTGGCACTCCTCCACCAATACTCGACATCACCTTTCAGCTTAAAGGTAGCCAAGTTCACTTTTTCCCCATCTAGAGTATGGAGAGCCTCGAAGATCTTCTCCATTTCCTGTATCCACAAATCAGCTTTCTCACGCTCAACCTCGCCTTGGAACTTGGGTGGTCCATGGCGGTTGAAGTGAGTTCTCATTCGGATCTGGTCTTTCTGATCCCTTTCACCTCTCTGTGCCCTCCTAGCATTCTCTTCAGCTTCCCAATGCGCCTGTGCAGCAGTCTGAGCAGCAGTCGTGGTAACCTGCTGGGCCATCACCTGGGCCATGGCTTGAGCAAGCTGAGCATTGGTTGGGTCTTGTCTCGGAGGCATGATCCTGCTTAGAAATAGAACCACAGCCCAATGTCAGTGCCCCAAATAAAAGGAAATAACTTAGTGTATTGGTAAACAATTAGTCTCAAGTATCACGACAATGATACTATTTTCAGACAATCTCACAACCAAGCATACATCTTAGCAAACAAGTTCTACCCAAATCTCACCGCGGAAACCTAGAAATCACTTCTACCCAAAACAAAACATCAACGACTTCAGAAAATCGTGTGCCCAAAACCCTAAGTGCTATGGTTTCTTAACCGGAGCTCTGATACCACAATGTAACGCCCTGATTTCTCGAGTGTCACACAGTAGCCAAATAATCCATTTTCGCAAAGAATTTTCGTCGGTACAATTATTAATCTTCAATTTATGACAAAGGTTTATTTATTGTGAAACTCTTGAAAGTTAATCAGATAACTTGCGGAATTAAAGAAAAGTCGTAAACCTCGTCATTAAATTAATCCATAACATAATAAAGATAATCGTTGAAAAGATCCTCAAAGTAAGATTACATCAACTCTTTGAAAAAGACATATCCAAAGTGAATGTAAATAAAGTACGGTGCTAACGTTTTCTCAACCCAACAGCAAAGTAAAGATCACTCGGACTCTTCATCATCTTCATCTACTTCTACGGGCTTCAGCCGATCGAAGAACCCTCTAAGCTTCTTCTGAGGCTTTCCCTGTTCCTTAGTCTTCTGCTCGTCGGGAGCGGCCACTGGGTCTCGTACTGATGGTGCACTGGGTTCTGCCAATGGCTTCCCCAAAGCGATCTCCATATCTTCCGAAGGATCTAGCTCCTCCTCAGATACTTGTGCAGATGATGTCCCGAAACCCACGTCCATAGGGAATTGGAAACGAGGGGGTGGATAAGGCATCTTCACCCTCCCGTTCGTCAACTCCTGAATCTTGATGCCTGCTCCCCTGCTCTCGCGTCCGGTAAACTTAGCACCGCCGACATAAATGCAACGCATCTGCCGTGAGTCGGACACCTAGGCATCGTCGTTCTCCTCGTCACGGAGTGTCAGTGTCCAAGAATACACCAAACTCGTGGTCAGCACCATCTGGCCCACCCCCCCAAAACAAAACAGTTACCCGATAACAGAGGGTCAAAACTCATGCCATATTCGCAAATAAATCAAATAAGTCGCATATTACCACATGAATAAGTAAGGGTATATATATACATATTCATAACTCAGTTAGCAACCTAATAGTTCAGTTAGGCTAACATCCTCACCATCACACAACCACCACATTCACCTTGGCCAATCACGATCATCTGTAGATGAACAATCTCGAGGGGACCACACAGTCAACCCACATTTCTCGGGGAGACCACACAGTCAATCCCTAACCCTTGACTTAGTCAGGGTCATCACATGGAGACCACACAGTCAATCCATAAACTTTCTCCCCCGCGTGCATGCAACCGTTTGTCTCTAACGGCACCATCGTTCTCATTGTCCATAGCCTATACCCTAGCACTATAACCATCTCATCACTACTTGCAAGCGAAGTCACAATCTCTAGGCTTTATTACTAGAGTCATGTTATAGAAGTAAGCTATTAGGGCATCATACATAACATAAAATTAAGAGGTCTAGGGTTAAATCCCTTCTCCTCACAAGAGCATCAATCATCATACGTCTCTCATCAAGTAAGCAAGACAAACGCCTAATCCCTAGAGAGCATAGGGTTCGGCCAATCAACATCACTTATCACATGTTCATGTTCTCAAAATTATAATACAAAATTCAGTACCAAATCATCAAGCTAATACATAGGTAAAAGAACATCAGAAAAATCCGCCGAACCCCTCAAAATAGGGTTCGGCCGTGACCATGTTTAGGTTAGGGTTTTCCAAATTTTCTTGAGCTTGTTGGATCAAGTTTCTCAAGCCTAATTCCAGTAGGGTATTATCATAAAATCAAATCAAAATTTCAGATCCATTGCATGTTATACAATACAAATAAAATCTAAGCAACATAGTGGAAAATTGGCAACTTTTCTCATATGATCAACAAGGATTCATTGCATCACATAAAAGCATGATCAAAAACAGAAACATTGCACCATGTTCACGCATAAAGGAAGCCTTCTATCATGCAAATAATTTCCCCATAGCATAATCCACCCAGAATTGCATTTTTCCCATATAAAATCCTAGATTTTCATCATAAAACTCGCCTAGACTCTACCCGGACCAGATCTGCCCTCACCTTAGTTTTTAGTATGAAAGAATGATGAAAATGGTGAATGAAGAAGACCACTCCTTGTTGTTCCTCTCTGCTCTGGCTCGATCTCCTCCCTCGTGCTTTCTCCTTCTCTTTCTCTCTCGCGCTCTTTCTCCTTTTCTTCTCCCTCTCGAGTTCTCTTTCTCTCTTTCTCTTAGACTCTTTCTTTCTTTTCTTTCTTTCTCTCTTCTGAAGTGTATACAGTGGTAGACTCCCTTGCAATTCAGTTTGTGATAGAAAGGAAAAAGAAAAATACTCCTCGCTCCCTTTTAACCAAACCCGCGGCTCCTCCCTAGGTTAAGGGTTGTTTTTCTTTATTTTTTCCTCAACTTCTTACCCAAGCCCAAACCCAACTCATTAATACACTTAATTACTAATTAAAGACAATAAAAACCAATGCAAAACCACCCCATTCCCCTTTAAGTGGCCGACGGCCACCACAACCCAAGGCTAGGGTTTTTCAAAAAAACCTCTATCTCCTAATTATTTGAATTTCAAATAAATATTTTGCCTTTATTAAATAAAGATACCTGAAATAATGATTTAAATAAAAGGTATAGCCCTTGGCTTCCAAGCAACACACAAATCATCTTATTTTTTGAGGTTCACAACCCCATGAAATAATCACTTTCAAACGTCAAATCTCATATATCTCAAAATAGTAAATTTCACATACATTATCACAAACGCCAAATTTCACATACTAACAAAATACGCATAATTGTTTGATAATGTACTCATGCTTTCTGATCAAGGCATGAGTATGCTAAGGGTATCTTTGATTCCTTGAAGATGACCCATGAAGGAAACAAGAAGGTGAAGGAGTCAAAGGTGTTGGCCTTGGTCAGAAAGGAGTTGGCCCCACAGATCGTGAGTATGCTAAGAATATCAAAAGCATTATTATTTTCTTTCAGCTCAGAAATTGTAACACCCCGAATTCCAGGTGTCACTTTAGTAACCAAAAATAAACTTTACGCGGAAAACAGGTAATTTTTTTTTTTTCGTTTTCTTTCCTTTAAATCAAAACGATAAGGAAGTAAAGACAAAACCCAACTACTAAACTAACCGATATACAACATATATACATGTACAGCCTCAGCTGCACTCCATGTCACGCGCACTCGCAGTGACTCCAAAGCAGTGTGCCCGTAGGCAAATATATACAGACCCAGAAGTGTAAGTGAGGAAAATTATAATTACAAACCACTAGGAGAAAGTCGGCCTCAATATGGCCTAAGCAAAGACCCCTATGGTCCAACTGACTCACTGTGATCCCTCAGTAAGAGAACCACACGAAAAGTCATGCGTCGGAAACCTACCCGATCCCAAAAGCAAAACGAATCAGAGCTCTACACAAAACATGACGCCTGCCCGAACCTAACCTCCCAGTGCCAAACCCACAACGATCTGAAGTCGGCAAGTTGAAGCTCAACTCCATGCGCCATAGAACTCCTTTCGTCAGACGTCCACGCTCGTCAGTCCGGTCCTCCATGACCCTTCCCCGATACGTCGCTCGATGACCCCCAACATCGATCACCCAAGCGGTGGGGGCATCCCGATCCAGCAGCTCATATCTGATCCCCCCCGAGGGAGAGACCGTCGAGAACCAGTTGACCATCGACATTTTGCAGCAGGCCGACCGCCCAAACACAAACATACAAACAAAGCCAAGGCGCTAGGGTCAACTCACAGCAATAAGTAGATATACACTCAACATGTGATATGGGGTATAGATATATGTTGATATATATACATGTAAACAATCCTAGCATGTTATGGCTCTAACATTGCTTCAATAAACAAACAGCACACAATCTCAGTCAGCATGAATGTATGCGTGAAATGCACAATATGTATCCGGATTTGTGACGCGTTCCCGTTCGCCACAAGTGAAGCATTTTCACTATGGATGGACCATTCCCGTTATCCATCCTGGATGAAATCCATCCTGGATGAACCATTCCCGTTATTCATCCTTGGTGAACCATTCCCGTTATTCACCGAATGATGAACCATTCCCGTTATTCATCATTAATGCAAGGTGAACCATTCCCGTTATTCACCATGATATGCACAGGTGAACCATTCCCGTTATTCACCCGATTGAATGCAACGTGGTTAGCCAAACAACGAATCGTCCTTACCACGAAAGTGTCTAGCTCACAACCCAATCTCAACAAACCCATGAGTTAGTGTCGGTCAATACAACACAACTCGGAGTAAGTGTCGGTCAATACAACACAACTCCAACAAGAAAACACAAGGGTCTAGTGTCGGTCAATACAACACAGCCCAAACAACAAGAGCACTAGGTGTCGGTCAATACAACACGGCTCCACAACACTCCCCAAGAGTACTAGAGTACTCGATGACTTCAATCATCACCATAGCTCACCTTAGTGGCTTTCCCCAATTCCGATAGCTCTCCAAACCCACAACAAGGTCGACTTTTCCCCGTCTTTCGTAAATGTTTTCCCCTTTAGTTCTCCTATAACTATTCATTTAGTAAAAACGTTTCGAATTGAATTAGTCAGGTTATGAGTTTATTTCTCAAAGTCTAAGTCTCCCAAAGTCTCTAGTTTATAAAATTCTATTCATTCTAGGTTTTCCGAAAACCAACCACCCAAAAGAAGTTTCTCGGGGAAAGTCTAAGAATTCCAACAAATCCCAATAAATGGCTAAGTCCCAAACCCCTTGTTTGAACTTGCCTAGGGTTGCTCATCCAACCCGAAACATCAAAGATCACCAGATCAATGAATCTCCACTCCGAAGTCGCGTCAAAACGCTCCATCCAACAAAGCACAACATCACAACATCAGTTCATCAACACAATCAACATCAAAGTAAAGCATAAGTCGAATTGATCGACGCCTATCATGCATTCATAGCTAATATATAGTAAGTTGCCCTAACCTCGAGCTGTTCCAGCTTCGAAATCAAGGTTGTCCTCAAACAGTTGCTCTGAATATTCCAAAGTTCCTTCAACTGAACCTCGGAGAAAAACAAAGCAGAAACCAAACAAAATCGATTAGTTCGATCGCAAAACAATACATAAACGATAGACAAAGCATTAAAGCTTCAGAATAGGACAAACAGGTACGAAAAGACAAGTTTTCGAGACCGAAAAACTCCCCCTAAAGGAAATAGTCCACGGCCTCAAAGGAAAAAGGGCTTCGGCTCTTTTTCTTCGATCAAATCAGTTTACAAGGTAGTTTTAGGGTAAAACTAAGGCAAAGAAACTGTCAGAACAATTTTCGGACAATCGGGTCGAAATACGACTACGCAGGGGCATTTTGGTCCAAAATAAAGGCTCAAAACTTCAAAGTTATCAGTTCTGAAAACAAATTTGACAGCAACGATCCTCATGACATCCGTGACAACAAATCCTAAAGGCACGAAGTCAGATTATAGCTTTACGACAATAAAGTTTCGAAATGTGAGACAAAAAGAGTTTTGAGTCAATTTTTCAGATCCTGGACAACTGAATCGCAATCAGAGTTTACTGACAGAGGTTTTAGACTCAGGGGAACATAAGGAACATAACCCAAGCGAGAAATCAGAGAAATCGGACAATTTTAGAAAAAGCTCAAAACTTAGAGCACAGAAACGACTTCAGAAACGCAACAGAAACAACAATCAGAGGTAGGAATCGTGTTAGTTACCTCGATACCTAGAAGTAGGGACGAACTGCACGAAGATTGGTCAAGTTTTCGCGAAAATCTCTCCTCCCCTCCTCTCCTTGAATCTCGCGGCTCCAATGGGTGCAAATGGTGGATATTTTGCTTTTTCGCGCTATTTATAGGCGGGTGAAATCGCGGGAAAATGAAAATTTCGCGATTCCGATTTTTGCAGCACGTTCACCGAGGAATTCTAAGAGAGATTCTGGCGTCAGAATTCCAGAACTCAAAACCATTATCTAGGATTTGGGAAAAACGATATCGAAAATCGCAATAGCGGTGCAAGTTAGTCTGTCCCGAAAAACTACTTTTTGCTGTGGTACTCAGACGACAAAACTTCACCCTGAAGAAAGATTGGAAATGTCGAAACAAGTCTGGCAACGCGGACGGAATCTTTGTTAGAAGTCCCGAATAGAAAAAGTCTTCATCCATCGCTCAAAACTAAGGTTTCGAAGCAAAGAAATTAGCGTCGGCGGACATCCGAAAAGTGAAACCTATCGTGCGTACAGTCCAGAGTTCCGAAATGAAACGCTGGTCGATGGAAAAATAAAGAGAATCTTTAAATTTTCCGAGAGTTCGAAATCTCACTCAAAACGTTGCTTTAAGAGCGAAATAGCCTATTCTGGACACGCTCGCCCTAAGGCAAGTGTGCAGACGACTCGCACTAACTCCGAAAACAACTACGCAACATTCCTCAAGCAATTCCTGAACTTTCTTCTTCATTAATCTTCCTCAAATATCAAACTCCTGTCACGCTTACACTGATCCTACGCGTGAGTCGGAAACTAGCTTGTTCTGAAAATTCAGGTCTTACAATACTCCCCTCCAAAAAGAAAGTTTCGTCCTCGAAACTCAGAGTTCTGAGAAAAGTCCGGAATACAGTTCCTTGATCTGGTCTTCCAATTCCCCTGTAGCATTGCCCGTGTCATTGTTCCTCATAACCTTTACTTAAGCAAGATGTTTTCCCCTTAACTGTTTCACTCTTCTATCCCCACTGCTAACTGTCGGTGTCTCAAAAGACAAACCATCATTCAACTTCATGTCGTCTGGCTCGATCACTTGCGTCGGATCTCTGCTTGAAATGATACCGGTTGGCACTCCGTGCAGTCGCACAACCTTAGCCACTTACTTCTTTACTTTCGGTCGTCCGGAATTCTTCTTAAACTCAGTGCCCCTCTGTCATCTCAAAGTAGATACTCAACTTGTCCTCGTGATCTTCATCTACAGTCCAAAACTCCACTTGTTCGTTCGGTAACTTCTAGACGAATCCTCCCCCTTGGAAACTGCTAGTCCATTAAAACACCTCTAACTTCGTAGCTATTTTTACACACACCAAGAAATCACACTTTTACTTAGTCACTATTCGAATTAAAGCTCGACTTATGTCCTTATTTCTTGTCCTTCACTAATCTTATCCCCTTCAACATCAATTTATCAACAACTTATAAGATATTCCTCTTCTTAGTATCTAACGATCCAGTATTATCGTCTTCTTCCTTAGAACTTCCCTCACTCAAACCTATTTACACTTACTGAAATCCCTAACACTTCGCACAAATCGAGACTTATCCTCTAGAAGATTAAATCATAACTATACCTCAAGGGACTTAACTAGCCATTTCATCATCCGATCCTTCAACATTCTGAGATTTAACTGTTATCGTAACCGCTAACACCACCAAATCTCTTATGTGTACAGGAATCTCAGCTCACTAGGTCAACCTTAGCCCTAGGATTCTCATTCAACTTAGAAAAATTCACTTGTTAACCGTAATATGCATCATCAAAATCCATAACAAAGTTTCATTCCCTCTTAGACTCTGAGGAACTTGTCCAAACATAACAACTTCAAGTATTCATCTTAATACTAACACTTTCCTTTTTGTCACTCCATCACCATCTCGTCACTCAACTTCTTAATCTCTCAATCAAATTCTGACAACCTTCAAGTCTTACACACCTTAGATACACATTCATAGATTTAAAACCTAAACCTACACCAAGTTTGGTCCTCTAACGACCTTTAATCCTTCAATACTTCTTAAATGAATATCCGTTCCTTAAAACTATAACTCCTTCACTTACCCAAACGACCTGATAAGTGTCGTCATGCTTCCACACTCACCACTTGATCCTGCTATCCATAATCATAACCTATTATGCTAACATCATTCAAATCTTATCACATGGTCATTATGTCCGCAACCTCATAATCAACATCAATCGATCACCAACCTTAACACTCCACACAACCCAGAATTCCCTTACTTCAAGATCTCTCTTATACTACACCTCAATGGTCTTAACCCGAAACTCACCTTCAGGTCTTCAATCTTCTAAGATTCAACTCCTATTGTCACACCTACAACCATAAGATCTCCTACTCGTACGTGATTCACGGCTCTCAAGATTCAATCTTAACCCTAAGATTTCAATCCAACTTAGTAAATCCCACTCAGTAATCTCAGCATATATCTTTGGAATCCATATCAACAACCTCAAGTATTCAACTTATGCTAAAACTTTCTTTCTCCAACTTAATCATTAATTCAACACTTTTCAAGCGAAACTTCATCTCTTAAGACTATAATGTCTCCACATATTAATCAAACGCTTAGCAAAACTTATTCCTCGAACTCGTCTATAACAATCTAGTTCAGAGCTAATTCTTCTCAATCTCGCTACCATCAAGCTATCATCTAAAACCTGATTAAATCCAACTTATTTAGTCTCTAACCACTCCCCTCAGCAATCACATAACCTATGACTTCATAACTTCCGAGAAACTACTTAATACTTTTCCAGCACTAAATCTCTTGACTTGGTCTACCTCTACTTGGAGTAATCACACGAACTAACCAGTTAACGTCTATACGACACTCCTCGACTTCCAAAGATTTAAATCTTAATCTTTCACAATCAAATGCTTAACACGAACTTTCCTCCCAAATCCGACTAATCCTCAATCAATTCAAATTCATCTTACACATCCTTTTATCAAAGTCCATAACCAGCTGTGATTCCGAATATCACCCCCTCAATATTAGGTTGATCAGGCCTAATACATCGAAGGTGGAAATTTAGAAAAACCCACTGGAACAGTCAATGAGTTCCTATCCTCCAGTAGTCACAAATATCCTGATACTAAATCCTTTAAGGATCCCGCTACGGAACTACACACCCTCAACATAACACGTATACTACCCATACGGAATCTCCCTAAGATTCGTTCTTCAACTACTAGCTTCCTCATAAACGCATCGGTGGAAGACTACTTTCTAGACTTAGTGTGCTATTCCCAACCTCGTGTAACTTCTATAGTTAAAACACGAGCAACTTCGAATAAGGTCATACTAGGGATAATCATCATAAGATCATAGTCTAGGTCGTAAATACAAGTTAGGCGCGTCACACTCGCTTGAATATAAAAGAGTAAGTTATTCTAGAATACGAGAACAGTTAAAATATTACCATCGTTCCCACGTTCTTCCTCGTTCGACTCCCCAACTCTTGCTCCTTCCTTGATATGAATCCTTTCCTCTGTAGCAAGTTGTTTTCCTTTCCCAACATTCCTTGATGATTCGCCCTTGAGTGCCTTACAATCTCTGGAGAAATGTCCCGGTTGGTTGCAATTAAAGCATAGTTTTCCCTTGATCTTGCACTTACTAGCATAGTGCCCTACTTCCCTGCACCTGTAACACGTCACTGCTCTTCCCGAAGTCTTGTTTCCTGTCCCTTCGGTAGCATCATTCCCTTTCATCTTACTATCAAACATTTCCCCCTGGAGTGTCTTGCAGTTCACAGCTAGATGCCCCTCTCGGTTACACTTGAAGCATCTCCGTCCAATCACTGAGCACTTGTTAGCAAAATGCCCAAACTTTCCGCAACGAAAACATATCACAACTTTGTCACCAACTGGCTTCCCTCTAGTATCAGCAGTTGTTGGTTTGTACACTCTTGAGATAAGATCCCTTCCCTCGGGACGCTGATACGGTCCCCACTGACGGTAACTCTCCCTTCCGTTATAGCCTTGGGAACCTGACCTTATTGGTCCCCCAGCTCTTGTTCGGTTCATTCCTCTTTGTTGATACATTGCTGTCGCCATCAGTCGTTGGTGATGCTCACGTGCAGCCTCTTCAGCGCGCATATAAGCGTCTTCCGCAGCCTGGTTCATCATTGCCTCGATCAGTGTAGCTATTGCCTCCGCCATCCGGTTAAGGTCCACCATCCTATATCTCATCAACCGTCCGATTAGTACTAACCATACGGTAGCACTAGACAAACCACTCAATCCGATTAAGTAGTAACGCAAACAATTAGAGCGAAAATCGCTCTGCAGACAATCAATTTTCACTCTTTGCAGAGTCACACAACCTAGCACAGAAGACCTATTCCCCAAAGACTCCCAAAAGACTCGACTAAGCTCTGATACCACAATTTAACACCCCGAATTCCAGGTGTCACTTTAGTAACCAAAAATAAACTTTAAGCGGAAAACATGGAATTTTTTTTTTTTTCGTTTTCTTTCCTTTAAATCAAAACGATAAGGAAGTAAAGACAAAACCCAACTACTAAACTAACCGATATACAACATATATACATGTACAGCCTCAGCTGCACTCCATGTCACGCGCACTCGCAGTGACTCCAAAGCAGTGTGCCCGTAGGCAAATATATACAGACCCAGAAGTGTAAGTGAGGAAAATTATAATTACAAACCACTAGGAGAAAGTCGGCCTCAATATGGCCTAAGCAAAGACCCCTATGGTCCAACTGACTCACTGTGATCCCTCAGTAAGAGAACCACACGAAAAGTCATGCGTCGGAAACCTACCCGATCCCAAAAGCAAAACGAATCAGAGCTCTACACAAAACATGACGCCTGCCCGAACCTAACCTCCCAGTGCCAAACCCACAACGATCTGAAGTCGGCAAGTTGAAGCTCAACTCCATGCGCCATAGAACTCCTTTCGTCAGACGTCCACGCTCGTCAGTCCGGTCCTCCATGACCCTTCCCCGATACGTCGCTCGATGACCCCCAACATCGATCACCCAAGCGGTGGGGGCATTCCGATCCAGCAGCTCATATCTGATCCCCCCCGAGGGAGAGACCGTCGAGAACCAGTCGACCATCGACATCTGGCAGCAGGCCGACCGCCCAAACACAAACATACAAACAAAGCCAAGGCGCTAGGGTCAACTCACAGCAATAAGTAGATATACACTCAACATGTGATATGGGGTATAGATATATGTTGATATATATACATATAAACAATCCTAGCATGTTATGGCTCTAACATTGCTTCAATAAACAAACAGCACACAATCTCAGTCAGCATGAATGTATGCGTGAAATGGACAATATTTATCCGGATTTGTGACGCGTTCCCGTTCGCCACAAGTGAAGCATTTTCACTATGGATGGACCATTCCCGTTATCCATCCTGGATGAAATCCATCCTGGATGAACCATTCCCGTTATTCATCCTTGGTGAACCATTCCCGTTATTCACCGAATGATGAACCATTCCCGTTATTCATCATTAATGCAAGGTGAACCATTCCCGTTATTCACCATGATATGCACAGGTGAACCATTCCCGTTATTCACCCGATTGAATGCAACGTGGTTAGCCAAACAACGAATCGTCCTTACCACGAAAGTGTCTAGCTCACAACCCAATCTCAACAAACCCATGAGTTAGTGTCGGTCAATACAACACAACTCGGAGTAAGTGTCGGTCAATACAACACAACTCCAACAAGAAAACACAAGGGTCTAGTGTCGGTCAATACAACACAGCCCAAACAACAAGAGCACTAGGTGTCGGTCAATACAACACGGCTCCACAACACTCCCCAAGAGTACTAGAGTACTCGATGACTTCAATCATCACCATAGCTCACCTTAGTGGCTTTCCCCAATTCCGATAGCTCTCCAAACCCACAACAAGGTCGACTTTTCCCCGTCTTTCGTAAATGTTTTCCCCTTTAGTTCTCCTATAACTATTCATTTAGTAAAAACGTTTCGAATTGAATTAGTCAGGTTATGAGTTTATTTCTCAAAGTCTAAGTCTCCCAAAGTCTCTAGTTCATAAAATTCTATTCATTCTAGGTTTTCCGAAAACCAACCACCCAAAAGAAGTTTCTCGGGGAAAGTCTAAGAATTCCAACAAATCCCAATAAATGGCTAAGTCCCAAACCCCTTGTTTGAACTTGCCTAGGGTTGCTCATCCAACCCGAAACATCAAAGATCACCAGATCAATGAATCTCCACTCCGAAGTCGCGTCAAAACGCTCCATCCAACAAAGCACAACATCACAACATCAGTTCATCAACACAATCAACATCAAAGTAAAGCATAAGTCGAATTGATCGACGCCTATCATGCATTCATAGCTAATATATAGTAAGTTTCCCTAACCTCGAGCTGTTCCAGCTTCGAAATCAAGGTTGTCCTCAAACAGTTGCTCTGAATATTCCAAAGTTCCTTCAACTGAACCTCGGAGAAAAACAAAGCAGAAACCAAACAAAATCGATTAGTGCGATCGCAAAACAATACATAAACGATAGACAAAGCATTAAAGCTTCAGAATAGGACAAACAGGTACGAAAAGACAAGTTTTCGAGACCGAAAAACTCCCCCCTTAAGGAAATAGTCCACGGCCTCAAAGGAAAAAGGGCTTCGGCTCTTTTTCTTCGATCAAATCAGTTTACAAGGTAGTTTTAGGGTAAAACTAAGGCAAAGAAACTGTCAGAACAATTTTCGGACAATCGGGTCGAAATACGACTACGCAGGGGCATTTTGGTCCAAAATAAAGGCTCAAAACTTCAAAGTTATCAGTTCTGAAAACAAATTTGACAGCAACGATCCTCATGACATCCGTGACAACAAATCCTAAAGGCACGAAGTCAGATTATAGCTTTACGACAATAAAGTTTCGAAATGTGAGACAAAAAGAGTTTTGAGTCAATTTTTCAGATCCTGGACAACTGAATCGCAATCAGAGTTTACTGACAGAGGTTTTAGACTCAGGGGAACATAAGGAACATAACCCAAACGAGAAATCAGAGAAATCGGACAATTTTAGAAAAAGCTCAAAACTTAGAGCACAGAAACGACTTCAGAAACGCAACAGAAACAACAATCAGAGGTAGGAATCGTGTTAGTTACCTCGATACCTAGAAGTAGGGACGAACTGCACGAAGATTGGTCAAGTTTTCGCGAAAATCTCTCCTCCCCTCCTCTCCTTGAATCTCGCGGCTCCAATGGGTGCAAATGGTGGATATTTTGCTTTTTCGCGCTATTTATAGGCGGGTGAAATCGCGGGAAAATGAAAATTTCGCGATTCCGATTTTTGCAGCACGTTCACCGAGGAATTCTAAGAGAGATTCTGGCGTCAGAATTCCAGAACTCAAAACCATTATCTAGGATTTGGGAAAAACGATATCGAAAATCGCAAAAGCGGTGCAAGTTAGTCTGTCCCGAAAAACTACTTTTTGCTGTGGTGCTCAGACGACAAAACTTCCAACTGAAGAAAGATTGGAAATGTCGAAATAAGTCTGGCATCGCGGACGGAATCTTCGTTAGAAGTCCCGAATAGAAAAAGTCTTCATCCATCGCTCAAAACTAAGGTTTCGAAGCAAAGAAATTAGCGTCGGCGGACATCCGAAAAGTGAAACCTATCGTGCGTACAGTCCAGAGTTCCGAAATGAAACGCTGGTCGATGGAAAAATAAAGAGAATCTTTAAATTTTCCGAGAGTTCGAAATCTCACTCAAAACGTTGCTTTAAGAGCGAAATAGCCTATTCTGGACACGCTCGCCCTAAGGCAAGTGTGCAGACGACTCGCACTAACTCCGAAAACAACTACGCAACATTCCTCAAGCAATTCCTGAACTTTCTTCTTCATTAATCTTCCTCAAATATCAAACTCCTGTCACGCTTACAATGATCCTACGCGTGAGTCGGAAACTAGCTTGTTCTGAAAATTCAGGTCTTACAGAAATAAATTTCTCATGTTCAGCAGAAGTTTTAGAAACAGCAGAGAAATCATTTTTCAACCTTTTATGCTTAGTCAAGAGAGAGTTATATTTATCCATGATATCAGACAAAGCACATTTAAGTTCAGAGGTTGAGAAAGAAGAGAATACCTCATTTTCATCGTCAGAGTCTGGATCTTCCTCTGATGCTGATTCAGAGTTAGTTGCTTCTTTTGACTCTGCTTCTTTGTTCTTGACAATAGCCATGAGTCCTTCAACAACTTCTCCATCAGAGTCAACATCCTCTGACTATGATTCATCAAAAGTCACCATGAGGCCTTTCTTAGCTTTGAAATGCTTCTTTTGCTTTTTGTCCTTTTTCAGCTTAGGACAATCACTCTTGTACTGCCCTGATTCTTTACATTCAAAGCATGTGACTTCCTTTGATGAAGACTTCTTCTGACCAGAAGAAGATTCATTATTCCCTTTATTCTTTCCGGAGCCTCTGTACTTGCTCTGCCTGTACTTCCAGATGCGGTTGAGCTTTCTGGAGATCAGGGTTAGCTCATCTTCATCAGAATCCTCAGAGTTTTCTTCAGATTCTTCTTCTTCTGCTTGGAGAGCTTTAGCCTTTTCAGATTTGGATTTCAAGGCTATAGACTTCTTCTTCTGATCTTGATGTTCAACACGTTTCAGTTCATGACACTTCAGTATGCTTATGAGTTCTTCCAGACTCATTTGATCAACATCTCTTGTGAGCTCCAAGGAAGTTATCAGAGGTATCCAGCTTTCAGGAAGGCCTCTAAGAATCCTCATGACATGATCAGCAGTTGTGTAACTCTTGTTGAGAGGTCTAATTCCAGCAATGAGTAACAAAAATTTGGAGAGCATGTCCTCAATGGACTCACTGGATTCCATTTGGAAGGATTCATACTTTCTGATCAATGTAAGATCAAGTTTTGATCGAGTAGTACAACTCTATGTTTTGATGATTACAAGTTAACATTTTAGTATGAACAATTATGGTACTCTAACGTGTCTTTTCTGAGTGTGCTATTTACAGGCTCTGACCTCAATTTCATCACACACAAATCAGAAGCACTGTGCTTAAAGAGTGTCCTAAGCAATGCTTTCGCATTCTCTATGTTCAATCTGAACAGTAGAAAAGCTTCAGAAGATCGTGTAAGACCTGGATTTACAGAACTAGTTATTTCCGACTCACGCGTAGAATCAGTGTAAGCGTGACAGGAGTTCGCCGTTTGAGAAAGAATAATGAAGAAGAAAGTTCAGGAATTGTTTGAGGATTGTTTCATAGTCGTTTTAGGAGTTAGTGCGAGTCGTCTGCACACTTGCCTTATGGCGAGAGTGTCCAGAATAGGCTAATTTCGCTCTTAAAGCAACGCTTGAGTGAGATTTCAAATCCTTGGGAAAATAAGAAGTTCTCTTTATTTTTCCTTCGACCAGTGTTTCATTTCGGAACTCTGGACTGTACGCACGATAGGTTTCAATTCTCGGAAGTCCGACGACGCTAAATTCTTTTCTTCAAAAACCCTAAATTCAACCACTGAATGAAGACTTTTTCTATTCGGAGCTTTTAACGAAGTTTCCATCCGCGTTGCCATAGTTGTTTCGATGTTTCCAATCTTTCTTCAGAACGAAGTTTTGTCATCCGACCTTCACAGCAAAAAGTAGTTTTTCGGGGCAGATTAACTTATACCGCTTTTGGATCGTTTTTCCCTAATTCTAGAGATTTGTTTTGAGTTCTGGAATTCTGTCGCCAGAATCTCGCTTAGAATTCACCGATGAACGTGCTGCAAAAATCGGAATCGCGAAATATTCATTTTCCCGCGATTTCACCTTCCTATAAATAGTAAAAAAATCAAAATATCTCCCATAACTTCCATTTGAGGCCGCGAGCAAGGAGGAGAAAGGAGGAAGGAAGATTTTCGCCGAAACTTGACCGATCTTCGAGCTGTTTGTCCCTACTTCAAGGTATCGAGGTAACTAGCTAGATTCTTACCTCTGATCGTTATTTTTACTGCGTTTCTATATCTCTTTCTGTGCTCAAAGTTTCGAGCTTTTCGTAAAACTATCCGTTTTTCTTGATTTTACGCTTGGGATATCTTCTATACTTGCCCAACAACCTAGAACACTCCCCGTTGTTCGCTGATTTTGATCGATTTTTCGCTTGGGATATCTTCTATACTTGCCCAACAACCTAGAACACTCCCTTCGCTTGGGATATCTTCTATACTTGCCCAACAACCTAGAACACTTCCCGTTGTTCGCGGATTTTGATCGAGTTGTCAAGGATCTGAAAAACTGCTTAGAAAACCCATATGTGCACATATCGAAACTTTAATGTCGAAAAGTCGCAATCCGACTTAGTGCCTTTAGGATTAGTTGCTACAAATGTCGTTAGGAACATCGCTATCAAATTTGTTTTCCGAAGTTTTAACTTTGAGTTTTTGAACTTTTATTTTGGACCAAAACGCCCCTGAATAGCCGAATTTTGACCCGATTGTCCGAAAATTTTTCCAACAATTTCTTTACCCTAGTTTTACCCTAAAACTACCTTGTAATTAAATTAGATCGAAGAAAAAGAGCTGGAGCCTTTTTCCTCTTGTGGCCGAGAGCATGTTTGTGTGGGGGGGGGGAGTTTTTCGTTTGGGAAAACTTGTTCTTTCGTACTCGATTGTTGTATTCTGAAGCTTCGATGCTTTGTCTATCGTTAATTAGCTGTGTTGTGATCGAGCTAATCGATTTTGTTGGATTTCTGCTTTGTTTTCTCCGAGGTTCAGTTGAAGGAACTTTGGGTTTCTCAGAGCAATTGTGTGAAGAGAACCTAGACCACGAGGCTGGAGCAACTCGAGGTTAGGGCAACTTACCTATTAGCTAAGACTGCATGATAGGCGTCGATAAATTCGACTTATGCTTTACTTTGATATTGATTATGATGATGAATTAATGTTATGATGTTTTCCATAACTTATGATATTGAGATCTTATTGAACTGTGCGTTTTGACGCGACTGCGGAGTGGGAAAATCATTGAACTGGTTATTTTAATCTTTCGGGTTGGGGAAACAACCCTAGGCGAGTCCAAACAGGGGGTTTGAGACTTAGTCATTCGTTTGTATACTCAGACTTTCCCCGGGATTTACTTTTGGTGGGCTTTCGGAAAACTTAGAATGAATAGAATTTTTAAAACTAGAGACTTTAGGAAACTTAGACTTCGAGAAATAAACTCATAACTTGACTAATTCAATTCGAAACGTTTTCATTAACGAATAAACCATAGGGAATCTCAATGGGAAAATGATTGCGAAAGACGGGGAAAAGTCGACTTTGTCGTGGGTTTTGGAGAATTGGTGGACATCACGGGGGTGAGCCACGGTGATGAGTGAAAGTCACCGAGTACTTGGGTACTCTTGTTGTTGGAGTTGTGTTGTATTGACCGACACTAAACTCTTGGGTTTTGAAATTGGGTTTTGAGCTAAACACTTGCGTTGTGAGGACGAATCAATGTTTGGCTAATCATACTGCATCATGCATCATTCGAGGTTTGTACGATCGAAAGATTGGGCCTCGGTGAAGAACGGGAATGCTTCACGAAGGTTGGGGAATTGCCTTGATCGAAGAACACCTGGTGTATCTTCGGCATAGCGGGCAGAGTGGCACGACCATTGATGGTTGGGGCTGATCCGACTATGCATGGGTTTGTAAGCGACACCCGAGCAGAGTTGGCGACACTAGGCCTGTGTCGTGCGGTCTCGTGGTGCCCATCCCAAACAACTATCCGGATCATATTGAATTGCATTTCACGCATACATTCACTCTGACTGGAATTGTATGCTGTTTGAATTATTGAAGCATTGTTAGAGCCAATAACATGCTAGGATTATTAATATATATATAAACATATATATATATATATACCCCAATCACATGTTGAGTGTATAATTACTTATTTCCGTGAGTTGACCCTAGCGCCTTGGCTTTGGTTTAATGTTTGTGTTTGGGCGGTCGGCCTGCTGCCAGATGTCGATGGCGGACTAGTTTTCGATGGTCTCTCCCTCGGGGGGGATCAGGTTTGAGTTGGTAAACATGTTGCGCCACCTCCTGCTACTGCTATCGATCCTACCGACGTGGCGTCGTCCTCGAGGCTCTGATTCGTCTTACTTTTGGGACAGGGTAGGTTCCCGATGCATGACTTTTTGTGTGGTTCTCTTGATGAGGAATCACAGAGAGTCTGTCGGACTATAGGGGTCTTTTTTTTAGGCCATTTTGGAGCCGACTTTCTCTTGGATGACTGTACGTAAAACTTTTTACTTACATTACTGGTTCTGTACCTATTTGCCTACGGGCACACTACTTTGGGGTCACTGCGAGTGCGCGTGACGTTGACGTGCAGCTGAGGCTGTACATGTATATATGTTTGTACATCGGTTAGTTTAGATGCTGGGTTATGTCTTTATTTTCTATCGCTTTAATTTTAAGGAATCAAACGAAAAAAAAAATTACCTTACTTAAGTGACACCTGGAAATCGGGGTGTTACATTGTGGTATCAGAGCTTAGTTGAGTCTTTTGGGAGTCTTTGGGGAATAGGTCTTCTGTGCTAGGTTGTGTGACTCTGCAAAGAGTGAAAATTGATTGTCTGCAGAGCGATTTTCGCTCTAATTGATTGCATTGTTACTTAATCATATGAGATAGTTTTGGTGCTACCATACGATTAGAACTAATAGTTTCCTTGGGGTAACAGACGATGGTGAACACGAATCAACTAGCGGAGATGATGGCCACTATGGCCCAGGCAATGACTAATCAAGCTAATGACAACGCTCAGAGGCGTGCTGCGGAGGAAGCGCGTGATCAACACCAGCGTCAGAGGGAGGTGACTTTAGATCAGAACAAGGGGTTGAATGACTTCAGGAGACAGGATCCACCTAAGTTTTCGGGAGGTACTGACCCGGACAAAGCGGATCTCTGGATTGAGGAAATAGAGAAGATCTTTGGTGTGTTACAGACTGCTGAGGGAGCCAAGGTGGGAATGACAACCTTTCTGCTGTTGGGTGATGCTGAGTACTGGTGGAGAGGCGCCAGAGGGATTATTGAAGCAAACCAAGTTGAGGTGAACTGGAATTCTTTTCATACTGCTTTTCTCGAGAAGTATTTTCCTGATAGTGCTCGTGACGAGCGTGAATCACAGTTTCTGACTCTTAGACAAGGGAGCATGACTATTCCGGAGTATGCTGCTAAGTTGGAATCTTTGGCAAAACACTTTCGATTTTTCCGTGACCAAGTTGATGAACCCTATATGTGCAAGCGCTTTGTGAGGGATTGAGAGCTGATATTGAGGACTCAGTGAGACCGTTAGGGATCGTGAGGTTTTAAGCATTAGTTGAGAAAGCAACAGAGGTAGAGTTGATGAAGAATAAGAGATTGAACAGGGCTGGAGTAGGAGGACCAGTGAGGTCAACACCACAGAATTTTCAAGGAGGAGGAAGATTTCAGGCGAAGAAGCCGTATCAACGTCCTGCGGGGAGAGGTTTACCCCAGGATCTTACAAGCCGATGGCTGCTGCTGCTACTTCTGGAGGGTCGGGAAACCGTACCCCAAACCGTGATGTGACCTGTTTCAGATGTGGAGCGGTCGGACACTATGCGAGCAGTTGCACGATGCCTCCAAGATGCTTCAACTGCAATAGATCGGGGCATCTGGCTGTGGACTGTAAGGCACCAAAGGCTGAACCGTCTGTGAATGCTGCTAGTGGAAAGCGCCCAGCTGTGAGGGGAAGAGTGTATACAATGGATGGTGAAGATGCTGAAGGAGTGGATGGCTTGATCAGAGGGGAATGTGAAATCGACGGTAATCTTCTAACTGTACTCTTTGATTCTGGTGCAACTCATTCTTTTATCTCTAAGGATTGCGTATCAAGACTGAATCTGCCTATTACTGCTTTGAGTTTTGATCTTATGGTGACTACACCTGCTAGGACCCTAATTGCTAATGCCGCATGCATGCACTGTTCAGTAGTATATAGAGATAGAACTTTTCATACCAATCTAGTATGTTTATGTAAGACCCAAGTTTTCAAGCTTAGAATAAGTGGAAGAGATTTCCATTTACGATTAGGCTTGACGTATCGTGAAGGAAAAACCTGAACAAGAGTTTATCGAATGGAATAAATTTATGAAGGAGAAAGTTCAGGAGAAGTCTAAGGATTTCATCAAAGTCGATAAAAGGTATAGCACGATCGATATACGCTTAAACCTAGGGCAGAAACCCTAGTAAATAGCTAGTTTACACTTAAAGTCACGATGGAAATTAATTCCAAAAATCTTCAGAGAAATGTTAGAACTTCTCTTATTCCTTATACGACAATCGTTTCGAGGCGAAACCCTAGAATCTACGAACGTCCGATTCCAATCCTCGGAAGTTTGCCGAAACTAAAACCCTGATAGTTCAAAACCCTAAAATCAACCGACAATGAAGACTTTTTCTATTCGGAGCTTCAAATGAAGATTCCACACGCGTGCACCCATTTCTCTTGATGTTTTCAATCTTTCTTCAGAAGGAAGTTTTCTCTTCCGACATCCACTGCAAAAAGTAACTTATCGGGTAAAATAGATTTACACCGACTTTGCATTATGCAGCTAAAATCCAAGAAACCTCTTTTGAGTTTTGGAATTCTGTCGCCAAAACCTACCTTAGAATTCACGGAGAATGAAGCCGGAAAAATCGGAATCGCTCTTATATTTTTATCTTAACTCTATGAGTTAAATCCTCCGATGTCTAAACTAATCTGTACCGGTTTACAAAATATCTTTACAAAATATCTTTACAAAATATCTTTGATAAATATCTATTCATCCTTATCCGATCTTTGATAAATATCTATTCATCCTTATCCGATCTTTGATAAATATCTTCCATTTCATTCACTATATATAGGTTATAAACTAGACAACACAAAACAAAAAAACTCACCAACACACCCACCAAAACCCGCGGCCACAAGAGGAGAAGGACGAGAAGAGTTTTTCGTCGATTCTTGCTTGATCGTTCCACAGTTCGTTGCTACGCGTAGAACTCGAGGTACTGATGCTATTCCTCACTTCTTATCGTAAATTCTGTCGCTTTTCTCTATGTTTTTCTATGCTCTAAGTTTTGAGCTTTTTGCAAAACTATCCAAATAACTTCATCTTTTTATCTAAACTTATTCCCTGCGTGCCCCTGAGCATGTTTAGCGGATTACATTTCGCCGATTCTCGCCGAATTGCCGCCGAGTTTCAATTCTGCTCATAATACCCATTTTTGGCTAAAGTTCCAACCTTTGGGCTTAAAACCCTCGACTGAGCTTAGCGTTAGTAAGATTAGTCGTCATAATCGTCATTGGTATCAACCCCATCTAATTTGTTTTTCGAAATTCTGATTTTGAGTTTCTGAGCTAAAAATATTGACCAAAATACCCCTGTGACAGTTTTCGATTCGATAATTTTTCTGAGAGTTTCCCTGGCCTAGATATCGCCTAAGAATACCTAGGAATCGATTTAGATCGAAGAAAAAGTTCGGAAACCCTATTTTACATAGTGGCCGAAACCTATTGCTTAGGGTACCGTGTCCAAAAATAATTTTTGGGTCTCTATGACCTGAGCCATTGCGTAGCTCTTTCGATTGTCGAAATTTTGGCGCTGGTTTCGTGTCATTCCGAGTTCTGTAGCTCGAGTTATGCTCGTTTTAGCGAACGAGGTTCTGTCGTCTATCCATGCTTAAATATTGTACTCTGAAGCTTCTTAAGCTTTGTCTAAACGCTAGTTAGTATTGTTTTGACCGAATTGACTTGTTTTGATTGACTTTCGCTTCGTTTGCTCAAAGATTCGTTTGGAGGAACACTTGGAGCAGGAAAAGAGGATTGTGAAGGAGCCTTGCTTGAACACACTGGACGAGTTCGAGGTTAGGGCAACTTACGTACTAGCTATTTTTGTGTGTAGGCGTCGATAAATTCGACTTGAATATATTGTGATAGTGAGTGGCAACTCACCGTTATTAGCTAATGACCTAGAGTCGACTTGTTCGACTTATTTGTTAAAAACTGCACATATATTGCATGAACTGTTCTGAAAAATGTTTTCTGGAGGCTTCGGCCGAGTGAACTGATTGAGACGTGTGTCTCCGTTTTCCGGGCTTCGGCCGACATGGGAGATTAGGATTTATCGCATTGATATGTTGATAATTGACTCGCATGCTTAATTGTTAAATGGTTAACTATAGGATATGGGATTACTTGTTCACATGATATTTGTGTTGGGTCCAGGTGGGCCAGCATCCTGCCTGCAGGTAGCATTCGAAACGGGGCGCTGTCTGCTACGCTATAAGAAATAACGTTGCGCCCTCACTAACACCAATTGGTTTTGGCGTAGTGGTAAGCGCGTGATCCTACAAGTGGTATCAGAGCCAGGTCCCGTGTTCGAATCCCACGGAAGGCATGCTGTGCAGCTAGTTTGGCTGGCAGGTGCTGGGGGGGGATTGTTGGGTCCAGGTGGGCCAGCATCCTGCCTGCAGGTAGCATTCGAAACGGGGCGCTGTCTGCTACGCTATAAGAAATAACGTTGCGCCCTCACTAACACCAATTGGTTTTGGCGTAGTGGTAAGCGCGTGATCCTACAAGTGACAATTGAAGGTGTGAAAAACGACTAGAAGGGGGGGGGGGTTGAATAGAGTTTTGAATATAAAAACTTTCCCTTTAAGATTTAAAGAAAATCTTTTCGGTTTCTCTGAGATAGATGGTGCAGCGGATAAAGATAGAGAGAAGAGAAAAGCACACAAGTATTTTATCCTGGTTCACTTGATAAATCCCTCAAGCTAATCCAGTCCACCCGTTAAGGTGATTTCTTCCTTCTTAGAATGAAGGCAATCCACTAATCAGATAATTGTTACAACTGCACTTGAAACCTACAAGTGACTAACAATACACTGACTTAGCTATCACTAAGATTCACTCTCTTAGTCTTCTCTAGGATCCGATCAACCTTGATCTCCTAAAGGAATCACCACTAAGATTCACTCTCTTAGTCTTCTCTAGGATCCGATCAACCTTGATCTCCTAAAGGAATCACCACTAAGATTCACTCTCTTAGTCTTCTTAAGGATACTGACCTACCCGGTCCCTTAAGGAAAATCAAACAACTGTTTGAGGTTGGTGTTTACAAAGGTTTGCTTCTAAATAAGCTGAGTGTAAACCAAATAAGAATAGATGAAGAAAGTAGAGGCTTGAATCTTCTCTTGTATTGCAGCTCTTTGTTTTCTCTCGCTCTTCTCGCTCTCTAGTCTTTCTTCTTTTCTTCAGCCTTTTATAGTCCAAGGTGCAAAGGATATTTCTGTTGAGAGAATATGACCGTTGGAGGGCATTTCTGGAACTTCCAGAACCTGCTGTGGCTGAACCTTGGTAGGTAGGCTTTTCAGAATAGTACACTGCTCTTGTACTTCTCGATAGAGACCTTTGCCTTTAACCATTGACTTCTGATCAGAGTTATGCTTCGTGTTGAAACTTGTGAAGCTTGGTGATCAGAGTCAGAGGGATGCTTGGATCCTCTGACCTTCGTAACTTCTGCTTCTGGACCTTCAGAGCTTCTGAACCTTCAGAGCCTCTGGTCCCTCAGAGCTTCTGGTCTTCAGATCTTCTGATCCTCAGATCTTCTGATCCTCTGATCTTCTGATCCTCTGATCTTCAGATCCTCTGATCCTCAGATCCTCTGATCTTCAGATCCTCTGATCTTCTGAACTTCTGACGAATATATCTTCTGGTGTCAGAATCAGAACCTGTTTGTCAAAACACTCAAGACAAACATTAGAGTATCATAGTTGTTCATCCACAAATAAATACTTGTTATCATCAAAACATAGAGTTGTACCACATGACCAAATCTTGATCTAACAATCTCCCCCTTTTTGATGATGACAAAACCATGTATTTTGATGAACAACTCTAAACAAATAAACTGAATACACTCAGAGTATAAGGTATCAGAGTTAAAACTTATCCTGATGTGTATAGTTTATCTTGCTCCTTCTGAATCCAAGTCTCGTGCTTGATTCTGAGCTAAGCTCCCCCTGAATCTAATACTTAATATCAACGTTAGTAATATCTAGATTCTGAGCTAAATAATATAGGAGTTGTCAAGATACTATAAGTTCTCCCCCTTTTTGTCATAAGCAAAAAGAATGAAGGTGGAAAAAAAATAGTAAGAGTATAAGACGAAATACTCCCCCTCAGAAGTAATACCAAGGGATACTTGGCTTCTGATTAGCATATCTTCTGATGAGAGCAGAAGTGTGGTTCTGGTGACATCTCCGTTCTGGACAAAATTTCATCTTCAGATACTTCAGAATGAGAAGCTAGGAACCTACTCTTCTTCTGATGACGCAAGTCAGAAGTTGTAGTAGCATCTTCTGATGTTGTTGCTTCTGGTTCGTCAAGTTCTGAGTCTTTGTTTCTTTCTGAAACGGTCATGCTCATCTCTGCAAGCTTTTTCAGCTAGCTTTGACTTGTCAGAGTCAAGCTTATCATTAATTCTAACATGAATAGCGTTCAGAATATCAACAGAGGGGTTCATATCAAAAACCAATGATTCCTTGACCAAATCTTGCTCTACTGATGCCTCCAAGATCAACTTCACCTTCAGGTTCAAGTTTTGGATCTTGGGACATATGCCTTTCTCCCGTCATGTGTTGCTTGCATCCACTGTCCAGGTTCCACGGTTGGAGTTTCGATGGACCTATTGAAGATATCTGCAACATATATAATCTTATCCCTAGGTACCCACTTTCTGGGTCCTTTCTTGTTAGTTAGCCCAGAAGTTCTGACAACTTTGGGTCTTTCAACAGGATAATATAAAGGAATTTTAGCATGATATTTTGACATAGAGAAAGTTCCTTTTATAAGAGGAGGTTTAGCAGCTTCAGCAGGTACAGGGTCAGGCAATATGGTACTAGAGGGAACAAAGCATTCATACAAAGATTTAGCTTTAGGCACAGAGGGCTCATTTCTAATTGGTTTAGAATAGCCAATGCCATGCATTCCATTTCTGCTTACGCCATAGATCTTAGAAGCCATTAAGCTTCTATCTACGCTTTTAGCTAGGAATCTTTGAAAAGATTTTTCATACTTAGATTCATGCTTACTATCAGAGGCATCGCAGGCAATAACTTCTTCTAACTTAGCAATTTGATTCTTAAGCACAGAGTTAGAATTAACTAAAGCATGGTTATCATTTTTCAAATCAGATATGATTTTCTCATGTTCAGAAGAAGTTTCAGAGGCAGCAGAGAAATTCTTTTTCAACCTTTTATGCTTAGTCAAGAGAGAGTTATATTTATCCATAATTTCAGACAAAGCATCTTTAAGTTCAGAAGTTGAGAAAGAATCAAATACCTCATTTTCATCGTCAGAGTCTGGATCTCCTTCTGATTCTGAGTCAGAGTCAACAGCTTCCTTTGACTCTGCTCCTTTGTCTTTGACAATAGCCACGAGTCCTTGGACTTTACCATCAGAGTCAACATCCTCTGATTCTGATTCATCAAAAGTCACCATCAGACTTTTCTTTGGTTTGAAATGCTTCTTTGACTTTTCGTCCTTTGATGAACCTTTGTATTTGCTCTGCCTGTGCTTCCAGATGCAGTTGAGCTTTCTGGATATCAGAGTCAGCTCATCTTCATCAGAATCTTCAGAGGCTTCTTCAGATTCTTCTGCTTCTGCTTGGAGAGCCTTAGCCTTTTCAGATTTGGATTTCAAGGCTATAGACTTCTTCTTCTGATCCTGATGTTCAGCACGCTTTAGTTCATGACACTTCAGTATGCTTATGAGTTCTTCCAAACTCATCTGCTCAACATCTCTAGTTAGCTCCAAGGAAGTTATCAAAGGCATCCAGCTTTCAGGAAGACCTCTAAGGATCCTCATGACATGATCCGCAGTGGTGTAGCTGTTGCTGAGGGGTCTTATTCCAGCTACGAGCAACTGAAATCTGGAAAACATATCCTCAATGGATTCGTCAGGTTCCATTTGGAAGGATTCATACTGCTTGATTAGAGACAACGCTTTTGTCTCTTTCACTTTCTTGTTTCCTTCATGAGACATCTGCAAGGATTCAAAGATGCCCTTGGCGGAATCACGATCAGTAATTTTCTCATATTCTTCATATGAAATGGCACTTTGCAGAATAGATCTTGATCTGTGATGATCTCTGAATTCCTTCTTTTGATCTTCACTCATCTTCTTCCTTGGGATCTTTACACCATGTTCATCGACAGGAGGGGTGTAGCCATCAACAACAAAATCCCAAAGATCAGGATCAAAGCCAAGAAAGAAGCTTTTGATTCTGTCTTTCCAGAAATCAAATCTCTGACCATCAAAGATAGGTGGTCTTGCACTGTATTGATATTTGCTTGTAGTAGTGGTGGCATCCATGAGTTTTTCACACTGGCCCGGATCTACTGAACACTGTTAAGTGTGGTAATCAGAACTTGCGCTCTGATACCAATTGAAGGTGTGAAAAACGACTAGAAGGGGGGGGGGGTTGAATAGAGTTTTGAATATAAAAACTTTCCCTTTAAGATTTAAAGAAAATCTTTTCGGTTTCTCTGAGATAGATGGTGCAGCGGATAAAGATAGAGAGAAGAGAAAAGCACACAAGTATTTTATCCTGGTTCACTTGATAAATCCCTCAAGCTAATCCAGTCCACCCGTTAAGGTGATTTCTTCCTTCTTAGAATGAAGGCAATCCACTAATCAGATAATTGTTACAACTGCACTTGAAACCTACAAGTGACTAACAATACACTGACTTAGCTATCACTAAGATTCACTCTCTTAGTCTTCTCTAGGATCCGATCAACCTTGATCTCCTAAAGGAATCACCACTAAGATTCACTCTCTTAGTCTTCTCTAGGATCCGATCAACCTTGATCTCCTAAAGGAATCACCACTAAGATTCACTCTCTTAGTCTTCTTAAGGATACTGACCTACCCGGTCCCTTAAGGAAAATCAAACAACTGTTTGAGGTTGGTGTTTACAAAGGTTTGCTTCTAAATAAGCTGAGTGTAAACCAAATAAGAATAGATGAAGAAAGTAGAGGCTTGAATCTTCTCTTGTATTGCAGCTCTTTGTTTTCTCTCGCTCTTCTCGCTCTCTAGTCTTTCTTCTTTTCTTCAGCCTTTTATAGTCCAAGGTGCAAAGGATATTTCTGTTGAGAGAATATGACCGTTGGAGGGCATTTCTGGAACTTCCAGAACCTGCTGTGGCTGAACCTTGGTAGGTAGGCTTTTCAGAATAGTACACTGCTCTTGTACTTCTCGATAGAGACCTTTGCCTTTAACCATTGACTTCTGATCAGAGTTATGCTTCGTGTTGAAACTTGTGAAGCTTGGTGATCAGAGTCAGAGGGATGCTTGGATCCTCTGACCTTCGTAACTTCTGCTTCTGGACCTTCAGAGCTTCTGAACCTTCAGAGCCTCTGGTCCCTCAGAGCTTCTGGTCTTCAGATCTTCTGATCCTCAGATCTTCTGATCCTCTGATCTTCTGATCCTCTGATCTTCAGATCCTCTGATCCTCAGATCCTCTGATCTTCAGATCCTCTGATCTTCTGAACTTCTGACGAATATATCTTCTGGTGTCAGAATCAGAACCTGTTTGTCAAAACACTCAAGACAAACATTAGAGTATCATAGTTGTTCATCCACAAATAAATACTTGTTATCATCAAAACATAGAGTTGTACCACATGACCAAATCTTGATCTAACAATTTGGATTATATTGATTATATTGTGTCTTTCTATTACGCACTTGAATTGCTGACTATATTGAATATACCGTGCAATTGTGCGAATGAGTGAGGAACGTCAAGATAGTGGATAACGGGTAGTTATGCCAGACTCCTGACGAGTTTTGGATAAAGTTTGATGGGACGGACCGAGGTTCGTACCCTATTATTGTTTTATGGATCGAGACCTTCTCAAAGGAAAATTGAGTTTGAAAATGATATTGGAAAAACCCCATTTGAATTCACGTAAGAACTTGGGTTGTTCTGTCTAAGGCAAAAAGGGCTTTTAATGTGGCATTGTGCCCGGCCAGCTTACCTGGGAACTTCTCGGGCCATTACTTAGGTGATGATGGACCTTTGTTTTGAGACCTTCTTCAGGGAATCATTGGAATTATGGGATCTTTGAAACTAATAGGATTAGAGACGAAACTTAAACAATTTCATAATGAGCCTCCATAATGTATTAAACAACCTCAAAACCCTTAATATAATGATAAAAGACTCAGACGAAAGTTTAGGGCTTGAACATTAAGTTTTGAAAATGAGAAGTGTCGCCGGATCCAGGTTTCTAGGGAAACCATTGTGCGTTGGCACTTTGCTCGATGAGCAAGTTTTATTGGTTGGCCAATCCAAGGGATAAGCCGGGGAACTAGTCAGTTCTGAGTATGTTGATACTCTTTTGCTCGTTGAGCAGTTTGTTTGGCCATCGAGATGGTGAGCCATGGTAAGTTGAAAGGTCAGTGAGTGCGAGCTGCATTCTTTTGCTCGTTGAGCAGTTTGGTTGGCCATCGAGACGGTGAGCCCAAGTGACTAGGAAAGTTACCAAATGCGATTAGCACTTCCTTGTTTACCTTAGGGTATTGTAGAGACAATGCACTCTAGCTAGACACGCGTGCCTTGGTGAGGACGATTCGTTGTTTGGCTAACCATATTGCATTCATGCATACATTTCTTGGAAAGTGTGCTGCTTTCCGAAGGACGATCTCAGATCGGACTTCATAGGAGCGAGATGCTTCACAGGAGTGTGCTGCTTCACAGGAGCGTGCAGCTTCATAGGAGCGAGATGCTTCACGGGAGTGTGCTGCTTCACAGGAGCGTGCAGCTTCATAGGAGCGAGATGCTTCACAGGAGTGTGCTGCTTCACAGGAGCGAGATGCTTCATAAAAGCGAGATGCTTTAGCGGAGCGAGATGCTTGGCTTGTCCCATCCTTTGAGATGGTGACATTTTATCCGGATCATCTTTTGAGCATGACATAGCATTGGCATACCATGCACTTAACTATATTCGTTGATATATTGCTTATCGAGTTTTTGAGATATTGAATGTTGAATTGTTATTAGAAATCTGATAACATGTTATGTATATACCTTAGGGTAGACGATACAGAACTTATATGTATATATACAACCTATATATATATATGCCCCTTTATTCATCACATGTTGCTTGTATTATCTATTATATTCTGTAAGTTGACCCTAGCGCCTTGGCTTTGTGTGTATGGTTGTGTTTGGGCGGTCGGCCTGCTGCCAGACGTCCAACAGCTGATTCAAGATGGTTCGTCGTTCGGGGAGGATCCTGAGCGCAATGACTACTACTGAGCCTTCGACGTGGACCCGGACTTCATGCATGATCGGATGAGGGTCGATGTTAGGAGTGTATTATATGGGGGATTGTTTTCACAGCTCTGATTGTCATTTCTCATTTTGGGGCAGGGTAGGTCCCCGACTATTAGCTTTTGTGTGGTTCTCTTCCAGGAGGATTACAGGGAGTTAGTCGGGCATAGGAAGTCTTTCGAAGGCCGTTTGGGGCTGACTTATCTTCTTGAAAACTGTATTCATAAAACTCATGGCTCTGACCATGGGATGTACTTATTCGCCTGCGGGCACTATCCCCAATTACTTTGTGTTTATTATCTTTGGGATGAGTCTTCATTATGTTAAGTCTTCTATTTGAAAAGAAAACGAAAAAAATATTTACGCATTTTCCGCACTATTGATTTAAAGTCACTAAAGTGGCACCACCGAAATCGGGGTGTTACAGTTTACCTCTTAAAAACCTAGATGTAATCCTAGGGATGGATTGGTTATCCCACTACCGTTGTCTTTTGGACTGTAGTCGAAAGAAAGTGGTGTTCGCAGACTCGAATCTTTTCGAGTATCTTTCTACTAACTACATTAGTGCATCGTTGGGTGAGGGCACTCAAAAGTACACTTCATTGCTAAGTTTGGAGGGGAGGAAGGATTCGGATGTTCATGGCATTCCGGTGGTTCGAGACTTTGCTGATGTTTTTCCTGGAGATGTACCTGGACTACCGCCAGTACGCGATGTAGAGTTTGTGATCGACATTGTACCCGGAACCGGACCGATTTCGATTGCACCTTACCGTATGGCACCTGCAGAGCTAGTAGAGTTGAAATCTCAGTTGGAGGATCTTTCGGCAAAAGGATTCATTCGACCAAGTGTTTCACCGTGGGGAGCGCCAGTGCTTTTAGTCAAGAAGAAAGACGGAAAGTCGAGATTATGTGTGGACTATCGACAACTTAACAAGGCGACAGTCAAGAACAGATACCCGTTACCGAGGATAGATGATTTGATGGATCAATTACGAGAGGCTGCCGTATTTTCCAAGATAGACTTGAAGTCAGGCTATCATCACATCAGGGTGAAGACTGAGGATATACCGAAGACTGCTTTCAGAACACGCTACGGACACTACGAGTACCTAGTGATGCCGTTTGGAGTGACAAATGCAACTGCTGTTTTCATGGATTACATGAACCGCATCTTTCATGAATTCTTAGATCGGTTTGTGGTGGCGTTTATTGATGACATACTGATCTATTCGAAGGACGCGAAGGAACATGAAGGACATTTGCGCCAAGTTTTACAAGTGTTGAGAGTGAAAAAGCTGTATGCGAACCCTTCCAAATGTGAATTATGGCTGGAGGAAGTCAATTTCTTAGGCCATGTTATCTCAAGGGAAGGTATAGCTGTGGATCCAGCGAAAGTGGAGACTGTTTTGGCTTGGGAACAACCGAAGACAGTGATAGAGATCAGAAGTTTTGTAGGTTTAGCTGGATATTATAGACGCTTCATTGAGGGATTTGCCAAGATTGTTGGACCTTTGACTCAACTGACGAGGAAGGATCAACCTTTTGCATGGACTGAGGCGTGTGAATCAAGTTTTCAGACTTTGAAGGAACGTTTGACGACGTCACCTGTGCTTATTTTGCCACAACAGGAGGAACCTTATGAGGTCGACTGTGATGCTTCGCATCAAGGCTTGGGATGTGTACTGATGCAACATCGGAAGGTGGTGGCTTATGCTTCGAGACAGTTGAAGACTCACGAGAAGAACTACCCGACTCACGATTTGGAGTTAGCTGCCATTGTGTTTTCGCTTAAAATCTGGAGGCATTATCTCTATGGTTGTACTTTCATGATATTTAGCGATCACAAAAGTCTTAAATACTTGTTCGATCAGAAGGAGCTGAACATGAGACAACGAAGATGGATGGAGTTTATCAAGGACTACGAGTTTACGCTCCAATATCACCCTGGGAAGGCAAATGTAGTTGCTGATGCTTTGAGTAGGAAGATGCATGTCTCGTCAATGATGGTTAAAGAGCTAGAGTTGCTGGAACAATTTCGAGATATGAGTTTAGGTGTGACACCGTCTGAGGGAATGTTGAAGTTCGGAATGATCAGAATCGCCAGTGGACTGATGGGAGAGATTAGAGAGCAACAACTGCAAGATTCGTTTCTACTAGAGAAGAGGAACTTAGTAATTCAAGGGAAAGACCCGGAGTTCAAGATATGAACTGACAATATCCTACGATGCAAGGACAGGGTTTGTGTACCTAACAACCCAGAATTGAGAAGGCTAATCATGGATGAAGGACATAAGAGCAAATGGAGCATTCATCCTGGAATGACAACGATGTATCAAGACTTGAAACTGAATTTTTGGTGGCCGGGAATGAAGAAACAAGTGGCCGAGTATGTAGCTGCATGTTTGACTTGTCAGAAGGCTAAGGTAGAGCATCAACGACCTGCTGGTATGTTACAGAGTTTAGACGTGCCAGAATGGAAATGGGATAGCATATCCATGGATTTCGTGGTGGCTTTTCCAAGAACACAGAAGAGACACAATTCGATTTGGGTAATTGTGGATCGTTTAACCAAGTCAGCGCATTTTCTACCAGTGAGAACTACCTACAACGTGGAAAAGTTGGCTGAGATTTATGTGGCTGAGATTGTGAGACTACACGGAGTTCCGACGAGTATTGTGTCTGATCGGGATCCAAAGTTTACTTCGCACTTTTGGGGAGCTCTTCATGATGCGTTAGGAACCAAGCTGAGTTTGAGTTCGGCGTATCATCCACAAACTGATGGACAGATAGAGAGAACTATTCAGTCGTTAGAGGATCTACTACGTGCTTGTTTCTTAGACAACAGAGGAAGCTGGGATGATCTTCTGCCATTGATCGAATTCACCTACAACAATAGTTTTCATGCGAGCATTGGGATGGCACCGTATGAGGCATTGTATGGTCGAAAGTGTAGAACACCGTTGTGTTGGTATCAAGATGGGGAGAGTTTGTTGATTGGGCCAGAACTTATGCAACAGACGACTGAGAAGGTTAAGCAGATCAGAGAAAAGATGAGAGCTTCACAGAGCAGACAGAAGAGTTATGCTGATCAGAGACGCAGAACACTAGAGTTTGAAGAGGGCGATCATGTGTTTCTACGAGTTACTCAGACTACGGGAGTTGGGCGAGCTATTAAGTCAAGGAAGCTCACGCCAAAATTCATTGGACCTTACCAAATCACTCGACGTGTTGGACCAGTTGCGTATCAGATGGCGCTACCACCGTTTCTTTCCAACATTCACGATGTATTTCATGTGTCGCAGTTGAGGAAGTACATTTCAGACCCGACTCATGTAATCGAGCCAGACAACGTTGAACTGAAAGATGATTTGACTTTTGAGGCACCACCGATTAGCATTGGGGACAGAAGAGTGAAACAGCTGAGAGAGAAGCAGATTGCATTAGTGAAAGTGATATGGAACAACGATACGGGAGACGCTACATGGGAATTGGAAGACAAGATCAAGGAACTGTATCCCGGACTTTTCGCAGAACTCTAAGTTTCGAGGACGAAACTTTCTTTCTGGAGGGGAGTATTGTAAGACCTGGATTTACAGAACTAGTTATTTCCGACTCACGCGTAGAATCAATGTAAGCGTGACAGGAGTTCGCCGTTTGAGAAAGATTAATAAAGAAGAAAGTTCAGGAATTGTTTGAGGATTGTTTCATAGTCGTTTTAGGAGTTAGTGCGAGTCGTCTGCACACCTGCCTTATGGCGAGAGTGTCCAGAATAGGCTAATTTCGCTCTTAAAGCAACGTTTGAGTGAGATTTCAAATCCTTGGGAAAATAAGAAGTTCTCTTTATTTTTCCTTCGACCAGTGTTTCATTTCGGAACTCTGGACTGTACGCACGATAGGTTTCAATTCTCGGAAGTCCGACGACGCTATATTCTTTTCTTAAAAAACCCTAAATTCAACCACTGAATGAAGACTTTTTCTATTCGGAGCTTTTAACGAAGTTTCCATCCGCGTTGCCATATTTTTTTCGATGTATCCAATCTTTCTTCAGAACAAAGTTTTGTCATCCGACCTTCACAGCAAAAAGTAGTTTTTCGGGGCAGATTAACTTATACCGCTTTTGGATCGTTTTTCCCTAATTCTAGAGATTTGTTTTGAGTTCTGGAATTATGTCGCCAGAATCTCGCTTAGAATTCACCGATGAACGTGCTGCAAAAATCAGAATCGCGAAATATTCATTTTCCCGCGATTTCACCTTCCTATAAATAGTAAAAAAATCAAAATATCTCCCATAACTTCCATTTGAGGCCGCGAGCAAGGAGGAGAAAGGAGGAAGGAAGATTTTCGCTGAAACTTGACCGATCTTCGAGCTGTTTGTCCCTACTTCAAGGTATCGAGGTAACTAGCTTGATTCTTACCTCTGATCGTTATTTTTACTGCGTTTCTACATCTCTTTCTGTGCTCAAAGTTTCGAGCTTTTCGTAAAACTATCCATTTTTCTTGATTTTTCGCTTGGGATATCTTCTATACTTACCCAACAACCTAGAACACTCGCCGTTGTTCGCCGATTTTGATCGAGTTGTCAAGGATCTGAAAAACTGCTTAGAAAACCCATTTGTGCACATATCGAAACTTTAATGTCGAAAAGTCGCAATCCGACTTAGTGCCTTTAGGATTAGTTGCTACAAATGTCGTTAGGAACATCGCTATCAAATTTGTTTTCCGAAGTTTTAACTTTGAATTTTTGAGCTTTTATTTTGGACCAAAACAACCCTGAATAGCCGTATTTTGACCCGGTTGTCCGAAAATTTTTCCGACAGTTTCTTCACCCTAGTTTTACCCTAAAACTACCTTGTAATTAAATTAGATCGAAGAAAAAGAGCCGGAGCCTTTTTCCTCTTGTGGCCGAGAGCATGTTTGTGTGGGGGGGGAGTTTTTCGTTTGCCAAAACTTGTCCTTTCGTACTCGATTGTTGTATTCTGAAGCTTCGATGCTTTGTCTATCGTTAATTAGCTGTGTTGTGATCGAGCTAATCGATTTTGTTGGATTTCTGCTTTGTTTTCTCCGAGGTTCAGTTGAAGTAACTTTGGGTTTCTCAGAGCAATTGTGTGAAGAGAACCTAGACCACGAGGCTGGAGCAACTCGAGGTTAGGGCAACTTACCTATTAGCTAAGACTGCATGATAGGCATCGATAAATTCGACTTATGCTTTACTTTGATATTGATTATGATGATGAATTAATGTTATGATGTTTTCCATAACTTATGATATTGAGATGTTATTGAATTGTGCGTTTTGACGCGACTGCGGAGTGGGAAAATCATTGAACTGGTTATTTTGATCTTTCGGGTTGGGGAAACAACCCTAGGCGAGTCCAAACAGGGGGTTTGAGACTTAGCCATTCGTTTGTATACTCACACTTTCCCCGGGATTTACTTTTGGTGGGTTTTTGGAAAACTTAGAATGAATAGAATTTTGAAAACTAGAGACTTTAGGAAACTTAGACTTCGAGAATTAAACTCATAACTTGACTAATTCAATTCGAAACGTTTTCATTAACGAATAAACCATAGGGAATCTCAATGGGAAAATGATTGCGAAAGACGGGGAAAAGTCGACTTTGTCGTGGGTTTCGGAGAATTGGTGGACATCACGGGGGTGAGCCACGGTGATGAGTGAAAGTCACCGAGTACTTGGGTACTCTTGTTGTTGTAGTTGTGTTGTATTGACCGACACTAAACTCTTGGGTTTTGAAATTGGGTTTTGAGCTAAACACTTGCGTTGTGAGGACGAATCAATGTTTGGCTAATCATACTGCATCATGCATCATTCGAGGTTTGTACGATCGAAAGATTGGGCCTCGGTGAAGAACGGGAATGCTTCACGAAGGTTGGGGAATTGCCTTCATCGAAGAACACCTGGGTGTATCTTCGGCATAGCGGGCAGAGTGGCACGACCATTGATGGTTGGGGCTGATCCGACTATGCATGGGTTTGTAAGCGACACCCGAGCAGAGTTGGCGACACTAGGCCTGTGTCGTGCGGTCTCGTGGTGCCCATCCCAAACAACTATCCGGATCATATTGAATTGCATTTCACGCATACATTCACTCTGACTGGAATTGTATGCTGTTTGAATTATTGAAGCATTGTTAGAGCCAATAACATGCTAGGATTATTAATATATATATAAACATATATATATATACCCCAATCACATGTTGAGTGTATAATTACTTATTTCCGTGAGTTGACCCTAGCGCCTTGGCTTTGGTTTAATGTTTGTGTTTGGGCAGTCGGCCTGCTGCTAGATGTCGATGGCGGACTGGTTTTCGATGGTCTCTCCCTCGGGGGGGATCAGGTTTGAGTTGGTGGACCGTGATGCCCCCACCGCTTGGGTGATCGATGCCGTGGATCATCGAGCGACGTACCGGGGAAGGGTCATGGAGGACCGGACAGACGAGCGTGGACGTTTGACGAGGGGAGTGCTACGACACATGGAGCTGAGCTTTGATCTGCCGCCTTCAGTTCGCTGTGGACCAGGTACTGGTCAAGGACCACCTGCACCACCTCCGACTTCATCTTCTTCCGATGACGAGGACCCATCTGAGATCGAGGTTGATGTTGCTGCACCTGTTGCACCACCTCCTGCTACTGCTATCGATCCTACCGACGTGGCGTCGTCCTCGAGGCTCGTGGAGCCGAAGAGGGAGTCTGTTGTTCCATCTGCCTCACGTCGTTTTCCTTTTACTCCACTGCGCGGCTACCGTGTGGAACCCCTGGTTCGGGTCGTGGAGGAGGATGTTCTTACTGGAGAGGTGGATGTTGAGACGGGCTTGACTAGGACGGTGCGTAGGACAGTCAGGAGGGAGGTCGTGGACAGACACGGAGATGATTACGGTGGATTCCGACTCTGACTCCGACAACGATGTGGACAGCTACTCGCCGAGCGACGAGGGAGAGGAGGAGGAGCTATGAGCGGTACTGGGAGGGTAGGTTAGGCAGCATCATATTTTTTGTAGAGCTCTGATTCGTCTTACTTTTGGGACAGGGTAGGTTCCCGATGCATGGCTTTATGTGTGGTTCTCTTGATGAGGAATCACAGAGAGTCTGTCGGACTATAGGGGTCTTTTGTTTAGGCCATTTTGGAGCCGACTTTCCCTTGGATGACTGTACATAGAACTTTTTACTTACATTACTGGTTCTGTACCTATTTGCCTACGGGCACACTACTTTGGGGTCACTGCGAGTGCGCGTGACGTTGACGTGCAGCTGAGGCTGTACATGTATATATGTTTGTACATCGGTTAGTTTAGATGCTGGGTTATGTCTTTATTTTCTATCGCTTTAATTTTAAGGAATCAAACGAAAAAAAAAATTACCTGTTTTCCGCGTAAAGTTTATTTTTAGTTACTTAAGTGACACCTGGAAATCGGGGTGTTACAGATCTGAAGTCAAACTAGCTCTGATATGGACTCAGTCACTTGAAGTTCTGAAGATCCAGACGCTTTGACAACCCAGACACTCTGAAGGTTCAGATGTTCTGATGGTTTAGAAGACTCTGAAGATCCAGAAGCTGAAAAGTGGAGACTCTGAAGTCCAGAAGCAAGATGGCCTGAAGACCAAGTACTTCGCTCTGAGTTCAGAATCAGAAGATACAATGGTCAGAGGATCCATGCTTCCCTCTGACTCTGATCAACAAGCTTCACAAGTTCCAACATGAAGCATTCCTCTGATCAGAAGTCTACTAGGTTAAAGGTCAAGTCACTATCCAAAGTACAAAAGCAAATGTACTATCCTGACGACCTACCTAACATTCTCAGCCACAGCAGAAGCTGGAATTTCCAGAACTGCCCTCCAACGGTAGCATTCCCATGCAGCGTTCAAACCCTAATCCTTGGAGTATAAATAGAGGCTGAAGATTGAAAGATGCGGTTGGAAGAATCTCACACACGCAAGCTATATTCAAACCTTCTAAGCATTCTTTCATCTTGAATTCATTGTGTTTACTATTAGCTTTTCAGAAGCAATTTCTTTGTAAATATTCTTTCTTAAACAGTTGTTTAGTTACCTTTAGGAGATCAAGTTTGATTTGATCCTAGAGAAGACTAAGAGAGTGAATCTTAGTCTGAGCTAAGTCAGTGTATTGTTAGTCACTTGTAGGTTTCAAGTGCAGTTGTAACAAGTACCTGATTAGTGGATTGCCTTCATTCTAAGAAGGAAGAAATCACCTTAACGGGTGGACTGGATTAGCTTGAGTGATTCATCAAGTGAACCAGGATAAAATCCTTGTGTGCTTTTCTATCTCTTATCTTAAGCACTTTATTTGTTCTCGAAAGATTTTCCAAAATCTTTAAGGTGGAAGTTTTATTCTGAAAACGTTATTCAAACCCCCCCTTTCTACCGTTTTTCATACCTTCAATTGGTATCAGAGCGCAAGTTCTGATTACCACACCTAACACTGTTCAGTGATCCGGGCCGGTGTGAAAAACAAATGGCTACCACCAGTGAAACGCAAAAAGATGGTTACAATGAAAAGCCTCCAATGTTCGACGGTCAAAGGTTCGAATATTGGAAAGATAGAATTGAGAGTTTCTTTCTGGGCTTCGATGCAGATCTCTAGGATATTATTGTGGATGGCTATGAGCGTCCAGTTGATGAAGAAGGCAAGAAAATCTCCATATCAGAGATGAGTGCTGAACAAAAGAAGCTTTACTCACAACACCACAAAGCTAGAGCTATTCTTCTGAGTGTCATTTCCTATGAAGAGTACCAGAAGATTACAGATCGTGAGTTTGCCAAGGGCATCTTTGAATCCCTGAAGATGTCTCATGAAGGAAACAAGAAAGTCAAAGAATCAAAGGCGTTGTCTTTGATCCAGAAGTATGAGTCCTTCATCATGGAGCCCAACGAGTCCATAGAGGACATGTTTTCCAGGTTTCAGTTGCTAGTAGCTGGAATAAGACCTCTCAACAAAAGCAACACTACAAAAGATCATGTCATAAGGGTCATCAGAAGTCTTCCTGAAAGCTGGATGCCTCTAGTGACTTCAATAGAGCTTACAAGAGATGTTGAGCGTATGAGTTTAGAAGAACTTATCAGAATACTGAAATGTCATGAGCTGAAGCGCTCAGAGATGCAAGATCTGAGGAAGAAATCTATAGCCTTGAAATCCAAATCTAAGAAGGCTAAATCTGAGAAGTCAAAAGCTCTCCAAGCTGAAGCAGAAGAATCTGAAGAAGCATCAGAAGATTCTGATGAAGATGAGCTGACTTTGATTTCAAAAAGGCTCAACCGTGTCTGGAAGCACAGGCAGAGCAAGTACAAAGGCTCTGGAAAGGCCAAAGGAAAGTCTGAATCCTCAGGCCAGAAGAAGTCCTCAATTAAGGAAGTCACATGCTTTGAGTGCAAAGAATCAGGGCACTACAAAAGTGACTGTCCAAAACTGAAAAAGGACAAGAGGCCAAAGAAGCACTTCAAGACAAAGAAAAGTCTGATGGTGACTTTTGACGAATCAGAGTCAGAGGATGTTGACTCTGATGGTGAAGTTCAAGGACTCATGGCTATTGTCAAAGACAAAGGAGCAGAGTCAAAGGAAGCAGTTGGTACTGGTACTATTTGCATAGATAGTAGTCCATGCATTGATAATGTGTTATTGGTAGACGGCTTAACTCATAACTTATTGTCTATAAGTCAATTAGCTGACAAGGGTTATGATGTTATTTTCAATCAAAAGTCCTGCCGGGCTGTAAGTCAGATCGATGGCTCTGTTCTTTTTAACAGCAAGAGGAAGAACAACATTTATAAGATCAGATTATCTGAGTTGGAATCTCAGAATGTGAAGTGCCTTCTTTTTGTTAATGAAGAGCTGTGGGTATGGCATAGACGGTTAGGGCATGCCAGTATGAGAAAGGTTTCTCAGCTGAGTAAGCTCAACCTTGTTAGGGGCTTACCCACTCTGAAGTTCTCTTCAGACGCTCTTTGTGAAGCATGTCAGAAAGGCAAATTCACAAAAGTCCCTTTCAAGGAAAAGAATGTTGTATCAACCTCAAGGCCGTTGGAACTTTTGCATATCGACCTGTTTGGACCAGTGAAAACTGAGTCTATAGGTGGCAAGAGATATGAGATGGTCATTGTTGACGACTATAGCCGCTGGACATGGGTAAAATTTCTAACCCCCAAGGATGAGTCTCATGCTGTGTTCTCTACCTTCATAGCCCAAGTGCAAAACGAGAAGGCTTGTAGGATAGTGCGTGTCAGAAGTGACCATGGTGGAGAGTTTGAGAATGACAAGTTTGAGAGTCTGTTTGATTCCTATGGAATTGCACATGATTTCTCTTGTCCCAGAACTCCTCAACAAAATGGTGTTGTTGAGAGGAAGAACAGAACTCTTCAATTGATGGTTAGAACCATGCTCCAAGAAACTAGCATGGCTAAGCACTTTTGGGCAGAGGCAGTAAACACAGCGTGTTACATTCAGAACAGAATCTTTGTGAGACCAATTCTGAATAAGACTCCTTATGAATTGTGGAAGAACATAAAACCCAACATCTCTTATTTTCATCCTTTTGGTTGTGTCTGTTATGTTCTTAACACTAAGGATAGATTGCATATGTTTGATGCTAAATCGTCTAAATGTCTATTACTTGGTTACTCTGATAGATCTAAAGGTTTTAGATTTTATAATACTGATGCTAAAACAATTGAAGAATCTATACATGTTAGATTTGATGATAAGCTTGACTCTGATCAGTCAAAGCTAGTTGAGAAGTTTGCAGATTTAAGCATAAATGTTTCTGACAAAGGCAAAGCTCCAGAGGAAGTTGAGCCAGAGGAAGATGAACCAGAAGAAGCTGGTCCCTCTGATTCACAAGCTCAGAAGAAGAGCAGAATCACTGCGGCTCATCCTAAGGAATTGATTCTGGGCAACAAAGATGAACCAGTCAGAACCAGATCAGCCTTCAGACCCTCTGAAGAGACCTTGCTTAGTCTGAAAGGATTGGTGTCCTTAATTGAACCCAAGTCAATTGATGAAGCTCTTCAGGACAGGGACTAGATTCTGGCTATGGAAGAAGAACTGAATCAATTTTCAAAAAATGATGTTTGGAGCCTAGTGAAGAAACCTCAAAGTGTCCATGTAATTGGAACCAAATGGGTGTTGAGAAACAAGTTGAATGAGAAAGGTGATGTAGTCAGAAACAAGGCAAGGCTAGTTGCTCAAGGCTACAGTCAACAGGAAGGAATAAACTACACTGAAACATTTGCTCCAATAGCAAGACTAGAAGCAATCAGACTGCTGATCTCTTTCTCAGTGAATCACAACATAATTCTTCATCAGATGGATGTTAAGAGTGCCTTCCTAAATGGATACATATCAGAGGAAGTCTACGTTCATCAACCCCCAGGTTTTGAAGATGAGAAGAACCCAGACCATGTGTTCAAGTTGAAGAAATCTCTCTATGGTCTGAAGCAAGCTCCCAGAGCATGGTATGAGAGACTCAGCTCATTCCTTCTGGAGAATGAGTTTGTAAGGGGTAAAGTAGATACAACTCTCTTTTGCAAAACTTACAAAGATGATATCTTAATTGTGCAAATTTATGTTGATGATATTATATTTGGTTCTGCTAATCAATCTCTATGCAAAGAATTTTCTGAGATGATGCAGGCTGAATTTGAGATGAGTATGATGGGAGAACTCAAGTACTTTCTGGGAATACAAGTTGATCAAACACTAGAAGGAACATATATCCATCAGAGCAAATACACTAAAGAACTTCTGAAGAAGTTCAATATGCTGGAATCTACAGTTGCCAAGTCTCCAATGCATCCTACATGCATTATGGAGAAAGAAGATGCAAGTGGTAAAGTTTGTCAAAAGCTCTATCGTGGTATGATAGGATCACTTCTATACTTAACTGCATCTAGGCCAGATATATTGTTTAGTGTTCATTTATGTGCTCGTTTCCAATCAGATCCGAGGGAAACCCACTTAACTGCTAGTAAGAGGATCCTAAGATATCTGAAAGGTACCACTAACCTTGGCTTGATGTATAAGAAAACATCAGAGTATAAGCTTTCAGGTTACTGTGATGCTGGAGATAGAACAGAGAGAAAAAGCACTTCTGGAAATTGTCAATTTTTGGGAAGCAACTTAGTCTCATGGGCAAGCAAGAGGAAATCAACCATTGCACTATCTACTGCAGAGGTAGAATATATCTCAGCAGCAATTTGCAGCACTCAGATGCTCTGGATGAAACATCAGCTGGAGGATTATCAAATCCTTGAGAGCAATATCCCAATCTATTGTGATAACACTGCTGCAATTTCATTGAGTAAGAATCCTATCTTACACTCAAGGGCAAAACACATTGAGGTAAAGTATCACTTTATTCGAGACTATGTACAGAAGGGCGCACTTCTTCTGAAGTTTGTTGATACTGACCATCAATGGGCAGATATCTTTACAAAGACCTTAGCAGAGGATAGATTTAATTTCATTCTAAAAAATCTGAATATGGACTTTTGTCCAGCATGAAGATGGATCAGAACCTCTGACTATGATGCTTCTTTATCAGAAGATGTCTAGTTCAGAAGGTAACTCGATCAGAGTTTAAGTACCCATTGGTGCTGACTCTGAAGCTGAGATAGTAAACGTGTGTCAGTAATTCTGATACATAGTTCCTTGTGCCCGTGTTGACAGTCTGTCGTAATGAGTGTTGATGTGCTTCTCTCCCGTGTGATATGTGTATTAACTATTGCTATGATGTCTTTAATTTTTAACCGTTGATTTTAATTTGCTTTTTGATCAACAACGGTTATTTTCCAAAAACCCACTATACACACACGTTCTCCATCACTTCCGGATTTACTCTCTCTCTCCTCAGTTTTTCAAAATCCTTATCCCCACGATCTCTCTCTCTCTCTATTCATCCTTTTTCTCTCTACCCAAACCCAAACCTTCAACCGAATAAAAAATGGTGCAATCCAACAGAGGAGAAAGTGCTAAAGGAACCAGATTTCCAGTCATGGTAGTAGGTCAAGCTACTGGTCAAACGGGTCCTGAAACTCAAGGTCAAGTTCAAGCTCAAGGGAAGATGATCCCTATTGCAGAACGGGGTTGTGCCGTTCATTGTGTCTATGCTCCTGAAGAACTCAAGGTTCTTGCTGAATGGAGATTCGACCTGGACAACATAGCTGCTAATGGGTATGATCTTCGTCCTGAAGTTCGTGTTCAAGGCTGGGAAGAATACTTCAACAGGCTTCGAGGTCCAGTTTATGTCAAATTGGTCAAGGAATTCTGGAAACACACCGATTGTGATGACACACAGGTTGTCTCTTACATTGCTGGAAGAAGAATCATCATCACAGAGAAGTCAATTGTTGATCTTCTGGGTGCACATACTGGCACAGGGTATAGATTCCAACTGTCGGAATCAAAGGTGAAACCCAGGACAAAGGAAGAAACCAACAAGGCTCTCTACACAACATATAAGCCTGGCAAGAGCGACTACAAGGTGGTGGATCTCCATCCAAAGCTGAGGATATGGCACAAGATTCTTCTTCATTGCATTAATCAGCGGCCAAAGGGAAGTTCACCAGACTACATCAACTTTTGTCAAAAAGTGATGTTGTTCTTCATTCAGGATCATCAGAAGATCTGCCTTCCCTTCTTCCTGTTCTCTTACCTCAAAGAGTGCATCAGGAAATCCAGAACCACTGCCTCTCTGAAGTCTGCTATCAAGTACATTCCCTTTGGATGACTGCTTTCAGATCTATTCATTGAGAGCAGATTCGTAGAAGATCTGATTACTGCAGGATGCACAGAGGATCTGTCGACCATTGCCAGTGATGTCTTCACCTCTACATCTTTGAAGAAGATGGGGTTGATCAAGACAAAGGTTGCTCCTATTCATGAAGACACTTCTGATGAAATCAGACACAGAAGAGTCCCTCTGAATGATTTCCCTCTATGGTCCCAAGCAGATGATCCAACTGCCATCTTGTGCTACATTGATGATTTGAGGAAACAAGGGTACGAGATAGATGTGGATGAGTTCTTCAGAGAACTGCCACCAGCACCAGAGTATGATTCTCCTCCCAAGAGGAAAACTCACAGAAAAATCATCTTGGAGGAATCCCCTGAAGAGTCTGATCCCTCTGACGCTGCTCAGAAGAAGAAAAAGAAGGCTGACAAGCCTAAGAGGAAGCACGAGGAAACCACCAAGCCAGATGCTCCATCTGATGGTGATAATGATGATGCTCCTCCTCCTCCAAAGAAGAAAAAGAAGCAAGTGAGGATTATGGAGAAGCCAACCCGTGTGGAACCAGCTGCTGTTGTTATCTGAATGGAGACTTCTGCCAAAGTTACTCGGTCTGTTGTGCGATCATCAAGTAAGTCTGCTGTTATAGATACTGATGATGATTTAGATTCACTCGATGCACTCCCAATTTTTGCATTTGTTAATCGCACTGTCACCCCACTCGCTCCCATTCCAGAGTCCCAACCAGCTGACCAAACCTCTTCTCCTCCAAATTCACCTAGGTCTTCATTTTTCCAACCTTCCCAACAAGAAGCACCTCTTTGGAACATGCTTCAAACTCCAAGACCCTCTGAACCTACCTCACCCATAACCATCCAATACAACCCGCAAACCTCTAAACCCATCATCCTCGAACAATCTGAACTTGAACCCAGAACTTCTGATCACTCTATCCCTAGAGCATCATAACGTCCTGTTCACAGAACCACTGATACAGAATCCACAACACCCTGTCCCTCTGTATCTTTTCCCACTAATGTTGCTGACTCCTCACCCTCAAATAACTCTAAGTATGTTCGCAAATTTGTTCAAATTGCGAAAGAGAAAGAGTCTGCCATTCCTGAGTACTACCACACAGTACCTAGCCCAAGGAGATACCCTAGACCTAGACCAGAACGTCTAGTTGACCCAGGTCATCCTATCCAAGCTGACCCTCTGAATGCAGCAGACCCTTCAGCTCAACCCATTCAACCAGAACCAGAAAATTCAGTATCTAACCCTTCCTCAGTTAGATCACCAATCCCTCAGGTTGAAACCTCTGAGCCAAACCTTGAGACCCACACCTCAAATGTCCAAACCTTAGATGTTGGATCTCCTCAAGGTGCTTCTGAGGCCAATAGCAGCAATCACCCCACTTCTCCTGAAACCAATATGTCCATTGTTCCCTATACCTACCTCAAGCCAAACTCCCTTCTTGAGTGCATCAGTGTCTTTAATCATGAAGCATCACTGATGATTCGCAATGTGCAAGGTCACACTGACCTTAGTGAGAAGTCTGACTCTGTTGCCGAAGAATGGAATCGTCTGAGTGATTGGTTAATTGCTCAAGTTCCTCTTATGATGAGTCATCTCACCGAGGAAAGAGATTAGAGGAGTGAGGCTGCTAGGCAGCGGTTCAACAAGAGAGTGGCTCTACATGAACAACAGCTGAGAACTGAGTTACTTGAAGCTGTTAAGGAAGCCAGAAGAAAGAAAGAACAAGCAGAAGAAGCTGCACGTCAAGAGGCTGCACAGATTGAACATGCAAGGTTAGAAGCTGAACGACTGCAAGCTGAAGCTGAAGCTCTCAGATGTCAAGCTCTTGCACCAGTGCCTTTCACACATGCTGATTCTGATTCCACTCAAGCTCCTCACTCTGCTCAGGATGTTCCCTCTACCTCTACACAGCCAAGTTCTTCAAGACTTGATATTTTGGAACAACGTCTCAACTCTCATGAGACCATGCTGATGGATATGAATCGAGCTATTCAAGAACTTCTGCGTCGCTCTGAAAAGCCCTAGTTTTTAGGATCTCTTTCGTTTTTCTTTCTTAATTTATTTTACTTTTAATTTAAGTTATTTGCTTTAAGTGCTATATTTTGTTTACTCTTTATTTCTCATTGCATAATTTATGATATTTGGTTGCAATTTTTTTTATTCATATAACTCATAGTTATTACATCATACATTTTTTTCCTATCTAGAATGGAGGATCCTTCCTCATTCTTCTGCATTCTTGGCGCTGCTTCACTCTTTCCTTCTCCAGACGATCCAATGTATACTCTATGTGGCCGAGTTTGATGCTCAGCTCATCTCTCTCCAGACTATCTTCCATCGTCTTGAGTCTCTTCTCCACAGTTTCCTTCTCTTCCAGTAGATTAAGCTCCAGCTGGCAAAGCTCCTGAATCTCCTCCACGAAGCAGAGGAACTCTTTCAGATCTTTCTCCAACTCTGGATCAAGATCTTCTTCAAGCAGTGTCTTCGTCAGCTCTTGTATGGTCTTTGTACCATCAGGGTGCCTAATATTGAGGAACATATCTTCCTCAAAAGCCTTCCTTCTGAGCTCTTCTAATGCAATCCTGTACGATGCCATTTTCTTATTTGGAATTGATCGAGTTGTGAAGCTTACCCTCTTCTTAATCGCTTTATATAAGCTTCATTCTCTCCTTGGAAGTTATTGCTCCTACAGTTTCTCGAGGTTAAGTCCTTGGTAACTGAAGCTTCTCTTTACTCCCGTGGCCGGTGGTAAACGTTCTCACTCGCATTAACTACCTTCTTTAATTCACTTAATTCTCCTTCATGCATCGTTTATTTTTTAAAAAAACTTAGACCTTCTCTAAGGGGGAGTACCTTGTACTTCAAGCTAAGTTTTTCACACTCCATGCTTTTTGCTTATGACAAAAAGGGGGAGTACACCCAGTTTTTGATGTGTAAGCTGTGTTAGTGTGATTTATTTTTTCTTTTGGAGAATTTAAGAGTTCCACCTTTATGACCATAGATGTGTCACTGGGCAAATAGAAGGAATACATTTCACTTCTTCTGAAGTGATTCTATTTGACTCTGATACCACTTATTGTTGACTCTGAATACTTATGCGCTCTGATTATTTCATTTCATCTATGTCATGTATTTTCACTCTGAACTCTTATATTATTTAGCTCAGAATCTTGACATTTCTAACGTTTTCATTAAGTCTTAGATTCAGAGGGAGCTATGCTCAGAATCAAGCTGTGACTTGGATTCAGAATGAGCAAAATAAACTATTCACATCAGGATAAGTCTAATTCTATTTCTCTAAACTCTGAGTGAATTCAGTTTATTGTTTAAGAATTGTTCATCAAAATACTTGGTTTTGTCATCATCAAAAAGGGGGAGATTGTAAGATCAAGTTTTGATCGAGTAGTACAACTCTATGTTTGGATGATTACAAGTTAACATGTTAGTATGAACAATTATGGTACTCTAACGTGTCTTTTCTGAGTGTGCTATTTACAGGCTCTGACCTCAATTTCATCACACACAAATCAGAAGCACTGTGCTTAAAGAGTGTCCCAAGCAACGCTTTCGCAATCTCTATGTTCACTCTGAACAGTAGAAAAGCTTCAGAAGATCTGAAGTCAAACTAGCTCTGATATGGACTCAGTCACTTGAAGTTCTGAAGATCCAGACGCTCTAACAACCCAGACACTCTGAAGGTTCAGATGTTCTGATGGTGTAGAAGACTCTGAAGATCCAGAAGCTGAAAGGTGGAGACTCTGAAGTCCAGAAGCAAGATGGCTCTGAAGACCAAGTACTTCGCTCTGAGTTCAGAATCAGAAGATACAATGGTCAGAGGATCCATGCTTCCCTCTGACTCTGATCAACAAGCTTCACAAGTTCCAACATGAAGCATTCCTCTGATCAGAAGTCTACTAGGTTAAAGGTCAAGTCACTATCCAAAGTACAAAAGCAAATGTACTATCCTGACGACCTACCTAACATTCTCAGCCACAGCAGAAGCTGGAATTTCCAGAACAGCCCTCCAACGGTAGCATTCCCATGCAGCGTTCAAACCCTAATCCTTGCAGTATAAATAGAGGCTGAAGATTGAAAGATGCGGTTGGAAGAATCTTACACGCGCAAGCTATATTCAAACCTTCTAAGCATTTTTTCATCTTGAATTCTTTGTGTTTACTATTAGCTTTTCAGAAGCAATTTCTTTGTAAACATTCTTTCTTAAACAGTTGTTTAGTTACCTTTAGGAGATCAAGTTTGATCGGATCCTAGAGAAGACTAAGAGAGTGAATCTTAGTGTGAGCTAAGTCAGTGTATTGTTAGTCACTTGTAGGTTTCAAGTGCAGTTGTAACAAGTACCTGATTAGTGGATTGCCTTCATTCTAAGAAGGAAGAAATCACCTTAACGGGTGGACTGGATTAGCTTGAGTGATTCATCAAGTGAACCAGGATAAAATCCTTGTGTGCTTTTCTATCTCTTATCTTAAGCACTTTATTTGTTCTCGAAAGATTTGCCAAAATCTTTAAGGTGTAAGTTTTATTCTGAAAACGTTATTCAAACCCCCCCCTTTCTACCGTTTTTCATACCTTCAATCAAGGCCAACGCCTTTGACTCCTTCACCTTCTTGTTTCCTTCATGGGTCATCTTCAAGGAATCAAAGATACCCTTAGCATACTCACGATCTGTGATCTTTTGATATTCTTCATAAGAAATAGCACTGAGAAGAATAGTTCTAGCTTTATGATGCAGTGAGTAAAGCTTCTTCTGCTCTGCAGTCATCTCTGTTCTGGAGATCTTCTTGTCATCCCCATCAACTGGACGCTCATAGCCATCCACTATAATATCCCAGAGATCTGCATCAAAGCCCAGAAAAAAGCTTTCAATCCTGTCTTTCCAGTACTCAAATCTTTGCCCATCAAACATAAGAGGCTTTGCACTGTAGACATCTTTTTGCGCTTCAATGGTGGCAGCCATTTTAGTTTTTCACACCAGTCCGAATCACTAAACACTGTTAGGTGTGGTAATCAGAACCAGGCTCTGATACCAATTGAAGGTATGAAAAACGATAGAAAGGGGGGGGGTTGAATAGCGTTTTAAGACTAAAACTCGATCCACTTGAGATTTAATCAAATATCTTCAACCACCAAAGATAAAAGTGCTAAGATAAGAGTTAAGAAAAACACACAATGATTTTATCCTGGTTCACTTGATAAATCCCTCAAGCTAATCCAATCCACCCATTAAGGTGATTTCTTCCTTCTTAGAATGAAGGCAATCCACTAATCAGAGTTTGTTACAACTGCACTTGCTACCTGCAAAGTGACTAACAATACACTGACTTAGCTATCACTAAGATTCACTCTCTTAGTCTTCTCTAGGATCCGACCAACCTTGGTCTCCTAAAGGAAAATCAAACAACTGTTTGAAGGTTTGGGTTTACAAAGAAATGCTTCTTAGAAAGCTAATAGTAAACACAATTAATACAATGTGAAGAAAGAATGCTTTTAGAGAATATTTGATCTTTGCGTGAGCTTCTACAAAGTTTCTTCTAACCAGCATCTTTCATTTTCAGTCTCTTTATATACTCCAATGAATTATGTTTGGAAGTTTGCATGGAATGCTACCCTTGGAGGGCAGATCTGGGTTTTCCAGGTTCTGCTGTGGCTGAATCTGTTAGGTAAGGTCGTCAGGAATGGTATAATTGCTTTTGTACTTTGGATAGTGACATGACCTTTATCCTTGTTGACTTTTGATCAGAGAGATGCTTCATATTTGAACTTGTGAAGCTTGGTGATCAGAGTCAGAAGGAAGCTTGGATCCTCTGACCTGTGTACCTTCTGCTTCTGGACTCAGAGGAGAAGTACTTGGTCTTTAGAGCCAGCATATTCTTGGACTTCAGCATCTTCACTACTCAGCTTCTGGACCTTCAGAGCTTCTGGACCTTCAGAGCTTCTGATCCTTCAGAGCGTCTGATCCTTCAGAGCTTCTAGTGAACTGAATCCATATCAGAGCTTTATAATCTTCAGATCTTCTGAAGCTTGATCTACTGTTCAGATGAACATAGTACGTGCGAAAGCGTTGCAGAGGTTACTCTTTGAGCATTGTACTTCTGAATTATGTGAAATACAGCCAGAGTCATGGCCTGTCATTAGAACACTTAGAAAACAACGTTAGAGTACCATAATTGTTCATACATAATAGTTAACATGTAATCATCAAAACATAGAGTTGTACTATTAGATCAAAACTTGATTTTACAACAAGGACCTAAGGAGAGTCCAATACTCATTTATTCGTATTATTCTCCCATCATGGTTGACGACCTCTCCTCTCTTACCTTAGTTCCTTAATAATTATCGTCTCTGTCAATCCCCATGTGTTTCCTCTGCATAGAATTATAGTTACAATTCACTTAGTCTACAACTTCATGAAAAAATGATTTTCTTATTACTTTTCGTTAATCTTTATTACTTAATCTCTTTATTCTAATGTCCCAATAATCATTTCATCTTACTTAGGCTTCAAAATCTATTGTATATGAATAACGCAACCATTCTTAATTTAATTCAGTAAATTTAGTTGGGTCTAACATACTTGGGTCAATTCTTCACTTTAGTTCCTTCTTGCTTAAACGTTTCACCATCAATTTCATATTAGTTTAGATTAGCATTTCACCATTGAAATTTTCTAGAAATTGTCCATTTAATTGGCCTAGTTAACTACTAATTTTTCTCTAAATTAAGATTAGCAAAAAACTAACAAAATACGCATCATTTTGACATAATAATAATCTGTACAATTTAAAACTCAATTTAAAATATTATTCTAGACCATGATTGTCATGTAAATCACCATTTTTAGGCCATTAAAACTTTAATTCCAATCATTCATAAAACATTCAGAACTTAATTTGTTCCTTATTATTTTAAAGTTAAATTCATGCTTAGTTTATCTTAAAATGAAAATTCACCAAAGGCAGCGCATAAGGAAGCAAGTTCCTCCAAGAATGTTAGCCATGGGGGCCATGAGAGGTGAAACTTGATTCCCTCTGCTATGACTTGTTCTTTCTTGTCCAGATCTTTCCCTCATCACCAAAACATAAGGGAAATAGTTACAACAACCCATAAACACGTAAGATTAGTTCATGATGTTCAAAATCATTATTTATGTCCATAACTTTTTTCAATTGGAAATTCATGTATTAAGGGCTGTAAATTATGTTTTTCATGGTTAGAATCATTAAAAAAAGGAGGGAAAACTATGGAAATGGTCCCTGATGTTTGAGCGAGCGCTGGTTTTGGTCCCTTCCCGGAGTAACTTCCGGAAATGGTCCCTCCGGTGGCCAAAACCACCGCGCCTGAGTTTTGCACCGGCCACCATGCACACATGGCCACGCCACGTCAATTAATGAGATGACGTGGCATTTTTTTTTGTTTTAAAATAAAAAAACTAAAAAAACCTTAAATTAACTAAATTTAAACCTAATCTAAACAAAATCCTAATCCTAATAATCCATCCCTTATCTATTCTGACCCACCCATTATCCATCCCTTGTCCCTTACCTTCTTCGAACGAACTGCGACTGAGCTTTGGTTGTGACGGTGGCTGCGACTGAGTTTTGGTTGTGACGGTGGCTGCGACTGGTGCATGTGAGAGAACGACGAGACTGTTGCGCCTAAAAGGTTGGTCCCTTTCTTCCTTTGTTTTCGAAACCACCGCGCCTAATGAGTGGATTCCATTTCGAAAATACTCCCTTTCTATTTTGGGTTTTCATCTCAAAATGTTGATTCACTGCTTAGGGTTCTTCACTTTAGGGTTTTTCAATGATTCAACATCAGTGGTAGTAAAGACATAATTTATTGGAATTTTTGCTTATGTTGTTGCAGGATATGGCATTCACAGTTGTTGTGCACCATTCTGAGTTGTTTTCTTCGGACCCACACCCTCATTACAGAGAGGGACGAGTGACAACCGTTACTGATGTTGATCTGGAGAAGTGGGGTTACCTTGAATGTATTGATATTGTTGAGAATATGGGGTATAGAGAAGGCAAGTTCAAGCTATGGTGGAGGACACAAGATGATGCCATTGCTCGCAAATTTCGCCCTTTGTTGACCGATAATGATGCTATGGTGCTGGGCACATATGCAGTTGACAATAGAGGGTTAGCCCACATGTTTGTGGAGCATGATGATGATGAGCTGACTATTACGCCATATGCCACCCAACCAACCAAGAACCCTGAAAAACCCTGTAAGCCTCCATCTCAGAAGCCTCCATCTCAGAAGCGTCCATCTCAGAAGGTAGGTCCATTTTCTCTTCCACCAAAGAAGGATGGTCCACGTATGCTGTTACCAAAGCAGGATGGTCCACGTATGATGTTACCAAAGAAGGATGGTCCACGTATGATGTTACCAAAGAATTTTGTTCCACCAAAGAAGGCTACTCCAGCCAAGAGACCTGCTACACAGCCTCTTAGAAGGTCAAATAGAGTGCAATGGCTTGGGAGAGAAAAAAAGAAAAATAGCCAGCCTGCATTTGTGGTGTTGTCTAGTGATGAAGAAGACATTGGTGCTGAAAGTAAAGTGGTTCCTAATGGTCAAGGTGGACTAGGAATGGTTGGTCAACCTAATGAGGCTATAAGGGTGGTCAGAGTCAAGTTATTAATGAGGCTATAAGGGTGCAGCAGCTTGGTGAAGAATTGGGGCAACCTAATGTTGCAGGTTTGACTCTCTTTTCTTTTCAATTGTCAATTTCCTACATCCCTTAATTATAAGTCATACAATTCCCTTCCCTAAATTATGTGTCATTATTTGAAGTGCAAGTTGATGATCAAGTCCCTGAGAACATGCTTAGTGGTGACATGCTATGTGGTGATAAATTTGAAGTTGTTAATGAAGCTGTGGGGGTGCAGCAGCAAGAAAGTAATGTTGCAGGTGTGATATTTACTTCCTTTGAATTGTGAATTTAAATTGGGGCTGGATTGTGAATTGTGAATTTCAATATCTAACTGAGAGTTTTTATTTTAAGTGCAAGGTGATGATCAAGTACCTGATAACATCCCACATGTTGAGCAAGGTGGACAAGAAGAAGAGGACATTGATTTTGGTTATGCGTCTGAGACTGATGGGGAGGATTCTGTGCAGGATATTCACTTTAGTGATTCTGAGGAAGAGAGGGCAGAAAACAAGGATGATGGCTTTCAGAATAACAATATTGGCATTGTTGAGTCTTTGTTGAATGAACAGCTGAGGAAGATGCAGGGAGGGACATATGAAATTGCTGGGAGTGGGCCTAGTGTGATCCTTGGTGATGCTGATGGTGGAACCGGTGTACACAGTGACCATGAAATGGAGAATGCCTATGATTCTGAGGACCTTGGTAGTGTGTCTGGCAGTGATGACGATGATATGCTACAGGAGAACAGAAATTTCACATAGTTTCACGAGGAAGACATGAGGGAGGATTTCAAGTTCCAGCTTGGGATGGAATTCAGATTATTGAAAAAATTTAAAGATGCTGTCAGGGACCATACTGTGCTGAATGGTAGGCAGATAAGGACTGTGAAGAATGATGGCATTAGGTACAGGATCAAGTGTAGGAGAGAAGATTGTGCTTTCGTCATGCTTTGTAGTAAAGTTGGTGGAAAGGCAACTTTTAGTATCAAAACAATGATAGGACCACATACCTGTCCTAGAGTGTTCAATAACAAGTCTGCATCAAGTAAGTGGGTTGCTAAGAAGTTGACTGAGAAGGTAAGGAATTCAAGGAAGCTCAGGCTGACTGATGTGCAAGATGAGGTCAAGGTGGCATTTTGTGCTGGAATCACAAGATGGAGAGCCTGGAAGGGAAGACAGATGGCCATGGAGATTGTAGAGGGAGATGCTAGTAGACAGTATCATCTTCTGTATCGCTTTAGTGCAGAGCTTATTAGTAAGTCCAGAGGAAACACATGTAAGATTGGCATTGAAAGGTTTCCTGGAGCCTTACATCCTAGGTTTCAGAGATTTTACATGTGTTTGGAGGGTTGCAAGAAGGGGTTTGTTGAAGGGTGCAGGCCATTTATAGGGTTGGATGGTTGCCATTTGAAGACACAGTTTGGGGGAATCTTACTGTGTGCTGTGGCCAGGGACCCCAATGATCAGTATTTCCCTTTGGCTTTTGCAGTTGTTGAATCAGAATGCAAGGAGAGCTGGAGATGGTTCCTTGAAATTTTATTAGATGACATTGGGGCAGATAGGAGGTGGATATTCATTTCTGATCAACAGAAGGTAAAATGTCAATTTCACTAACTGTCCATTTCACTAATTTCCTTGTTGAACCCATTTATGAAGTGTCCTAAATTTTGCAGGGTTTGCTAACTGTTTTTGATGACCTCATGGGAGGAGTAGAACACAGATTCTGTCTTAGGCATCTGTATGCCAACTTTAAAAAGAAGTTTGGAGGAGGGGTAGTCATAAGGAACCTCATGATGGCTGCTGCAAAGGCAACCTATCACCAGCTATGGACTGAAAAGATGATGGAGTTGCAGGCATTGCATCCAGAAGCATACACTTGGCTGATGCAGATTCCTACAAGGGCTTGGTGCAAGCATGCATTCACATTTTATCCAAAATGTGATGTGTTGATGAATAATCTGTCGGAGTCATTTAATGCTACCATATTGTTGGCCAGGGATAAGCCAGTTTTGACAATGGTGGGTTGGATCAGAAGTTACATTATGGGGAGGTTTGCTACAATGAATGAAAAGTTGGAGAAGTATAAGGGGGAAGTCATGCCAAAGCCATTGAAAAGATTGGAGCATGAGATTGAAATGGTGAGATACTGGGTTGCTACACGTTGTGGTGAAGACAAGTATGAGGTCAAGCACATGGTCAGCCAAGACCAGTTTGTTGTTAATCTGGCTGAGCACACTTGCAGTTGTAACTTCTGGGAATTGGTGGGGATCCCCTGTAGGCACACAGTTGCTGCCATTTCACACAGTTCACAAAGGCCAGAAGACTTTGTCCATCCATACTACAGGAGGGAAGCCTATATGGCAACTTATGGCCATGTCATCACACCCATTAATGGTCAAAAACTTTGGCCAACAACCAATGATCCTTACATCCTGCCTCCTTTGTACAAGAGAGCCCCAGGGAGACCTAAGAAGCTAAGGAGGAGAGATCCACATGAAGACACAACTGACAATCAGACAAGGTTACGCAGAGGTGTGGCCAGGAATAAATGCAGTAGGTGTGGGCAGTTTGGGCATAATTCAAGAAGCTGCAGGAATCCAGTGGTCTCCCCTGATTCCCATGTCCCTGAAAGTAGCAATCAGGCTGCTGCTAGACCTAGAAGACAATCTGCTGACAGGGTAAAATTACCAACTCTCCTTCTATCTTTTTTACATACAATCATGAAAGGATAAACTAATTCAATCATCTTTGTGTTTTACCTGCATACAGGTCAATGCTAACAGTGAAAACACTGTTGTTGAGGGAGATGCAAGTGGTAGTCAAGTGCTTGATCCTACTCAGATAAATTCCAATGTAAGTAACCTGCACAGATCTATCCATTATCATTGAAGTTCCATTTTTTGTTGTACAATTAATTGAGTTGTAGCCTTGTGTGCAGGTGAGAAAGAATAAAAGGGGAGCTTCTAAGAAAAATACCCCTGCCCCTGCTGAAGAACAATCTCAGATTGTATAAATCTTGCCCAGATCTAAATTTACATAGACATACCTTTGAGCTGTTGTTATGGAGCTTTGATATTCTTATTCTTGAATGCAGGCAAGTATCACACAGGATCAAGGTACTGATGCTGCTGAAGCTTCTGGACAAGTCAAGAGGACTAAAAGAGGTAGAGGACCTTCAAAGAACAAAACCTCAACCCCTGCTCAAGACCAAACTCAAAGGGTAATAATTCTACTCAGATCTATAATGTTTGTTGGGATACATACCTCTCTTCTGAGCTTCTGCATCCTTAAATTTTCATTTTCTTTTATGTAGCTTAGTGTCACAGAACAAGCTTCTGAGCCAGCCTGGGTGGAGGGCCTTGCTGCAAACAATCTTGGTAGTCAAGTCGATGTTGAACGTGTCACACAAGCTGCTGCTGAAGGTTCTGGTCAGAGAGGAAAAAAACACCTCAAGAAAGGAAAAAGAGTTGCTGATAGTTAGAGAGAAGGAGTAGATCTAGAGTCTTTAAATGGTTGTAATAGTTTAATCCTGCACATGGGGTGCATTTTTTGATATACTTTATGTATTGTGGACCACTTAGGCCATGACCATTTCCCTTTCTTTAATGCTTGTTGTTGTTGTTTGATAGTGGCTGGACCACAAACAAGGATCATTGAGATTGTAATTTCCATGGATTATTCATGTGCTTTTGTTGACAATATTAACCAAGTGGATCATTTCCCTTCACTTCTGAATTTTGCCAGTACATGAATAGTTGAGATTCTCAATTTTGTTATATGTCTATTCTATTTTGTCAGTGCAAGAATCTTTCACTTTTGTGCTGTCTTTTACTAGAACCAAAAGCAAAGCAAGAAAAAAAGGAGATATGTAAGATAATTGTAAACAAAAGTCTCATACATTAATGAAAACAGAGATACATTTAGGTTGTATCCAACAACCAACTTCAATTCCTTTCAATTTTTCATCATCCTTCAATATTACATCCCTGACTTTCAACTACCTACACAACAACATTAAGTTTTCCTGACATAAACACAAACCAAAACCATGACAGAATACCACAAACAATAGCCATATTCTTCTTCATCATTTCATACTCAAGCTTCCTCTGAACCTTATCATTCTTCCTCCTCAAATCCTCTAAGTTCATCTTACACTCCTTCAAGGTCTTCTTGGTCTCTTCCAGTTTATTCTTCATCACATCCAATTCACGCAATGTTCTGGTCAGTTCAACTACAGCTCTGGTATTTGCTCCTTCAAACGCATATTCATCATCCCACAAAAAAAACCCACACTCAGGTGGTGACTGCAAATGAAATCGAGAAAAGTGTCAACAAGGAACAATACTATGCAAGTGTTAAACGATGATTGATTACATACCTTCCAAATACTGCACCTCCAGAACTTCCTTCCTGGGTTCGCGTCACTGTGGGAGGTCAAGTAAAGAACCCTTTCTCCACAGTCACAGAATCCACGACGCATAACGGCAGCAGCGGAAGAACGACCACCGGAAGCGGAGGCGGAACCAGAACCAGAAGATGTAGCCTTACCCATCATGTCAGATTCGTGGAGGATGAAGATAAAGGGTCGAATGTGATGATGATGCACGATTAGCACACACAATGATAAATGTGATGATGAAGATGCTGGGATGATGAAGAGAGAAGCTCGGATTTGGGGAAAACTCAGAACCCTAAGACATGAATTGAGGATTTGGGAATTCAGATGTTAAGTAGCATGAATTTAGGTTTACATTTGGTGTACTTGGATTAGGATATTAGATTAGGTTTAAATTTAGTTAATTTAAGGTTTTTTAGTTTTTTTATTTTAAAACAAAAAAAATGCCACGTCATCTCATTAATTGACGTGGCGTGGCCATGTGTGCATGGTGGCCGGTGTAAAACTCAGGCGCGGTGGTTTTGGCCACCGGAGGGACCATTTCTGGAAGTTACTCCGGGAAGGGACCAAAACCAGCGCTCGCTCAAACATCAGGGACCATTTCCATAGTTTTCCCTTAAAAAAACCTCAAAAATAGGTTATGGAAGTGAAAGAACCTCAAAATCTCAAATCTGGAAATTTCCAGAAACTGACTCGCCATACAAGATGAAGATGCGGCTGCAGCAGCGGAGTTCCTCGCCGGAGATGAATGTAGCACGAATTTAGATTCTCTTTCCTTCCATAAGAATACCGGTTTTTGAATCGTCTCAATCGGAGTTCGGACGAGGGAGAAAAACACGTTGTAAGTTGATGATTCTCGCCGGAAAACTGGACAGCACGGTGGCAATGAAGAACACGACGAACAACTTGAATAATGAGCCAAGAAACAACCCAAATCAACCCAGAATATTGTGTAAATTTCCATAATGGATATTTAGGCTTCCAGGAACATGATGGTGGTGGTTTCAGAGTGATTTGAGAAGGTTTCAAATGAAGGATACATGTTGAAGATGAAGAACATGTTGAAGGGGAAAAGCCCAGAACTAATGCTATCGTGCCTAGAACCTCACCAAACTTCTCCATAATTTATCCTTAAAAACCCAGAAACATAATTGAAGTGGTTTAGTAGAAAATGGAAGAGTATTTCGTGAAGAACAAAATGGAGCAAATGAAGAACAAGTTGAAGATTTGTAAGGAAAATTGGGAGCCTCTCTCTCTGATTTCTGAAGCTAGGTTGAGTCTGAGGTGTGGTGTGACCTCAGGGCTGCAGAATGGTCGAATTTATAGGCCAAGGGTTGAAGAAATTTGAAGGACAAGGGGCCTAGAAAGTGCATGCACAATTTCTTGGACTTGTCTCTTCACCATGAGGACAAGTGTTCTAATCCATGCACTAATTAATCAAGTCTATGAATTAGCCAAATTGTGTGTGAACGTGGTTTGGGTTTTTCATCATTTGTTAAAATATTTTATTTGATTTGATTTTTCTTCAATTTAATTTCTAACAATCAAGCACTAACATGTTCAAAACCTTGACCTTAAGATAATCATTTTCTTCATAAAAATATTTTCTTCCTCCCTTAAATTTTTAAATCATCTTATTTTATGATAATAATAATAATAATAATAATAATAATAATAATAATAATAATAATAATAATAATAATATTCACACATCAATTTAGTAGGAGAAAAATGGGATGTTACATACATTAGTGATGAAGAACAAGATGTGCGGAAAGATTGTTGACTAATGAAAAACACTTTGATCTTTCAAAATTTCGGGAGTAGAGATTTTTTTATAGGAAAATGTTAGTTGTTAATTGTTAGTAAATTAGTTCCTTCCCCAGGGTATGAACCCTGACCTTTCACTCATCAATACCCTTCATTTCCCTTAGCTCGCCAAATGAGCTACTGTAAGACCCTGAATTTTATTATTATTATTATAATTATTATTATTATTTAGAAATAAATAATAAGTGAGGAGTTTTAGTGATGTGGAGATATGATTTTGATTTGTTGTGAGTTAGTTGCAACAAATTGAGAGAAGATATTTATGTTTTAATAAAAAAATTGAGTTTCTTTTATTAAAAAGGGATTTAAATTGATTGATTTTAGTTTTTTTTAGAAGATAAGGGTTTTATCTTTTTTTTTTTTTTTAAATCCTAAGAGATATGATAAGATTTTGTTTTCAAAAATAAAGATTGAGTTGTTTGAGTATCCGTCCGTAACTTTGTATGAATTTTTAAGAGGTCTTAACGACCTTTTATGGAGAAGTTTCCTTCAGGAGAGTTGTAGTTCTCTGAGTTATCTAAATTCTCCAAGTGGTTTCAGGTCATTCCGATATCGGTACACTACAAAAAAAAAGTTATTTAGCGGGGGTTTTGTTTGCATTTAGTGGTGGTTTTCAACCCCCGTGAGTTACTTAGCGGGGGTTTTCAACCCCCGCGAGTTACTTAGCGGGGGTTTTGTTTGCATTTAGCGGGCGTTTTTCAGCAAACCCTGGTACCTGCATATGAATTTAGCGGGGGTTTTAAACCTCCCTTATCCGCAAGCTTTTTCTAACGGGAGTTTTCAACCTCCCTTAAATGCAAGAGATTATTTACACTATTTCTATGTCATTAGGGACCTCTAGCATCTCTAGATAATTGATCATCCCTCATGAGAATTGAAACATAAAGTGGTCTAGAAGTCTACTTACTTACTTCTAGGAAAAGCCCGCAAGCTTCATGATAGACAACCAACTTAACTAACAGTAAAAGCTACTATAAAGCATAGGCATGTAATGGATTCTTCACAAAATATGTGCTGATTTGTTTGTCATTGTTTAGGCAAGTATGAGGATAAAGTTAAATTTTCCCCACTAAGTTCAAAGGTAACCTAGACTACTGCATTGCAAGAAAAAGGACAAGTATGAAAATCCAGACAAAAGGATTGTAACACCCCGATTTCGGTGGCGTCACTTTAGTAACCAAAAAGAAAGTTTAAGCGGAAAAACGTGAATATATTTTTTTTTCGATAATAGAACCAAAGACTGAAAGAAATAAACTCCCAACAAAAGATAACAGAACTAATGTATAATATAAATACAGCCCCCGCTGTAAGTAGCAAGCCATGTCACGAGTAAACCTCCAGTGACGGGAAGTAACAGAAAGTAGCGCCCGTAGGCAAAAGGTACAATCCAAAAGAAAGGTCAAGTGTCCGCAACACTATACCTCAAAAAATGAGAATAAGGCGGCCCAAACGGCCTAAAACAAGACCTCCTAGCCCAACCAACTCTCTGTGATCCCCGTAGAGGAACCACACAAAAAGCTATAGGCGGGAAACTACCCTGTCCCCAAAGAAACAATGACGGTCAGAGCTACGACCCTACTCCTACACTAATCCTATCTCGAGGAGATCACACTAACACTCAATCCTACATGCTAGCGTGATCGTCGTCCGAATCTGAATCCAGAACGACCAAGTCTATGTACACCTTCCGTCCTCCTCTTGCTACCGCGATGCGCTCTTGTTCCGGCATCTCGAACCTAGTCCCCCCGAAGGGTGAACCATCGTGATTCAGTCCGCCATGGACATCAGACAAAGTGCGTAGTCCGCCAAAGCACACACAGAAGACGCGAGGGTCAACTCCAAAGAATTATGTAAATAATAAATCCAATAGGTAAAGATAAGGAGTAGCCACTTAGGCTTATAAGTTAGAGATAGCATCCTAGGGTTGTATATTTCACAATGAATATAAACGATAATAATGACAATTAACATGCATCAAATAGAATTAACAATTATCAATCACACTCAGCAACTAAGTCAGTATGCATGTTGCATGAAATGCAGATGCCGGTTAACCAAATGCATTCCGGAACGGATGGGCACTAACAAGTCAATCCTAGCACCAGCAACGGTGGGACCATTTCCGCTCGCGTGTCTCTTACACCACACAAAGTGTAGTCAGATCAGCAGTGAACCCGAAGGTCTGCCATTTCCGTCTGCTACTAAGAATCACCGTAGTGTTCTTTTATGGAAATCCGGGTGTAACACCCCGATTTCGGTGGCGTCACTTTAGTAACCAAAAGAAAATACTTTAAGCGGAAAAACGTGAATTATTTTTTTTCGACAATATAACTAAAGACAGAAAGCAATAAAACTCCCCAACAAAAGATAAAAGGAACTACTATACAACTATATATACATGCCTCGCTAAACACTACCACGTCACGAGTAACCTCCAGTGACGGGTGACAGAAAAAGAGTAACGCCCGAAGGCAATATGTACAGTCCAAGATAAAGATACTGTGTCCGCAACACTAAACTACAAAATCTGAGAGCAAGTTGGCCCAGCGGCCTAAGAAAAGACCCCCTAAATCCAACCAGCTCTCTATGATCTCCATAGGAAACCACACAAAAGCTACCGGTAGGAAAACTACCCTGTCCCCAAAAACGGAAACATGACGGTCAGAGCATCGACACTACTCCTACACTATCCCTACCCGAGGAGCCCACACTAGCACTCGATCCTACACGCTAGCACGGTCGTCATCCGAATCTGCATCCAGGACGACTAGGTCGACGTACTCAACACTGCCCTCTCTGTCCACCCTAATGCGCTCCTGCACTGGACTCTCGGGCTCGGGGCCCGGAACGAGATCCGCGACGACAGCAGCAGCAGTAGACGGACTAGACTCCGTCGAAGCCCCACCTACTGGCACCTCCTCAGAGGGGTCCTCATCATCTGAAGGGGATGGTGGCGGTGGAGGTACTCCCAAGCCGGGTCCACAGTGTACTCCTGGAGGCAGGTTGAAGCTCACTATGTGCCTCCTCATCACTCCCTCCGTCAAGCGTCCAAATCGGTCGACACGGTCCTCCATAATCCGACCGGTGTAGGTCGCACGGTGGCCCTCGGGATCGACCACCCATGCACCTGGGTCGTCTTGATCAAGCATCTCGTACCTGGTCCCCCCCGACGGGCTGACCATGGTAAACCAATCCCCCATACTCATCTGACAAATGGCGTAGTCCGCCCAAACACACACAGCAGACGCGAGGGTCAACTCCAAAGAATTATATAATTAATAAAACCAGATATAATTATAGGATAATAAATACTCGCCTCTCAGGCTTATAAGTTTTGGGATAGCTTCCTAGGGTTGCATGTATCACAATGAATATAAAGAGCCATAAAAACAAGTAGCATGCCTCAAAAATAGGATAAACAGTTACCAATCACACTCAGCAACTAAGTCAGCATGTATGTTGCATGAAATGCAATGCTGGGTAACAAAATGCATTCCGGAAGAAGGATGGACATCAACGAGGCGGCCCTAACACCAGCCACGGTGGGTACCTTCCTGCTCGCGTGTCTCTTACACCACACAAAAGTAGTCAGATCAGCAGTGAACCCGTAGGTCTGCCATTCCGTCTGCTACTGAGGACCACCGTAGTGTCCTAAATATGGAAATCCGGGTCTTATGACCATTTTGGAATCCACCGAGGTCCGGTATCACGCCGTGTATTAACCTCAAAATGAGTGCATGAATGCAAGTGATTAGCCAAACAACGTCTCCGACCTCACCCGACACGTCGCCACGTGTTCTAGATAACTTAAAGTCTCTAAAAGAATACCCTAAGGTAAATGTCGATTCTGCGACAAAATACAATTAATCATAAACAAAAGAGTGCAACCACTCACGACAACTCTTCGAGTCATCAATGCTCTCACGAAGTCTCTCGCTTCTGTGGAGTCTCACACATTCACAAAGTCTCACGCTTCAGTGAAGTTTTATGCTTTCACAAGGTCTCACGCCTCAGTGAATTTACACACTTGCACGAAGTCTCACGCTTCAATGAAGTTTCATGCTGTTCACGAGGTCTCACGCCTCAGTGAAGATCCATGCTTTCCACAAGGTCTCACGCCTCAGTGGAGTATCACGCATTCACAAGGTCTCACACCTCCGTGAAGCTTCTCGGCTCATCCCTTGGATGGCTAAACAAACTGCTCCCAGAGCGAATGAGTATCAACATACCCAGAACTCGAAATCTTCTCAACACTTGGATCCGACGACACTTCTCGTTTTCCAAAACTAAACTTCAATCCAAAGCTTGCATCCGAGATTGTTATCTTTATTTAAAGGTTTAGAGGTTGTTTAATATCTTATGAATTTTCTTTATAAAAATAGCTCTTTTTTAGTCTTATCGTATTCCCTATGAGTTTCAAAGTTCCCATAAACCCAAGTAATTCCCTGAGAAGGTCTCGATCCATTGGAGCATGACAAGGTCCGAACTCCGTTCGTCCTTTTAAAACTCTCTCAAAATCTCATAAAAATTCGGCATGACCTGCCCGTAAACCTCACTCTTCAGAATCTCAGGTACAAGTGGAATGGCATAAATAAAACAGCTTAGTCAAAAGCATAAACAGCATATTCCAACACATCCTAAGTTAACCATGTAGCACATAGCATGTGAATCATTTAGCACACAATATCATGGCATCAATTACTCAACAAGGTCGGCCGAAGCCTCAGAGAACAATTCAGACATTTAGCAATTAAGTGCATAACACATAAATCAAGTCGAACTTGTCGACACCTAAAGCATTATCTAGTAATTCAGAGAGTAGCCCTCACCGGTGGGTCTTCCAGCTTCTTCCTCAAGATGTTCTCCAAACTCTTCTCCTTGATTTCTTGGAATCTCCTCAAACGAACCTTAAGCAAAAATCACAGAATTCAACACCAAGAGTCAGAAACTCAGCAATCAAAGAGTCCTAGGGTTACACAGTACACTACTACCTCCTTGGTACGACAATCTAACGCGTTAAGACAAGTTTTCGAAAAATCGGATTCTCCTCCCCCCTTGATATAGCTCTCGGCCACTTTCCTTAATTGGGAGGGTCGATTTTTCTTCGATCAAACTTGGTTCCTAGGTTAACATAAGCCGTAACTAAGACGGTTCTAGGCTCGGAAAAATTTACGGATCGAAAACTGATATAGGGGTAGTTTGGTCATTATTTTTAGCTCAGAATTTCAAAATTGGATTTTTGAAAAACAAATTGGATGGGGACGTCCACAACGACGTTTATGACGACAAATCCTACTAGCACTAAGCCAAGTCGATAGATTAGAGCGTAAAGGTTGCGACTTTGCCGAAAAATGGGTATTTAGGGTGGAAATTGATCCCGGCGGCATTTCGTCGACATTTGACAAAATCTAATCCGCAGAACACGCTCAGGAGCATGCAGGGAAGAAGTTTAGACGCTGAAATCAGCTGATTTGAACAGTTTTTCAAAAACCTCAAAATTTTGAACTCAGAAAGTCGCAGGAGAAATGGACAGAAACGACGATTCGAAGGAGAGTATAGATTACCTACCTCGGGGTCTTCGATTAGTGACGATCGGTGAAGCAAACGGGAAAGAAACGACGAAGATCCGGATCTCTCTCTCTCTCTAGGAACTCGCGGTTTTGGGGGTGGGGAAAATGGGTTTTTTTGCAAAAAATCTAATTTTCAAGCTATTTATAGGTTTTGGAAAAAACGGAAAAATGATTTTTTTGCGATTCCGATTTTTCCTGCGCGTTCCTCTGCGCATTCTAAGATAGGTTCTGGCGACAGAATTCCAGAACTCAAAACAGGATTCTTGGAATTAAACCAAAAGATCCAAAATCGGCATAAGTCGGTGTAAGTCGGTTTATCCCGAAAAACTACTTTTGCAGTGATCGTCGGATGAGAAAACTTCCTTCTGAAGAAAGATTAGGAATGATGAGAGAAGTAGGAGAACGCGGGTGGAATCTTCATTTGAGTTTCCGGATAGAAAAAGTCTTCATCGTCTGTCGATCTTAGGTTTTTCGAACTATCAGGGATTCCGTTTCGGCAAACTTCCGAGAATTGGAATTTGACGTTCGTACTTTCCAGGATTTCGCATCGAAATGGTTGTTTAAGGACGGAAAAGAGAAGTTCTAACATTTCTCTGAGAATTTTTGGAATTAGTTTCCATCGTGTCCTAAAGCGTAAATTAACTATTCACTAATACCTTCGACCTAGGATTAAGCGTATGTTAGTTGTGCTATAACTCTTTCGGTTTTTCGATACATTCTTGGACTTTTCCTGAACCTCTTTCCTTCCCAAATTTATCTTAATCAAATAACTCTTTTATTTTATTCACTTATCCAAAGCGTTAAAACTTGGGCCTTACACCGGGTCTTATGACCATTTTGGAATCCACCGAGGTCCGAAGTCTGTCTCGTGTTAAGACCTCAAAATGAGTGCATGAATGCAAAGTGACTAGCCAAACAACGTCTCCGACCTCACTCGACACGTCGCCACGTGTTCTAACTAACTTATTTGTCTCTAAAAAGAATACCCTAAGGTAAAAGTCGATTCTGCGACAAAATACAATTAATCGTAAAATGAGTGCAAACACTCACGATAACTCTTCGAGTCATCAATGCTCTCACAAAGTCTCACGCTTCAGTGGAGGCTTATACAATCACAAAGTCTCACGCTCCAGTGAAGTTTCATGCTGTTCACGAGGTCTCACGCCTCAGTGAAGATCCATGCTTTTCACAAGGTCTCACGCCTCAGTGAAGTATCACGCATTCACAAGGTCTCACGCCTCAGTGAAGCTTCTCGGCTCATCCGTTGGATGGCTAAACAAACTGCTCAAAGAGCGAAGGAGTATCAACATACTCAGAAACCTACAATTCTCCCATAACTTGGATTCGACGACAATCCTCCTTTTCCAAAACTAATATCTCAGTCCTAAGCTTGCATCCGAGATTGTTATCATTATTTAAAGGTTTAGAGGTTGTTTAGTATCTTATGAATTTTCCTTGTAAAAAAATAGTTTCCATTTAATCTTATCGTAATTCCTATGAGTTTCAAAGATCCCATAATCCCATTGTAATCCCTAGAGAATGTCTCGATCCACTTAAAACACTAACAAGGCCCGAACTCCATTCGTCCCGTCAAACTTTCTCAAACTCTTATAAAAATCGGCATGACATGCCCGTTATCCTCACTTTGAAGCATAACAGATATATGTGTAATAGCATAGTTAAATCAGCACAGTCAATAAGCATGTCACATATATCAACACATCCTAGAATAACCACATAGCACTTAGCATGTAAAGCAGATATCACACATTCTAGATTAACCACTTAACACGTAGCATGTGATTCAAACTCCAAAAACAATTAATAGATGACTAATCATCATTGTCAGCCGAAGCCTCAGAAAACATTTTTCCCAGTCAAACACAAACAAGTGCATAAACAATAAATCAAGTCGAATTCGTCGACACCTAAAGCATTAACTAATAGTTCAGTGAGTAGCCCTCACCTGTAGATTCTCCAGGGTTCTCTCCAAACGCTCCTTCACAATCAGCTCCTTGTTCTTCGGGAAATTCCTCAAAAGAACCTTTAGAGTAAAAACCACAGAATTCCATCAAAATCTATCAGAAACTCGGCAATCAACACTCACTAAGGTTACACGAAGTAGCATATACTCCGAGGTACGATAATCTAGCGCGAAAGGACAAGTTTTCGAAAAAGAATTTTCTTCCTCCTCCAAGGGTGCTCACGGCCACACATGGTAATTGTGTGTGTCGATTTTTCTTCGATCAAACTTGGTTCCTAGGTTATCATTAGTCGTAACTAAGGTTAATCTAAACTCGGAAAAATTATCGGATCGAAAACTGTCGCAGGGGTATTTTGGTCATTATTTTCAGCTCAGAATTTCAAAATCAGAGTTTCGAAAAACAAATTAGATGGGGTTGATACTAACGATGATTATGACGACTAATCTTACTAACGCTAAGCTCAGTCAAGGGTTTTAAGCCCAAAGGTTGGAACTTTAGCCAAAAATGGGTATTATGAGCAGAATTGAAACTTGGCGGCATTTCGGCGAGAATCGGCGAAATGTAATCCGCTAAACATGCTCAAGGGCACGCAAGGAATAAGTTTAGATAAAAATATGAAGTTATCTAGATAGTTTTGCAAAAACCTCAAAACTAAGAGCACAGAAAAGTATAGAGAAAAGCTACAGAATTTACGATCAGAAGTAAGGAAAAACGTCAGTACCTTGAGGCCTACGCGTAGCAACGAACTGTGGGACGATCAGACAAGAATCGGCGAAAAGCTCTCCTCCTCCTTCTTCTCTCCAAGCCGCGGGTTGTGTGTGTGTTTGTGAGGTTTTTGTTTTCTTTTCATTCTTCAAGCTTCACATATTCATAGGGAATGAAATGGAAGATATTTATCAAAGATCGGATAAGGATGAATAGATATTTATCAAAGATCGGATAAGGATGAATAGATATTTATAAAAGATCGGATAAGGATGAATAGATATTTATCAAAGATATTTTGAGAGGATATTTTGTAAAGATATTTTGTAAAGATATTTTGTAAACCGGTACAGATTAGTTTAGACATCGGAGGATTTAACTCATAGAGTTAAGATAAAAATATAAGAGCGATCCTGATTTCTTCCTACTGATTCCAACGCATTTTAGACACGATATTCTCCCCGCTAAATATTCTAATTCTTCAAAGAAATATCAGCATGATTTTTGGTTTTCGAGGCTTGTTTTTAATGTTTACCGACTTAAAATGCACTTTATGGTTTTGATCTCGGATGCAGAAACTTCCTTCTGAAGAAAGATTTGGAACGTCGATTAGAGTGAGCGTACGCGAATGAAATCTTTATATGAAGCTCCGAATAGAAAAAGTCTTCATCAACCGTTCATTCTAGGTTTCTTGAACTATCAGGGTTTTAGTTTCGGCAAACTTCCGAGGATTGGAATCGGACGTTCGTAGATCCTAGGTTTTCGCCTCGAAACGATTGTCGTATAAGGAATAAGAGAAGTTCTAACATTTCTCTGAAGATTTTTGGAATTAACTTCCATCGTGACTTTAAGTGTAAACTAGCTATTTGCTAGGGTTTCTGCCCTAGGTTTAAGCGTATATCGATCGTGCTATAACTTTTATCGGCTTTGATACGATCCTTAGCCTTTTCCTGAACTTCCTCCTTCATAAATATATTCCATTCGATGAACTCTTGTTCAGGTTTTCCTTCACGATACATCAAACCTAATCGTAAATGGAAATCTCTTCCACTTAATCTAAGCTTAAAAACTTGGGTCTTACAAGGATATTAAGAGAACTTAGGATTTTTATAACCAAACATAAATTTATCTCAAACTCTCTTCTATGGAACAAGCATGACTCCTAAAATAAAGGTTTACACTTTCTTCTCACGAAAGAATTCAGCCATCAAGGTTTGACAACAAGGTTATGGAATTACAAAATGTGCACCAAGTTATCAATCCAGAAAGTCTACAGCCAAACACAAATGAAGAGATATGTAGTGTATGAGTACACAACATGAGAGGAGAGAGTAAGAGAGAAATACCGTGATGTCGAATGTCCACAAAGTCAGATTGTCTCAGAGAAGCTGCGTGATCAATGTACTGACCTTGTATGACTCTTCACCCAATGTGTCAAGCTCAGAAATCACCTCATCAAATGCCTGCCATAGTTGAACATTTATCAAAAATCACTAAAGGGAACAAAGAGGAGAAATGAAATAAATTTATAAAACATCATAGAGCTTTTAGATCCATCCTAACAATAAATGCCAAATGCTAAGTAAACTTCAAAATATATCAGTCTGTTCAATAAAAGAGTAAAATGATTAAGGAATGATCGGTTTGAAATCAGTTTCACTGTAATAAGGTCAACTGCAAACTGCAAATTCTGTTCAAAAGCAAACTTTTTGATGCAAGTGATGGACACAACAGATTCCCACTAAGGTCTACAGTCCATACTCAGCCGCACATAAAGATAATTTCTTCATCGATGATCAATTAAGATACAGCAGCCAGGAATTAAAAAAAAACAACCTTCATATCAGATAACAAGTAAAGATACCTGCTTTGGAAGATTACAAGCATGATCTGGTGAGTTAAGGATTTCATAATAGAACACAGAAAAGTTGAGCGCAAGACCGAGCCTAATCGGGTGGGTGGGACTGTGGGAGCAAGTTCAGCAAGAACAATATCCTGGATCAATTAACCACAAATTTAGTTTAGCATGTGAGTAGCGAAAGTAGCCACTACTACTTTATACAAGCATTTAAATAAAATGCTATAAATATCATCATCTATGGACTCAAGAAGGTTCGAAATGCCATCACAGATCTTGTTGAACTCAGCCTCAATCTTTCCCCTGTACTCCTTGATAACAGAGACATGGTCCTCATTTTTATTTAGTAGATAATACAAAACCTATAAACATAAAAGTATATAAAAAATTATAATTCGTGGTCATGCTTAAATATGCATGTCAGAAGGGAATGATGCTATAAAAGTTCACTTTAAGGATATACTTTGCACATTTCATTATCATCTTATCACTTTCTTTGGGACTTCAATTAGAGTTCATCCAAAATTGATTACTTGTTTTCATTCATTTTCCCATTGATTAAGACCTAATTTATAAACATCTTAACCTAAACTCAATCATCATCAGTATGGTATTTTAAACTTCCATTCCAAACAATTTAATAAGTCCTCCAGAATTCCAAATTTCAATTAAGGCCATTCTGTCCTTCAATAAATACCAATCAGATTGAGATGGTTTGGCACATAAGTCAGTGAAGTATCAAGGTTCTCAAAATCACAGAGAGAGAAGAAGATCAGCATTCAACATCACAGAAGAGCAAAGAGAGCTTAATAGAAGAGCAGAAAGGAAAAACAAATAAAAAAAATGAAAAAAAAAATCAGGGTTCAGAAGTGATGAATGACAATTATGTTCAGGCATATCAGAAATAGAACACATTGAAATTATGTTCAGGCAAATAAACATAAACATAGACTGCTTCTTTCTGGACAAACTTAATATTGGAATTGAGAGTTCTTGAAGCTGACAAAGTTCCAAATTATGCAATTAGCCCTCAAAAGTAAAAATAAGACAACAAACAGATTCGCAAACAGAAAATGAGAAAAATTAACAGTATAAAAACCTAGGATTGTTTATCTTAGATGATGAGGTTTTTAACTAAATGAAGTACTCATCTATAGAGAGCATAATTTATGCAGTAAAATTACATGTTTTGTGAAAAGAAGGCTACCATTTCCTACTACATTTTTTGGAGCATAGTATCACTAATTTGAACAGAAAAATGAGTGATGAAGCAAAATGAGCAGCTAAAATAATCAAGTCAAATATGCTAAATCAAGCATTCAATCAACACCTACTACTCAATCCTTCAGCTTTCAATATCTTCCTAGTTCCTACACTAGTTCCTACACTAACGTGTAACACCCCGATTTCGGTGGAGTCACTTTAGTAACCAAAAATAAACTTAATGTGGAAAAACGTGAATATTTTTTTTTCGTCGATAATATAAACAAGACTGAAATAAATAAAACGCAAATGCGAAAGACAACAGAACTAATATACAATATATATTACAGCCCCCGCTGTAAGTAGCAACCTCGTCACGAGTAACCTCCAGTGATGGAAAGCAGAAAAGTGTAACGCCCGTAGGCAATATGTACAGACCAAAGTAAAGGTGAAGTGTCCGCAACACAAACCTCAAAAACGAGAATAAGTTAGCCCAATCGGCCTGGAACAAGACCTCCTAAGTCCAACCAACTCTCTGTGATTCCCGTAAAGAAACCACACAAAAAGCTATAGGTGGGAAACTACCATGTCCCCAAAGAAACAAATAATGGTCAGAGCTAAGACTCTACTCCTACACTAATCCTATCTCGAGGAGCTCACACCAGCACTAAAACCTACATGCTAGCATGATCGTCGTCTGAATCTGAATCCAGAACGACCAAGTCTACGTACACTACCCGTCCTCCTCTCGCAACCGCAATGCGCTCCGGTGCTGGCCTCTCGGGCTTAGGGCCCGAACCATGATCATCAATGATAGCAACGGTGGGTGTGCTGGACTCTGAAGAATGCACTCCCACAGGCTCCTCCTCTGAGGGGTCCTCATCATCCGAAGACGACGGTGGTGGTGGCGCTCCTACTCCTGGCCCACAATGCACGCCGGGCGGCAGTTGAAGCTGGCAGTGCTCCTCCTCAGCACTCCATCCATCAAGTGTCCTACTCTGTCTACCCGATCCTCCATGATCCTCCCCGAGTACGTCGCACGATGGTTAGCGGGGTCGACCACCCACGCGCCGGGGTCATCCTGATCTATCATCTCATATCTAGTCCCCCCCGAAGGGTGGACCATCGTGAACCAATCCGCTAAAGACATCTGACAATAGGCGTAGTCCGCCAAAACACACACAGAAGACGCGAGGGTCAACTCTAAAGAATTATGTAAATAATACCACCAATAGATACAGATAAGAGATTAGCCACTTAGGCTTATAGCTAGAGATAGCATCCTAGGGTTGCATATTCCACAATGACTATAAACGACAGTAATAACAAATAGCATGCATCAAATAGGAATAACAATTATCAATCACACTCAGCAACTAAGTCAGTATGCATGCTGCATGAGATGCAAATGACGGTTAACCCAGTTAACCAAATGCATTCCGGAAAGGATGGACATCAACAGATCAGCCCTAGCACCAGCCACGGTGGGACCATTTCGGCCCGCGTGCCTCTTATACCAACAACAACGGTAGTCAGATCAGCATAAAACCCGAAGGCCTGCCATTTCGGTCTGCTACTAAGAGTCGCCTAATAGCGCTCTTACGCGGAAATCCGAGTCTTATGACCATTTTGGAATCCACCGAGGTTCGAAGTCCGTCTCGTGTTAATACCTCATTAATGGTGCATGAATGCGAAATGATTAGCCAAACAACGTCTCCGACCTCACTCGACACGTCGCCACGTGTTCTAGCTAAATTAATGTCTCTAAAAGCTTACCCTAAGGTAAAGTCGATTCTGCGACAAAAGACTTCTTTACAACAACATAATAACTCATGATGATCTCCAAATCATCCGACTCATCTCCATCCGATGGTCAAAACTGCTCAACGAGCAAAGAGTATCAACATACTCGGAAACTACCCGTTTCCCGACTTATCTCTCGGATAGCCCAAACAACACAACTGCTCCCAGAGCACAAGAGTATCAACATACCCAAAACTTCTTAATATTCTCAACACTTGGATCCGACGACACTTCTCGCTTTCCCAAAACTAATATTTGAATCCTAAGCTTCCTTTCGAAATTGTTATCATTATTTGAAGATTTAGAGGTTGTTTAATGTCTTATGAGTTTTCCTTACAAAATAATTTCCTTTTAGTCTTATCGCAAATCTTATGAGTTTTCAGCATCCCGTAATCCCAATTAACTCTCCGAGAATGTCTCGATCCACTAAAACCATAACAAGGCCCGAATCTCATTCGTCCTATCAAACTTTCCCCAAAGTCTCAAAATAAAATCGGCATGACCTGCCCGCTATTCACACTCCTCAGTACCACAGATATGAGTGAAAGCATAGTTAAATCAGTACAGTCAACAAACATGCCATATATCAAGACATTCTAGAATAATCACGTAGCACTTAGCATATAAAGCATGCATCACACATCCTAGATTACCCACTTAGCACGTACCATGTAATTCAATCTCAAAAACAGTCAGTAGATGAATCATCTACATTGTCAGCCGAAGCCTCAGAAAACATTTTTCCAGTCAAACACAAACAAGTGCATAAACAGTAAATCAAGTCGAAAGCATCGACACTTAAGCATTAACTAAGGATTCAGTGAGTAGCCCTCACCTGTAGATTCTCCAGGATTGTCCTCGAAAGTTCCTTCACAATGAGCTCCTTGATCTTCAGGAAATTCTTCAAAAGAACCTTTAGAGTAAAACCACAGAATTCCATCAAAAACTATCAAAAACTCAGTAATCAATACTCACTAAGGTTACACGAAGTAGTATATACTCCGAGGTACGATAATCTAGCGCGAAAGGACAAGTTTTTGAAACAAGAATTTTCTTCCTCCCCCCTTAGGGTGCTCGGCCACTATAAAAGTCGGTGTAAAACTATTTTACCCGATAAGTTACTTTTTGCATCGAATGTCGGAAGAGAAAACTTCCTTCTGAAGAAAGATTGAAATCATTAAGAGAAATGGGTGTACGCGTGTGGAATCTTCATCTGAAGTTCCGAATAGAAAAAGTCTTCATCGTCGGTCGATTCTAGGGTTTTTGAACTATCAGGGTTCTAGTTTCGGCAAACTTCCGAGGATTGGAATCGGACGTTCGTAGATTCTAGGGTTTCGCCTCGAAACGATTGTCGTATAAGGAATAAGAGAAGCTCTAACATTTCTCTGAAGATTTTTGGAATTAATTCCATCGTGACTTTAAGTGAAAACTAGCTATTTACTAGGGTTTCTGCCTTAGGTTTAAGCGTATATCGATCGTGCTATACCTTTTATCGATTTTGATACAATCCTTAGACTTTTCCTGAACTTTCTCCTTCATAAATTTATTTCATTTAGTAAACTCCTGTTCAGGTTTCCCTTCACGATACATCAACCCTAATCGCGAATAAGAATTTTATTCACTTGGCATAAGTTTAAAAACTTGGGTCTTACATTACTACCCTCCAAAAAGAAAGTTTCGACCTCGAAACTTAAGGGTCAGTAAAAAGTTCTGGATACTGTTCTTGGATCTTCTCCTTCAGCTCCCATGTCGCATCACCGGTGTCTTTATTCCAAATGACTTTCACTAACTCGATCTCTTTTCCTCTCAACTGCTTTACCCTGGTGTCACCACTGCTAATTGGCGGTGTCTCGAAAGACAGATCATCCTTCAGCTTAATGTCATCCAGTTTGATAACATGTGTTGGATCCGCAATATATTTCCTCAGTTGTGACACGTGGAATACGTCATGAATGTTCGATAGAAATGGAGGTAGTGCAATCTGATAAGCGACTGGTCCTATTCGACGAGTGATCTGATAAGGTCCAATAAACTTCGGCGTAAGCTTCTTTGACTTGATTGCTCGACCAACACCCGTAGTCTGAGTAACTCTCAGAAATACATGGTCTCCTTCTTCGAATTCCAGAGTTCTGCGCCTTTGATCTGCATAACTCTTCTGTCTACTCTGAGAAGTCTTCATTTTCTCTCTGATCTGCTTGATCTTCTCGGTTGTCTGTTGCAGAAGTTCTGGTCCTACTAACAGATTCTCTCCATTTTGATACCAACACAAAGGTGTTCTACACTTGCGGCCATACAAAGCCTCATACGGTGCCATACCTATGTTGGTATGAAAACTGTTGTTGTATGTGAACTCAATCAATGGCAATAGGTTATCCCAACTGCCCTTGTTGTCTAACAGGCAAGCTCGTAGCAAATCCTCCAATGATTGGATAGTTCTCTCAGTCTGTCCATCAGTCTGTGGATGATAAGCAGAACTTAGTCTCAGCCTCGTTACCAACGCCTTATGAAGAGTTCCCCAGAAATGTGAAGTAAATTTTGGATCTCGATCGGAAACAATACTGGTCGGTACTCCATGAAGTCGTACAATCTCAGCTATATATATCTCTGATAGTTTCTCCACGTTGTACGTAGTCCTCATAGGTACGAAATGAGCCGACTTAGTCAATCGATCCACTATTACCCAAATAGAATCATATCCCTTTTGAGTTCTTGGCAAAGCCACGACGAAATCCATTGATATGCTATCCCATTTCCATTCTGGTACATCTAAGCTTTGTAGCATACCTGAAGATTTCTGATGTTCCACCTTTGCTTTCTGACATGTCAAACATGCAGCTACATACTCAGCCACTTGTCTTTTCATTCCTGGCCACCAAAAATTTACCTTCAAGTCCTGATACATCTTTTTCATTCCAGGATGAATGCTCAACTTGCTCTTGTGACCTTCATCCATAATCAACCTCCTCAAGTCAGGGTTGTTAGGTACGCAAACCCTATCCTTACACCGTAGGATATTGTCACTTCCTGCCTTGAATTCCGGGTCTTTACCTTGACTTACCAAGTTCCTTTTTCCGAGCAGAAACTCATCTTGTAACTGTTGGTCTCAGATTTCTTCCATCAATCCATTGGTAATTCTGATCATTCCGAACTTCAGTTCTCCCTCGGACAATCTCACATCCAAGCTCAAATCTTTAAATTGTTCCAGTAGTTGAAGTTCCTTAATCATCATTGACGAGATATGCATCTTCCTGCTCAAGGCATCAACAACAACATTCGCCTTTCCAGGATGATATTGTAGAGTAAACTCATAATCTTTGAGAAATTCCATCCACCGACGTTGTCTCATGTTCAGCTCCTTCTGCTCAAACAAGTACTTCAAGCTCTTATGATCACTGAATATGGTGAAATTGCATCCATATAGGTGATGTCTCCAAATCTTCAGTGCAAATACGATGGCAGCTAGCTCTAAGTCATGAGTTGGATAATTCTTCTCATGAACCTTCAGTTGTCTTGAAGCATAAGCAACTACCTTCCGATCTTGCATCAGCACACATCCCAAACCTTGATGCGAAGCGTCACAATACACTTCATAAGGTTCCTCTGGCTGCGGTAAGACGAGTACAGGTGACGTCGTCAAACGTTCCTTCATCGTCTGAAAACTAGTTTCGCACGCTTCGGTCCATGCAAAAGGTTGATCCTTCCTCGTAAGTTGAGTCAACGGTCCAACAATCTTGGCGAAATTTTCGATGAAGCGGCGATAGTAACCCGCCAAACCAACGAAACTCCTAATCTCAATCACTGTTCTCGGCCGTTCCCATGACAATACGGTCTCTACCTTTGCTGGGTCCACAGCTATCCCCTCCTTAGAGATCACATGGCCTAAGAATTTTACCTCTTCGAGCCAAAATTCGCACTTAGAAGGATTGGCGTACAACTCCTTCTCCCTCAGCACCTGTAAAACTTGTCGCAAGTGCCCCTCATGATCCTCAGCATTCTTTGAGTAGATCAGAATATCGTCGATAAACACCACGACGAACCGATCTAGGAATGTATGGAAGGTCTTGTTCATGTAATCCATGAATATGGCAAGTGCGTTCGTCACCCCAAATGGCATCACTAAGTACTCATAGTGTCCATAACGGGTTCTGAATGCTGTCTTCTGGATATCCTCAGTCTTGACTCTGATTTGATGATATCCCGACTTCAGATCGATCTTTGAGAATATCGCAGCTCCTCGAAGTTGATCCATCAAATCATCAATTCTAGGTAACGAATACCTATTCTTGACGGTTACCTTGTTAAGTTGTCGGTAGTCGACACATAATCTAGATTTCCCGTCCTTCTTCTTCACCAATAAGACTGGCGCTCCCCAAGGTGAAACACTTGGTTAGATAAATCCCTTCGACAAAAGATCTTCTAGTTGGGACTTCAATTCCACTAGCTCCGCAGGTGCCATACGATATGGTGCAATCGAAATCGGCCCCGTTCCCGGTACGATGTCAATAGCAAACTCAATGTCGCGTACAGGCGGCAATCCAGGTACATCGCCAGGAAAAACATCCCCGAAGTCTCTCACCACTGAAATATTATCAACTTCCGGATTCTCTTTACTCTCCAAGCTTAGAAAAACGGAATACTCTTGAGATCCCTCGTTCCAAGAGACGCTAATGTGATTGGCAGATAGATACTCGGAAAGATCCGAATCAGGAAATACCACTCTCTTTCGGTTGCAGTCCAAAAGACAATGATAGTGGGACAACCAATCCATTCCTAGGATAACATCTAGGTTCTTAAGAGTTAGGCATACTAGGTTAACATGGTAGACTCTATTGTTATATGTTATCGGACAGTACATACATGTCGTATTAGCAAGTAGAGTCTTGGCTGGAGTGGTAACTATAAGATCGAAGCTCAAAGCAGTAATAGGAAGTCTTAATCTGGTCGCACATTCTCTAGAGATAAATGAATGCGTTGCACCGGAATCGAAAAGTACAGTTAGGAGATTACCGTCAATCTCGCAGTCTCCCCTAATCAGCCCATCGACCCCTTCAGCATCTTCACCATCCATGGTGTAGACTCTCGCCTTTGCAGCAGGACGCTTTCCCCGAGCAGTGTTGACGGTTGGTTCCGTCTTGGGTACCCTGCACTGAGCAGCAGTATGCCCCAATTTGTTACAGTTGAAGCATTGAGGTCTCGTGTCGGGACAAGCACGAGCATAGTGTCCCGGCTTCCCACACTTGAAGCAGGTCATCTCCCTGTTCTGAGTCTGCTCTCTAGAACCACCGGCAGCACCCACCATGGGTCTGTAAGATCCTGAAGTAAATCCTCTACCAGCAGGACGTTGATACGGCCTCCTGTTCTGAAATTTCCCTCTGCTCTGAAAATTTTGAGAGCCCGACCTCATCGGCCCTCCAGTTCCGGTACGGTTCAACCTCCGGTTCTTCATCAGCTCCACTTCCGTGGCTTTCTCAACCAAAGACTGGAAACGCATGATTCCCAGCGGCCTCACTGAGTCCTCAATATCAGGCCTCAATCCATTAACAAAGCGCTTGCACATGTAGCGCTCATCAACATGATCATTAAAGAATTGAAAATGCTTCGCCAAAGACTCCAGCTTGGAAGCAAATTCTGGTACAGACATACCTCCTTGACGGAGTGTCAGAAACTGTGCCTACCGCTCATCCCGAGCACTTGTTGGAAAATACTTCTCCAAGAATGCAGTCCGAAAGGAGTTCCAGTTGATCTCCTCCTGATTAGCTTCCATAATCCCCCTGGTGCCCTTCCACCACTACTCAGCATCACCGAGCAGTAGATAAGTCGCCATGCCTACTTTGGCACCCTCAACAGTCTGCAAAACACCGAAAATCTTCTCGATTTCCTGGATCCAGAGATCCGCCTTATCCGGGTCAGTACCACCCGAGAACTTTGGTGGGTTTTGCCTCCTGAAGTCATTCAGGCTTTTGTTCTGGTCCAGAGTTACTTCCCTCTGGCGTTGATGCTGATCACGTGCCTCCTCAGCAGCACGCCTCATAGCATTATCGTTCGCTTGCGCTGTCACAGCTTGGGCCATTGTGGCCATCATCTCGGCTAACTGGTTAGTGTTCACCATGTTCTGTTAAGTGAAACAAACAGTTAGTACTTATCATAAGATAGCATCTAGCATAACTATACAATATGATTAAGCAATAACTTCAATCAATTCTAAGCGAAAAATCGCTTGCAGACAATCAATTTTCACTCTTTGCAGAGTCACACAACCTAGCACAGAAGACCTATTCCCCAAAGACTCCCGAAAGACTCGACAAGCTCTGATACCACAATGTAACACCCCGATTTCGGTGGCGTCACTTTAGTAACCAAAAATAAACTTAATGCGGAAAAACGTGAATATTTTTTTTTCGTCGATAATATAAACAAGACTGAAATAAATAAAACGCAAATGCGAAAGACAACAGAACTAATATACAATATATATCACAGCCCCCGCTGTAAGTAGCAACCTCGTCACGAGTAACCTCCAGTGACGGAAAGTAGAAAAGTGTAACGCCCGTAGGCAATATGTACAGACCAAAGTAAAGGTGAAGTGTCCGCAACACAAACCTCAAAAACAAGAATAAGTTAGCCCAATCGGCCTGGAACAAGACCTCCTAAGTCCAACCAACTCTCTGTGATTCCCGTAAAGAAACCACACAAAAAGCTATAGGTGGGAAACTACCCTGTCCCCAAAGAAACAAATAATGGTCAGAGCTAAGACTCTACTCCTACACTAATCCTATCTCGAGGAGCTCACACCAGCACTAAAACCTACATGCTAGCATGATCGTCGTCTGAATCTGAATCCAGAACGACCAAGTCTACGTACACTACCCGTCCTCCTCTCGCAACCGCAATGCGCTCCGGTGCTGGCCTCTCGGGCTTAGGGCCCGAACCATGATCATCAATGATAGCAACGGTGGGTGTGCTGGACTCTGAAGAATGCACTCCCACAGGGTCCTCCTCTGAGGGGTCCTCATCATCCGAAGACGACGGTGGTGGTGGCGCTCCTACTCCTGGCCCAAAATGCACGCCAGGCGGCAGTTGAAGCTGGCAGTGCTCCTCCTCAGCACTCCTTCCATCAAGTGTCCTACTCTGTCTACCCGATCCTCCATGATCCTCCCCGAGTACGTCGCACGATGGTTAGCGGGGTCGACCACCCACGCGCCGGGGTCATCCTGATCTACAATCTCATATCTAGTCCCCCCGAAGGGTGGACCATCGTGAACTAATCCGCTAAAGACATCTGACAATAGGCGTAGTCCGCCAAAACAAACACAGAAGACGCGTGGGTCAACTCCAAAGAATTATGTAAATAATATCACCAATAGATACACATAAGAGATTAGCCACTTAGGCTTATAGCTAGAGATAGCATCCTAGGGTTGCATATTCCACAAAGACTATAAACGACAGTAATAACAAATAGCATGCATCAAATAGGATTAAAAATTATCAATCACACTCAGCAACATAGTCAGTATGCATGCTGCATGAAATGCAAATGACGGTTAACCCAGTTAACCAAATGCATTCCGGAAAGGATGGACATCAACGGATCAGCCCTAGCACCAGCCACGGTGGGACCATTTCGGCCCGCGTGCCTCTTATACCAACAACAACGGTAGTCAGATCAGCATAAAACCCGAAGGCCTGCCATTTCGGTCTGCTACTAAGAGTCGCCTAATAGCGCTCTTACGCGGAAATCCGGGTCTTATGACCATTTTGGAATCCACCGAGGTCCGAAGTCCGTCTCGTGTTAATACCTCATTAATGGTGCATGAATGCGAAATGATTAGCCAAACAACGTCTCCGACCTCACTCGACACGTTGCCACGTGTTCTAGCTAAATTAATGTCTCTAAAAGCTTACCCTAAGGTAAAGTCGATTCTGCGACAAAAGACACTTCTTTACAACAACATAATAACTCATGATGATCTCCAAATCATCCGACTCATCTCCATCCGATGGTCAAAACTGCTCAACGAGCAAAGAGTATCAACATACTCGGAAACTACCCGTTTCCCGACTTATCTGTCGGATAGCCCAAACAACACAACTGCTCCCAGAGCACAAGAGTATCAACATACCCAAAACTTCTTAATATTCTCAACACTTGGATCCGACGACACTTCTCGCTTTCCCAAAACTAAGATTTGAATCCTAAGCTTCCTTTCGAGTTTGTTATCATTATTTGAAGATTTAGAGGTTGTTTAATGCCTTATGAGTTTTCCTTACAAAATAATTTCCTTTTAGTCTTATCGCAAATCTTATGAGTTTTCAACATCTCGTAATCCCAATTAACTCCCCGAGAATGTCTCGATCCACTAAAACCATAACAAGGCCCGAATCTCATTCGTCCTATCAAACTTTCCCCAAAGTCTCAAAATAAAATCAGCATGACCTGCCCGCTATTCTCACTCCTCAGTACCACAGATATGAGTGAAAGCATAGTTAAATCAGTACAGTCAACAAACATGTCATATATCAAGACATTCTAGAATAATCACGTAGCACTTAGCATATAAAGCATGCATCACACATCCTAGATTACCCACTTAGCACGTACCATGTAATTCAATCTCAAAAACAGTCAGTAGATGAATCATCTACATTGTCAGCCGAAGCCTCAGAAAACATTTTTCCAGTCAAACACAAACAAGTGCATAAACAGTAAATCAAGTCGAAAGCATCGACACTTAAGCATTAACTAAGGATTCATTGAGTAGCCCTCACCTGTAGATTCTTCAGGATTGTCCTCGAAAGTTCCTTCACAATGAGCTCCTTGATCTTCAGGAAATTCTTCAAAAGAACCTTTAGAGTAAAACCACAGAATTCCATCAAAAACTATCAGAAACTCAGTAATCAATACCCACTAAGGTTACACGAAGTAGTATATACTCCAAGGTACGATAATCTAGCGCGAAAGGACAAGTTTTTGAAACAAGAATTTTCTTCCTCCCCCCTTAGGGTGCTCGGCCACTATTGGTAATTAGGTGGGTCGATTTTTCTTCGATCAAACTTGGTTCCTAGGTTATTATTAGTCGTAACTAAGGGTATTCTAAACTCGGAAAAATTATCGGATCGAAAACTGTCGCAGGGGTAATTTGGTCAATATTTTTAGCTCAGAATTTCAAAACTGAAATTTCAAAAAGCAAATTGGATGGGGACGTCACCAACGACGTTTATGACAACTAATCCTACTAGCACTAAGCTAAGGCGATAGTTTTCAGCCCAAAGGACGAAGCTTTGCCCCAAAATGGGTATTTTAAGCAGAATTGAAACTCGACGGTAGTTTTTCGAGAATCGGCGCAGTATTATTAGCTAAACATGCTCTTGGGCACGTAGGGAAGATGTTTAGATAGAAAAATGAAGTTATCAGGATAGTTTTGCAAAAACCTCAAAACTATGAGCACAGAAAGACATAGAGAAAAGCTATGGAAAAGACGATCAGAGGTAAGGATTAGCGACTATACCTCGATACCTTCAAGCAGCAACTGTTGAATCAACGATCAAGCAAGAAATGAAGAAAATCTCTTCTCTTCCTCCTCTTGGTGAAACTCGCGGGTTTGGAGAGAAAATGGTGAAGTTTTTGCCATTTTTTCTCATTTTCTTGCTATATATAGAGGTTGGAAAAACGCGGGAAAATGAAAGTTTCGCGATTCCGATTTTTCCGGCTTCATTCTATGTGAATTCTAAGATAGGTTTTGGCGACATAAATCCAAAACTCAAAAGAGGTTTCCTTGTATTTTAGGTGACTAATGCGAAGTTGGTGTAAAACTATTTTACCCGATAAGTTACTTTTTGAATCGAATGTCGGAAGAGAAAACTTCCTTCTGAAGAAAGATTGAAATCGTCAAGAGAAATGGGTGTACGCGTGTGGAATCTTCATCTGAAGTTCCGAATAGAAAAAGTCTTCATCGTCGGTCGATTCTAGGGTTTTTGAACTATCAGGGTTCTAGTTTCGGCAAACTTCCGAGGATTGGAATCGGACGTTCGTAGATTCTAGGGTTCGCCTCGAAACGATTGTCGTATAAGGAATAAGAGAAGTTCTAACGTTTCTCTGAAGATTTTTGGAATTAATTCCATCGTGACTTTAAGTGAAAATTAGCTATTTACCAGGGTTTCTGCCTTAGGTTTAAGCGTATATCGATCGTGCTATACCTTTTATCGATTTTGATACAATCCTTAGACTTTTCCTGAACTTTCTCCTTCATAAATTTATTTCATTTAGTAAACTCTTGTTCAGGTTTCCCTTCACGATATATCAACCCTAATCGCGAATAAGAATTTTATTCACTTGGCATAAGTTTAAAAACTTGGGTCTTACACAACGCAAAACTTCAAATTCCCAATTCAAGTAAACAAAATGAAGGGAGAAGAGAAACAAACCGGATGAGACGATTTTGAACTGTGAGGGCAGAGAAATGGACCTGAGATGTAAAATAGAGTTTTGTGAGTTCTTACTAGAAGCAAAATTGAAACTCAGATCGAAGTGGAGTGGAGTTCTTACCAGTAAAATGCAAATGAAGCTGAGATTGAGCGTTTTCTTGTGAAACACTGGAGATTGAGGAATCAGGAAGAGGATTGAGAGAAGATTTTAGGGTTTAATCGAGAGTGGAATCAGGAGAGTGAAATTGAGAGTCGAATCAGAAGAGATCAGTGGAGGTTGAAATCGGTGGAAATCAGGTTGCAATCGGTGGAAATCGGTGGAAATCAGGATCAAATCGGTGGAAATCGAGATCAAATATGGTTGCAATCGTGAGCTTTCATGGTAAAGGAGAGAACGAGAACGAGTTCAGAGTGAGAGTGCGAGTGAGAGTGAGAGTGAGATGAGAGGTAATTAACGAAATATTTTGCGGGGGTTATTAAAACCCCCGTTAACTATTAAAAATTAACGACATTTGCGGGGGTTATCAAAACCCCCGCTAAAAAGCCCCCACTAAATAACGTTTTTTTGTAGTGGTAGCCCGAGATATCCTAGTTTTAGTGACAATGGTTTTGGCTGTACAGTGCCAGCGGATTAATTGGTTAATTTTCCTTTTAATTCCGGTTTTAATCGGGTTTTTAATAAAAAGTGATTGGGTTTTCTTTAGATTCAGACCTGTTTAAGTGGGTAATCAGTTGGGTTCAGGGTTTGCTTGTTTTGGGCTTGAAAAGAAGAAAAATCAAAACCCTAGCCCATCTAGAGTGTAACCGCAAGTGATAAGGGGTGAGGGGAAAGAAACCCTTATTTTTCCTCCTCATGCAGAAATAGAAGTGCCGCACTCACGTAAGAAAAACAGAAGAGAAGAAAAGAAAAGAAAGAAGAGAGAAAGAAGGGAGAGGCCGAGAGAGAGAATTGAGTAAGAGAGGGAGCAGCCGAGAGTGAGGGAAAGGAAAGGAGAGGAGACTTGAAGAGAAGGCAGCAGCAGCCCTAGAGTTTGATCTAGAGCCGCCGCCACCTCCTTGCACCCTAGCATCGTCGGCCGCCGCACGCACGAGGAAGGGAAGCCGCGCGAGAGAGATAGATCGAGGGAACGAGAGGGAGAGATCGAGTGGAGAAGAAAGAAAGGGACTGGACAACAGCCGTTAGGTTCTTTCTACAGCAAAGAATCCTTCTTTCACCCTATTTCATTCAAGGTAAGGGCTTGTTCTTAGGAAAAGGGTAGAGTTAGGGCTTTACCATGATTGTTTTGTGATGTTGTGATCCTTGGCATGCTTTTATGAAATCTTGTTGAGTGTTGTTGGTTCTGGAAATTAAAGCATGTTACGAGACACATGTTATCTGGATTTTGTTGTTGGAACATAGCTTAAAACCTTGTGCTTAATTGGTTTATAAATTAATTAGAGGCGGAAGTTCTCTGCCAGTTTTCTGTACTGGACCGCGGACTTCAGGTCCTATTATCACTCGTTTCTGGATCTCGGATGAAAACGTGTTTAACTAGAGAGTTGTAGATCTTTAAAATAGCTTTCCAGAAAGGTATCATACGTGATTTTTGGTTGAAAGATGCGTTCTGTAGACCAGTTTCAATGAATGTTGTTCCTGCTGTCAAAAGCTAAGTTGCGAAAATGTTTGAAGTTTTTGTTTAGGAACATGTGACTAGGAGATGCTATGAATTATATGTGGTTAAACTTGTGAACATGTTCTTGATTTTCTATAAGTGAAGCATGATGTTACTTGTGAAGATTTTGGAAGGTCGTTCATCCAGTTGTAATCCCTTCCATTGTGTTTTGTATGTTGTCGTTTATTTTTGATTCGTCGTTGACATAAGACTCTAGGACTGACTTTAGAGTCTTAAATACAAAGAGAATGAGACTTAACTCGCTTGCAAGTAAATTTGATTAATCGGTCATAGGTCTAGTGTAGACTATGGTGCATGAGAACGATGGTGCCGTTAGAGACAACCGATAGCTTGCACGCGAGGGAGATTTGTGGATCAGTGGATCCTCGTGAGTTGGTTGACTGCGGTCACCGTGAGAATTGTGATTTATGGATCATTGCGTATCCATGTGATTGTGCATCTGCGGATGTACGTGATTGGCCAAGGAGTTTTGGTGGGTTGTGTGATGTGAGGATGCGCTAGTCTAACTGACTAATTGTCATAAAACTTAATTTCATAAGCGAATGATTATTGTGCTTTATGATATGTTTATGCATGATTTGTTGTGGAACCTGACCCTTGCACTATTTGTTTATGTGTTTATTTGGGGGGGGGGGGGGTAGATGGTCGTGAAGATAACGGCGACGACTCATTCTTGGAAGCTGATACTCCGTGACGAGCCACTGCCGGATGACGACTACACTTCTGATGAAGAGGAAGAAGATAAAGAGGAAGGGACCAAGGATATGGTTGGGTTGAGAGACATCCATTTTTCTTTTGGGTTGAGAGTACCGAGTTTTGGAAGCAATGAACCATTACTTTATTTTAGTTGGGATAGTTTAACTTTATGTAATTTACTTTGAAGTTTTCTCTCGGATATTTATTTCATACTCTTTTCAATGATTAATAAAGTTGAGGTTTACGTTGATGATTATTTCCGCAAGTTTGAAATGGTTAAGTTTCAAGAATTTTATAAAATTGAACTTTCGTCACTAATTGAAGATTAATTAATTAAACGAAGAAAATTCACGACGTTTTGGTCACTGTGTGACACTCGAGAAATCGGGGCGTTACAGCTACCGATCCCCCCTTCGGGAGTAGAGATATAATAGTAAAGGAAAGAGAAATATCTTCCTTCTCCTCTGTTTTTACAGTGCCCCTCTACAACAACACCATCCCTTCAAAAAAATTAAAATGCAATAAACTCCTGAAACCTAATGAACTTGTGAAGAAGAAACAAAGGTTATGAATTAAATATGAGCTAAAAATGGAGACCAAAGAAAAATCTCGAATACTTAAATATGAGCTAATAACCATTTGGAATACAGAAACGCCACAGTAAAAGTTCGCGCAAAGGTAGTCCCTATGTCAATGATGAAACTTTTAGTGAATATTGCAAGAAAAATTAATTAATTGTGCCCAAAAATAAATGCAAAAGTTTGCAAGCAGCAACGAAAACCTAATGAACATGGTTTTAAAAGTCAAACACAATGACAAAAAAATGAAAACAAATAACAGAATGCTTAAGCAATGATCAAAACACGACTTCAAAAATCAAACTCAGAATGTCATCAAAGGAAAACCAAACAATGAAATGCGAGATTAAGGAAAGAAAGACTTCATAGTGCTCACCCAAACAATGGAATTTTTAGAAAAGGCACAGTCAGAGTGACATTCACAACGAGATTTTTCCCTAAATCAAAGCCTTAACACTAGCTATGTGAATCTCGCAGTTGAACCACCATCACTCTACCGCCCATTCTCCTTCTCTCTCGATCTATCTGTCTATCACCGGTTGGAAAAGTATCGTGAATGAAGGAGAAGTTTCAGGGAGAGAAAAAAAGGGATCGATTTCTTAAAAGGTAGAAAGAAACAGGGATTCAAAAAAGATGACAAATCGCTAGGATTTAGGAAAATTCATCCATGTGTAATGGCTTCTATCTTTTTAGTATTAACTTATAGACAACGTTAATTTGCGATTTTCCTTGTAGTGTTTTTACGTCATCATGCAATTATATCATCCATTTTCTAAATGAATGTTTCTACAAAATTAAACAAGTATTAACATATTAATCGAATTTAGTATCATTGCAATCGACGGTACATGCACGTTAGTTAACATTATAAAATTATTAATCAAATTAACCAAGAAAAAGAACATAAAATTTTTCATTCAGTCATCATTTTTTATTGATTCCATCCCATTACATACAAAATAGATTAAAATAATAATCACTATGATTTGTAGTCATAACACTGCACTGGTAAAAAGTCGGTTGGATGTTTAAAGACACATAGTCCACCTTGCCCTACATACCAATAGAAGTATCTACCAAAAATATCTCTATGTGCATTGTATATATCGAACCTTTTAGTAATATTTTTCCATTGAAAGGTACAATGAAAAAGTGTTGTGCCCGAAAGGTTGGGTCTGAAACTAAATTCATAGGACTGATTTTTATGGAGAACCTTCACTCCAAGGTCATCATCCTTAGATTTGCAGTGAAGTGTCAGATCTAAATTCCCCTCCAAATCATTTGTGACTATCACATGTGTTTTGTCCCAAAAAGCACCATATACTACTGGCAGAAGTAAGCAAAGTAAAAGAACACTTCTATGAAATAGAGACATTGTACCTTGGATGATGAATTAGCTTGTGTGGAACATTGTTATAAATAGGCAATTATCTCCGAGTCTTGCTCTAAGTGAGTCACTAGATAGTAAGGTTAGTCATCACAATTATTTATTGAGTTACTGTATTGAATTTTATTGTAAGTAATAACTTTTAAAATTAGTTAAAATATTAGTTGTCAATCATAAAGAGTTATTAAATAAATAAATGAAATTAGGTAATATTTTTATACAAAAATCAAAGTATTAACACAATACAATTCACTAGCTATATTAAAAACTTTCTATATTAAAAGCAAATAAAAAATTTCCTTGTGTAGATAATCCTTCCAGATATGGCTTTTCCTTAAAGGGATCGTTTGAGCGGAAGCCTGATTAATTAGACTGTCCTTGTTTATCCCAAATTCCAATTCATTTGAAATCTAAGATAAACTAGTAGATCACAAGTTCTTAGTCTTTGACTAGGCTTGTTTGTCCTGAAATTCAATCATATGAAGTTCCAAGATGTGGGGTGCACCATCTCCCAAATATTAGAAGATTCATTTATGGTCATTCCTCTTAGCATTGACTCCTGCTTGAAATTGCATACTCTTTGCATTAACCCCTGCATTAACTCCTGCATTAACTCTCGCATTAAACTGCATACTCTTACAAAAAATATATTTAGTTGTTTCTGGCATGGTATCCGGCACATTAAATATGTTTCTTTTCCATGTATTTATTAACATTTAATGGGACAGTTAATGGTTTTTTCGAATTCAAATTATTTCTACGTTTGTCAACCACCATTCACTCCCCATGAGCTTCTTCAAGACATTTAATTTAATAAACCACTAGTGCTTGAAATTCGGCCTACATCATGACCTTGTCCCCAGGAGAATTAATTACTTCTAGGTTTTTGTCTCGTCTAGTTCCTTCTTTGCTGCCCTTGCCGCCACCTGACGACCCTGTTTTAGTCCTACTTTTTTGGGTCTTTTCTTTATTTCTTTCTTGCATTTTTTCTTGTCTCATATAGTGTTTCATGCTTTTTCAAGCATTTTTTCCGTTATTTGTGCATTTGGATATTTTGGGTAATTAGTTGGTTCTATAGGGACCTTTTTCGTATTTTAGTATAGTTTTGGGTCTTTAAGTATTTATCATTATTTTTGATCCATTATGTTAATAAGATGTTAGATATTCTGATATTTTCCAAGTGTGCTTTAATGGGTTTTACAGATTGTAACAGATGGAACTTGGAAGGTCAAGGGGGAAGAAGACTTGAAGGTAGCATTGAAGTAGGCTGAAGTTGAGTTTGGTGACGAGGCTCTGGCGCTCTAGCGCCCACAAATAGCGCTCGAGCGCCCTCCTTACAGTAGGTTTGAGATTTTGGAATCAGCCTCTAGCGCTTGAGCGCCCTATCAACAGTAGGTAAAACATCTGCCACTTGGAGGCTGGCGCTCGAGCGCCAATTGTTACAATGGCTTAGGATTATTACTCGAGGAGTTGATGCTCGAGCGGTGCTTCCTAGCGCTCGAGCGCCCTGTGTTTTCAGTTTTCGTTATAAATAGATGTTTGGTTGTTTAGTTTAGTACCTTTTGTCATTTTACAATAATTTAGAAACTGAGATACTCTCTGGTGTTTGTGGGAGGTTTCCAAGCTTTATACTCAGGTTCTATTTCATTACCTGTATGGATTTCATAGCCATGTCTGGCTAGTTCCTTTTTGCTTTGGATTTTTGTAAGACTGTTGATGTTTAAGTTGTAATTCCTATTTCTATGCATGTGCTTGAGTAACCCTTGAATACCATCTTTTAATTTCATTTTAAGCTTGAGTGCACGCTTACTTTTTGCTTTTATACAATTAGAACATAAGTTAAATTGTAGATTAGAGACTTGTTTTGGGATTACCTCTTCTGTGCTTTCTGTTAGGAATAGAGAAAGGGTTGGGGTTTGTTGGCCTGAAATTTGCATGGTTTAAGCCTCAAATAATTGTTTAAGTTGACAAGGAATTGTTCTTATCTTTTAGTTTGAGAGTATTTCCAATGTGAGGCATCAATAGGTAGTTGCTTAGCCTACTCAAGGAGAGACTCCGAATTCACATGTTTACGATAGGTTTTCTTAAACGGATTGGTTGCACAAAAACCCAAGGCATTCTCATCTCTGAATTCTCACATTTCATTATTGCTACTATGACATATTTTTGTCACAATAAACAACTATATGATACTGTGTGTTTCATGCCTTGAGAATCTTTTGAGGATTTTATAGTTTTAATCTTGTTGAAATAATAAGATTGACAGTGTGTGAACCAAGCCAGATGTTAAGATATGATTCTGTTTTTATTTGGTTCGGTTTTTTGATTATGGTAAGATTTTTGATTTCGTAAAGATTCTTGAAATTCAAGTTCCCTTATGACAGATGTTCTACGCGATGCTGGAACAACAGACCCGACAACTGATCAACAATAAAACAACAAAAACTTAAAAGCATAAGAAACACAACACAAGAGTTGTTTACCTAGTTCGGTGAAACTTCACCTACGTCTAGAGGGTTTTCAGCTAAATAAAAAAAATCCACTATCTCAAGATATAGGAACTACAGACACTCATGAACACCTCAGCTCATAGTTCTTTTCATAATCTACCAAGTGTATTTCTTCTTAGTATTTCCCCCTCAGTATGAGAACCTCTCTCACTTTTTCTAAATCACTGCCACAGTGATTGGTAAAGACAAACAACAATCAGAGTTTTAACACTCAAACAATACAAAACATAACCTTGCTTTATAGAATCAGTGAGCAAGTTTTGTTCACAACGAAACAAGGACTAAGACAAATAACAATCCTAAAACACTTGATCTTTTATCTCAAAGCTACAGGTGTCTACAGGTTTTAGGTCTTCATGTTTATATACTTCAGCAACGACACTAGGGTTTCCAGAGGCTAAAGAAATAATCCAACAACAAAAAATCCAAACACAATCTTCCACAGATTTTAACTGCGTTACAAATCAATATACAATTAAAACAATAGAGACAAATCTTCAATCAGAGATTGTCTCAAAAAATAAACTAGCCCACAATAAATGCAACCGCGGTACAGCTACTTGAAACACAAGTGACCACAGAACAAATCTTCATCAGATTTTCAGGGCACACATAAGCACTCCAAGTAAGGGACTAATGTCTTGTTCTACACATGGGCAGATGTTACAACATCTGCTTCGACATCAGATTGTTTTTGAAAAAATGCACGACAACCATAAGAACAACAATTCTTTCCAGAAGCCTTTGTGTGGACTTTGTGACGTTGATCCCATTGAAGATTCAAGCCTGAAGTGAACATCTATAAAAGGAGACTTGTAAACCCTAGTTATGCAGGGATTTTAGATTTGTGTTGTGTTTTTTATATCAATAAGGTTTATCTTGTGAGTCCTGTTCTTGCTAGTGTTGTACCAACTTAGTGCTTCTGTTGCTAACTCCGGTACTAAGTTTATTTGTTTAGTTGAGTTGTAAACTCATCAAACTTGTTGTTGCTTTAGACAAGTGAAATCACTATGGCAGTGATTGAGAAAAAGTGATAGGGGGTTCTCATACTTAGGGGAGACCTAAGTAATAAGCCACTGGTAAGAATATGTAGAAAGGCATTGAACAAGGGTTGTTTTTCTCAGACCTTTTTGTACTTGATTCTCTATAGTAGTGGATTATCTTTCTCGAGCAGAATCCCTCCAGAAGTAGGTGATGTTGCACCGAACTGGGTTACCAATTCTCTGTGTCTTATTTATCTGCTTGTGTTCTAGTTGCTTAATACTTTAAATAACTATGATTGTTGTTGTTTGGTTGTTTTACACATTGTTGCCACATTGTGTATCACATATGTCCTAGTTGAACACGAATTTCAGAAACCACTCCCGTCCTCCCAGGCATTGAACAAGGGTTGTTCTTCTTAGACCTTTTTGTACTTGATTCTCTATAATAGTGGATTATCTTTCTCGAGCAGAATCCCTCCAGACGTAGGTGATGTTGCACCGAATTGGGTTACCAATTCTCTGTGTCTTATTTATCTGCTTGTGTTCTAGTTGCTTAATACTTTAAATAACTATGATTGTTGTTGTTTGGTTGTTTTACACATTGTTGCAACATTGTGTATCACATATGTCCTAGTTGAACACGAATTTCAGAAACCACCCCCCTCCTCCCTCAAATATGCTTTTCTTGAGGAGGGTGAGAATAAAATTATTTTTTTGAGTAGTGCTCTCACCTCCTTGCAAGAGGAAAAACTCTTAAGATTTCTAAGGGATCATTAGTCGTCTTTGGGATGGAAAATTAGTGACATTAAGGGTATTAGCCGTGCTATTTGTAAGAAAATTACAAACCTATAGTCCAGCCCCAAAGAAAACTTAACCCTTCCATGAAGGAGGTGGTGAAAAAAGAGATAATAAAATTGCTTGATGCAGGTGTGATTTATCCGATCCCGGATAGTGAATGGGCAAGCCTCGTTCATGTGGTCCCTAAGAAAGGAGCGAAGGTATGATAAACACTAGAAAGGGGGAGGGGGGTTGAATAGGGTTTTGTAGTAAAAACGATTACTTTTAAGTTTCAAGGAAATCTCTCGGTATCAAAGAGTAAGCGAGCAAAGAGTAAAGAGAGAAGGACACAAGGACTTTTTCCTGGTTCACTTAAACAAATCCTCAAGAAGCTAATCCAGACCACCTGTTAAGGAGATTTCTTCCTTCGTTGAATGAAGGTAATCCACTAATCAAAGGTTGTTACAACTGCACTAGCACAACTTGCTAAGTTACTAACAAACCTAAGAACTAGCAACCACTAAGACACACAAGTCTTAGTCTTCTCAAGGATTCTAACCTACCCGATCCCTTAAGGAATACAAACAATATGATCAAAGTTTGGGTTTACAAAGAGTGCTTCTAAAACAGGCAAGGTGTACACAGATTTAGAACAATGAAGAAAATGATCGCTAAGGTATTCGCTGATAGTAATTTGATTGCAATAAGTTTCTTAGCATTTTCTTCCTTTCTTCAGTCTTTAAACACTCCAAGCCTTGAGTGATTTTTTCCGTTGTGAAATTCTATCCGTTGGAGGGTACTTCTGGAATTTCCAGATCGTACAATGGCTGAACCTCGTTAGGTAGGCGGTCAGGATAGTACACTACGCTCATACTATTTGATAGTGACCCTTTCCTTTTGCATTTGACTTCTGATCTTCAGAGGTGCTTCATATTGGAACTTGTGAAGCTTCTAATCAGAGTCACGAGGTTGCTTGGCTCTTCAGAACTTCAAGTCTTCAGCTGGACTGGGTGAGACCCCAGGGTCCCTCGCCCAGGGGCGCTGGCCTAAGGCGAGGATCGCATCAGGGACTTGGGCTTTTGTCCCGAAGGCCCAACTGGCCCATTAGGATGACTTAGAGGCGCTAGGCCCAACTCCCCCAACTATAAATAGGGGAGGGATACCGATTGTAAGGGACTCTTGGCTCATTTGAGAAATAACAAGCTTGAAATTCAGTTACTTTCTCTCTCTAAGCAGTTATACTCTCACTCTCTCTAGGAATCTCACATCACGTTCCTTGCACCTTAGGTACTATACCTCATCTCAATGTTCATGATGGAACATTTGGCGCCGTCTGTGGGGAACGATTGATTTTGATTCCCAGACTACGTGGATTGCAATTGGACTTGGAGAAGTTCAATTCTCTGTGTGAATTTTCTTCAGTTTTCGGTTTTCGCTTGAAGTTTTTCATTTCACCAATCAAGATCGATGGAAACACGTCGTCGACAACGCGACGAAGATCAGGAGCGGCGGCACGGCTCACCTCCACATCGCGTGAGAGGCAGGCCGCGACGCGAGCAAGTTCATCGTGAAGAAACCGATTAGTTAACTCCTCCACCACCACCACCACCTCCACCTCCTTCTCCAATGCCTCTGTTACCTTCTCAACCGACTTCACCGGAGCGGCAGAGATCACCATCGCACTCACCCGGAGCTTCAGGAGAGGAGAATCCACCACCTCAAGCATCGATCTCTGGCTAAGACTAGAAGCGCTTGATCCGTAGTGTTGATGATATACGACAGAGGAACGATTACTTGCAAGAATAGCTAGAGTATTATCGTTTCGAGCACCAGGATGAAGGGGAACGCGAGGCGGAGGCCGTGGCTGAATTCGAGCCGTTCTCAGCGGCAGTAAAGGAGGTTGCCATACCAGATAACATGAAGGATATTGTCCTTGAGACATACAGCGGGAAAGCTGATCCCAAAGAGCACCTGTTATATTTCAACACAAAAATGGTGATCAGTGCCGCTTCGGACGCTGTGAAGTGCAGGATGTTTCCAGCTATGTTCAAAGGCACAGCCATGGCGTGGTTTACCACGCTACCCCGAGGATCTATCACTAATTTCCGTGACTTCTCATCAAAATTCCTCGTCCAGTTTTCCGCCAGCAAAACCTAGCAGGTGACGATCGAGGATCTCTACTGTAAGATCAAGTTGTGTTCATGTAGTACAACTCTATGTTTTGATGATTACATGTTAACTATTATGTATGAACAATTATGGTACTCTAACGTTGTTTTCTGAGTGTTTAAATGACAGCCTCTGACTCTGGTCTAATTACACATAAATCAGAAGCACTATGCTCAAAGAGTAACCTACGCAACGCTTTCGCACTCTCTATGTTCAATATGAACAGTAGAATAAGCTTCAACAGATCTGAAGATAGTTAAGCTCTGATATGGATTCAGATCACTTAAAGTTCTGAAGACCAGACGTTCTGAAGATCCAGGCACTCTGAAGATCCAGAAGCTCTAAAGGTTCAGAAGCTCTGAAGGAGCAGAGGCTCTGAAGGTCTAGAAGTTTTGAAGGTCCAGAAGCTGAGAAGTGAAGACTCTGAAGTCCAAGAGTAAGCTGGCTCTGAAGACCAAGTACTTCTCCTCTGAGTTCAGAATCAGAAGTTACAAAGGTCAGAGGATCCAAGCTTCCCTCTGACTCTGATTACCAAGCTTCACTAGTTCCAACATGAAGTGTCGCTCTGATCAGAAGTCAACTAGGATAAATGTCATGTCACTATCCAAAGTACAAAAGCAATTGAACTATCCTGACGACCTTACCTAACGTGTTCAGCCACAGTAGAACCTGAAAATCCCAGATCTGCCCTCCAACGGTAGAATTCCATGCAACGTCCAAACCCTAATCCTTGGAGTATATAAAGAGGCTGAAGATTGAAAGATGCCGCCTAAGAAACTTTGTTCAAGCTCAAGCAATATTCAAATATTCTCTTAGAAATCTTTCTTCAAACTGATTTTACTGTGTTTACTTTAGCTTTCTGAGAAGCATTTCTTTGTAAACCCAAACTCTTAAACAATTGTTTATTTTTTCCTTAAGGAGACCAAGGTTGGTTAGATCCTTGAGAAGACTAAGAGAGTGATTCTTAGTGATAGCGAAGTCAGTGTATTGTTAGTCACTTTGCAGGTTGCAAGTGCAGTTGTAACAAACTCTGATTAGTGGATTGCCTTCATTCTAAGAAGGAAGAAATCACCTTAACGGGTGGACTGGATTAGCTTAAGGGATTTATCAAGTGAACCAGGATAAAATCATTGTGTGCTTTCCTCAACTCTTATCTTAGCACTTTTATCCTTTGTGTTTGAAGAGATTTGTTAAAATCTCAAGTGGGACAAGTTTTAGTTTTAAAACGCTATTCAAACCCCCCATTTCTAATGTTTTTCATACCTTCATCTACAACCTCCGCCAATCTGAGGGCGAGACTCTGAAGCAGTATGTAAAACGATTCAGCGCAGCATCAGTCAAAATTGAGGAGTCAGAGCCGCACGCCTGTGCGCGTGCCTTCAAGAACGGGTTGCAACTGGGAAAGCTGAACAGCAAATTGAGCCGCAAACCAGCTCGGTCCATGGCGGAGATCCGGACGCGAGCAAACACCTACATCCTGGACGAGGAAGATGATGCTTTCAAGCGAAGGCGCGCGAAAAAGGAGAAAGACGGCGAGCCGGGGGACGCTTCGGCGGAAGAAAAGCGGACTAAGGAGAGGGGAGAGAGCAGCAAAGAGCGAGACAGGAAGGTGAGAACAGGAGAAAAGGCTGCGAAGGAGCCATTGTATCCTATGAGAGAAAATTTTGAGCGTCGCAGACCGTGGCATCAAGCTGACCCTCGCCGGCGAGTGGAGTCAGGTAAGAGTCTTAATGCACATCTGACGGAGTTGCTTCGAGAGGTCAAGGAAACTCACGCGGTTGAGGAAGGAGAGAAAGAGGCCGACGCGCCCCGAGTGGCGTAGGATAAAACAAAGTGGTTCGCGTACCACCGCTCGGCCGGCCACGACACGGGAGATTGCTTTACCCTGAAGAACGAGATTGAGAGGCTCATTAGAGCGGGACGATCGCAGATGAACGACCGTGGCGATCGGTGGAATGGAGAGCGGCAGCAAGGGAACCGGTACAGAGGGGAACGTCAGCAGGATGACCGCAGGCGAGACGATCGCCGACGCATGCCAACCACTGACAAGAAGGAAACACTGGCCACAAGGAAGAAGGGGGCGGAGGAAACCTTTAATAAAGACCTTGAGCCGCCAGTTGGGACAATAAATACAATTGCGGGTGGATTCGGCGGGGGCGGAGATACAGCGTCGGTGAGGCGAAGGCACGTGAGAGCAGTGACATCAGTGTAACAGTACGAAACTCCATTCGGTTTCCAGCATCCAGATATTGTGATATCGTCAGCAGATTTCGAAGGGATCAGGACACACAAAGACGATCCGGTGGTTGTGATGATAAGGATCAACAGCTTTAACGTGCGGCGGGTTCTTTTGGACCCAAGGGAGCTCCGCTGACATTATCTATGGGGATGCTTTTGATCAATTAGGATTGACGGACAAAGATTTGATGCCCTATACAGGAACGTTGGAAGGCTTCTCGGGCGAGCAAGTTTGGGTACGCGGATATGTGGGTCTGGACACAGTCTTTTGTATCGACGATAACGCCAAGCTACTCCGTGTAAGGTATCTTGTATTGCAGGTTGTGGCATCCTATAACGTCATCATTGGAAGGAACACACTCAATCGCCTCTGTGCAGTAATCTCGACGGCACATCTGGCGGTGAAATATCCGCTGATAAGTGGAAAAGTGGGAAAGATTGTAGTTGATCAAAGGAGGGCGAGAGAATGTTACCACAACTGTCTCAGCTTGTATGGAAAGAAAGGAGTCGGCGAGGGGCACATGTGTCATGAGGTCGAAGTCATCCAAGGGAATCAAGAAAGGCAAGGGGGTCAAAGCAGGGAGCTGACAAGAGGATAGCAAGATCAGGGAGCAGCGCAGGACAGGTCAGGGTAGATAGCAGGACGGTTAAGGATGGGCAGTTCACGGATGCTCATGCAGAGGAGCGCTGGGCGAGTGTGATCGCAGACTTAGAAGCGTACAAATTCAGCAGGGGGTGTTAGCGATCGAGCCCTGGCTCACGGTTAGTCAGGAGATACGTTTAGAGAAGCTGGTAGAGGACAACTTTGACCTCTTCAGCTGGAGCTCAAAAGACCCAGAATTCTGGGAACTGCTGATGTTCAGAAAACCGAGTCTCTCGAGTTCAGGGCGAGATGAGAAAAAGGGAAAAGGAATCACGATTCAAGAGATGGACCAACGCATCGGCCAGCAGGGCAGTGGCGAGAAAAGAGATGAGGAGGCGCGCGAGTGGTCTAAGGACGAAAAGAGGGCGAGGAGAAGGAAACCGGTGAGTCGTCGCCGGGGAAAAGCAAAAAGAGAGTCGAAATATTGGAAGCCTGTGGGTGCGCTAGTTTGTAAGCCAGAGATGTCCAAGCACGACAGGCAGAAGGGCAAGATGGGAGAAGTTCCTCACCACCACGAGGCAGGCATGGAAGGAAACCAGCCCAGAAATAACAATGAGTGGCTAGCGAGCACGTCTGGCTCAAAAGATGTGGTGATGGGGATGATACTTTGACCCGAGGGGCTGGGGGCGGAAGCGCGTGGAAAGCAGGGCTGAGACGCGGCACAGGAAGCAAGAACGAGGACACAGGAACAAAACCAAAACTAAAGACCAAAAATAAAGATGCACTATTTTTCTCCGCCACGGGAGTTTTTTAATGAGGCATCCCTCCCATGTAAAATTTTTACGAATCAAATACAAAAGGATATTCTCAAGTAATACTCCTAGCTGGACTACTATACGATGGTCGCTCGGTGGGAAAATTTCCCCGAAGGTGGCGATCCTGTAACACCCCGATTTCGGTGGCGTCACTTTAGTAACCAAAAATAAACTTAATGAGGAAAAACGTGAATATTTTTTTTTTCGTCTATAATATAAACAAGACTGAAATAATTAAACACAAATGCGAAAGACAACTGAACTAATATACAATATATATTACAGCCCCCCCCCCCCCCGCTGTAAGTAGCAACCTCGTCACGAGTAACCTCCAGTGACGGAAAGAAGAAAAGTGTAACGCCCGTAGGCAATATGTACAGACCAACGTAAAGGTGAAGTGTCCGCAACACAAACCTCAAAAATGAGAATAAGCTGGCCCATCGGCCTAAGACAAGACCTCCTAAGTCCAACCAACTCTCTGTGATTCCCGTAAAGAAACCACACAAAAAGCTATAGGCGGGAAACTACCCTGTCTCCAAAGAAACAAATGATGTTCAGAGCTAAGACTCTACTCCTACACTAATCCAATCTCGAGGAGCTCACACCAGCACTAAAACCTACATGCTAGCATGATCGTCGTCTGAATCTGAATCCAGAACGACCAAGTCTACAAACACTATCCGTCCTCCCCTCGCAACCGCTATGCGCTCCGGTGCTGGACTCACGGGCTTTGGGCCCGAACCATGATCATCAATGATAGCAACGGTGGGTGTGCTGGACTCTGATGAATGCACTCCCACAGGCTCCTCCTCGGAGGGGTCCTCATCATCCGAAGACGACGGTGGCGGTGGTGCTCCCACTCCTGGTCCGCAATGCACTCCTGGCGGCAAGTTGAAACTGACAGTGCTCCTCCTCAGCACTCCTTCCATCAAGTGTCCTACCCTATCTACCCTATCATCCATGATCCTCCCCGAGTACGTCGCGCGATGGCTAGCGGGGTCTACCACCCACGCGCCGGGGTCATCCTGGTCTATCATCTCGTATCTAGTCCCCCCCGAAGGGTGGACCATTGTGAACCAGTCCGCTAAAGACATCTTACAAAGGGCGCTGTCCGCCAAAACACACACAGAAGACGCGAGGGTCAACTCCAAAGAATTATGTAAATAATAAACCCAATAGGTACAGATAAGAGATAGCCACTTAGGCTTATAGCTAGAGATAGCATCCTAGGGTTGCATATTCCACAATGAATATAACGACAATAATAACAATTAACATATTCCAAATAGGATTAACAAGTAACAATCACACTCAGAAACTAAATTAGTATGCATGTTGCATGATGTGCAAATGACGGTTAACCCAGTTAACCAAATGCATTCCGGAAGGGATGGACATCAACGGATCAGCCCTAACACCGGCCACGGTGGGACCATTTCGGCCCGCGTGCCTCTTACACCAACAACAACGGTAGTCAGATCAGCAGTAAACCCGAAGTTCTGCCATTTCGGTCTGCTACTAAGAGTCGTCTATAAACGCTCTTACGCGGAAATCCGGGTCTTATGACCATTTTGGAATCCACCGAGGTCCGAAGTCCGTCTCGTGTTAATACCTCATTAATGGTGCATGAATGCGAAATGATTAGCCAAACAACGTCTCCGACCTCACTCGACACGTCGCCACGTGTTCTAGGTAAAATTAAAGTCTCTAAAAGCTTACCCTTAGGTAAAGTCGATTCTACGACAAAAGACACTTCTTCACAACAACACATAATTCATGATGATCTCCAAATCATCCGACTCATCTCCATCCGATTGTCACAACTGCTCAACGAGCAAAGAGTATCACATACTCGGAAACTACCTGTTTCCTTGACTTATCCCCCGGATAGCCCAACAACACAACTGCTCCCAGAGCACAAGAGTATCAACATACTCAAAACTTCTCAATACCTCAACACTTGGATCCGACGACACTTCTCGTTTTCCAAAAACTAAGATTTGACTCCTAAGCTTTCGTTCGAGATTATTATCATTATTAAAAGGTTTAAAGGTTGTTTAATGTCTTATGAGTTTTCCTTACAAAATAGTTTCCACTTTTGTCTTATCGCAAATCTTATAAGTTCTCGGGATCTCCTAATCCCAAATGACTCCAGAGAATGTCTCGATCCATGAAAACCATAACAAGGCCCGAATCTCATTCGTCCTATCAAACTTTCCCCAAAATCTCAAAATAAAATCGGCATGACCTGCCCGCTATCCTCACTACTCAGAATCACAAATATCATTGAAAAGGCATAATTAAATCAGCACAATCAACCAACATGTCATACATCAACATATTCTAAAACAACCACGTAGCACTTAGCATATAAAGCATGCATCACACATCCTAGATTACCCACTTAGCACGTAACATGTAATTCAATCTCAAAAACATTCAGTAGATGAATCATCTACATTGTCAGCCGAAGCCTCAGAAAACATTTTTCCAATCAAACACAAACAAGTGCGGAAACAGTAAATCAAGTCGAAGTATCGACACCTAAGCATTAACTAAGGATTCAGTGAGTAGCCCTCACCTGAAGATTCTCCAGGGTTCCCGTCTAGTGTTCCTTCACAATCAATGCCTTGCTCTTCAGGAAATTCCTCAAAAGCACCTTTAGAGCAAAACCACAGAAATCAATCACAATGAGTCAGAAACTCAGCAAACAATACTCACTAAGGTTACGCGAAGTAGTATATACTCCGAGATACGATAATCTAGCGCGAAAGGACAAGTTTTCGAAAAAGGAATTTTCCCCCTCCCCCCTTAGGGTGCTCAGCCACTCTTGGTAATTGGGTGGTTCGATTTTTCTTCGATCAAACTTGGTTCCTAGGTTATTATTAGTCGTAACTAAGGGTATTCTAAACTCGGAAAAATTATCGGATCGAAAACTGTCGCAGGGGTATTTTGGTCAATATTTTAGCTCAGAATTTCAAAATTGAAATTTCGAAAAGCAAATTGGATGGGGACGTCACCAACGACGTTTATGACAACTAATCCTACTAGCACTAATCTAAGACGATAGTTTTCAGCCCAAAGGACGAAGCTTTGTCCCAAAATGGGTATTTTAAGCAGAATTGAATCTCGACGGTAGTTTTTCGAGAATCGGCGCAGTATTATTAGCTAAACATACTCAGGAGAACTTAGGGAAGATGTTTAGAATCAAAAATGAAGTTATCAGGATAGTTTTGCAAAAACCTCAAAACTATGAGCACAGAAAGACATAGAGAAAAGCTATGGAAAAAGCGATCAGAGGTAAGGATTAGCGACTATACCTCGAAACCTTCAAGCAGCAACTGTTGGATCAACGATCAAGCAAGAAATGAAGAAAATCTCTTCCTCCTTCCTCTTGGTGAAGCTCGCGGGTTTTGGAGAGAAAATGGGTAAGATTTTTGTGATTTTTTGGGTTTGGAAAAACGCGGGAAAATGAAAGTTTCGCGATTCCGATTTTTCCGGCTTCATTCTCCGTGAATTCTAAGATAGGTTTTGGCGATATAAATCCAAAACTCAAAAGAGGTTTCCTTGTATTTTAAGTGACTAATGCAAAGTCGGTGTAAAACTATTTTACCCGATAAGTTACTTTTTGCATTGAATGTCGGAATAGAAAACTTCCTTCTGGAGAAAGATTGAAATCATCAAGAGAAATGGGTGTACGCGTGTAGAATCTTTATTTGAAGCTCCGAATAGAAAAAGTCTTCATTATCGGTTGATTCTAGGGTTTTGAACTATCAGGGTTTTAGTTTCGGCAAACTTCCGATGATTGGAATCGGACGTTCGTAGATTCTAGAGTTTCGCCTTGAAACGATTGTCGTATAAGGAATAAGAGAAGTTCTAACATTTCTCTGAAGATTTTTGGAATAAATTCCTACAGTGTTCCAAGGGTGGAACTTAGTCTTTTCCTAAGGTTCTTGTCCTAGGTTTAAGCGAATCGATCGTGCTATACCTTTTATCGATTCTGGTACAATCCTTAGACTTTTCCTGAACTTTCTCCTTCATAAATTTATTTCATTTGGTAAAATCTTGTTCAGGTTTCCCTTCACGATACATCAACCCTAATCGTGAATAAGAACTTTATTCCCTAAGCATAAGCTTAAAAACTTGGGTCTTACAGATCCCAACACGACCTTGATGTCTGGGGATCGCTCCGGGAAAGTTCGACGCGAACCTCTGCTACTCAGATAGCAATTCAACTGACATGTCACCTTCGCCCGGTGGGAAAAATTCCCTGAAGGTGGCAATCCCAACACGACCTTTTTGTCCGGGGATTAATCCGGAAAGTCCGGCACGAATCGCTGACCTCTCGTTGGCGATGTGTGCGGATAGGCTCCTTGTCCAAGGGCAGGCAGTCTATCCCAAAAAGTCTCCCCAAAATATGGGCAAACTAGACCTCCCCGAAATATGGGCGAGAAAAAAACTAGGCATAAGTCTGGGTAAACCTATATGGCCATTGGGTCCCTAGCAATCGTAAGCCCTCGCCGGGATAAAACCGGTGAGGCCGCACCTGCTCTTACGAGAAATATTGGTGCATGGAGAAAGCCTCAGCCCCAGGCTGAGCTAAAGTCCTAGTTTCGATAGCACACGTTCAAAATCGCTACACGAGCACAAAATGCAAAGCCCGAAGGGCACGAGGGCGCGAACGAGGAAAGAAATAAACAAACGAAATTGTAGCAAATATTCACTAAATAACGTCGAGCGATATATTAATCACAAAGAAAAAAAAAGGGGTAAGAGAAAAATCAGTACAAAATATTCACATTATATTAACATCTTATGTTTCTCTCGCATTTTCAGCAGTCGCGAAATATGCAACATTGAAGCCTGGGGGGTTGTCCGGGCCGGCCAATCCATGGGAAGTGACCTTCTTGAAGGCTCTCGTCCCGCTGAGGTCAATACCCTCATAAAGATATTGAACTTGAGCTCTGGCGAGGAAGAAGCCGCGACCACACTCTTCCACGGCCTCAGTAGCAGCCTTGGCCGCCAACCTTGCCCGGAGAGTTTTGGCCTTAGAATCCGCACGGTATTCCGCATCCGCGATAGCTTTGGCCTTTGCTTCTAATTCAGATCTCACCTCGGCGAGGGATTCGTTCGCCGACCCCAACTCACTACGAAGTAACGCGATCTCTTTGTCTTTTACGAGGAAAGCAGCCCTACCCGCGGCGATCGCCTCGGCCTTTGCCCTCAGTTCCTGCTGCAAACCGTCTCGCTCGTCCTCTAGTTCCTCCGCTCTACCTTCACAAGCGGACATGTCATCCTCGCGATAACTCATCTCGATACCCAAATTGTTTAGTTTGGTCACTTGAGCCGTTACCTGGGTCAGCAACTTGTCACGCTCGCCATGCGCTTTAAGTATAGGGTGGCGATAACCCTCAGCCCTTTGGCCAAGCTCTTCAACTTCAGCGGTTGTGGCCGAGTCCTGTGACAGCTTGGCGAAGAGACACCCCGCACGCAAAAGGCTTGAGATGGCTTCTCGCGCCACAGCGTCAAGGTCAGGATCCTCGGTTCCTCTCATGCTGGCGAGAAAAGGGTCAGTTAACATGAAGTCGACAGGGGAGGACCGCTGACTTGAAGAAGGGCACATCTGCTCATCGACAATCGGACGACCAGCGGCCGGGGAAGAACGTTGAAGCAGAAGTAGGGCGGTGAGGGTTTGGTCTCCGCTTCCGTGACTCATGGTGGGATCAGGGGAGGCCCTAGGTGGGCTTTTCCCGGTTAGATGACATGAATGATCGGGAGAGAGGGCCGTTTGAGGAGCACAAGAGGGAATATCTTCAGGAGCACTCTGATCGGCGAAGACTTCCTTAGGAAAGGGCGAGGGCTCCACATCGCCCGCAGGATTTAGCTTTTCCCCGCCCACCAGGTCTTGGCGAGGAGCAGATGTCTCGCCAGCCCTGAGTCGCTTGGTTTTCTCTTTTTTCTTTTTCGACTTCTGAGGCGAGGGAGTCACTACCCTTGATTTTCCGTCTACGCCAGGGGCGTACCTTTTAGATTTTTGGGGTTTTCTTGATGGGGAAGGTTGGTCAGCCTCACCGATGGACATCGGAGCCCTTTTGTCCATCTCCGGTGGAGGGATGGAATCCGGTACAGGCTCGCCAGGGATGGAGTCTGGTGTTGGCTCACCAGACCCCATAGCAACGACATTTGGGGCCGCCACGACCGTTTCAAGAGGGGCTGCACCAGATTTTCTAGTCCGTTTCTTTAGAGGGGAAGCAGCGACCTCGGCATCAACATCCGCGACAGCACGTTTCCTTTAAATCCCGTTAGTATTGAAAGTTTGAGGAAACTCAAGCGAGTCGGCGGCTAGGGCGCGCCTGAGCGCGACTTCAGTGAAGTTCAACCCTCCTAGAAATGAGCGGAGGGTGTTTTTGCGGACGGCTTCAAGCAGCTGTGAACACTCAAGGATGGGAAGCCCAGCGAAATAGCTGAGAATGGCTTTATCTTCGTCACTCAGGGATGTGTCGGATGGCACCGGGACGTCGCGAGGACTCTCAGTCCAATAGAAGGGGAACAGAGCAGTCCCGTCTCGGCGGGTGAAAGCTTCAGGGTAGGAAGGATGTACGAGTTTGCGGAAGTACCGGCGCCCAGGTCCCTTCTTGACGTTGCTCTTGTAGGGGTAGAGGCGCTGCCGGCCCGTACGAGATTTCAGGGAGACCCACCCAGGAGTTGGAGTCTTCAGAGATTTTGGCTCCACGGCGTAGAAGTAGAAGAAGTGGGAGGTTTATGCTTCGAGACCGACAGCGTCACAGAGAATCTCAAAGCACCGAATGAAGGCCCAAGCGTTCAAATGAAGTTGGCTTGTGGCAACATTGATTTCCCTCATGACCTGGCAGAGGAAAGGGGAGAAGGGTAGTTTGATCCCCAGGTCAAGGAAGAAGTACTCATAAACGTAAAAAAAGTGGGGTTGCTTCACGCCTTGCTCGATCGTGCGGTGCTGCCAGGGACGGCGGACCTCCAAGCCCCGACCGGTGGTGAGGATATCCTCGAAGGACTTCTCGCGGCAAAGCCCACCGGCCTGGCCGGCTGTCTCGGCAATGGACTTATCGGTGGACTGCTCAGAAGGTTGGCAGATGGCCTCCTGAGTGGGGTCTTGAGTTATGGACTGGGGCAAGGTGGCGACGATTCGATGCCAAAAAGCGTTCTTTTCATTTTCCAAAAGAGGAAATCCCCTGGGGGGAGGGTTAACCGTAGAAAGAGGTGCGGGAGCGGCGCTGCGGGATCGAGAGGATCCTTTGGTGCGGCGTTGGGAAGTCATCTTGCTGAGAGGAAGGTTAAGGGTGAGAAGAGAAGGGGGTGCTAGTTTATCAATTTCAATAGGTTGTGGGAATTCCAGAAGTGGTGAATGAGTGAGGGAAGGAGATTTTAAAAGTTGGGGTAAGAAACGGTTGGGAAGTCGTGCCTCATCATGGCAAAGGTGGAATGATCACTTAAAGGAGTGTGGCGCGGATTTCGGGAAACGAAGGCAGCGCATTAAATGAATGGTCACAACGGTTGAAGCTTATTGGTTTGAATTCAAATTGTCAGGATTTACCACGAATCGAAGGGACGTTTCAAAGGTAGTGGTTGAGATTCCCTGGATTTGCTAACCTTTACGTCACCTCAAGGCGCAACGTGTGATGCAGGCTCTGAAGGTATGAAAAACGGTAGAAAGGGGGGGGGGGTTTGAATAACGTTTTCAGTATAAAACTTCCACCTTAAAGATTTTAATAAATCTTTCGAGAACTTAAGTGCTAAAGATAAGAGATAGAAAAGCACACAAGGATTTTATCCTGGTTCACTTGATAAATCACTCAAGCTACTCCAGTCCACCCGTTAAGGTGATTTCTTCCTTCTTAGAATGAAGGCAATCCACTAATCAGGTAAGAGTTACAACTGCACTTGAAACCTACAAGTGACTAACAATTACACTGACTTAGCTCACACTAAGATTCACTCTCTTAGTCTTCTCTAGAATCCGATCAACCTTGATCTCCTAAAGGAACTAAACAAACTGTTTATCAAAGAATTGTTTACAAGAGATTTGCTTCTAAAAAGCTAATAGTAAACTCAATGAATTTCAGATGAAAGAAAGCTTAGAAGAATTTAAGTTTGTCTTGCGCGTATGTGAATACTTTTAGCTGTTTCTTTCAGTCTTCAGCCTCTTTATATACTCCAAGGATTAGGGTTGAGCGTTGCATGGGAAATGCTACCGTTGGAGGGCAGTTCTGGAAAATCCAGCTTCTGCTGTGTCTGAGACTGTTAGGTAGGTCGTCAGGAAGGTACAGTTGCTTTTGTACTTGGATAGCGACTTGACCTTTAAACCTAGGAGACTTCTGATCAGGGGATGCTTCATATTGGAACTTGTGAAGCCGGTTGATCAGAGTCAGAGGGAAAGCCCAGATCCTCTGACCATTGTTTCTTCTGATTCTGAACTCAGAGGGAAGAACATGGTCTTCAGAGTATCTTGCTTCTGGACATCAGAGTTTCCACTATTCAGCTTCTGGATCTTCAGAGTCTTCTACACCATCAGAATATCTGAGCCTTCAGTGTTTCTTGGTTATCAGACTTTCTGGATCTTCAGAGCTTCTAGTGACTGAGTCCACATCAGAGTTTGTATAACTTCAGAACTTCTGAAGCTTTTCCACTGTTCATACTGAACATGGTGAATGCGAAAGCGTTGCTTGGGTTGCTCTTTATACACAGTGCTTCTGATTTGTGTGAGATTGAGTTGAGGTCAGAGCCTGTAAATAGCACACTCAGAAAAACACGTTAGAGTACCACAATTGTTCATATCAAAAGGTTAACTTGTAATCATCAAAACATAGAGTTGTACTACTAGATCAAAACTTGATCTTACAATCTCCCCCTTTTTGATGATGACAAAACTAAGATTTTTGATGAACAATTCTTAAACATTAAACTGAATTCACTCAGAGTTTAGAGATCTAGAATAAGACTTTTCCTGATGTGAATAGTTTATCTTGCTCATTCTGAATTCAAGTCACTGCTTGATTCTGAGCTTAGCTCCCCCTGAATCTAATACTTGATGAAAACGTTAGTAAAGTCTAGATTCTGAGCTAAATGATATAAGAGTTCAGAGTGAAAAACTTATGACATAGATGAAAATCGAGTAATCAGAGCGCATAAGTAATCAGAGTCACGGACAAGGTATCAGAGTCTTGGGTATCAGAGTCAACTTAGAATCACTTCAGAAGAAGTGAAATGTATTCCTTGTATTTGCCCAGTGACACATCTATGGTCATGAAGGTGGAACTCTTAAATTCTCCAAAAGAAAAAATAAATCACACTAACACATCTTACACATCAAAAACTGGGTTTACTCCCCCTTTTTGTCATAAGCAAAAAGCTTGGGGTGTGAAAAACTTAGCTTGAAGTACAAGGTACTCCCCCTTAGAGAAGGTCTAAGTTTAAAGAAAAGGAAAACGATGCAAGAATCAGAGTTAGGCGAAATAAATAGAAGAGTTAATGCAAGAGAAGAACGTGTACCACCGGTCAAGGGAGTAAAGAGAAGGGTCAGTTACCAAGAACTTAACCGCGAGAAACTGTAGGAGCATTAACTTTCAGAGAGAAAGTGAAGCCTATATAAAGCGTTGGAGAGAAAGGTAAGCTTCACACCTCGAACAATTTTCAGTAAGGGAAAAAATGGCATCATACATCGTAGCACTAGAAGAGCTGAGGAAGAAGGCCTACGAGGAGGACTTGTTCCTTAACATCAGGCATCCAGAGGGTACAACGACCATCTCGGAGCTAACACGGACACTGCTGGAGGAGGACCTGCGTCCAGAGTTGAAAAGAGACTTGAGGGAATTTCTTGCCTTCGTGGAGGAGGTGCAAGAACTCAGCCGGCTTGAACTCAAGCTGCTGGAAGAAAAAGAGAGTTTGGAAGAGAAGCTCAAGACTGCATAAGAGATTCTGGAGAGGGATGAGCTAAAGGACAGACTCAACAACATCCAGCATGCACTGGAGCGTCTGGAGAAGGATAGGTCAGAGCAGCGCCAGGAGTGCAGAAGAATGAGGAGGGATCCTCCATTCTAGACTTTAGAGAAAGAATGTATGATGTAAACATAAAGATATTATGAATAAAAAGATTTTTGCAAACATATGTGACACAAATATATATAGATATGCATAGATAATCACAAACGAATAAAGTAGAATAATTAAATAAAAAGAAACAGAAGTTAACAAAAATAAAACAACGTTAAAGAAAAAAGAAAAAAGAAAAAAGAAAAACGAAGAGATCCTAAGACTAGGGTTTATCAGTTCGACGCAGAAGTTCCATCATCATGTGCTTCATTTCAATTAGCATGGATTCATGAGTGTCAAGACGCTGTTCCATGATGTCGAGTCTGGACGAGCTTGACTGAGTAGAACCGGAAGGAACATTCTGAGCAGCTTGAGGATCTGGAATGGAAGCAGAAGCAGCATGAGTAAACACTACTGGTGCAAGTGCTTGGCATCTAAGGGCTTCAGCCTCAGCCTCAAGTCGTTCTGCCTCTAATCTGGCTTGTTCAGCTTGAGCTGCTGCTTGACGTGCAGCTTCTTCTGCTTGAGCTTTCTTTCTCTTGGCTTCTTCAATAGCTTCAAGAAGCTTATATCTCTGTTCTTGTTCATGAAGAGCCACCCTTCGAGCAAACCTTTGCTTGACAGCCTCAATCCTCTGACGTCCCTCTGCATGCAGGAGCTGCATCATAATTGGAACTTGAGCCACCAGCCAAGTGCCCAGATTGTTCCACTCATCAGCCACACGTTCAGCATTCTCACTTAGGTCAGTCTGACCGTGCACATTGCGTAGCCTCAAAGAGGCTTCATGATAGAAAATATTGATGCACTCAGAGAGAGATGTGGGTCGGAGGTGAGTGTAAGGAATTATGGAGAGGTTGGTTTCAGGAGAGGCTGGGTGATTGCTGCTGTGGGCTTCAGAGGCACCTTGTGGAGAGCCAATGTTAAACATTTGAGCATTGGGTTCAGAGGTTCCAAGGTGGGGTTCTGAAGTTTCAACCAGAGGATGAGGTGATCTAACCGAGGATTGGTTAGACACAGATTGTTCTGGTTCAGGTTCTGGTTGAATAGGCTCTTGTTGGTCAGGGGCAGGGTGAGCTTGTTGAGCCAAAGGGTCTGCCTCTTGTAAAGGATTGGCCAAGATAGGTTCATCTGGGTCAACTAGACGTTCAGGTCTAGGGCCAGGATATCTCCTAGGGCTTGGACAAGTGAGATAATACTCTTCTAAGGTAGACACCTTTTCTTTTCTGACCTCCATGAATTTTCTAATGGATTCAGAGTTATTGGAGGGAGAAGAGTCAGCAACATTGGTTGGGAAGGATACAGGTGTATAGGCTGTGGAAGAGTCTGTATCAGTAGTTCTGGGAGCCAGACGTTCTGATGCTCTTGGGACAGAGTGATCAGAGGTTCTGGGTCCAGGTTCTGTTTGGGTAGGCTCAGGTTGTTCATGAATGATGGGTTCAGAAGTTAATGGATTGTATGGAATGGTGATGGGAGAGGTTGGTTCTTCTGACCTAGAGGGTTGGTTCTGGAGCAAATTCCAGAGAGGTGCTTCAGTAGGAGAAGGTTGAAAGAACGAAGACCTTGGGGAATGTGGTGGAGAGGTGGTTTGTGCAGCTGGTTGGGATTCAGGAATAGGAGTGAGGGGATTTGAAGAGTGTTTGAGCATGGCAGATATGGGGAGTGCATCAAATAAATTCAAATCATCATCAGAAGCAATTGCAGACTTACTTGAAAGTGCTGATGATCTTGTCACTCTGGCAGGAGGTTCAGTCCTTCTGACCACTTCAGCAGCTGGTTCCACCCGAGTAGGCTTCACCACGATTCTGACCTGCTTCTTCTTCTTCTTAGGAGGACTATCCTCATTATCACCATCATCACCATCATCAGGCTTGCTGGTTTCATCTTGCTTTCTCTTGAGTTGACCAGCCTTCTTCTTTTTTATCAGAGGGACATCTGATTCCTCAGAAGATTCTTCTAGGATCATCTTCCTCTGAACTTTCTTCTTGGGAGGAGAAGGAAACTCTGGAGCTGGCGGCAGTCTGCTGAAGAAGTCATCGAGATCAATTTCGAATCCTTGAGCCCTTAGGTCTTCAACATAGCACCTAATGGCGTCAGGATTGTCTGCCTGTGTCCACAGAGGGTAGTCATTCAGAGGCATCCTTCTACTTCTGATCTCAGAAGATGTGTCTTCATGGGCAGGAGCAATCTTCTTCTTGATTAGGCCCATCTTCTTTAGAGAGTTTGCCGTGAAGACATCACTGACAATGGTGGTCAGATCCTCTGTGCATCCAGCATTTATCAGATCTTGAATGAGGCCACTCTCAATGAAGAGATCAGACAAAAGTCTCCCGAAGGGAATATACTTGATCGCTGACTTGATGGAGGAAGTGGTACGAGACTTCCAGATACATTCCTTCAAGTAGGAGAACAGGAAGTAGGGAAGGCAGATCTTCTTCTGGTCTTGGATGAAGAACAACATCACCTTCTGGTTGAAGTTGATGTAGTCTGGAGAACTGCCTTTTGGTCTCTGGTTTATGCAGTGGAGCAAAATTTTGTGCCAGATCCTGAGCTTGGGATGAAGGTCCATCACCTTGTAATTCGTCTTGCCCGGTTTGTAAGTGGTGTACAGGGCCTTGTTGATTGTATCCTTGGTGCTGGGTTTCAGCTTCGATTCCGTGAGTTGGAAACGATACCCAAAAGCAGTGTCTGCACTCAGCAAATTCACGAAGGACTTCTCTGTGATAATGATCTTTCTTCCAAGAATGTGAGATACCACCTGAGTATCATCGCAGTCAGCGTGCTTCCAGAATTCCTTGATCAGTTTATCATACACCGGTCCGCGAAGTCTGTTGAAGTAATTTCCCCAACCTTGAACTTGGACTTCAGAACGAAGATCATACCCATTTGTAGCCAGGTTGTCGAGGTCGAATCTCCATTCTGCCAGGACTTGAAGTTCCTCAGGAGCATATACGCAGTGAACGGCACAGCCCCGTTCTGCAATTGGAATAATCTGCTCTTGAGCTTGACCTTGATCTTGTGTCGGATTCTCAGGACCCCTTTGACCCGTTGCTAGACCAACTACCATGTGAGGGAACTGGGTTGCATCTGCAGTAGCTCTTCTGGTTGGACTCACCATTTTTGAAGCGGTTGAAGGTTTGAGGTAGAAGATGAAGGTTGAAAGATGAAGAGAGATCGAGAGAGAAATCGAGGATAAGCGGTTTTGAAAAGCAGAGAGAGAGAGTAAAAACCGGAAGTGAACAAAATCGTGTGTGTATAGTGGGTTTTGACAAATAACCGTTGTTGATTCAAAAAGCACTTTAAGATCAACGGTTGAAAATTAAAGATAGATAGTAACAGTAAATACACAAATCACACACAGGAGAGAAGCACATCTACACGCAATCATAACAGACTGTCACACGGGCACAAGGAACTATGCATCAGAAATACTAACACATGTGTTGCTGTCTCAGCTTCAGAGTCAGTACCAGTGGGTACACACACTCTGATTGAGTTACCTTCTGGACTAGACATCTTCTGATCAAGAAGTATCATAGTCAGAGGTTCTGATCCATCTTCACTCTGGACAAAAGTCCATGTTTAGATTTTTCAGAATAAAATTAAATCTATCCTCTGCTAAGGGCTTTGTAAAGATATCTGCCCATTGATGGTCAGTATCAACAAACTTCAGAAGAAGTACGCCCTTTTGTACATAATCTCTAATAAAGTGATACTTTACCTCAATGTGCTTTGCCCTTGAATGCAAGATAGGATTCTTACTCAATGAGATTGCAGCAGTGTTATCACAATAGATTGGGATATTGCTCTCAAGGATCTGATAATCCTCCAGCTGATGTTTCATCCAGAGCATCTGAGTGCTGCATATTGCTGCTGAGATATATTCTGCCTCTGCAGTTGATAGTGCAATGGTTGATTGCCTCTTGCTTGCCCATGAGACTAGATTGCTTCCCAGAAATTGACAATTTCCAGAAGTACTTTTTCTCTCTGTTCTATCTCCAGCATAATCAGCATCACAGTAACCTGAAAGCTTATACTCTGATGTTTTCTTATACATCAAGCCAAGGTTAGTGGTGCCTTTCAGATACCTTAGGATCCTCTTAACAGCAGTTAAGTGGGTTTCCCTTGGATCTGATTGGAAACGAGCACATAAATGAACACTAAATAGTATGTCTGGCCTAGATGCAGTTAAGTATAGAAGTGAACCTATCATGCCACGATAGAGCTTCTGACATACTTTACCATTTTTATCTTCTTTCTCCAGAATGCATGTAGGATGCATTGGAGTCTCGGCCACTGTAGATTCCAGCATATTGAACTTCAACTTCTTCAGAAGTTCTTTAGTGTACTTGCTCTGATGGATATATGTTCCTTCTGGTGTTTGATCAACTTGTATTCCCAGAAAGTACTTTAATTCTCCCATCATACTCATCTCAAATTCAGCCTGCATCATCTCAGAAAATTCTTTGCATAGAGATTGATTAGCAGAACCAAATATAATATCATCAACATAAATTTGCACAATTAAGATATCATCTTTATAAGTCTTGCAAAAAAGAGTTGTATCTACTTTACCCCTTACAAACTCATTCTCCAGAAGGAATGAGCTAAGTCTCTCATACCATGCTCTGGGAGCTTGCTTCAGACCGTAGAGTGATTTCTTCAATTTGAACACATGGTCTGGTTTCTTCTCATCTTCAAAACCTGGGGGTTGATGAACATAGACTTCCTCTGAAATATAACCATTTAGGAAGGCACTCTTCACGTCCATCTGATGTAGAACTATGTTGTGATTTACTGAGAAAGAGATCAACAGTCTGATTGCCTCCAGTCTTGCTACTGGAGCAAATGTTTCAGTGTAGTCTATTCCTTCCTGCTGGCTGTAGCCTTGAGCAACTAGCCTTGCCTTGTTTCTGACTACATCTCCTTTCTCATTCAGCTTGTTTCTGAATACCCATTTCGTTCCAATAACATGGACACTCTCAGGCTTCTTCACTAAGCTCCAAACATCGTTCTTGGAGAATTGATTCAATTCTTCTTCCATGGCCAGAATCCAATCCTTGTCCTGAAGAGCTTCATCTATGGACTTGGGTTCAATTAAGGACACCAATCCTTTCAGACTGAGCAAGGTCTCTTCAGAGGGTCTGACGGCAGATCTGGTTCTGACTGGTTCGTCTTTGTTGCCCAGAATCAATTCCTTAGGGTGAGCTGCAGTAATTCTGCTCTTCTTCAGAGTTTGTGAGTTAGAGGGACCAGCTTCTTCCTTTGGCTCATCTTCCTCTGGCTCAACTTCCTCTGGAGCTTTGCCTTTGTCAGAAACATTAATGCTTAAATCTGCAAACTTTTCAACTAGCTTTGACTGGTCAGAGTCAAGCTTATCGTTAAATCTAACATGAATAGATTCTTCAATAGTCTTAGCATCAGTATTATAAAATCTAAAACCTTTAGATCTCTCAGAGTAACCGAGTAATAGACACTTAGAAGACTTAGCATCAAATTTATGCAATCTATCCTTAGTATTGAGAACATAACAAACACAGCCAAAAGGATGAAAATAAGAAATGTTGGGTTTTATGTTCTTCCACAATTCATAAGGAGTCTTATTCAGAATTGGTCTCACAGAGATTCTGTTCTGAATGTAACATGCTGTATTTACTGCCTCTGCCCAAAAGTGCTTAGCCATGCCAGTTTCTTGGAGCATGGTTCTAGCCATCTCCTGAAGAGTTCTGTTCTTCCTCTCCACAACACCATTTTGTTGAGGAGTTCTGGGACAAGAGAAATCATGTGCAATTCCATAGGAATCAAACAGACTCTCAAATTTGTCATTCTCAAACTCTCCACCATGGTCACTTCTGACACGCACAATCCTACAAGCCTTCTCGTTTTGCACTTGAGCAATGAAGGTAGAGAACACAGCATGAGACTCATCCTTGCGGGTTAGAAACTTTACCCATGTCCAGCGGCTATAGTCATCAACGATAACCATCCCATATCTCTTGCCACCTATAGACTCAGTTTTCACTGGTCCAAAAAGGTCGATATGCAGAAGTTCTAACGGCCTTGAGGTTGAGACAACATTCTTTGCCTTGAAAGGGACTTTTGTGAATTTGCCTTTCTGACATGCTTCACAAAGAGCGTCTGAAGCGAACTTCAGATTGGGTAAGCCCCTGACAAGGTTTAGCTTGCTCAGCTGAGAAATCTTTCTCATACTGGCATGCCCTAACCGTCTATGCCATACCCACTGCTCTTCATTAACAGACAGAAGGCACTTCACATTCTGAGCCTCCAACTCAGATAATCTGATCTTATAAATGTTGTTCTTCCTCTTGCTGTTAAACAGAACAGAGCCATCGATTTGACTTACAGCCCGGCAGGACTTTTGATTGAATATAACATCATAACCCTTGTCAGCTAATTGACTTATAGACAATAAGTTATGTGTTAAGCCGTCTACCAATAACACATTATCAATGCATGGACTACTATCTACACAAATAGTACCAGTACCAACAATTTTACCCTTTTCATTTCCTCCAAAGCCAACTTCGCCTCCAGGCTTAAGTTTCAGCTCTCGGAATATACGCCTTTCTCCCGTCATGTGACGCGAGCATCCACTGTCCAGATACCATGATTGGTGTTTCAGTGGAGCTATCAAGGATATCTGCAACATAGATAATCTTGTCCTTAGGTACCCACTTTCTGGGTCCTCTCTTGTTAGTTACCCCAGAGGTTCTGATCACCTTGGGTGTCTCAACATGATATTTTAAAGGAATATTTGCATGATTTTTAGTCATAGAGAAGGATCCCTTTTTAAGAGGGTGTTTAGCAACTTTAGCAGGTACAGGATCAGGCAATATGGTACCAGAGGGAACAAAGCATTCATACAAGGATTTAGCTTTAGACACAGAGGGCTCATTTCTAATTGGTTTAGAATAGCCAATGCCATGCATTCCATTTCTGCTTACGCCATAGATCATTGAAGCCATTAAGCTTCTATCCACGCTTTTAGCTAGGAATCTTTGAAGAGACTTTTCATACTTAGATTCATTTCTACAATCAGAGGCATCACAGGCAACAATTTCTTCTAACTTAGCAATCTGGTTCTTAAGCACAGAGTTAGAATTGATCAAGGCATGATTATCATTTTTCAAATCAGAAATAATTTTCTCATGTTCAGAAGGAGTCTTGGAAACAGCAGATAAGTTCTTTTTCAGCTTCTTATGCTTAGACAATAAGGAGTTATACTTATCCATAATATCAGACAATGCATGTTTCAGTTCAGAGGTAGAGAAGGAAGCGAATACCTCATTTTCATCGTCTGAGTTAGGATTTCCTTCTGATTCTGAGTCAGAGTCAACAACTCCCTTTTACTCTGCTTCCTTGTCTTTGACAATAGCCATGAGTCCTTGGACTTCACCATCAGAGTCAACATCCTCTGACTCTGATTCATCAAATGTCACCATCAGACTCTTCTTTGTCTTGAAGTGCTTCTTTGGCTTCTTGTCCTTCTTCAATTTTGGACAGTCACTTTTGTAGTGCCCTGATTCTTTGCACTCAAAGCATGTGACTTCCTTAAGTGAGGACTTCTTCTGACCTGAGGATTCAGACTTTCCTTTTGCCTTTCCAGAGCCTTTGTATTTGCTCTGCCTGTGCTTCCAGATGCGATTGAGTCTCTTGGAGATCAGAGTCAGCTCATCTTCATCAGAATCTTCTGATGCTTCTTCAGATTCCTCTTCTTCAGCTTGAAGAGCTTTTGACTTCTCAACCTTAGCCTTTTCAGATTTCGATTTCAAGGCTATGGACTTTTTCCTCAGATCATGCATCTTTGAGCGCTTCAGCTCATGGCATTTCAAAATGCTGATGAGTTCTTCTAAACTCATATTCTCAACGTCTCTCGTGAGCTCTATTGACGTCACTAAAGGCATCCAACTTTCAGGAAGACACCTGATTTGGCATGATCTTTTGTTGTGTAGCTCTTGTTGAGAGGTCGTATGCCAGCTACAAGCAACTGAAATCTGGAGAACATTTCTTCAATGGACTCATTTGGCTCCATGATGAAGGATTCATACTTTTGGATCAAAGACAATGCCTTTGATTCTTTGACTTTCTTGTTTCCTTCATGAGACATCTTCAGAGATTCGAAAATGCCTTTCGCAAACTCACGATCTGTAATCTTCTGGTACTCTTCATAGGAAATAGCACTTAGAAGAATTGCTCTAGCTTTGTGATGTTGTGAGTACAGCTTCTTTTGATCTGCAGTCATCTCTGACCTTGGGATCTTCTTGCCATCTGCATCAACTGGACGCTCGTAGCCATCCACAATAATATCCCAGAGATCTGCATCGAAACCCAGAAAGAAACTTTCCAGTCTATCTTTCCAATATTCGAACCTTTGACCGTCGAACATAGGAGGCTTTGCATTGTAACCATCTCTTTGAGTTTCACTGTTGGTGGCAGCCATTGTTTTTCACACCGGCCCGGATCACTGAACACTGTTAGGTGTGGTAATCAGAACTTGCGCTCTGATACCAATTGAAGGTATGAAAAACGGTAGAAAGGGGGGGTTTGAATAACGTTTTCAGTATAAAACTTCCACCTTAAAGATTTTGACAAATCTTTCGAGAACTTAAGTGCTAAAGATAAGAGATAGAAAAGCACACAAGGATTTTATCCTGGTTCACTTGATAAATCACTCAAGCTACTCCAGTCCACCCGTTAAGGTGATTTCTTCCTTCTTAGAATGAAGGCAATCCACTAATCAGGTAAGAGTTACAACTGCACTTGAAACCTACAAGTGACTAACAATTACACTGACTTAGCTCACACTAAGATTCACTCTCTTAGTCTTCTCTAGGATCCGATCAACCTTGATCTCCTAAAGGAACTAAACAAACTGTTTATCAAAGAATTGTTTACAAGAGATTTGCTTCTAAAAAGCTAATAGTAAACTCAATGAATTTCAGATGAAAGAAAGCTTAGAAGAATTTAAGTTTGTCTTGCGCGTATGTGAATACTTCTAGCCGTTTCTTTCAGTCTTCAGCCTCTTTATATACTCCAAGGATTAGGGTTGAGCGTTGCATGGGAAATGCTACCGTTGGAGGGAAGTTCTGGAAAATCCAGCTTCTGCTGTGTCTGAGACTGTTAGGTAGGTCGTCAGGAAGGTACAGTTGCTTTTGTACTTGGATAGCGACTTGACCTTTAAACCTAGGAGACTTCTGATCAGGGGATGCTTCATATTGGAACTTGTGAAGCCGGTTGATCAGAGTCAGAGGGAAAGCCCAGATCCTCTGACCATTGTTTCTTCTGATTCTGAACTCAGAGGGAAGAACATGGTCTTCAGAGTATCTTGCTTCTGGACATCAGAGTTTCCACTATTCAGCTTCTGGATCTTCAGAGTCTTCTACACCATCAGAATATCTGAGCCTTCAGTGTTTCTTGGTTATCAGACTTTCTGGATCTTCAGAGCTTCTAGTGACTGAGTCCACATCAGAGTTTGTATAACTTCAGAACTTCTGAAGCTTTTCCACTGTTCATACTGAACATGGTGAATGCGAAAGCGTTGCTTGGGTTGCTCTTTATACACAGTGCTTCTGATTTGTGTGAGATTGAGTTGAGGTCAGAGCCTGTAAATAGCACACTCAGAAAAACACGTTAGAGTACCACAATTGTTCATATCAAAAGGTTAACTTGTAATCATCAAAACATAGAGTTGTACTACTAGATCAAAACTTGATCTTACAGGCTCGGCACATGTCAAAAGTTACGGTTCAAGGCACGTGCGCGACTATGGCGAGGCGAGCACAATCCAGCGTCATCGCCGCAAGATTACTTGTGGACTCAAGTCGCGGAGGAAGTGTGGCGAGGTGCTCAGAATTTTAAATTCTTAAAAGCTTTAAAATTACTAAGCCATGTTGGCAGTTGCTCTTTATTCCTGTGCCTTATATTTGGCATTAGGTAGTTTCTTACGTCCATCGCCTCGTCTCTTTTGTTTAAAGACACACTTAGCTCTCATGCTTCGAGCTCGGTGTCTTGTGGACTTGTGGACTGGGCGAGACCCCAGGGTCCCTCGCCCAGGGGCGCTGGCCTAAGGCGAGGATCGCATCAGGGACTTGGGCTTTTGTCCCGAAGGCCCAACTGGCCCATTAGGATGACTTAGAAGCGCTAGGCCCAACTCCCCCAACTATAAATAGGGGAGGGATACCGATTGTAAGGGACTCTTGGCTCATTTGAGAAATAACAAGCTTGAAATTCAGTTACTTTCTCTCTCTAAGCAGTTACACTCTCACTCTCTCTAGGAATCTCACATCACGTTCCTTACACCTTAGGTACTATACCTCATCTCAATGTTCATGATGGAACATCAGAATCTAGACCATTCACTTCAGAACTTCAGGTCGTTAGAGTGGAAGCAGTTGATGTTCAGAAACAACTTTCTTTGGGTCTTCAGAATCTTCAAGTCTTCAGAGTCTTTGACTTTTCTTACAGAACTTCTGGTCTTCAGAGTCTTCAACACTTGATTCTTCAAAACCCATCATCAGAGCTTTTATCTTCAGAACACTAAAGCATGGACTACCGTTCATCAGAACGTAGTGAGTGCAGAAGCGCATTATTGGTCAACACTTGGTCTTTGACTTCTGATGAATTCCACTTTCAATCAGAATCAGAACCTGTTTGCCAAACACTTAAAAGACAAATGTTAGAGTACCAAAGTTGTTCATACACAAAATATATAATTGTTATAATCAAAACCTAGAGATGTACAACAGAACCAAATCTTGGTCTAACAATGAGGCATTACCGTGGTGGCCAATGAGAACAACGAGTTGATTCCCACTCGCCAAGTGACGAAATGAAGGGTTTGTATTGATTACCGAAGGTTGAATTCGGTAACTAGGAAGGACCATTTTCCTTTTACTTTTAGTGATCAAATGTTAGATAAGTTGGCTGGGCATCGTTACTATTATATTTTAGATGGTTATTCCGGGCACAACCAAATTTTTGTTTCACCAGAAGACCAAGAAAAGACAGCATTCACTTGCCCAATTGTCTTTTCTAGTTTCCTTTCTTATTTGTTATGTTTTCTCTGTTCTTGCCCACTATGGCATTGTTTTTAGTAACCTCTGTATTGTGTTTTGGGTGGTTTCAAACCATCCCTTTATTCAATAATATATATCAACTCTAAAAAAAAACATGATGCCTGTTTGAAACTGTTTTCTTTGTGGATACTTGTGCTGTTTTGGGGGAGTGATTGTATGTTCGGGGAAGAAAAGAGGAGACTTCGGTCTTTAGAGTGTTTCTTGAGGAAATAAGTTAATGTGAGTCCACATGGGTCCATCTTCGACCCTACGCCAAATATATCTCTATGGAGGATCCTGACTCACTTGCACTTCTTGGTTATGTGTTGAATTCACTCTTTGTTTGATCTGGTTGACTTGAATTTCTTGAGACTGGTAGATTTTATTGGATTTCAGAGTTTGGATTCATTTTGTCCCAAGTTGACCCTTTTGATCCCTTGTGGGGCTTTTGGTACCTATGTCTTGTTGGGCTGATTATTTGGTGGTTTGAATGGGGAGTTGTGGTCCTAAGGTCATTGTGGAGCTGGGAAGTAAAGTCTGCAATTTTCACTTGACCCTAAGTGTAAATTGAAAAGTGAAAAAGTTTGGAAAAAAGAAAAAAAAAAATCTCCTTGTCAAAATTGGAGTTCTAAAAAAGAAAAAAAAATTCTGAAATAAAAGGGGTTAAGAGACTTGTTTAAAATGTTAAAATGTTATTAAATATCATTTTGTATATTATGAAATCATAGGCAAATAATTAGACAAAATTATAGTTTTTATTTTGAAAGAACAAAATTATAGTTATTTTTACTAAAGATAAGTTAGGAAAATAATTTAAAAAATGATTGAATCTTTTTCTTTAAAAGAAAAAATGATTGAAACCTTTTATTTTTCCATATGTAAGGAAGTTTGGAAATATAAGAACTTATTTAATTTGCATTAATAAGATTAAAAAGGTAAAATTAATTAACGAAATTTTTTACAAAATATGTTTAGATGGATACCACATGTAATATGTTAAGGAAATCTGATTTTTTTTTTTTTATAAATCTTAGTATATACTATTAACTATATTATTAAAAATATCAATAATTTAGATATTATATATTATTTTAGTTATTTTCTTTAAGAAAAATGAAGTATAACTCATACAGTGTTTTAAAATTTTAAACTTTCTATGTTTAAAAGTAAATAATAAACATTAATTGAATATAAGTATGAAAGTTTTGATATATCATAACTCAATTAATTAATCTTCATGAGACTATAAAGTAAATATTAATTCAAGAAATATTTTACAATATCCTTATTATGTAACGCTTCAACTTTCTGTTAAGTTCAAACGCCTTCATCGTCTATTTTATTTAGAATGATAACAAATTTTAAGGGACTCTAAATACAATCTTCTTTTCAACTCTGATCAAAATCTTCCCGTTGAAGAATCACACTTTTAGATTTTGGCAATATCTCCTCTTGATACGATCTTCAATTTTCTTCCTAAGCTCCTTTATCATCGTAGAGTCAGACGATGATATCCTTTCTCGAGCTTTGTCCTTTCCTTGTGTAGACGATCCTTGCAGATATGACTTTTCCTTAAAGAGATCGTCTGAGCGGAAGACTGATTACTTAGACTGTCATTGTTTATCCCAAATTCCAATTTATTTAATATCTAAGATAAACTAGTTGATCATAAGTTCTCAGTCTTTGACTAGACTTGTTTGTACTAAAATTCAACCATATGAAGTTCCAAGATGTGGGGTGCACCATCTCCACAAAATTGGAAGATTCCTTTATGGTCATTCCTCTTAGCATTGACTCCTGCATTAAATTGCATACTCTTGGCATAACTCATGCATTAAATGGCATATTCTTACAAAAAACAAATTTAGTTGTTTATGGCATGGTATCCGACACATTAAATATGTTTCTTATCCATGTGTTTATTTAGATTTAATGGGACAATTAATTTTTTTTTTCGAATTCAAATTCTTTCTACGTTTGTCAACCACCATCCACTCCCAATGAGCTGCTTCAGGACATTTAATTTGCTAAACTACTAGAGCTTGAAATTTGGCCAACATCATGACCTTGTCCCCTCAAGAATTAATTACTTTTGAGCGTCTCTTACAAAAAAGGTGCCCTAGTCGCCTTGGTGGAATGCATTGAAGAAAGGAATCCACTCTCCCTTTAAGTCTTCTGCTTCTCTCTAATAACGAAAAAAAAACTATTTTAGAAAGCAAAGCTACAACTCTTCAGTCTAAGCTATCTAAGCTATAGATATATTTATCTAAATTATCGATATTTTAATAATATAGTTAATATTATTTATTAAGGTTGTATAAAAAAAACTTTCAGATTTCCCCTACCATTACATGTGGTAACCACCCAAACATTTTTTTTTAAAAATATCATTCATTAATTTTTACATTTTAATCTTAATAATACTATTTAAATAAGTTCTTATATTTCCAAAACTCCTTAAATATGTTCAAACTAAATTTATTGTTTAATTTAAAACATTGAAAGTTTCATTCTTTTTCGCATTAAGAAAAAAGCTTCAATCATTTGAAAAAATGTGTATAAGTTATAATTCGCTTTTTAGTAAGAATAGCTATAATTTTGTACGATATTTTTCTAAATTTTCTACGATTTTATAACATATTAATAATATTTTCACGATTAAGCCTTTCAAATTTCTCCAAATATTTTTGTACGACCGATTATAAATTGCACTCTTAAGAGTTACAAGCAGGATAGTGTTGAAGATTCATATTCGAAAACAACGAATGTGATTTTATAATGATGTTTTTATCAATTTTTAATTAACACTTAATTATTTTATTTTCTTATATTTGTGTAGTATTTTAATTATTTATTTGTGCCGTAAATATTTCAGCCATACATGTTACAGGTTCAATACTAGTACTATTAATAAATGTAATTGTTAGGCGATGCACATATTCATCTATAATGCTTTATAGAATTTATTAATATATGTTATTTTCATTAATTCAACATTAAAATAATTTTAACATTAAAAATTATGACAATTATAAATTTCTAAATATAAAATACCACTAAATGGGTTCTCCATCACGATCAATTCTATGAATTTAGTTTCACACCCAACTTTTGGGGCACAATGCTTTTTCATTGTAGCTTTCAATGGCAACATGTGTAACATTCCGATCTGACGACTGACTTCACGGTAACAACACGAGTCTTTTCAGCGCGCTTTCTTCTCACTTGCGCGCTTCCCGAGAAAACTTCCCAGGTGGTCACCCATTCCAATATTACTCCAAGGCTAGCACACTTAACCATGGAGTTCTTATGAGTTGGGCTCCCTAAAAGAAGATGCATCTTGTTGTTATGAGGAGTACCAATCAAATCATTTATGCCCTCCTCAACTGTATAGTCCATCCCTATACAGTCTCGAAATACCTCTGTTCGGGTGTGAGATCGGTTCATTCATGTGCTCCTCCGCCTAGAAGCCTGCCAGGAGCCGCTCCTTGTCCGTGCCTCACTGCACCGGCGATCACTCCCCGCCCTCGTCGGCCCCGGGCGTCACAGGCCCACCAGCTTCCGCTTGGTTCGTCCCCGAACCACACCGTACTGGGTGAGGTCGGCTCTGATACCATTTGTAACATCCCGATCTGACGACTGGCCTCACGGTAACAACACGAGTCTTTTCAGCGCGCTTTGTCCCCACTTGCGCACTTTCCGAGAAAACTTCCCAGGAGGTCACCCATCCCAATATTACTCCAAAGCTAGCACACTTAACCATGGAGTTCTTATGAGTTGGGCCCCCGAAAAGAAGATGCATCTTGTTGTTATGAGTAATACCAATCAAGTCATTTATGCCCTCCTCAACTGTATAATCCATCCCTATACAGTCTCGGAATACCTCTTGTTCGAGTGTGAGATCGGTTCATTCATGTGCCCCTCCGCCTAGAAGCCTTCCAGGAGCTGCTCCTTGTCCGTGCCTCACTGCACCGGCGATCACTCCCCGCCCTCGTCGGCCCCGGGCGTCACAACATGTCGCTAAAAGGTTTGATATATTCAAAGATCATAGAGATTATGATGGTTATTTCTTCTATTGGACTATAGAGCAAGATGGACCATGCGTTTTTGACAAACCAAACGGATTTCTACCATTGAATTGTTTTCCATGGAATCCAAAGTGATTAGAAATATCTGGGTTGTGTTATATTTCGATTTATATTGTATGTGACGGGATGAAATCAATAAAAATATATTAATGTTCTTTTTCTTGGTTAATTTGATTAATAAATTTTTGTGTTAACTAAACTGCTTGTACCGCCAGGAGCAATGAAACAAAATTCGATTGATTATGAATTTTTTTCATGGTTATTTCTTTAACTATGTGAATTATTGGAATAGAATGTCAATCGTGGTCGTCCTTTGATTTTCATCTTTGATAAAAACTTGAGTACAAAGTGAATCCTCAGTTGCTTATTATTTTTGGGAAAATGTCTTCTTTGCCACTCTAAATCCCAACAATCTCTCCTCTTTCTGAAACCCTGTTTTTTCTGTTTCTAAAATCTTGTTTCTATGATCTCTTTATCGCTCTCCCTGAAAATTCTCCTTCATTCACAACACTTTTCTAGATGATGAAATAAAACATAGAGGAATAGATCTAGAGAGAAGGGTAATGGGTGATAGAGAGATGATGACTTCGGTCCTTGGGACGACCCCTTGAGGCTCGACTACAAGTTCCGCACAACAAGTGATAAAAAACTACTTCTCTTACGTTTTGGCTTATTTGTGAAAATCGCTCCTTCTTATTCTTTTCTCTTCTAGGGTTGAGGATTTATACAATTTAGTCCATGAATCATAAAGTATTTTATGGAGTAAGATTTGACTCTAAGATTAAACTTTATGTTCTTTTACATGAGACATAGATGAGAGATTTTACTCTTAAGAAAATCTTCTCTTCATGTTGAAGCAGATGGTGTTGATGATCTTTTCTTAATTGGGTACTGAAAGCTTCTTTCTTGTGAGCTCAAAAAAATTCTTCTGTATGAGTGCTGAGCTAATGATAGAGCATAGATATGGTAATATGATATTGACACCAAAGTACTTTGCACTTTGTATTGTCATTTGTCAGAACATGTGACCTTGACTCGAGAGACTTCTCCAAGAAGCTGTTGAACTGCAAAAATCGTTCTTTAGATATTGCAACTTTTCTTCTATGATAGACTTTGCTTCATTCACACGATTTTTCTACTTCACTAATTCTTCATTCAATCTTCATATTGGTCAATTACAATTTGAATGATAACCTTTGACCAATCACTTAGTTCTTCTTCTTTGGAGATGAATTGTCTTGAATAAGATAGATGCTAGTAGGCATAGACAATAAGCTTGATTCCATTTCTCCATTTCCTGAGTGAGAGAGAGAAAGAGGAAACTTTTATAGTGACATCGTTGTACTTGTTTCCTTGATCAATGTGCTTTGTGAAGTATCACATGATTCCTTACACTTGACTTTCTCCTCAAGAATGTTAGAGAGATTTCAATTTTGAATTTGGCGCTCATTCTCTAGACATTGCTTCCACTTATCGGCTTTGAGATAGACGTTGAGTGTAGTCTTCTCACACGATCTGATAACTTTGATTGATCTTGCATCAGTTGTCCTGAAGCTTTGAATCTTATTCTGAAGACAGTCTTGATGCTTTGACTTTACTTGCGCAGACTGTCTTGTATCTTCATCATTCTTCTTTTTCCTTTGGTTAGACGATCTAGCAGTATTGACTATTCTTTGCTTGTACTGTCTGCCTTGTAGCCTTGGCCTTTCGTCACTTCAGTGAAACATCTTCTTGTATTGTCTTGTGCTTTGGATATCAAATGATGAAGGATGTGAGTCATAAAGGTTATTTCCTGAAAAATAGTTCACATGAAGTAGTTAACCATTACGCTTATTGATAGCTCCTTTGCAAGTGTACAAAGTTGCCCGTAGTAATAAATTATCGATCCCTCGAGAATTGTGATTCAATAATAGTTATATTAACTTCTAGTATTTAGATTATGAAAATAAAAACCAATTTTAGGGATTTTAAAGATTGTAACAATCACTAATAAAAAGTAAAAGCGAAAATCAAAGAGTTTATGAAATCAGATGAGAAAGATAGTACTTGGGTCCTGTTTCACCTATTCGGCATATGCCTTTATTCTAACAATGTTCATATGAATTTAATAAACTCCTCTACGACGATTTAGCCTATGTTCTAAGATGTTGATAACTCACACGCCCTAGACTTTCAATTCAAGAGACCAAGAAAAGTCTTCACGAAGAAAGCCCTCATAACCTTTGATGCAACTGATTCTGATGAAGCTGAGTCAGAAGAAGATGAAGCTGTGGAGGCTCTAATGGCTACCACTAGCAGAGGTGCTGAAGCTTCAGAAGATGATTCAGACTCTGAGAATGATGATGAGGTATTCTCTGATTTTTCTCTATCTGAGCTAAGAACTGCTTTATCTGAAATAATGAAGAAACATGATATTCTGCTAAATAAGCATAAAGAGCTTAAAAAGAAATATGCTGTTAAAACCAGTTCTTCAGAAGTTCATGAGAAGTCAGTCTCTGAACTCATTGATGAAAACTATATTCTTGTTAATGACAATGTTGTTCTTCGTGCTAAAAATGATGTGCTAGAAGACCAACTTGCATCATCTGATGTTAAGTATGAGACAAAATATGAGAAAGCGTTTCAAAAGTTCCTTGCAAAGGGCATAGACAGAAGTCTTATGGCTTCAATGATCTATGGCATGAGCAGAAATGGGAACAGTGGCCTTGGCTACTTTCAATCCATGAAAGATGAGTCATCTGAGCCCAAACGCGAACCTTTGCATAAGCATTTCGTTCCCGCTGGCACTGTCATTCCAGAAAAGGTTACACCAAAGATGGTGAAACCAAAGGGAAAGTTTAAACTTGATATGTCTAGATATTATACTCAAGTTCCTCTGCATTATCCTCCTATTGCACCCAAAGTTCCAAGAACTTCTGGGAAAACTAACAAGAAAGTACCCAAGATGTGGGTACCTAAAGCAAAAATTATTCCTGTTGCAGACATCTTATGCAGCTCAGTTAAGACACCTGTCATGGTACCTGAACAGTGGATGCTCGCGACACATGACGGGCACAAGGTCTATATTCCAAGAACTGACACCGCTTAAGTCAGGAGGAGATGTTGGCTTTGGAGGAAACCAGAAGGGAAAAATTGTTGGAAAAGGTTCCATAGGAGATGGAAAAATTCCAGTCATCAATGATGTACTTCTGGTGGAAGGATTATTTCACAACCTGCTCTCCATAATCCAAATTGCTAACAAAGGTTACGATGTGATCTTCAATCAAACCGGATGCAAAGTTGTTAGTCAAACAGATGGATCTGTTTTGTTTTCTGGGAAGAGGAAAAACGATATTTACAAAATCAGATCTTCTGAACTGCTATCTCAGAAGGTCAAGTGTCTCATGTCAGTTAATGATGAGCAATGGATCTGGCACAGACGTCTAGGACATGCCAGTCTCAGAAAAATCTCTCAACTTAGCAAGCTAAATCTCGTCAGAGGATTGCCTCGTCTGAAGTACTCATCAGAGGCTCTATGTGAAGCTTGTTAGAAGGGAAAATTCACCAAGAAGTCATTTAAAGCAAAGAATGTGGTATCTACAACAAGACCCCTTGAGCTACTTCACATTGATCTTTTTGGACCAGTGAAGACTGAATCCATTGGAGGAAAGAAGTATGGGTTAGTCATTGTAGATGACTACAACAGGTGGACATGGGTAAAGTTCCTAAGGCACAAAGATGAAACACACACTGTGTTTACCAACTTCATTACCCTAGTTCAGAAGGAGTTTCAATCTTCTGTGATTACTGTCAGAAGTGACCATGGTGGAGAATTTGAGAACAAAGCTTTTGAAGAATTATTCAACTCCCAAGGAATCTCTCATAACTTCTCCTGTCCTCGTACTCCTCAACAAAATGGAGTTGTTGAAAGAAAGAACATAACTCTTCAGGAGATGGCTCGCACCATGATGCAAGAATCAAGTATGGCCAAATACTTCTGGGCAGAAGCAATCAACACTGCATGCTACATCCAGAACAGAATCTCCATTAGACCAATTATGGAGAAGACTCCTTATGAGCTATGCAAAGGAAGACAACCTGACATCTCTTACTTCCATCCTTTTGGAAGCTGTTGCTACATGCTCAACACCAAGGAGCAATTGGGTAAATTCGATTCTAAAGCTTTAAAATGTTATTTTCTTGGTTATTCTGAAAGATCTAAAGGTTTTAGAATTTATAATATTATTCATCAAACTGTTGAGGAATCTATCCAGATTAGATTTGATGATAAGCTTGGCTCAGAAAAGTCAAAGTTGTTTGAAAGATTTGCAGATTTAAGCATTGATTGTTCAGAAGCAAATCAACCAACGAAAAGCCAAGAGGATGTTGCTCCAGAGGCAGAAGCATCTGAAGATGCTCCAACAACTTCTGATCAACTTCAGAAGAAGAAAAGAATAGTTGCTTCTCATCCAGAAGAACTGATCATTGGCAACAAAGATGCTCCAGTCAGAACCAGGTCAATGCTCAAACCTTCAGAAGAGACTCTTCTGAGTCTGAAGGGACTTGTTTCTCTCATTGAGCCCAAATCAGTTGATGAAGCTCTTGAAGACAAAGGCTGGATTCTGGCAATGCAAGAAGAGCTAGATCAGTTCACCAAGAATGATGTATGGACCTTAATGCCTAAACCCAAAGGTTTCCATGTCATAGGAACCAAGTGGGTATTCAGAAACAAGCTGAATGAAAAAGGAGAAGTAACAAGAAACAAGGCAAGACTGGTGGCTTAAGGCTACAGTCAACAAGAGGGAATTGATTACACTGAGACCTTTGCTCCTGTAGCAAGGCTTGAAGCTATAAGGCTACTGATTTCCTTCTCAGTAAATCACAACATCATTCTCCATCAGATGGACGTCAAGAGTGCCTTCCTCAATGGCTACATTTCAGAAGAAGTGTATGTCAAGCAGCCTCCTGGCTTTGAGGATGAAAAATTTCCAGATCATGTCTACAAGCTCAAGAAGCCACTCTATGGATTGAAACAAGCTCCCAGAGCGTGGTACGAAAGGCTCAGCTCCTTTCTTCTTCAGAATGAGTTTGTAAGGGGTAAAGGTGATAATACTCTTTTCTGCAGAACCTATAAGAATGACATTCTTATAGTTCAGATTTATGTTGATGATATCATTTTTGGTTCTGCTAATCCCTCCTTGTGCAAGGAATTCTCTAAGTTAATGCAGGCTGAATTTGAAATGAGCATGATGAGAGAACTTAAATATTTCCTGGGAATTCAAATAGATCAACGACCAGGAGTCACCTATATCCATCAGAAGAAGTACACCCTGGAACTTCTGAAGAAGTTCAACATGAGTGACTGCAACATCTCAAAGACTCCAATGCATCCAACATGCATTCTTGAGAAAGAGGAAGTTTCCTCTAAGGTTTATCAGAAGCTCTATCGTGGAATGATAGGCTCTCTTCTCTACTTAACTGCCTCTAGACCTGATATATTGTTTAGTGTGCATCTCTGTGCTAGATTCCAATCAGATTCTAGAGAGACTCACTTAACTGCTGTTAAGAGAATCCTCAAATATCTGAAAGGAACCACTAACCTTGGCTTGATGTATAGAAAAACATCAGAGTATACACTTTCAGGTTTTTGTGATGCTGACTTTGCTGGAGATAGAGTGGAAAGGAAAAGCACTTCTGGAAGCTGCCATTTCCTTGGATCTAATCTTGTCACATGGTCAAGTAAAAGACAGAACACAATTGCTCTATCAACTGCTGAAGCAGAATATGTCTCAGCTGCCACATGCTGTACACAAACCATATGGATGAAGAATCATCTGGAAGATTATGGTTTGTCTCTGAAGAAGGTTCCTATTTATTGTGACAACACAGCTGCTATCTCACTCAGCAAGAACCCTATTCTACACTCAAGAGCAAAGCATATAGAGGTAAAGTATCATTATATTCGTGATCATGTTCAGAAGGGCACTCTATCATTAGAGTATGTTGATGCTGACCATCAGTGGGCAGATATTTTCACTAAGCCCTTAGCAGAAGATAGGTTTTTATTTATTCTTGAAAACTTGAACATGGATTTTTGTCCAGAGTAAGGTTTTCTTCAGAACTTCTGACCATGGTACCTCTGAAGTCATCAGATGTCACCTCCTACAGAAGTTACTCGATCAGAAGCACTTAACCCACCGGTTAAACTTCTGTGGCTAGCAACAATACACATGTCACTTCATTTGAGACATAGTTCCTTGAGTTGCGTGGTATATCTGCTATAATGATGATGTCTACTCTCCTCTACTACGCTATTTTCAGACTATCTATTTTATAACCGTTGATCTTGCCTTTAATTTCTTAAAACTGTCAACGGTTACCATTAAACCCACTATATGCACTGTCACACACGATATCCCACTCACTTACACTTACGGTTTTAAAACTATTCGTGTGCATTGCATTCATTCATACTCCTCCCTCCAACATTTCCCCTTTCTCTCTGAACCCTAAACCTCATTCTCTGAAAATCATGGGCAAATCGAGGAAACCCAAGGTAAATGTTTCTGCTTCTTCCAAACAAACCGCTGAAGATCAAGAGAATCAAAGATTTGAAGAAGCACAGAAGATTCTGAATGCACCAAATGTAGTCACTTGTGCCAAGAAAGTGGAAGAACTGAATGTGTGCTGTGAAGCAAGAGTTGATTTTGACAATCTGGCTCAACATGGGTTTGACATTAGAGACCAAGTCAATTTGCAAGGTTGGTCTGGCTACTTCAACAGGCTCTGTGGTCCGATCTATCACAAGTTGGTTGTCGAGTTCTGGAAGAATGCAGTCTGCAACGACTACTTCGTCGTCTCTCATGTGCTGGACAAGAAAATTGTGATCTCTGAAGAATCTATTGCAAAGCTGCTGGGTATGGAGTTCCAGCAAGGAAAAAGGGTTAAAAATGTTGATGCAAATGTTACTGGGATGAGGACCGTGGTCAACAAGGCGCTTTATGATAACTGGTCTTACGAGAAAACCAAGTATAACATTAAAGACTTGAAGTCTCAGATGAAGATTTGGCAGAAGATCTTCATTCACTGCATTCACCCCAGAACTGGAGGAACTGATTACCTGAATGCAACTCAGAAGGTAATCATGTACTACATCTCTATAGGTGAACTTATCTGTCTGCCATTCCTGCTCTTCAATTATCTGAAGGAATGTGTTAAGAAATCAAGGACCACAACTGGTTCTGAGAACAAGAGGTTCATTTCTTACATTCCGTATGGAAGGCTGCTGTCAGATATCTTCGTCCAGAATAAGCTTGTCAAGACCCTATCAGACATTGGACTTCATGAAGATCTGGCCATGACTATCGGCGATGCTCTCATTGGTACAAAGTTGAAGAAAATGCAGATCATTGAAAAGTCCAAGTTGCTCCCAGAGAAGACACTTCTGATGAAGTTCGTCAGAGGAACTATCCTATTGATGATTTTCCTCTTTGGTCCAAGAAGGACAATCCAGCTTGCATTCTTGAATATGTAAGGATGCTCAGAAGACAAGGAGATCCTATCACTCTTGCAGAATTTGTCAATACACTTCCTGAAAGTCCTCCTAAGTTGGCAACAAGGAAATCAAGGAGGGCAACAAGCAGCAAGCCTTCAGATCCTAAGGGCAAAGGGATTCTGACAGAGGAACCTACAAAGAAGAAAGCTGCATCCAAGACTGTGGTCATCAGGGAATCCTCTCCTGAGAGACCTTCTAAGAGAACCTCAGTTCAATCACGTCAAGTATCTGAATCTGAAAGTTCTGAGGACTCATGGGAAGACTCCTCAAGTGAGGAAACTGAAGATGATGATGTTCCTCTTGCCAAGAGGAGAAAAGTTATTCTTGAGGAAGAAGATGAGCAGGATGACCATGAGATCATCCAGAATGTGCTTCAGGGTATAAGGGAATCCTCAGAAGCTGAAGAATCCACAGACTCTGACGAAGTACACTTGGTCAGGAGAAGGAAACTGCCTCTGAAAGGTCCACTTCAGCAGAAAGAGGCAAAATCACAGCAGGCATCTGACCCTGCTTCAGAAGCACAAAGGGAAAGAAGATCAAAACGCACTTCTGATCCTGCCAGGGCTGCACAACTCGCCAGAACCACATCCATCAGAAGTCCAAGTAAGGTAATTACTGAAAGCATTAACTCTGATTCTGCTTTAGTAGTAATACCTGAACAACCCCTGCCTATATCTACCTCCATGCCTACCTCAACCCAAACAGCACCCACTCAACCTGAAACACAAGCTGAACCTCAAGCTCCTACATCAACCATCCAAACAGCTACCACAGCCATCCCTTCAATTCCAATTTACACCTCCTCCACATCCATCCCAACTGAACCTGTACCTCCTTTCAATTCCTTCATTCAAGGTATTGTTCAAAGTGAGGCTACCCTGAGAACCTTGGTTCAACAATTCACTCCCAAGCCTGCATCCACTTCACACACCTTCCTCATAACCCAAACTGGTGAGATTCCTGCTGAGACAGAAAAAGAGGATGATGATGTTCAGATCCTTGTACCGCCTTTCAATGTGAAGCCCCTTCAACAAATAGCTTCCAATTTTGAAGATCAGCTTCCAGATGCTGTTGAGACCTCCTATGTGTCTTTATCCAACTACTCAGCAGTCAACTCACAGGATCTGAGTTTCACCTCACCTGAGAAGACTGTTACCTCAAGGCAAAGGCCAGATACAATCTCTGAAGCTGAGCACATGGATGAATCATATCACTCAGGCACAGAGAAGGACCATGAGATTGATTCCACACCTTCAGAACAACTCAGACCTGATAGCTCCAATGCTTCGAGCTCCAATGCTGCCAGAATTCCACAGCCTATTCTGACTCTGGCCACCTCCTTCCATCCTCAGAGTCTTACTCAACTCATTCAGGAGTTTTCTGAAGAGGCCACCAGAAGACTGAACTGGCTGTATCAGGTAACTGATAATCAGTTTGACGCCTCTCTGGTTGATGGTCTATGGTCTGCCTTTGAAAGATGGTTAGAAGGCAAAGTTCATGCTCTTCAGAAGCAACTAAGCAGGGAGAAAAGACTAAGAGTTCATGATGCATCTGAGAGGGCCTATGAGCAAAGGCAGAGAGTGCTGCACGGGGTTTGTGAACCCTTGAGAAGAGCTATGGCTGAAAGACCATGTGTTCTCTCTGAATGTACCTCAGAGGATGCTGAGATGCCTTCAGCAGAGGTTGCAGAAGAAAGCTCTGACGGCATTGTCATTCTGGAAGATGCAGATGCTGATGAAGTTCAGAAGCAAGGGCCAACTCAAGTTGATATTGCAATGTCATCAGATGCTGAAGTTGCTCCTCATGCTCAAGCTCCAGAAGTTCCTACCTCTGCTCCAGCTCCAGAAGTTGAAATTCTTGCTGCCCGGATTGACAGAATTCAGAATGATCAGCAAAGGTTATTTCAGATGGTTGAGGAACAAGGACGTGTTCAGAATGAGCAAAGCAAGCAAATTCAAGAGTCCTCAGGAAAAATGGAAGCAATCATGAAGTACCTAATGGACAACCTTCCCTCCACTTCCAAGCCTTGAATCCCTCACTTCTATCATGCATGCATTTATGTGTTATGACTAAATTTAATTCATGTTGACTGTGTTAATTTCTTATTTTCTGATTCAATGCACCGCCCATTTAGTAACTCACATGCTTTTATGATTGATAAGTTTTATGCATGCTTTTCTGTTACTTTTCTTCTTTATATTCACTGCGTTCATCTTCTCCCTCACAATTCAATCCCATTCTCCTCCATTCATATCTATTCTCCTCTCTTCCAAATCAAAATGACTACTGTCACCTTGATATCTGAACTCAAGACTCTGGTATTCGACCAAGTCTTTCCATGGAGTGTCAATCTATCTTCTTCTCAGATCTCTCACGCTCTTGAGAAGATTGCGACCCTTCTGAAATGCTGGCTCACTTCTCATCAGACTCACTGTCTTCAGAACCTTCAAGCAGTTCTGAATGACCTCCTCCGTCTGACCACTCGCCGGAAGGACGTTGAAGATCAGCTCTGGGGCATTTGCATGCTTCTGGAATATGAAGAAGATCACGATGAAGCGGATCAAGAGGCCGTCCAGGAGAACGTTGCCTTGAAGGAAGAACTGGCTACTCAGTTAGCCACAATTGATCAGGACATTCGTCCCCTCCACCTTCAACTTCTCTCCATGAAGAATTCTCGAGCCTTCCTATTTATCTAGGATTAGTCTTTTTCTTTCCTTTCGATCCTTTGTACTTCTTCTCCATTCAGTAATAATAACGTGTCTTATTTGCATCACCTCTTTGTTATTGTTATTGTTCTTGTTATTGTTGGTGTTGTTTTTCACTCTTTTTGATTATGACAAAAAGGGGGAGTACATAAAATTGGTTTTGATAAACTTTTATACTATATAAAACCAAAGAGGAGAACAAGTATCAAATACTTGTAGCACATAGATATTGTCAAGCGTCTCAGATAAGGAATACATTTTGGTCATATTCTGAACTAATCTTGCTTCTGACGCCTTATTCCAATTATATCTAGACAAGACTCTATGTTACTATGTGATATACGCTAAGTTCTGAACCATCACTTCTGATGAGTATACATCTCTTCAAGAGTAAATTCTAATCACATAACCAGACTCCGAATCTAGATTCTTCACAAATTCATCAAGTCATAGATTCAGGGGGAGTCAGGGAGAGACCCTAACTCAGAATCAGGTGTTAACTCAGATTCAGAAAGAGCATTGCAAACCGTTACACAAGGATAAGTTTAATCTCTGATCTTTTCTCTCTTGTGTATTCAGTTTATTGTGTAAAAATTGTTCATCAAAATACTTGTTTTGTCATCATCAAAAAGGGGGAGATTGTAAGATCAAGGTTTGATCAGTGGTTGCATCTCTATGTTTTGATGATTACAATTAAGGTTTGTGATGATGAACAATTGTGGTACCCTAACGTTTGTCTTTTTAAGTTGTGACAAACAGGTTCTGAATCTGACCCAAGCCTATTCGTTCAGAAGAAGAAGAACCAAGGGTTACTAAAAAGAGAGCTCTTTAACCTACCATGTTCGTTCTTAACAGTGGCAAATACCTCAGAAGCTCTGAAGATGGAAGCTCTCAAGAAGTTCTGAAGAACTCAAGTCAGAAGTTCTGAAGACCAGATGTTCCAGTGGAACGGTCCAGAAGCAGAAGACTCAAGTTCTGAAGACTCGCAAGAAGTTGGTTCTGAAGACCCAAGCTATTCTAGCTCTGACGATCAGAAGTTATGAGGAACTTGTTCAGAAGCAGAAGTTGCAAGGTCAGAAGAATCCAAGCTTCAATCTGACGATGATCAGAAGCTTCACCAACGTTCATCTGAAGTTGTTTGATCACAAGTCAACTGGTGAAAGGACAGGTCGCTATCACAGTAAAACGTCGTACAAGTCTCAGTCTGTCTGCCACCTACCTTGTACAGCCTAGCAGTCTGATATTACAGAATTGCCACTCCAACGGATAAAACCCTAGCAACGGCTACATCACATGTCTTGGAGTATATAAAGGCTGAAGAAAGAAGAAAGAAGTTAAGAAACTTTGCTGAAATCATTCAACACTTACAAACCAATCTCTTAGCAATATTTCTTCACTGTTCTTAAACATCTGAGTTTACCATTCGCTTTTCAGAAGCATTCATTGTAAACCCGAAACCTTTTACATCTTATTGTAAAGTTCCTTAAGAGACCAAGGTTGGTCGGATCTTAAGTGGACTGAATCAAGGCTGATTCAGTTTTTAGCTAGTCTTAAGAGGATCGGTAGATCAGCTTCTTAAGAGGATACTAGTGTGAAAATCAGTGTAATGTTAGCCACTTAGCAGGTTGCAAAGTGCAGTTGTAACATTCATTGATTTTAGTGGATTGCCTTCATCAGAAGAAGGAAGAAATCACCTTCACAGGTGGACTGGATTAGCTTGAGCTTTTATCTCAAGTGAACCAGGATAAAATACTTGCGTGCTTCACTTCCCATCATTCAGCACTTAGTTTTTATCTTTGAGTTTTGAAAAAGCTTAAAAGTATACCCGTGACTCAAAAACTCTATTCAAACCCCCCCCCCCTTTCTAGTGTTTTTCGCACCTTCAGTCCGTGCTTCAAATAGGGTGGAATCGAGTACAACTCACATCACTGTCTTACGGTGGACCTCTGCCACCATCATGTCACATGGCGAGAAGGGATACAACAGCCATTGATTTCCTGCACGTGCATGGGGGCTCCCGTGGGCCAGTAGCACCGGATCAGCTCTCTTATTCTGATTTTCTCTTTTCTCTTTATTCCGAAAATCCTAAATAAAATTAAAATAAAATCCTAGAAAGATAAATCTATCATTTGAAAAGTACTAATTAATGATAAGATAAAAACTACTAAAATCTAACAAATCAAAATAAAAACTCCTAAAATCCTAAAATAATTAAAAATACGAAAATTATATAAAAATACCATAAAAACTAATTAAAAATCAGAAAATAAATTAAAAATAAAATAAAAGACCCACAAAAATACCCTTATATCTCCGGGTCAACACACCACTTTACTCAACGACAGCTTGTCCTCAAGCGTAAACTCAATTAGCTTGTCCTCAAGCACATAACTAATCACCCCTAACTCAGATGCCAAATTTTCAGTCTAAAAACCTAGGGTTCATTACAGTAGTTCATGCAAGTGCTAAGATAAGAAAGTGAATAAACTTCAGTAAGTGAGAATTACAAGCAGCAAGAAAACAGAGTTAAGAGTCCATACAAATAAGCTCACACAACTCTCAGCTCATGAACAAACAAGTACAGTGCATCAAACCTGGCTATCTTTCAACTCAAAATCAAATAAGACAGCAAGGCAATTAGGAGAGACCTCATCAGGTTGTAACGTGGCTAAGGGTGCAATGTAGGTAAGGAATTGAAAGAATTGACAACTCAAAGGGCTACCCAATGTTGGTTAAGTGATCTTTTTTCATGATGCACAAAGGAGCAATAGATTCAACACATTTAGGCTATCCCTCTTATTCCTTTTTTTTTCCTTCATGTGGAACAAAGTAATGAAGTGATTGGGGAATATAGAAAGTGGGATGACCACCCCTATAACCTTACTTACTTATTTCATATTTTTTTCTTTCCCTTTGTTCCGAGGCACATACCTCAAATTTTTACATTTTGTCTTTTCATTTTTTTTCCTTTTTTTGAGAGAATAGAAGCCTGCAATTTTTAAGCTATTTCCAATTTTTAAGTAACTATGATCACTTAACAACCAAACAAATCACCAAAGCAAGGCACCAAATAAACAATAATTAAGGCTCAAAGGGGCCACTAAGGGCAATATGAAAGCAAATTTTGAAAGCCAACAAAAATTCCTATAAGTCTCTCTCTGAATCACAAAACTGCACATATTCAACCGAGATGAAAATCAAGACAGGTTCAAGCAGGTACAAGTATGCCAGAATATTCACTCAACACTCAGAAACAAAGGGTAAGTGTACCCATAATCAGAACTCAAAACAGTGTTTCCAAGCAACTCAACTCAGGTTCCCAAAGTTACCCAACTCTCATTCTCTTAACACAAACAGTTCCCCACATGTGAATCGCCCCAAATAACTTATTTTCAGCAATTTTCACAAACAAAACAAGCATCTAAATTTAGGGTGAAACCGCTTGAGACATGCAAGTAACATGGTGCACAACACAAGCATATAAGGGTAAACTGACTCCACAAAACACAAACTAACTAGCATGCAAGACTCAACTAAATAAGAAACAACGAAAGCTAAAATAAAACAGTAAAAGGAAAGGGAAAGAACTCCCTTAATATGAGCTCTGAGGCTCATCATCATCACTCTCCTCTCCAGCCGCTCCGCTACTGTGAGCTTCAGAATTTTTTGCTCAAGATCACCAAAAGGGTTTGCCATCTACAAAACAAGCATAAGAGTTCCAAACAATCATAAAAGTTAGATAAAAATAAGCAAAGAAACTCCTTCTCTACTTCACATAAGCAAAACCTCAAGTAACCAACCCTCTTTCATGGTGTTCATAACTCATTCATTCCAGATCTTTTTCAATAATTAGAGAAAATAGAATTACTCAACATGTTTAAAATCATGCTTAAATTTCGTTGGGGAAACTTATCAAACACCTTGTGAGCATAAAAATCAACCCTTCAATTTCAATATTAAACCACACAAATTCTTCCATAAAACATAAACATACCCACCAAACAACCACTTAGCATGATTTAGATAACAGACTCACACACGCACAAGGGGAATTTAACTTTCTATTTCCATTCTATACATGGACAAGTGAGTGGAGGAAAAGAAGAATATATGAGAAAAAGACACATACCTTGAGGGCTAGAGAGAATCGCGTGAGGGGAGAAGAGGAAAACTTCAGAATAAGGGCAAGCAGAATACGTGAAAACAAGGGAAGGAGATAGTTCTTTTTAAATTTCAACATTGGATCAGATACAAGTATGATAAGATTCTGTCTTTTTTTTTTCTTTTTAGGAAAACAAACCTCTTATCTTCGTAGTGTTTTGAGATTGATTTTTAAAAATCTGAGATTGATGCTATGGCACCATTTTTCCAAAGAAATCGCACCGTTTTCAACCCAAAAATTCCAGAAGCTTTGTGCTGCTCGCATGATGGCGCTATAGCACGAATATTGTACTAAAATCGCGCCCTTTTTGTGCTGCAATTTCCAGAAGCTGCATTCCTTCCCTTGATTCATGCTATGGCTTGGAAATAGCCTTGAAATGGCCCCATTTCCATGCTGCAATTTCCAGTAACCTTGACTGGCATTTTTCTCATCCATTTTTTTTTAATACTAACACGACAAAACAGAAACAAAGGCAGAAAAATTATTAGAACTAAGAAAGCAAAAACAAAAATCAAATTAAAACTAAAACTATCACTTGGGTTGTCTCCTAAGAAGCGCAATTTTATAGTCTTTGCTAGACTCTCATGGACTCAGAATGTCATCCAGGGTTTATCTCATAGTGCATTGCACTTTCAGGATCTTTCACTTGAGTACACACCTTAGTTAGATTTTTGCATGCAACCTCAAGAGCTAAAACACAATCATTAAGTTTAGAGTTAAGAGGGATAGAAGATTTTTCTTCTTTCTTACGCTTTGGCTTCCATTGGAAGCACCCACCTTTTACCTTCTCCTCCTTTTGCTTTGAGTTGATCTCCTCCTTCTGCTTGGAGTCGATCTCCTCCTTCTGCTCAGAGTTGGCAACCATGCTGATTGAGTAGACTTGCTTAGTTTGATTGATCTGTGTGTCCTATTTTTTCTTCTTATATGATGCTCCAGCTTTTTCTTTAAGGAAGAACTGCTTCAGCTTCTCATCACTCCACTCTTCCATCATTTTCACCAAAAATACATCATTCTTCTCAACTGGTTTTGGCTTCAGGTCAAATATGTTGAAACTGATCTTCTCATCAGCTACCCTTAAAGATATTGTTCCTTTCCCCACATTTATTTTCGCTTGTGAAGTGGCTAGGAATGGTCTTCCCAGAATCAATGGTATTTTAGAGTCCTCATCCATATCAATTATCACGAAGTCCACCGAGAACTCGAACTCTCCTACTCTTACTAGCACATCTTCAACAACTCCCCATGGAGCCACTATGGAGCGATCCGCTAATTGAAGCATCATCATTGTCGGCTTCAGTTCTCCAACATTAAGTCGCTCAAACATTGATAGGGGCATTAAGTTGACGCTTGACCCTAAATCACATAAGGCTCTCACTTGCTTTGAAGCCCCAAAATTAACAGGTAGGGTGAAACTACCTGGATCCTTTCTTTTGGGTGGAAGCTTCCTTTGTAGAATAGCGCTACACTCCTCAGTAAGCTCAATGATCTCATTCTCTTCACTCAACCTCCTTTTCTTTGAGAGTATCTCCTTCATGAATTTAGCATATTGAGGCATCTTTTCAAGAACTTCAGAGAATGGGAGCTCTACACGCAACTTTTTGAACATAGATATAAACTTGGAGAATTGTTTCTCCAACCTCCTATTTGCTATGTTAGTGGGGAAAGGGGGAAAAGAGACTTTTGTAAACTTATTTTCTAATTCTACTTTTCTCTCTTCCTCTTCTTTTTCTTTATGTTCTTTCTTATTTTCTCCTAAAGGTTCAATATCTCCTACAAACTCATCATTGACATTATTGTTTTCTACAATTTTCTGTTTAGGCTCACTCAAGGTAGCACCACTCCTAAGAGTTATGGCAGAGCAATTTTCTTTAGAATTAATGGCAGTATCTAGAGGAAACATACCTGGGGATCTTTCTGACATTTGCTTGGCCATCTGTCCCACTTGAGTCTCCAAATTTTTGATAGCAGCTTCATGATTTTTGAAACTGGTATCTGCTCTGTTGATGAAATTCTCCATCAGCTCTTCTAAGCTTTTCTTCCCACTGCCACTGTCGTGATCCTGAGTTTGTTGAGCTCTTGAATTCTGAGACTGAAATCGTTGATTTGAATATTGTCTCTGATTATTTCCTCCTTGATTGGAGTTGTTCTGTTCCCTCCAGGAAAAGTTAGGATGATTCCTCCACCCCGGATTGTAGGTGTTGGAATAAGGATTATTTTGGGAATTTCCCAAAACCTTGACTTCCTCGTCAAAATCTGTTCCGCACTCTTCACTGGCATGAGGGCCACCGCATGTTCCACAATGGATACTATTCACATTCGATATCTTGGCTGCCTGGAACTGTCGTTGCATAGCTGTCATTTGTTGAGATAATTGCTTGTTTGAAGCAACCATCCTATCATACGCTTCTATTTCCAGCACACCCCTTCTGTTTTGGCGGTCATTGGTAGAGTTTACTGCACTTTCAGCCATTTTATTGATTAAGTCCCAACCTGCTTGAGCTGAAAGAGCATCAAATTCGGCACTAGCTGCTGCTTCCAAGTTTGATCTGGCAGAATCAGTCAAGCCGTCATAAAACCTCTCCACCTGTGCTCCCAATGTGAGGTTGTGCTGAGGGCACTTCCTTAACAGTTTCTTGAACCTCTCTAGAGCTTCATAGAGATTCTCAGTATCTTCCTGTTAAAAAACCAGGATGTCGTTCTTCAGCTTCCTCAGCAAGTTACGAGGGAAGAACTTTTTAATGAATTTCTTAGCTAAATCATCCCAAGTTGTTATGCTGCCTTGAGGTTGGGAGTTGAGCCACTCCTCAGCTGTGTCCCTTAGTGAGAAAGGAAAGAGTTGCAGACGAACAAGCTCGGCATTGGGAAGACGTGTTTTACTGCAGTTTCTGATGAACCGCTCTAGGTGAGCATGGGCATCTTCAGTGGCAGATCCTCCATATTGATGTTGACTGATCAGGTTGATGAGTGCAGGTCTGAGTTCAAAGTTCTAAGCCTCGGCATTCTGAGGGGCTATACTTCCTGGGTAATCATAACTCATGACAGGTTCATTCAGATCCCTGAGAGGGCGGTTGGCCTCCTCTAGCTCTCTTTCTTGCTGGATTCGGCGCACTGCTTCCTGCACCCGTTCCTCTTGAGTCCTGGCGAACTCCGCTCGAAGTCGCGCTTCCAATTGAACATTCGTTTCAGCTGCCATTGCAGATGCAATGGCTCTTCTTTGTTGTGCTAACCGGTAATGAAAGGTGCGGTCGATTTCTGGATCAAAAAGCAATGTCTCTGGATCAACTGTACCTCGCATACACTGAACACACTAATTAGAAGCACCAGTTCAATAAAGATGAAATAACAAAAAAATAAAAATTGAAAGACAAAAAAAATCTAAACAAAAGAAATTAATTAAAACTAATATTGGAAAGACAATCCCCGGCAACGGCGCCAAAAACTTGATAGCTCCTTTGCAAGTGTACAAAGTTGCCCGTAGTAATAAATTATCGATCCCTCGAGAATTGTGATTCAATAATAGTTATATTAACTTCTAGTATTTAGATTATGAAAATAAAAACCAATTTTAGGGATTTTAAAGATTGTAACAATCACTAATAAAAAGTAAAAGCGAAAATCAAAGAGTTTATGAAATCAGATGAGAAAGATAGTACTTGGGTCCTGTTTCACCTATTCGGCATATGCCTTTATTCTAACAATGTTCATATGAATTTAATAAACTCCTCTACGACGATTTAGCCTATGTTCTAAGATGTTGATAACTCACACGCCCTAGACTTTCAATTCAATTACTAAGTCTGTTTTACGAGCACCTAGACCAGGGAATTGAAGATTAAGTTCTATTTAAACTAGCCAACGCAATTAGGTTCTACTCTTGAATCAAGCAGTAGGGAACGCCTAATCTAATTGTTTCCTTGTTTCTCTAATTCCTAATCAACTTCCGTTCTCATAAGAATCAGTAAATTACTCGCATGCATTCAAGTATAATCAATATAAATTGAAACAACTACGTAGATTAATAAACAAAATTCATATGAAGCAAATGTTCGAATCAAAACATAATCCTAAAAAGGATCCACATCCCAAGTACTAAAAGAGGTTTAGCCAAGCATGGCCATAATCAAGAATTAAAGAGAAAGAAAATAGCACCTAAAATCTCCAGGAGGAACCTTGCAAAAGCTCTCAAAACCCTAAGAAGTCTGTGCTCAATTCCAATCACCAAAAACTTTTTCAAAAATAAAAGTAACATTCAATATATAATGGATCTCCTTCTGTTGCCTTTTCTCCGTACCATCACGTGGGCTAGGCATCAGATAGGTTAAAAAAACAAGCTTTACTTTCGCCACGTGTCACCCATCAATTGGTCCGTGCTTCAAATAGGGTGGAATCGAGTACAACTCACATCACTGGCTTACGGTGGACCTCTGCCACCATCATGTCACATGGCGAGAAGGGATACAACAGCCAATGATTTCCTGCACGTGCATGGGGGCTCCCGTGGGCCAGCAGCACCGGATCAGCTCTCTTATTCTGATTTTCTCTTTATTCCGAAAATCCTAAATAAAATTAAAATAAACTAATTAAAATAAAATCCTAGAAAGATAAATCTATCATTTGAAAAGTACTAATTAATGAATGATAAGATAAAAACTACTAAAATCTAACAAATCAAAATAAAAACTCCTAAAATCCTAAAATAATTAAAAATACGAAAATTATATAAAAATACCATAAAAACTAGTTAAAACTCAGAAAATAAATTAAAAATAAAATAAAAGACCCACAAAAATACCCTTATATCTCCGGGTCAACACTTATACTCTTGAAAATTGTTATCATTCAAAGTATGATAAATGACTATCTAGTGTTTGAACTTAACAAAGTGACCAAGTAGTTGACTACTCTCCTTTCAGCCAATTCTAAGGATTTAAAGTCAACCACAATGGTGAAGGTATGAAAAACGATAGAAAGAGGGGGGGGGTTTGAATAGCGTTTTCAGAATAAAACTTCCCACTTAAGATTTTAACAAATCTTTCGAGACACAAGTAAAGTGCTTAAGATAAGAGATGAGAAAAGCACACAAGGATTTTATCCTGGTTCACTTGATGAATCACTCAAGCTAGTCCAGTCCACCCGTGAAGGTGATTTCTTCCTTCTTAGAATGAAGGCAATTCACTAATCAGAGATTTGTTACAACTGCACTTGAAACCTACAAGTGACTAACAATACACTGACTTAGCTCACACTAAGATTCACTCTCTTAGTCTTCTCTAGGAGCCGATCAACCTTGATCTCCTAAAGGTAAATTAACAACTGTTTAAGAAATATTGTTTACAAAGATATTGCTTCTGAAAAGCTTGTAGTAAACACAATGAATTCAATGAAGAAAGAATGCTTAGAAGATTTGAATATTGCTTGCGCGTATAAGTTTCTTCCAACAGCATCTTTCAGTCTTCATCCTCTATATATACTCCAAGGATTAGGGTTTGAACATTACATGGGAATGCTACCGTTGGAGGGCAGATCTGGGATTTCCAGCTTCTGTTGTGGCTGAGAATGTTAGGTTAGGTCGTCAGGATAGTACACTTGCTTTTGTACTTTGGATAGTGACGTGACCTTTACCCTTGTTGACTTCTGATCAGAGAAATGCTTCGTGTTGGAACTTGTGAAGCCTGTTGATCAGAGTCAGAGGGAAGCATGGATCCTCTGACCGTTGTACCTTCTGATTCTGAACTCAGAGGTGAAGTACTTTGTCTTCAGAGCCAGTTTGCTTCTGGACTTCAGAGTCTTCACTTTTCAGCTTCTGTATCTTCAGAATCTTCTAAACCATCAGAACTTCAGAGCCTTCAGAGTGTCTGGGTTATCAGAACGTCTGGATCTTCAGAACTTCAAGTGAGCTGAGTCCATATCAGAGCTTCATTAACATCAGATCTTCTGAAGCTTTTCTACTGTTCAGATTGAACATAGATATTGCGAAAGCGTTGCTAGGGTCACTCTTTAAGCAAAGTGCTTCTGATTTGTGTGAGATTATATTAAGGTCAGAGCCTGTTAAGAGCACACTCAGAAAACACGTTAGAGTACCATAATTTTTCATACTAAAATGTTAACTTGTAATCATTAAAACATATAGTTGTACTACATGATCAAAACTTGATCTTACAAATGGAACAGAGAGGGTTCTTGGCCCAGTAAAAGGAAGAGAGAGGATAGTTTTCTAATTCGCTAAAAAGGTTGGAAATGTCCGGGCTGATAATGATTTTGAAGAATTTTTCGTTTCCATTGTTTGAAGTTACTCTTTAGAGGGTAAAACAACACCATATTGTGGCTAGCAGATAGGGGAACCCATTTAATGATGGGGGGTTTGGATGTGGCGGTCATGTAGAAAAGAAGAACAAATAGTATGTTGGGGTTACACTAAGGTGTTCGCACAGAATTTCGAAGCAACTAATGAAGCCCACGCATTGGGGAGAAGCTGACATGGAGCCACATTGAGAAAAGTTAAGACATGGCAAACGAAGGAAAATAAAGGAAGTTTCATGCCAAGCTCAAAAATAAAATGTTGCACATATAAAAGAAATCGGGCAATCCATGGGTTTCACATTTACGGAGGGCCACGCAGTCATTCTTGCCACATGGGGCGATATTGAGATTATGGTCTTGGTTTTCGTTGGTTAAAGGATTGATTTTGGTGAAACCCTTGGCGTTGATTCACTGATGGGCGATGCTTTCTGCGGTTCCCCAAATAGTGCGAAGCAGGCATTTGTCTTCAACCCATTCAGTGTTTATTCTCCAAGTTGGCGAGAATGAGGTGAAAGTTTTGAGGGTTCCGAAATTACCATTTCATAAGATGATAACGAAGCATCATCATCTAGGGAAGGGCTTGAAACTTCAAAGGAAGATACACTAGTATTTCCAGAGGCCATTTTGGGAAATATCATGAAGGTTTTCTAGGTCGAAAGGATAAGAAGAACAAGCACTAAAAACCACCAACTAAAAAGAAGTCTACGAAGTTATAAAACTAACTGGTTAGAGGGAATTGCGGTGGTGTTTGGCCCGAAAAATGGGAAATAAAGGGGACGCATCACACTATTGTGGATGATTGGAGAAGTTCGGGTAAGCCCATAGATTTTGTTCATAGAGAGAAACAGCTCGGAGAAATTTGAAAAGTTTGGAAAAATGAGGGAAAGAGTTGCTTTTATAAGCAGTCTGGAAGAAAGAGAAAGAAATAGTGAAACGACAAACCGGAAAACCCTATGGTTTTCGCCAAATGAAGCAATTTCTTGGAATGCACGTGAAAAGACAGCTGATATCAATGCTAATGATGGCAACTCCTCGGAACTCGCAAACGCGTGTGCCAGTGGATAAAGTGACGTTTGATTGAAGCAGCCTGATTGATGATGAGGTATTTTCCACCCTCAATCATTTTCACTTAAAAAATGTTTGACACTCTTAGTAGTAAATCAAATTGTTAAAGGGAAAATCAATAGAGGTCGATGCAAAGGGATTGAAGAACAAGGCAGGGATGACCGCGAAGTTTCTAGCGTTACAAAGGCGAGCGCCAAGGGGAAACTTGAAGGTGCTGGTCTAGACCACCGACCAATGAGTTATCCTTGACCCAACCATTTTTGTACCTAGAACAGATCTAAGGCATCATACCCGAGTGTCCCCTTGGCGTTTGCCTTTGTAACGCTAGAAACTTCGCGGTCATCCCTACCTCATTCGTCAATCCCACTGCATCGCCCTTTATTGATTTCCCCTTTAATAATTTGAATTTCTACACAGAATGTCAAACGTTAGATAAGTGAAAACGATTGAGGGCGAGAAATACCTCCTCATCAATCGGGCCGCTTCAATCAAACTTCACGTCATCCACTAGCACACGCTTTTGCGAGTTCCGAGGAGTTTCCATCATTAGCATTGATGTCAGCTGTCTTTTCATGCACATTCCATGAAATTGCCTCGTTTGGTGAAAAATCTAGGGTTTCCTAGCGTTTCGTTTCACTATCTCTTCCACACTTGGGTATGATGTCTTGTGGGCATATGGGAGTGTTATAAGAAATTTTCTCCTTTGAAATTTGAAAGGAATTCCCCTATCTGACGAAGTTGTTGTTAATTTGTTGTCTTGCATTTTGTCAAAAACAACCGGATGTCGAAGCCAATGTCGTGGCGTCTGACTTTGTGTTGCCAGGACATCAGTCCTCTGCTTGAAACGTGATTGTGGTGTTCATGAGTGTCTGTAATTCCTGAATCTTGAGATAGTGGATTTCCTTTCTTTGGGTGAAAACCCTCCAGACGTAGGTGGAGTTTTATACTGAACTGGGTTAACAATTCTTGTTTTTGGTTTACATGTGTTTTATTTACTGCTAATTCTGTTAGTCGATAGTCGAACTTGTAGTCCCAACATCGCGTAGGACATTTGTCCTGAGGGAACCTGAATTTCAATTGCCATCACAGCAGGCACCTTGTTTTGATTGGGTGAGCTCTAGGGAATCTAATTCAGTTCTCATGGATAACAAGGAGGGAGGATCAGTCATTAGGCCACCCATTCTGGATGGTACTAACTATGACTACTAGAAGGTTCGCATGACAGCCTTTATCAAGTCAATTGACAACAAGACTTGTGAAGCTATTGTCAAGGGTTGGAAGCACCCCACCAAGGCACAAGCTGAAGGTACTTCAACCATTGCTGCTGAGGAAGAATGGACAAAGGAAGAAGATGAAGCTGCTCTTGGGAATTCTAAAGCTCTAATTATGCTATTTTCAATGGTGTTGACAAGAATATGTTCAGGCTCATTAACACTTGCACTGTGGCCAAGGATGCTTGGGAGATACTGAAGACAACACATGAAGGAACCACTAGAGTGAGAATTTCAAGACTTCAGATGCTTACTACTCAGTTTGAAAACCTGATGATGACTGAAGAAGAAACTATCTCTGAATTCCACATGCGTGTTCATGATTTGTCCAATGCTTCATTTGCTCTGGGAGAACCTATGTCAGATGAGAAGCTTGTAAGGAAAATCTTGAGGTCTTTGCCCAAAAAATTTGCTATGAAAGTCACTGCAATTGAGGAGGCTCAAGACATTGAGAGCATGAAGGTTGATGAGCTCATTGGATCTCTGCAGAATTTTGAGTTGAAACTTGGTGACAAGCCTGAAAAGAAAAACAAGAGTATTGCTTTTGTGTCTAACACTGATGAGGGTGATGATGAAGACTGTGAAGGTGAAAATCTTTCTGAGGCATTGGCTATGCTTGCTAGAAAATTTAATAGAGCCTTGAGGAAGATTGACAGAAGAACCAAGTTTAATGTCCAGGACATAAAGTTCGACAAACCTAAGTTTTCTAACTCTCAGAGAAGGAACAAAGAAGAAGAAAATTCTAGCTAGAACAAAGGAGTGCAGTGTCATGAGTGTGAGGGTTATTGACACATTAGATCTGAATATGCTACCTATCTAAAAAAAAAGAAAGGAATGATGGTAACTTGGTCAGATGAAGACACTGAAGATGAGGAGGAGATGTCTGCAAACAAGGTAAATGCTTTCTCTGGAACTGTTTATGATACAGATACAAGTGATGAAGATATTTCAGATGAAGAACTGGCTGAGACTTATAAGCTGCTGCATATCAAATGGGAGGAAGCTTGTAAACTTGTGAGAGAACAGGAAAGTGAGATAGAACAACTCTTCTCTAAGAATGAAAGACTGAAAGAGCTCAGTGGTAAGCTAAAAGAAGATTGTGATAAGTGGAAATCTAAGCTAGAAAATGTTGACACAGTGGAAAAGGTAAAAATGATGTTGGTCAATACAGAACTTGTTGGTCAATCTGCAAGTGTACAGAATCTACCCGGTTTTAATTTATCGAACCACAGGGAATTGCAATGCAAATTCGGTTTAAGATTCAAGTTCAAGGTTGGAAAGCAAATATAATTCAGTTTTAGGATTGATTGTTGAGTTGATTATTTATAAACCTAACAAAGATAAGTGTGTGAAGAACACTGGTGAGAATGCCTTGGGTTCTTGCTTAACTAATTCAGTTTTAGTCAACCTATTCTATCCACAAAACTCTGAGTCTCTCCTTGATGCTATAATCTAAATAACTACCTATCGATGCCTCGCATAGGTAATACTCTCAAATCAAAGGATAAGCCCAATTTCTTGTGTACTTAAACAATTGTTTGAGGCATTAAGTTTTCAATTTCAGATCAACAAACTTCAACCCTTCCTCTATTCCTAGTAGTAAGCATAGAAGAGGTAATCCCACAACAAGTCCCTAATCTATAACAAACTTCCGTTCTATTATAGAAAAGCATAAAGTTAGTACGCGTTCAAGCTTGAAACATAAAGCATGGATATGGGATTCAAGGGTTTACTCAGAGAAGTCATGAATAGAAATAGGAAATAAGATTAAAACATCAAGAGTCTTACAAAGAACCCAAAGCAAGAGGGCTTTAGCCAAGCATGGCTATAGAACCCATACAAGAAAGAAAGGATAAAACCTGGAACATGGACTTGGAGAAAGCTTCTCCTCAAGCTCCAGAGCCTAACCTTACTTCTAACTTATTTAGGAATGTATAGAAATGACAAAAGTTACAAAAGAAATGACAAAAAGCCTATTTATAGGCAAACAGGTCGAGTCTGGGCGCTCAGGTGCCAATTAAGCACGCTTGAGCGCCAATTCAAGCTGAAAACAACGCCTCTGGAAGGCAATTGGCGCTCAGGCGCTCAACAGGAGCGCTCAGGCGCCAATTCCTTTCTAGCATGACAGAAACTAAGAATCAATTGGCGCTCAGGCGCTCAACACGAGCGCCTGAGCGCTCTCTACATGCTAGAAAGCCTCTTGACCTTCTTCTTAACTCCCCTTTAAGCCTCCCTTCAATTTTCCAAGCCTCTTGGCCTTCTTTCTTCAGCAGTTTCAAACCTGATTACTTAGGAACAAAGCAAAGAAAAATATCTAGGAACTCCAAGAGATTATGAGCACGAAAGACCCTTAATTCAAGTAGAAAAGATATGCAAGTCCTATACTTACTTAAAATGCAAGAAAGGTCCTTATAAAACTATAAAATTACCAAAACAAAGTAAAAACACAAATAAAGATAAAATGCATGAGAATGCATGAAACACTACATGAGACTCAACAAAAAGACTCAAAACTAACAAAGAAATGACACTAAAAACACTACTATAATAGTGTCATCAGAACTATAAGAGGAAGTAGCAACTCTGAAAAGTCAGCTTGAAGCTACTCACAAATCACTTTGTATGTTGAATAATGGTGCTGACATGCTAGATGAGATTCTGAAAGAAACAAGTAAGCAAGGAAGGAGCTTGAAGGGAATTGGTTTTGACTATAGAACTGCAAACAAGGAAGATCAGAAGGGGGTCAAAGGATTTTGTTGCTGCAGCAAAACAATCTGAATTCAAGAAACCTGCTAACTATCAAGTGTCAAGACCGATGCCTCGACATGTGCCTCGACATGTGCCTCGACATGTGGCCTCTCACGTTAAGAGTATCAAAACAGCACCCTGAAGATGTCACTACTGTGGAAGGAATGGACATATAAAACCCTACTACTTCAAGCTGTATGGCTATCCTCAGACTCATGATAGGCCTAACAACTCGAAGGTCTCACAGATGAAGAAGGAATGCAAGCCCAAGGGTGAAATTACTTGTCTGGTTGCCTACACGTTTTTCAGAGCCTCTGCAAGGGAAGATTGGTACTTTGGTAGTGGTTGCTCATAAGACCCGGTTTTAGGGCATATTATTTTAATAATAATATTGAGTCATATTCTGTCAATAATTTGTGTTATATGTGATACTATGCCTTTAGAAAGGGAAATTATTTTATTAGGGACATTTTTAGACCTTAATAATATCTAGATGGCGATGTACTCGTCATTACGGTCGTTTTGACTGTAATATTGCTATGGTTATTTTCCGACGACTTTTAGGTTAAAATCGGCCCGACAACGGAGATGAGTTTGCGAATCGAGTCGGCAAGGACAGTTTCGTGGGCCACACCTCATGGGGAGGTGCTGGACATGTTTCTAAAAATATTCCATGAGGGAATACTCCTTTTTTCTTTTTTTTGAGAGTTTTATTTTAATAAAATGGGTTTTTATTTAAATAAAATGTATTGAATTATTTTAAAACTTTTGATTTATTAAATAAACATTTTCAAAATTATTTTCTGGAGCTTTTACGAGGGCTGGTCGAATTTGTGGAGGGAGGAAGGAGAAATTGGTTTTTGAATGTCAAATTGGGGTTTTTATGGTGCACTAAGAGGAAAACATGGTAGTTAATGCACTTAATAACATGTTCTTGACTTGGCCTTGTGGTATATGATTTTTTTGTGAGAAAATCTGAAGAGGAAGAAGGGAAGGGGCGGCCAAGAGGAGTGAGGGAGTGAAAAGAGATATTTTCATGCTTTTAAGGTGATTCATGGTGTTTAAGGTGAAGGAGCAAATCAAGGATTTGATTCCTTTGACTCTCATTGAATGGGGGACTGGAGTTGGAGTTTTCAAAACTTTAAAGGGCCTTGGAAAATCTGATTTAAAGAATTAAGGAATGGATTTTGAACTTTCAAGAGTTTTAGTTTTAATAGGATTAAGTTGGGCTTGGGTAAAATTTTGTGGAAAACCCTAGCCCATGGAGAGAGCCGCCGGGTTTGGTTAAGAGGTGAGGGAGGAGTATTTTTTCTTTTTCTATTCTATCCATGAACATTGAGATGAGGTATAGTACCTAGAGTGTAAGGAACGTGATGTGAAATTCCTAGAGAGAATGAGAGCTTAACCGCTTTTGAGAGAAAAAGTAACGGAATTTCAATCTTGTTGTTTCTCAAATGAGCTAAGAGTCATTTACAATTGGTATTCATCCCCTATTTATAGAGGCGGAGTTGGGCTTGGTGCCTTTAACCCTTCCTAATGGGCCGGTTGGGCCTCTGGGAGGAGGCCCAAGTCCCTGGTTCGCTCGTCGCCCTAAGTTGGTGCTCCTGGGCGAGGGACCCTGGGGTCTCGCCCAGTCCACAAGTCCACAAGACACCGAGCTCGAAGCATGAGAGCTAAGTGTGTCTTTAAGTAGAAAAACTAAGGCGACGGCCATGAGAAGCTAATTAATGCTAAAACTTAGGGTCTAATAATGAAGAACAATGGCCAACATGGATTGGTAATTAAAGCTTTAAAAATTAACATTTTGAACTTCTTGCTATGTTCCCCTGGCGGCTCGAGTCCACAAGTGGCCTTGTCACAGTTACGCACGTGCCCTGAATCGTGATATTTTGACATGTGTTGAGCCTGTGCCACGAGTAGCGCCCCAGAGTGGTGCAAAGGTCAGCGAATCCACGGAATCTCAACTGCTATCTTTGAAAAGTCTCTTCAAATCATAGTAAAACCTGCCAATTTGAATTCGAACCAATAAGCTTCAGCCGTTGTAACTTTTCATTTAATGCGCTGCCCCTGTTTCCCAAAATCTGCGCCACACTCCCTTGAGTAATCATTCCACCTTTTCCATGATGGGGCACGATTTCCAAACCGCTGCTCGTCCCAACTTTTAAATTCTCCCTCACCCCCTCATTCACCACTTCTGGAATCCTTACAATCTGCTAAAGTTGACAAACTTGCGCCCTTTCCCTTTTTCATCCTTATTCTCCCTTTTAACAGAAATGACTTCCCAAGGCCGCACCAAAGGATCCTCCTGATCCCGCAGCGCCGCTCCCGCATCTCCTCCTTTGGTTAACCCTCCTCCCCCCGGAGGATTTCACCTTTTTGAGAGTGAAATCAACGCCTTACGGCACCGGGTTTTCGCCACTCTGCCCCAGTCCACGAATAAAACTCCCACTCAAGGAGCCATCTGTCATCCCTCTGAGCAGTCCTCTGACGATTCCGTCACTGAGACAGCCCGCCAGGCAGGTGGGCTTTGCCACGAGAAGTCTCTCACGATTGAACAAGGCGTGGAAAAACCCCACTTCTTCTACGTCTACGAGTACTTTTTCCTCGACCTGGGGATCAAACTACCTTTCTCCCCCTTCCTTTGCCAAGTGATGATGGAAATTAACGTGGCCCCCAGCCAACTCCATCAGAACGCCTGGGCTTTCATTCGGTGTTTCGAGATTCTTTGCAACGCCGTCGATCTTGAAGCGAAGAACGCCCACTTCTTCTATTTCTACGTTGTAGAGCCAAAATCTTTGAAGAGTCCTACCCCAGGGTGGATCTCTTTGAAGTCTCGTACGGGCCGGTAGCACCTCTTTCCTTACAAGAGCAACGTCAAGAAGGGACCCGGGCGCCGGTACTTGTGCATAATCGTGCATCCTACTTACCCTGAAGCCTTCACCCTTCGGGATGGGACTGCTCTGTTTCCTTTCTACTGGACCAAGAGCCCTCGCGACGTTCCGTTGCCGTTAGATGCGTCGCCGAGTGATGAAGATAAAATCATCCTTGGCTTTTTCGCTGGGCTCCCCATCCTCGGGTGCTCACAGTTGCTTGAAGCCGCTCGCAAAAACACCCTCCACTCATTCCTAGGAGGAATGAACTTTACTAAAGCCACAATGAAGCGCGCCCTTGCTGCTTAAGCGTTTGAGTTCCCTCCCATTTTTAACACTAACGGGATCAAGAGGAAACACACTGCCGCAGATGCTGGTGCCGAGACCGTCGTTTCCCCTTCAAAGAAGCGGACCAGAGGATCCACCTCGGTTGATCCTACGCTCGGATCTTTGATCGATGTTGTTCCTTCCGAAACTGCTGGGACAGCCCCAAATGTCGCTGCTCCTGGGGCTGGTGAGTCAATACCAGACACCGTCCTTCCGCTGGAGATTGACGAGCTGGCGCCGAGGCCTACCGTTGACGCTACTCAACCTTCCGCCACAAGAAAATCCCAAAAATCCCAAGGGGCGACCCTGGCACAAATGGAAAGTCTGGGGTCGTGATTCCTTCGCCCCAAAAGTTGAAAAAGAAAAAGAAGAAAATCAAGAGAGCCAAGGCCGGTGAAACATCTGCTCCCCGCCAAGACCTGGTGGGCGGGGATGAACCAAACCCCAAGGGCGAGGCGGGATCCTCGCCCTTCCCTCAGGAAGTCATCGCTGGTCAGCACGCTCCTGAAGGCGTTTCCTCCGATGTTGCCCAAACAATTCTTTCTCTTGACTTTTCATGCCATCAAACTGTGGTAAGCTCACCCAGGGCCTCCCCCATCCACACAACGAGTCATAGTGGTGAGGATCAAACTCCCGTCGTCTCACTTTCTCCTCGCCATTCTTCCCCCGTCGCCAGCCATCCAATTACTGATGGACAGAAGAGTTCTGCTTCAAACCAGCAACCTTCCCCTGTCGACTTTATGCTGACTGACCCTTTCCTCAGCAGCATGAGAGGAACCGAGAATCCTGGCGCAAGAAGCCATCTCGAGCCTTTTGCGCGCGGGGTGTCTCTTCGCCAAGTTGTCCCAGGATTCAGCTACATCCACTGAAGTTGAAGAGCTCTTCCAGAAGGCTGAGGGTTACCACCTTGCTACGCTCGAAGCGTATGGCGAGCGTGACAAGTTGCTGACTCAGGTAGCGGCCCAGATGATTAAACTGAACAACTTGGGTATCGAGATGAACGATCGTGAGACCGACTTATCCGCCTGTGAAGAGAGAATGAAGGACTTGAAGGACGATTTGCAGAAGGAATTGGAGGCGAAGAACGAGGCAATCGCCGTGAGTAGGGCCGCCTGTATTGTTAAGGATAAGGAAATCGCGTTCCTGCGTAGTGAGTTGGGGTCGACGAACGAGTCTCTCGCCGAGGTGAGGTCTAAACTAGAAACAAAGGCCAAAGCTGTTGTTGATGCGGAAACCCGTGCGGACTTCGAGATCATAACTCTCCGGGCAAGGTTAGTGGCCGGGGCTGCTGCCGGGGCTGTGGAAGAGCGTGGCCGTGGTTTTTTCCTCGCCAAAGCCCAAGTCCAGTATCTTTACGAAGGAATCAACCTCGGCGGAATGGGAGCCTTCAAGAGGGTTACCCCTCACGGATTGGTCGGCCCTGATGACCCTTAAGGCTTCAATGCTGAGTATTTTGCGGCTGCTGAAAACGCAAGGGAAGCAGAAAACGTTAATGCAGTTTGAGTATTTTGTATTGATTGTCCCTTACCTTTTTGTAATTAACATTGCTTCGTGTTATTTAATGAAAGTTTGTCGCGATTCCGTTTGTCCATTTTTCTCCTCGTGTTCGCCCTTGTTCCTTTAAGCTTTGTATTTTGTGCTCGTGTAGCGATTTTGAATGAGGCTTTCTTCACATCGATATTTCCCGTAAGAGCAGGTGTGGCCTTGCCGGTTTTGTCCCGGCGAGGACTTACAGTTGCTAGGGACCCAATGGCCATATAGGTTTACCCAAACTTATGCCTAGTTTATATTCTCGCCCATATTTCGGGGAGGTCTCATTTGCCCATATTTCGGGGAGAATTTTGGAATAAGTAGCTTATCCTGAGATAAGTAGCTTATCCGCACACATCACTAACGAGAGGTCAGCGATTCGCGCCGGACTTTCCGGAGCAATCCCTTGACATCAAGGTCGTGTTGGGATTGCCACCTTCAGGGAATTTTTCCCACCGGGCGAACGTGACATGTTAGTTGAGTATCTATCTGGGTAGCAGCGGTTCGCGCCGGACTTTTTCGGAGCGATCCCCAGACATCAAGGTCGTGTTAGGATCGCCACCTTCAGGGAATTTTTCCCACCGGGTGACCGTCGTATTATAGTCGAACTAGGAGTATTGCTTGAGAATATCCTTTTGTCTTTGATTTGTGAAAGATTTTACATCGAGGGATGCCTCGTTAAAAAACTCCCGTGTCGGAGAAAAAAAGTGCATCTTTATTTTTGGTCCTAGGGTTTCCCTTTGTTGCGTCCTCGCTCCTGCTTCCTACATGCTTCTGCTTCCTGCCCCTCAGGTCAAACTATCACTCCCATCACCTCATCTTTCGAGGCCGACGTGCTCGCCACCCACTCATTGTTACTCCGGGGTTGGTTTCTTTCCCCGCCCGCCTCATGGTAATGAGGGACTTCTCCTAACTTGCCTTTCTGCTGGTCGCGCTTGGATGTCCCCGGCTTGAAAGCTACCAAACCCACCGGCTTCCAATATCTTGCCTCTCTTTATCTTTTACCTGGGCGGCGACTCACTAGGCTCCCTCTCCTCTTCTTCTGCTTGTCTTTAGACCGTTCGCGCGCCCTGTTATCGCTTTTTCCGTCCCTGCCTTGCTGGACGATTCGCTGATCCATTCCTTGAATTGTCACTCCTTTTCTCTTTTGTTCATCTCGCCCTGTATTCGAGAGATTAAGCTTCGTAAACATTGGCAATCCCCAAAGCACTGGGTCCTTTGAACTCCAGCTAAAGAGGTCAAAATTGTCCTCTACTAGCTTCTTCAGGTGCCTCTCGTGACTGACTGTGAGCCTGGGCTCGATCGCCTGCACCCCTTTGCTGAATTTATACGTCTCTAAATCCGCGATCACACCTGCCCAACGCTCATCTGCACGGGCGTCCGTGAACTGTCAATCCTTGCCCGTCCTGCCATCTATCCTAACCTGTCCTTGGCTGCTCTCTAGCCATGCTATCTTCCTGCCAATCATCTGCTTCAATCTCCCCTGTCTGTCTTGGTTACCTTGAATGACCTCAATCTCATGACACTTGTGTCCCTCGCCAGCTCCCTTTTTTCCATACAGACTGAGACAGTTGTTATAACATTCTCTAACCCTCCTCTGATCAACCACAATATTTCCCACTCTTCCGCACATTAGCGGATATTTCACCGCCAGGTGAGCTGTCAATATCACCGCGCAGAGGCGATTGAGCGTGTTCCTTCCAATGTTGACGTTGTATGATGCTACGACCTGCAACACAAGATACCTTACGCGGAGAAGCTTGGCGTTCTCATCGACACCAAAAATTGTGTCCAAATCTATATATTCGCGTACCCAGACTTGCTCGCCCAAGAAGCCTACCAACGTTCCTGTGTAGGGCATCAAATCTTTGTCCATCAGTCCTAACTGATCAAACGCATCACCGTAGATAATGTCGGCAGAGCTCCCCTGGTCTAAAAGAACTCGTCGCACATTGAAACTGTTGATCCTTATCATTACAACCACAGGATCATCCTTGTGTGTTTTGATTCCCACAGTTCGACACTTGGGCACGAATGGGAAACAGAAACTTCGTTCGCTAAAACGCGCATAACTCGAGCTACAGAACTAGGAATGACACGAAACCAAAGCTAAAATTTCGACAACTGGCAGAGCTACGCTATAGCTCAGGCCATACAAACCCAAAAATTATTTTTGGACACGGTACAACTCCAACAGGTTTCGGCCACTACCAAAAATAGGGTTGCCCGAACTTTTTCTTCGATCTAATTTAATTCCTAGGCAATCTCAGGTGATATCTAGGGCAGGGAAACTCTCAGAAAAATTTAAGGACTTGAAATGTGAAATAGGGGTATTTTGGTCCACTTTAACAGCTCAAAATCTCTAAGTCGATATTTTTCAAAACAGATTTTGAATAACGATAAACAAGGCCTTTAGAAACAACTAATCTCAAAGGCACTAAGCAAGATTAATAATTTTTGAATCAAATAGAAAAGTCTGAGCGAAAATGGCTTTCGGGCTCAGAATCTCCGATCTACGGCGACTCGGTGAAAATCCGAGCGCACCGACAACGATTATAGCATATTGGGTTAGTAGGGAAGGTAGTTGAAAATAAATATCAAAGCTATAAGACATTTTGACATTTTGCACCAAACTTTGAGCAAAGAAAGGCATGGGAAAACCCAACAGAAAGAAGAAACATAAGTAAGATTAAGCATCCTTACCTCTGCACCTACGCGTAGCTTTAGAAATCAGGACGGTCGGGCAAGAATGGAATAAAAGCTACTCCTCCTCTCTTTTCTCTAAGAAACCCACGACCACTCTACCACAAAATGAAGATATTTTGTGAATTTCTCCTTTTAGAGGAGAGAGAAAATGAGGAAAAGAATGATTTCTAGGGTCCGATCATTTTGGTACTTTCATCTGCTGATTTTAAGTAAGTATTCGGCGTGAGAATGCTAAAACTTATTTTGAGGCTCATTTAAATGAAAAAAAAGGATTCGAACGCAGTATGGGTCGAAATACACCGAAAAACTACTTCTTGCAGTCGACGTCGGATGGAGAAACTTCCTTCAGGAAAAAGATCATAAACGACAAAAGGAATGAGGCAGCGTGGATGGAAACTTCGTTAGAAGCTCCGAAAAACTCTTCATTCAGAGTCTTAATTAAAGTCTCCGAGAAGTTAAAGTCTAGCTTCGACGGACTTCCGGAAAGCAAAACCCAACGTGCGTACAGTCCAGGGTTTCGTATCAGAATATTGGTCATGGAAAAATTACTCAGAGGTTCTTATTCTCTCTTCAATTCTAAAATTATCTTAACCAATTATGTAGGAGGGGATATAGCCTTTTTTGGACACTCTCGACCTTAGTCGGGTGCGAATATGACTCGTGCTATCAATCAAAATGACTATAGTGTCATCGTTACACATACTGTGAACTTTAGTCTTCATAACACTTGTCAAAACATCGAACACAAGTCAAGTTCCTCTCACGCTTACACAGAATCCTATGCGTGAGTTGGAAATTAAATATTTATTTAATTCTAAAATCCTGGGTCTTACAAGAAGCTTGGGAATAGTTCCTGTGCGTTGGTCGAAACCGCCAGCCGAGGAACGTCGTACCAAGTGGAAAGTGGCAACGAGCGACCTGCTAAAGGGATCATAAGGGGATAGAGATTAGCGGTCACATTTTGAAGACACACTTTGCTCTCATGCTTCTATCTCAGTGTCTAGTGCACTCGTGGATTGGGCGAGACCCTAGAGGGGCAACGCCCAGAGGGTGCCCCGCCAAGTGGCGGGTGCTTAGCCAGTAAGTTGGGCCTCGGCTAGCGAAGCCCAACCGGCCCATTAAGGGCAGCTACATGAGAGGCCCAACCCCCACTCTATAAAGAGAGGACGGTTACCAATTGTAAAGGACTTTTGCTCATTTCATCAATCTAAACACATGAAATTCAGTTATTGTCTCTCTCTAGTGTGATCACTCTACACTCTAGGGGATACCCCCCCTCTTACTGTTCATAGCAGGAACAAGAAGGCTAGTCCACTCACTTTTGATCAAAGGTTGTATGTGGGGACACATGTCCCAGACATTGTTGTTGAGGCTGGACAAGCTGATGTTGATGATGCAAAAGTCTCACGGCTCTCTTCTACCTCTGGTGATGTTCTTGCTGAGCTTGTGTAGATTTCCAAGACTCTTCTAGATACCATTGTGAGCTGCACTCAAAGGATGAAGAAGGTGGATCTGGTGATCAAGAGTTTGTCTATGGGAAAAGCTCCTGCTGGCGATGAAGGAAATCAAGCTGATGTTGAACCTAGTGTTGGGACATCTAGTGTTTGTTTTGATTAATTTGTTTTGTTTATGAACTGATTCAATTCGGCTGTACTTAATGATGACAATGGTCTTTCTATGCCCTTTGCCAAATTCTGTTAAAAAGAGGGAGTAGTAAAACTGGTTGTTTTGGTGGTAATGCTCTATGATATGGTAGTATTCTGTTCAGACGTCAATGTTGTTTCTATGTTTATGCTTTTCTTAGCTGAAGCAAGATGTGGTGAGTGATGTTTCTTGTGCTTGTGTGTTCAAGTTTTTGTTGTGCATATCTGCTGCTATGATAGTTACTTTGTGTAGTGAAGTCCTGCATGTGGAGTATTAGACAAAATTTGCCAAAATGGGAGATTGTTGAGTATTTTGCTTTGATGAAGTTTATCTTGATGTTGGCTTCATTTTGTCTAAGGTGTTTGATATGTTTCATGTGTGACAAACAACATTGTCTTTGTCTGATGTGCAACTGAATGTTCTAGGCATCTGGCGGAACATTGTGACTCGAGTTGTTGTGTGATCTTTACGTATGTTACGTGAAGCATTTATTGTGAAGATATGACATTGATTCTACGCGTTTTATATACTGAACATATCTTCTGTGATCTGGAGAATTAATTTCTTTGGAGAAATAGGATTAATTCGTGTGGATCAAGTAATTGTGATGAGCTGGTCTTAATGTTTTATTTTTTAAGAACATCTTTTGAAGATTTACTTCTGCTTTACTACATGGACGTTTTTTATGCTCAACCAATTGAAGACATCGACGCAAGAGCATATATTTAAGTTGATCAAGGAATGTTCTTGTAAGACCAGGTGTTCCTAAAATACTAATAGTGGATTTCCTTACTTGGGTGAAAATCCTCCAGACGTAGGTGACGTTGCACCGAACTGGGTTACCAATTCCTTGTGTTGTTTTACTTCGTTGTTTTTATTTCTTAAGCAACACGTTTAACTTTGTGATTTGTTGTATGCATGTTCTACACAATGTCGTGAACATTGTGTAACACATCTATCCAAGGTGAACAAGAATTTCAAACCTAGACCACTGACTTCAATGCAAAAAGACTCAATCACTTTGGACTAAAATGCAATAAAAGACTCAAAAAGAACTAAAAGTACTAAAATGCAAATGATGACTGTAAAATACTAAAAGTACTAAATGCAACTAAAGACACTATTAAATTAAAACAACTAAAAATATAATAAAAACAAAGAAAAAGATAAGAAAATAAGGGCAAAAACATCCTATAAATTCATATCACCACACCACTTTACTCAATGACAACTTGCCCTCACGCGTAAAACTTAAGAAAGCTTGCCCTCAAGCACATAACTACTCACCTCTTCTACAGCTGCTCAAGCTTCTAACCGCACAGATACTTCACTTAGAAAGAAACAAGGTCAATGTACACAGTACAAAGTGAAAGGTTAGCACAAATGAGAAGAAATCACTAAGCAAGAGTTCACAAAATTCCTGACATATCAAGCACTCATCTCACCTTTTGGGTACTCTAACATACAAGCACAAAACTTGGGCCTTGGTAATCAATGAAATCAAAGTTAGTTGCATAGCAGCAAGAATCAAAGAAATTCCGAAACAGGTTGTAACTTTGGCTAGGGTAAAGGTAAGGAAACCAAGAAAAAGGATAGCATAAAGGCTCGCAAACCATTTTGGGATGAGTGACTTCTTTTTATGCAATGAAATCTGAGCAGAATGTTAAGAACTTGGGACTCCTTCCTTTTTTTCAATTGCCTGGGCACTTGCCTTTCTTTTGACGATTCAGCTAGTTTTTTTTTTTTCCTTTTCTTTGTTAGGAAGGAAGTCCTTTTATATTTTTACCTGCTCAATGAACACCATAAGTCATTCACCATCAACATAATTCACCATAGTTTGGGGACCAAGAAAAAATTATTCAATTATAAGGCTCAACTTGGGCAACAAAGGGAAAAATGTAATTCACCAAAAATCTGAGGTTTCAAAGAATTTTCTACCTAGTCTCTTCAAGAATTCAAACACCAATATGCATTTCAAAACAGAGCTAAGTGTGTGCACACATGTTAGGAATAGATTTTAAAACTCTCAGCACTCAACAAAAAATGTTAGGGTATTGTAGTGAACCACCATTTTTCAAGAACTCAAGCAAGACCATTCTCTCACTCTTCCTCTCAATAAATTTGGCATGCACAAGACCACAATATAAGAACATGTGAAAGTATCATCAACAAAGATTCATGAGCAGCCAAATAAAGGTAAAACCACTTGAGTAAGTTGAGCATAAAGACATAACAATAAGAATATAAAAACTGACTTAATCCTAAGATAGAAAAATCATGCAAAAGACTACATGCAAAAACTACCTAAAAACTGAAAAATAAAAAGAACCTGGTCTAGAATAGTTCCATGAGGTCATAGAAGCTATCATCCCCATAGTTTTCATCTCCACCTCCTCCCCCTGCTGGTCCACTACTACCAGCACCATAATCATCAATGGAGAGACCAATCATCCTCCTCTCTAAGTCACTCAGCTCCATAGGCCCTTTGAAACCTAGCCTAGTGTATCCACACTCTTGCCACAACATTTGGACATCATGGTGGAGGTCATACATCCTAGAAAAATGTCTCCCATGATCCTCATCATTAGCTCTCATAGACTCCTGCATGTAAGATGGAATCTCCATGGCCGGTGCAGCTTGATCTTCTTCTTCTTCTTCAAGGACCTCCCTAGTTTGGGAAGTTGCCTTGAACCGCCGCACGAGAGCACTGCCTTCAACTAAGGCACAAAGGTCATCAATAACAACAAGCCTTGCCTCGTGCTCTAAGACAAGTTGCTGACACTTCTTCAAAGTCAGACTTGGAAACAACTTCACTTCATATTCAATCTCATGCACCGCTTGCCTCATTTGAGTAAAAACCAAACCGGTGATGAGGTTAGGATAAGGAAACCGCAGTCCCTTCTTCTTCGTCTTGATGTTGACTATATCATGAATCCTCCAAGCAATAATCGTTGCAACATCAATAGGATACTGCATGATCAAGCAGTATTTGCAAAGTGCACCCTCAGGATAGATCTCTGTCTTGTTGGAAGAAGGAAAAATGGTCCCTGTTGGTAAATCCTCAAGTGTACGAATCCACCCGGTTTTGATTATCGAACCACAGGGATTGTGAGTGACTAAATTCAGCTTAAGCCTTGAGTTTGAAGGTTTGTTTTATTAAAATAGAGATACGTCGATGTAGCAAAGATAAAATGTAAGAAAAATAGAGATGGAAATGCTTTGGGTTCTTGTTCAACCAGTCAATTCAAGTACATCATTCTAAGCACATGAACTCATGAATCTCTCCTTGATGATATAACCTAGTTACTCACTTATTGATTCCTCACATAAGCAATTCTCTCATACTAAAAGCTAAGCCCAATTCCTTGTGTACTTAGTCATTTATATGAGGTTTTAGATCATGCAAATTCAGGCCATCAAACCCCAACCCTTCCTCTATTCCTAGTAGCAAGCATAGAAGGGGTAATCCCAAATCGGTTCCCTAATCTATAACAAACTTCCGTTTTAATTATAGAAAAGCATAAAGCAAGCATGCATACAAGCTTAGATTGAAATTCAGAAAATGGGATTCAGGGAAAGAAGAAGATCATGTGGGAAAGAACTTAAGATTATAACTCAAATATGAAAAGTCTTACATGAAAACCAAAGCATAAGAAGAGAGATTAGCCAAGCATGGCAAGAACCTGAATTACAAGCTTGGAAGCCTTCTCTCACTCTCCTAGATGATCCTCTAACTCTGAATGTTACAAAGTATGAAAAGATATCCAAAATTTTTACAAAAGAAAATGACTAGAATCCTATTTATAGGCAAAATCACGAGTCTAGGCTGTTCCGGGCGCTCAGGCGCCAATTCAGAGCGCCTGAGCGCCAATTCCATGCTGAAAAAGTGCCTCTGGAAGGCAATTGGCGCCTAGGCGCCAATTTAGAGCGCCTAGGCGCCAATTCCAGAAACTAGAACAGAGCAATTGGCGCCTAGGCGCCAATGGAGCACGCCTAGGCGCTCTTAACTCGCTGGAAAGCCTTTTTATCTTCATTTTAACTCCTCTTTACTCCTCTTTAAGCCTCCATTCAATTCTCCAAGCCTCTAGACCTTCCCTCTTCAGCTGATTCAACCTGAAACCTTGATGAACAAGCTTGGAAAATATCTTGAAACTTAAAGGTCAGTTTTGCACAAAGGCTCCAAAACAAGTGGAAATTGCCTAAGACTCTTAAACTCTAATAAAGTGCAACTAAAGCCCTTATAAAACTACAAAATTACGAAACTAATGCAAATGCACAAATAAAAGTAAAAATGCATGAGAATGCATGAAACACTACATGAGACACAAGAAAAAGACTCAAAACCTACAAGGAAAAACCCTAAAAACATCATATAAACCCGGGTCATCACACCACTATACTCAACGACAGCTCGCCTGTAACACCCCGATTTCGGTGGCGTCACTTTAGTAACCAAAAGAAATACTTAAGCGGAAAAAACGTGAATTATTTTTTTTCGACAATATAACTAAAGACAGAAAGCAATAAACTTTCCAACAAAAGATAAAAGAAACTACTATACAACTATATATACATGCCTCGCTAAATACAACCACGTCACGAGTAACCTCCAGTGACGGGTGACAGAAAGAGAGTAACGCCCGAAGGCAATATGTACAGTCCAAGGTAAAAATACTGTGTCCGCAACACTAAACCTCAAAATCTGAGAACAAGTTGGCCCAGCGGCCTAAGAAAAGACCCCCTAAATCCAACCAGCTCTCTGTGATCTCCATAGGAAACCACACAAAAAGCTACCGGTAGGAAACTACCCTGTCCCCAAAACTGAAGCATGACGGTCAGAGCATCGACACTACTCCTACACTAATCCCTACCCGAGGAGCCCACACTAGCACTCGATCCTACATGCTAGCGCGGTCGTCATCCGAATCTGCATCCAGGACGACTAAGTCGACATACTCAACACTGCCCTCTCTGTCCACCCTAATGCGCTCCTGCACTGGCCTCTCGGGCTCGGGGCCCGGAACGAGATCCGCGACGACAGCAGCAGCAGTAGACGGACTAGACTCCGTCGAAGCCCCACCTACTGGCACCTCCTCAGAGGGGTCCTCATCATCCGAAGGGGATGGTGGCGGTGGAGGTCCTCCCAAGCCGGGTCCACAGTGTACACCTGGAGGCAGGTTGAAGCTCACTATGTGCCTCCTCATCACCCCCTCCGTCAAGCGTCCGAATCGGTCGACACGGTCCTCCATGACCCGACCGGTGTAGGTCGCACGGTGGCCCTCGGGATCGACCACCCATGCACCTGGGTCGTCTTGATCAAGCATCTAGTACCTGGTCCCCCCCGAGGGGCTGACCATGGTAAACCAATCCCCCATACTCATCTGACAAATGGCGTAGTCCGCCCAAACACACACAGCAGACGCGAGGGTCAACTCCAAAGAATTATATAATTAATAAAACCAGATATAATTATAGGATAATAAATACTTGCCTCTCAGGCTTATAAGTTTTGGGATAGCTTCCTAGGGTTGCATGTATCACAATGAATATAAAGAACCATAAAAACAAGTAGCATGCCTCAAAAATAGGATAAACAGTTACCAATCACACTCAGCAACTAAGTCAGCATGTATGTTGCATGAAATGCAATGCTGGGTAACAAAATGCATTCCGGAAGAAGGATGGACACCATCGAGTCAGCCCTAACACCGGCCAAAGTGGGACCATTCCGCTCGGGCGTCTCTTACACCACACAAAAGTAGTCAGATCAGCAGTGAACCCGTAGGTCTGCCATTCCGTCTGCTACTGAGGACCACCGTAGTGTCCTAAATATGGAAATCCGGGTCTTATGACCATTTTGGAATCCACCGAGGTCCGGTATCACGCCGTGTATTAACCTCAAAATGAGTGCATGAATGCAAGTGATTAGCCAGACAACGTCTCCGACCTCACCCGACACGTCGCCACGTGTTCTAGATAACTTAAAGTCTCTAAAAGAATACCCTAAGGTAAATGTCGATTCTGCGACAAAATACAATTAATCATAAACAAAAGAGTGCAACCACTCACGACAACTCTTCGAGTCATCAATGCTCTCACGAAGTCTCACGCTTCTGTGGAGTCTCACACATTCACAAAGTCTCACGCTTCAGTGAAGTTTTATGCTTTCACAAGGTCTCACGCCTCAGTGAATTTACACACTTGCACGAAGTCTCACGCTTCAATGAAGTTTCATGCTGTTCACGAGGTCTCACGCCTTAGTGAAGATCCATGCTTTCCACAAGGTCTCACGCCTCAGTGGAGTATCACGCATTCACAAGGTCTCACACCTCCGTGAAGCTTCTCGGCTCATCCCTTGGATGGCTAAACAAACTGCTCCCAGAGCGAATGAGTATCAACATACCCAGAACTCGCAATCTTCTCAACACTTGGATCCGACGACACTTCTCGTTCTCCAAAACTAAACTTCAATCCAAAGCTTGCATCCGAGATTGTTATCTTTATTTAAAGGTTTAGAGGTTGTTTAATATCTTATGAATTTTCTTTGTAAAAATAGCTCCTTTTTTAGTCTTATCGTATTCCCTATGAGTTTCAAAGTTCCCATAATCCCAAGTAATTCCCTGAGAAGGTCTCGATCCATTGGAGCATGACAAGGTCCGAACTCCGTTCGTCCTTTTAAAACTCTCTCAAAATCTCATAAAAATTTGGCATGACCTGCCCGTAAACCTCACTCTTCAGAATCTCAGGTACAAGTGGAATAGCATAAATAAAACAGCTCAGTCAAAAGCATAAACAGCATATTCCAACACATCCTAAGTTAACCATGTAGCACATAGCATGTGAATCATTTAGCACACAATATCATGGCATCAATTACTCAACAAGGTCGGCCGAAGCCTCAGAGAACAATTCAGACATTTAGCAATTAAGTGCATAACACATAAATCAAGTCGAACTTGTCGACACCTAAAGCATTATCTAGTAATTCAGAGAGTAGCCCTCACCGGTGGGTCTTCCAGCTTCTTCCTCAAAATGTTCTTCAAGCTCTTCTCCTTGATCTCTGGGAATCTCCTCAAACGAACCTTAAGCAAAAATCACAGAAATCAACACCAAGAGTCAGAAACTCAGCAATCAAAGAGTCCTAGGGTTACACGGTACACTACTACCTCCGTGGTACGACAATCTAACGCGTTAAGACAAGTTTTCGAAAAATCGGATTCTCCCCCCCCTTGATATAGCTCTCGGCCACTTCCTTTAATTGGGAGGGTCGATTTTTCTTCGATCAAACTTGGTTCCTAGGTTAACATAAGCCGTAACTAAGACGGTTCTAGGCTCGGAAAAATTTTCGGATCGAAAACTGATATAGGGGTAGTTTGGTCATTATTTTTAGCTCAAAATTTCAAAATTGGATTTTTGAAAAACAAATTGGATGGGGACGTCCACAACGACGTTTATGACGACAAATCCTACTAGCACTAAGCCAAGTCGATAGATTAGAGCGTAAAGGTTGCGACTTTGCCGAAAAATGGGTATTTAAGGTAGAAATTGATCCCGGCGGCATTTCGTCGACATTCGACAAAATCTAATCCGCAGAACACGCTCAGGAGCATGCAGGGAAGAAGTTTAGACACCGAAATCAGCGTATTTGAACAGTTTTTCAAAAACCTCAAAATTTTGAACTCAGAAAGTCGTAGGAGAAGTGGACAGAAACGACGATTCGAAGGAGAGTATAGTTTACCTACCTCGAGGTCTTCGATTAGTGACGATCGGTGAAGCAAACGGGCAAGAAACGACGAAGATCCGGATCTCTCTCTCTCTCTAGGTGCTCGCGGGTTTGGGGAGGGGAAATGGGTATTTTTTTGCAAAAATCTAATTTTCAAGCTATTTATAGGTTTTGGAAAAAGCGGAAAAAAGATTTTTTGCGATTCCGATTTTTCCTGCGCGTTCCTCTGCGCATTCTAAGATAGGTTCTGGCGACAGAATTCCAGAACTCAAAACAGGATTCTTGGAATTAAACCAAAAGATCCAAAATCGGCATAAGTCGGTGTAAGTCGGATTATCCCTAAAAACTACTTTTTGCAGTGATCGTCGGATGATAAAACTTCCTTCTGAAGAAAGATTAGGAATGATGAGAGAAATAGGAGAACGCGGGTGGAATCTTCTTTTGCAGCTCCGAATAGAAAAAGTCTTCATCGTCTGTCGATCTTAGGTTTTCTCGAACTATCGGGGATTCCGTTTCGGCAAACTTCCGAGAATTGGAATTTGACGTTCGTACTTTCCAGGATTTCGCATCGAAATGATTGTTTAAGGACGGAAAAGAGAAGTTCTAACATTTCTCTGAGGATTTTTTGGAATTAGTTTCCATCGTGTCCTAAAGCGTAAATTAACTATTCACTAATACCTTTGACCTAGGATTAAGCGTTTGTTAGTCGTGCTATAACTCTTATCGGTTTTTCGATAAATTCTTGGACTTTTCCTGAACCTTTTTCTTTCCCAAATTTATCTTAATCAAATAACTCTTTTATTTTATTCACTTATCCAAAGCGTTAAAACTTGGGCCTTACATCGCCCTCGAGCATCACTAAGATTAGCTTGCCCTCAAGCACAAAGAATTACTCTCAACAAACATGCCAAAAGAGGGATACTGTTTTAGAAAACTGGGGGATCAAGTGAATGTAGTTAGTTCCAAGAGAAAGATTCAACAATCAACTTCATGCAACTCTTAGATAAAGAAGAATTAGAGTCCACTTTGAGAAGCATTTAGAACTAACATCCTAGCCTGAGACAATAATTTAGTGCACTGAGCACACAAGCAAGTTCATAGGTTCTGAGAATCATTCACTCAAGAGCAACTAAAGTTGACAATGCATTATTCAATGAGACTTCAAAAGGGTTGTAATGTTGGCTAGGTAAAGCACAAGGTAGGTGGTCCCTAAGGAAGACTAAGGCTGTGAAGGTGCGAAAAACACTAGAAAGGGGGGGGGGGGGGTTTGAATAGAGTTTTTAAACAAAAGTTTTCCCTTTTGAAGTTTTCACAAACTTAAAGATAAAAACTAGGTGCTGAAGAATATGAAGTAGAGCACAAAAGTATTTATCCTGGTTTACTTGAGATAAAAGCTCAAGTTAATCCAGTCCACCCGTGAAGGTGATTTCTTCCTTCTTCTTTTGAAGGCAATCCACTAAAATCAATGAATGTTACAACTGCACTTGCAACCTGCTAAGTGACTAACAGTAGACTGATTATCTCACTAGTATACTCTCAAGAAGCTGATCTCCCGATCCTCTCAAGACTAGCTAAACACTGAACCAAACTTGATTCAGTCCTCTCAAGATCCGACCAAACTTGTTCTCTTAAGGAACTTTACAAAGTGTTTGTAAAAGGTTTTGGGTTTACAAGAAATGCTTCTGAAAAGCTAATGGTAAACTCAGATATTTAAGAATAGTGAAGAAATATTGCTAGGAGATCGGTTAGAATGAATTCAAGTATATCAGCAAAGTTTCTTAGCTTCTTTCTTTTATCTTCAGCCCTTATATACTCCAAGGCAATTGGTGTAGCCGTTGCTAGGGTTTTTCCCGTTGGAGTGCCAATCTTGTAATATCAGACTGCTAGGCTGAACGAGGTAGGTGGCGGACAGGCTATGACAGTACGATGTGTACTATGACAGTGACCTGTCCTTTCATCAGCTGACTTATGATCTGGAGTGCTTCAGATGGACGTTGGTGAAGCTTCTGATCAGAGTCAGACGGAAGCTTGGATCCTCTGACCTTGCAACTTCTGCTTCTGGGCAAGTTCCTCAGAACTTCTGAACGCCGGAGCTAGAGTAGCTTGGGTCTTCAGAGCCAACTTCTTGCAGGTCTTCAGAACTTGAGTCTTCTACTTCAGGACCGTTCCTTCTGGAACATCTGGTCTTCAGAACTTCTGACTCCGGTTCTTCAGTACCTCTTGAGAGCTTCTATCTTCAGAACTTCTGAAGGATTTGCCACTGTTCTGAACGAACATGGTGAGCTTTAGAACTCTCTTTTGGTTACTCTTGGGTCTTCATCTTCTGATGGAATTGGCTTGGGTCAGAATCAGAACCTGTTTGTCACAACTATAAAAGACAAACATTAGAGTACCATAATTGTTCATCCTCAAAAACTTTAATTGTAATCATCAAAATATAGAGATGCAACCATTGATCAAATCTTGATCTAACAATCTCCCCCTTTTTGATGATGACAAAACAAGTATTTTGATGAACAATTCTTAGACAATAAACTGAATACACAAGAGAGAAGAGATCAGAGTTAAAACTTATCCTTGTGTAACGGTTTATGTTGCTCTTTCTGAATCTAGGATTGCACCTGATTCTGAGCTGGGGTCTCCCCCTGACTCCCCCTGAATCTATGACTTGATGAGATGATGAAGAGTCTAGATTCGGAGTCTTGTGAGGTGATCGGAAGATACGCATAAAAGAATGTATACTCATCATAAATTGATGGTTCAGAACTTGCGTAGATCACATGGAATTGTCCAGATGTTTTGGGATAAGGCGTCAGAGGCATGTTTGTTCAGAAGATTGAACAAAATGTATTCCTTGTTTAGGACGCTTGGCAATATCTATGTGCTATAAGTATTTGATACTTATTCTCCTCAACTGGTTTTATATTATATAAACAAAATTAAAAGTTTATCAAAAACCATTTTATGTACTCCCCCTTTTTGTCATAAGCAAAAAGAATGAAAAACAAAAACAATAACAACAAAGAATTAACTTAGATAAAACGCATGTTATTATTAATGAACGGAAATGAGTACAGAGGATAAGAGAATACTAGGAGAACAATTCCTAGACACATAAGAAGGCACGAGATTCCTTCATTGAAAGAAGCTGAAGGTGCAAAGGACGAATATCCTGATCAATGGAAGCTAACTGGGCAGCCAGTTCTTCCTTCAGAATTTCACTCTCAATGATGGTAGAAGTGGAGGCAGCAGCTTGAAGCACTTCACCTGCTTCTTCTTGATCTTCTCGTTCCCTCTTTTCATGCTCAATGAGCAGACAAATGCTCTCAAATTGAACTTCAAGATCCTTCCGGCGAGAGGCCAGTTGAAGGAGGTCTTTCAGAACTTCCTGAAGAGTATGTAGACAGTGGGTCTGATTCGATGTCAGCCAGCAGTCCAGCAGATACTCAATTTTCCCAAGAGCTTGGGAGATTTGAGTGAGTGAAAGATCGATACTCCAGGAAAAGGTCCGGTCAAATACCAGAGCCTTAAGTTCAGAAATCAAATCAACAGAAGACATTTTGATTTGAGGAGAGAAAGGAATGAATTGAATTGCGATGGAGAAGAGGGAAAGCAATAGATTATAAAGAAGAGAAGTAACAGAAAAACATGCATAGAACGCATCGAACATAAATGCATGTGAGTTACTAAGAGATGTGGACGGTGCATTAAATAAGTTGTAGTAGAAACACATAAGAAAATAAAACATGGTCAAACATAGAATAAGTTCACAGACAAATAAATATGCATGAAAGATAGATGAGAGGGGTTCAAGGCTTTGATGAAGATGGTAGATTTTCAATCAGATACTTCATCATGTTCTCCATTCAGCTTGAAGATTCCTGAATCTACCGACTTTGTTCACTCTGAATGATGCCTTGGTGCTCAACCATCTGAAACAGCCTCTACTGATCATCTTGTATCCTATCAATTCTGGCAGCTAGGAGAGCAACTTCCGGATGTGGAGCTGATTCTGGAGCTTGAATAGGAACATCTGTAGGTGCTTGAACTTCTGCCTCAACTTGAGTAGGTACTTCCATCTGAACTTCATCAGCCTCTGCAGCTTCATGAATGATGATCTCTTCAGTACTGTCCTCTACAACCTCTGCTGGAATCATATCAGCATCTTCTGAGGTACGTTCAGAGACAACATGTGTTCTTGCAGCCATTGCTCTTCTCATGGGTTCACAAACCTTGTGTAACACCCTCTGCCTCTGCTCATAAGCTCTCGCAGAGGCATCATGAACTCTCAGACGCTTCTCTCTGCTAAGCTACTTCTCAAGCTCATAAGCTCTACTTTCTGACCATCTTCCGAAGGAAGACCACATACCATCAACCAAAGATGCATCAAATTGATTATCAGTTACCTGATATAGCCATTGCAGTCTTTTGGTTGCTTCATCAGAGAACTCCTGGATGAGCTGAATGAGATTTTGTGGCCTGAAGGAGGGTGCCAAATCCATGATTGGCTGAGGAGTGTTGGTTGCCTTAGAGCTTGATGCATTAGAACTCTCAGTTATCATTTGCCCTAAAGGTGCAGATTCATTCACATGAGCCTTCTCTTGTCCCAAATGATCTGATTCATCCATATGCTCAAACTCAGGAATGGTCTCTTGTCTTTGCCTGGATGTAGCTGTCTTCTCAAGCGAGGTGAAACTCAGATCTCTTGAGTTTACTGCTGGATAGGTTGCACATTGAAAGGAGGTTCAAGAATCTGAACATCCTCATCTCCTTCGTCTTCCACAGCAGGAATCTCACCAGATTCAGTTACCAGAAGGGTTCTTGAGGTGGATGGAGGCTTAGGTGTGAATTGTTGAACCAAGTCCCTCAAGGTGGCCTCACTCTGAGCGATACCCTTAATGAATGAATTAAAGAGAGGTACAGACTCAGTGGTGGTGGGTGTGGAAGAGGTTTGAATTGGGATGGATGGAATGGTAGAGGTAGCAATTTGGATGTTTAAGTGGGGAGCTTGTGTTTTGGCGTGAGATATGGTTTGTGTGTGAGGTTCTGTTTGAGGTGGAACTGTTTGGATTGAGGTTGGCAGGGATGTAGATATAGGTACAGGTTGTTCAGGAATAACTACTAAAGCAGAATCTAAATTAATGCTTTCAGTAAGTTCCTTACTTGAATCTCTGAGGATGGTAGATCTGGTGAGTCTGGCAGTCCTTGCAGGATAAGAAGCTATCTTTGATCTCCTTTCCCTTTGTACCTCTGAAACACTCTCAGATGCTTGCTTTGGTTCTGGCTCCTTCTTCTGAAGTGGACCCTTCAGAGGCAGTTTCTTCCTCTTGGCAATGGGCGCTTCATCAGAATCGGTGGATTCTTCAGCTTCTGGAGATTCCCTTATAACTTGGAGCACATTCCCAATAATTTCACTATCATCCTCCTCAACTTGAATTACTTGGACTCTTTGCCTCTTGGTCAGAGGAACATCATCATCTTCGGTTTCCTCATCAGAAGATTCTTCCATGATAGCTTTCCTCTTGACATTCCTTCTGAGTGAACCTTCTCCAGAGTTAGAGTGAACAACTCCTCCTCTGTTGGTGTCATCTTTTTCTTCTTGAGTTCCAATGGAGGAAGCCATAGAGCTCTCAGAGCTATCAGACTGAGATTTCTGAGGTGACTCCACAGGAGTTCTTTCAGGAGAGGGTTCTGGAATTGGTTCCCTGATGGCCACAGATTTTGATGCAGCTTTCATCTTCTTGGTTTCCTCTATCAGAATCCCTTTGCCCTTGGGATCTGAAGGCTTACTGCTTGTTGTTCTCTTAGACTTCCTTGTTGGTACCTCAGGAGGACTATCGGGAAGTCTTTTGATAAATTCCTTGAGAGTGATTGGATCTCCTTCACTTCTGAGCATTCTCACATATTCCAGAATGCTGGCTGGATTATCCTTCTTGGACCAGAGAGGATAGTCATCAACAGGGTGGTTCTTCTGACGAACCTCTTCAGATGATTCTTCATCAGGTTCAACTTGAACTTTGTCAATGATCTGCATTCTCTTCAACTTAGTCCCATTGAGAGCATCTCCAATGGACATAGCCAGATCCTCATGAAGTCCTAGGTCAGACAGAGTCTTGACCAGTTTGTTCTAAGTGAAAATATCTGAGAGCAGCCTGCCATAAGGAATGTAGGAGATAGACCTCTTGGTCTCAATTGCAGTAGTTCTTGACTTTTCAACACATTCCTTCAGATAGTTGAAGAGCAGAAATGGAAGACATACAGGCTCACCCTTAGAGATATAGTACATGATTACCTTTTGAGTTGCATTGAGGTAATCAGTTCCTCCTGTTCTGGGGTGAATGTAGTAGATGAAAATTTTCTGCCAGATCTTCATTGTTGGCTTCAATTCCTTTATGGTATACTTTGTCTTCTCCAAAGACCAGTTGTCATAAATGGCCTTATTTACTAATTTCCTCATGCCAGGAACATTAGCATCCACATTCTTGATTCTCTTGCCCTGTTGGAACTTTATTCCCAGCAATTTTGCAATGGATTCCTTGGAGATAACAATTTTTCTATCCAACACATGAGAAACGACGTAGTAGTCGTTGCATACAGCATTCTTCCAGAATTCCACAACTAGTTTATAATAAATAGGGCCACAAAGTCGATTGAAATAGCCAGACCAACCTTGCAGATCGACTTGATCCCTGATGTCAAACCGTGCCCAGCCAGATTATCAAGGTCCACTCTTGCTTCATTGCACACAACCAGTTCTTCGATCTTCATGACGCAGGTGACGACATTGGCCGCGTTCAGAATTTGTTGAGCTTCTTCAAATCTTTGCTTCTCTTGCTCTTCGACAGTCAGTTTGGAAGAAGCAGTAACATTTGCCTTCGATTTCCTTGATTTGCCCATGATTCTCAGGAATGCGAGGTTTAGGGTTTAGAGAGAAAGGAAATATTGGAGGGAGAAGAGTGAATGAAATGCAATGCACACAAGAGTTTTGAAAACCGTTTGAGTAAGTGTGTGGATTAGATCGTGTGTGAGATCGTGCGTATAGTGGGTTTCATAGTAACCGTTTAGATTTTAGGAAGCATAAGACAAAAAGCAAGATCAACGGTTTGTAAAATAATTAGTCAGAAAATAGCACAGTGGAGGAGAGTAGGTATCATCATTATAGCAGATACACCACGCGACACAAGGAACTATGTCACAAAAGAAGTGACACGTGTAATGTTGTCTACCACAGAAGTTTAACCGGTGGGTTAAGTGCTTCTGATCGAGTACCTTCTGAATAGGTAACATCTGATGACTTCAGAAGCACCATGGTCAGAGGTTCTGAAAATACCTTACTCTGGACAAAAGTCCATGTTCAGATTTTCAAGAATAAATAAAACCGATCTTCTGCTAAGGGCTTAGTGAAGATATCTGCCCATTGATGGTCAGTATCAACATACTCTAATGATAGAGTGCCCTTCTGAACATGATCTCGAATATAATGATACTTTACCTCTATGTGCTTTGCTCTTGAGTGTAGAATGGGATTTTTGCTGAGGGAGATAGCAGTTGTGTTGTCACAGAAGATAGGAATCTTCTTCAAAAACAAACCATAGTCCTCCAGATGATTCTTCATCCATATGGTTTGTGTGCAGCAAGTGGCAGCTGAGACATATTCTGCTTCTGCAGTTGATAGAGCAATTGTGTTCTGTCTCTTGCTTGACCAAGTGACAAGATTTGCTCCAAGAAAATGGCAACTTCCGGAGGTGCTTTTCCTCTCCACTCTGTCTCCAGCAAAGTCAGCATCACAAAAACCTGAAAGTGTATACTCTGATGTTTTTCTATACATCAAGCCAAGGTTAGTGGTTCCCTTCAGATATTTGAGGATCCTCTTAACAGCTGTTAAGTGAGTCTCTGTAGGATCTGATTGAAATCTAGCACAGAGATGCACACTAAACAATATATCAGGTCTGGAAGCTGTTAAATAAAGAAGAGAGCCTATCATTCCACGATAGAGCTTCTGACAAACCTTAGAGGAAACTTCCTCTTTCTCAAGAATGCATGTTGGATGCATTGGAGTCTTAGAGATGCTGCAGTCACTCATGTTGAACTTCTTCAGAAGTTCCAAGGTATACTTCTTCTGATGGATATACGTGTCTCCTGGTCGTTGATCAATTTGAATTCCCATAAAGTACTTGAGCTCTCCCATCATGCTCATCTCAAATTCAGCCTGCATCATCTTAGAGAATTCCTTGCAAAGAGAGGGATTAACAGAACCAAATATAATGTCATCAACATAAATCTGAACTATAAGAATATCATCCTTATAGGTTCTGCAGAAAAGAGTGTTATCACCTTTACCCCTTACAAACTCATTTATCAGAAGAAAGGAGCTGGGCCTTTCATACCAAGCTCTGGGAGCTTGTTTCAGTCCATAGAGCGACTTCTTCAGCTTGTAGACATGCTCAGGATGCTTGTCATCTTCAAAGCCATGAGGTTGCTTGACATACACTTCCTCTGAAATGTAGCCATTGAGGAAGGCACTCTTGACATCCATCTGTAGCCTTATAGCTTCAAGCCTTGCCACAGGGGCAAAGGTCTCAGTGTAATCAATCCCCTCTTGTTGACTGTAGCCTTGAGCTACAAGTCTTGCCTTGTTTCTCGTGACTTCTCTTTTTTCATTCAGCTTGTTTCTGAATACCCACTTGGTTCCTATGACATGGAAACCTTTGGGTTTAGGCATTAAGGACCACACATTATTCTTGGTAAACTAATCTAGCTCTTCTTGCATTGCTAGAATCCAGCCTTTATCTTCAAGAGCTTCATCAACTGATTTGGGCTCAATGAGAGATACAAGTCCCTTCAGACTCAGAAGAGTCTCTTCTGAAGGTTTGAGCATGGACCTAGTTCTGACAGGAGCATCTTTGTTGCCAATAATCAGTTCTTCTGGATGAGAGGTAGCTATTCTCTTCTTCTTCTGAAGTTGATCAGAAGTTGTTGGAGCATCTTCTGATGCTTCTGCCTCTGGAGCAACATCCTCTGAGCTGTCCTTTGGTTGATTTGCTTCCGGAGGATCAATGCTGAGATCAGCAAATCTTTCAAACAACTTTGACTTTTATGAGCCAAGCTTGTCATCAAATCTAATTTGGATAGATTCCTCAACAGTTTGAGGGACAATATTATAAATTCTAAAACCTTTAGATCTTTCAGAATAACCAAGAAAATGACATTTTAAAGCTTTAGAGTCGAATTTACCCAATTCCTTCTTTGTGTTGAGCATGTAGCAAGTACTCCCAAAGGGATGGAAATAAGAGATATCAGGTTGTCTTCCTTTGCACAGCTCATAAGGAGTCTTCTCCAGAATTGGTCTGATGGAGATTCTGTTCTGGATATAGCATGCAGTGTAGATTTCTTCTGCCCAGAAGTGCTTGGCCATACTTGATTCTTGCATCATGGTGCGGGCCATCTCCTGAAGAGTTCTGTTCTTTCTTTCAACAACTCCATTTTGTTGAGGAGTGCGAGGACAGGAGAAGTTGTGAGAGATCCCTTGAGAGTTGAACAATTCTTCAAAAGCTTTGTTCTCAAATTCTCCACCATGATCACTTCTGACTGTAATCACTGAAGTTTGGAACTCCTTCTGAACTTGGGTAATGAAGTTGGTGAACATAGTGTGTGTTTCATCCTTGTGCCTTAAGAACTTTACCCATGTCCACCTGCTGTAGTCATTGATGACCCGGGTTTAGTAGTGTTTTTAGGGTCATTTCGTAGTTTATTTTGAGTCTTTTTCTTGTGTCTCATGTAGTGTTTCATGCATTATCATGCATTGTTACTTTTATTCGTTTTTTGGCTTCATTTAAGTAATTACATAGTTCTATAGGGGTCTTTCTTGCATTCTTATAGAGTTTAGGACTTGCATTAGTTTTTCCATTGTTTTGTGAGGACTAAGGTGATTAAAAACCCTTTGAACTTCTTGATTTTATTACTTGTCTTGGTCCTTTAGTGCTTCAGCAGGTAACTCATGAAGAGGGAAGGCCAAATGCTTGAAGAATTGATGGAATCATTCAAAGGGGGGGTTACAAAAGCTAAAAAGTCACCAAAACCGAGTGTCTGGGGCGATCAAGCGCCCCACATGGGCGCCTGAGCGCCAGGGAGGCAGAAGCATAAGCAGAAAAATTAGGCCTGGCGCTTGAGTGCCCGGCACTGGCGCTTGAGCGCCCGGCACAGCAGAAAACACGTTTTTTTGCCTATAAATATGATTCTAGTCATTTTCTCTTGTATCTTTCCATACTTTTGTAAAATTCAGAGGTAGAGGATCATCTAGGAGAGTGAGAGAAGGCTTCTAAGCTTGTGTTCAAGGTTCTTAGCCAAGCATGGCTCTTGCCATGCTTGGCTAATCTCTCTTCTTTTACTTTGGTTTTCTTGTAAGACTTTTCCTTTTAAGTTATAATCTTAAGTTCTTTCCCACATGTTCTTCTTCTTTCCTTGAATCTCATATCCATGCTTTATGTTTCAAGTTAGAACATGTGCTAGCTTTATGCTTTTCTATAATAGAACGGAAGTTTGTTATTGATTAGGGACTTGATTTGGGATTACCCATTCTTTGCTTGCTACTAGGAATACAGGAAGGGTTGGGGTTTGTTGGCCTGAATTTGCATGATCTAAAACCTCATATAAATGACTAAGTACACAAGGAATTGGGCTTAGCTTTTAGTATGGGAGAATTGCTTATGTGAGGAATCAATAAGTGAGTAACTAGGCTATAGCATCAAGGAGAGATCAATGAGAACATGTGCTTAGAATGATGTGCTTGAATTGATTAGTTGAGCAAGAACCCAAAGTAAATCACTCTTTCTTTTCATTCTCTGTTTCATTTCTGAATTTATATTTTCTTTTTCCTTATTACTACTTCGACATATGTTTGCCTGAATAAAACAAACCTTCAAACTCAATACTTAAACCGAGTTTAGTCACTCACAATCCCTGTGGCTCGATATTTAAAACCGGGTGGATTCGTACACTTGCGGATTTACCAACAAGTTTTTGGCGCCGTTGCCGGGGGAATGTTTGTGGTTTTTTGTTTGAGTTACGAGTTTGAAGTATAGTCTACCTAAGACTCTAACTTAGGGCTGAATGGGAGACAACCCATGTTCTTTTTCTGTTTTGTTCCTATGTATCAATTTAACTGATTCGTTCTTGTTCCTAGTGCTTGTTGTGACCTGATCAATTATAACATGATTTGAGGTTTTGAATTCTGTGAACCTGACCTAGAATGGATCAGCTAGTGAATTTAATTTTAATTAGATTCATTGGTCATGAGTTGATAAGTTGATACATAGAAACTTCTTTTTTCTGTTTTACGTTTCTTTTGTTAGTTTTCAGGAAATAAAAGTGGAGAACACTTGGAGGCACTCAATCACTTGAAAGGAGGTTTCTTTTCTTACTCTTAGTTTAGTCCATGCATTTTTAGCATATTTTTCTTTTATAGATTTTGTTTATCTTTTTGATCATGCATTTTTTTTAGAGTCTTTTATACCTTGGTCTTATACCCTTTTCTCAAATGACACGTTCCTAAGTCTTGCTCACTCACATTATGCTGGTTTTGAAAATGTTTTTAAGTGGATACTTTGTGCTTTCTTTTGGGGAGTGATTGTATGTTTGGGAAAGAGAGGGAGAGACTTCGGTCTTCTAAGTGTTGTCTTGAGGATAGAGTTGATGTGAGTCCACAAGGGTCCATCTTTGACCCTTCACTATATAATTTCCCTGGAGGATCCTGACTCACTTGCACTTCTTGGTTCTGTGTTTCATTTCATGCGTCCTTGAGTGTAGCTTTAGGAGACTTGCATTCTTGAGACTGGTAGGTTTTCTTGTACTTCAGAAATTGTTTTATAACATCTTTGTCCCTAGTTGATCCTTTTGAGCCTTATGGAGATTTCCTTGGTATCTATGTTTAATGGGCTGGTTGTTTGGAGGATTCAATGGGGAGTTGTGGTTCTTAACTCTTGATGGAGCTAGTTTATAAAAAGTGCAATTGTCTCTTGCCCCAAAGAAAAAATTGAAAAAAGTCAAAAGTGAAAATGAACTCCATGGCCCGGTGGAGTTCCAAAAAAAAGAGAAAAAGAGAAAATGAACTCCATGGTGTGGTGGAGTTCCAAAAAAAAAGAAAAAAATCTGAAACAAAAAGGGGTTAAGAGACTTGAGTGCTAAGTATCGATAGCTTGAAAGCTCCGGAATTCCAAGTTGGACCACACTCAAATTTTGTGCAGCCTTAGTCTTCCTTAGGGACCACCTACCTTGTGCTTTACCTAGCCAACATTACAACTCCTGTGAAGTCTCATTGAATAATGCATTGTCAACTTTAGTTGCTCTTGAGTGAATGATTCTCAGAACCTATGAACTTGCTTGTGTGCTCAGTGCACTAAATAATTGTCTCATGCTAGGATGTTAGCTCTAAATGCTTCTCATAGTGGACTCCAATTCTTCTTTGTCCGAGAGTTGCACGAAGTTGATTGTTGAATATTTCTCTTGGAACTAACTACATTCACTTGATCCCCCTGTTTTCTAAAAATGTATCCCTCTTTTGGCATGTGTGTTGGGAGTAATTCTTTGTGCTTGAGGGCAAGCTAATCTTAGTGACGCTCGAGGGCGAGCTGTCGTTGAGTATAGTGGTGTGATGACCCGGGTTTAATAGTGTTTTTAGGGTCATTTGGTAGTTTATTTTGAGTCTTTTTCTTGTGTCTCATGTAGTGTTTCATGCATTATCATGCATTGTTACTTTTATTCGTGTTTTGGCTTCATTTAAGTAATTACATAGTTCTATAGGGGTCTTTCTTGCATTCTTATAGAGTTTAGGACTTGCATTAGTTTTTCCATTGTTTTGTGAGGACTAAGGTGATTAAAAACCCTTTGAATTTCTTGATTTTATTACTTGTCTTGGTCCTTTAGTGCTTCAGCAGGTAACTCATGAAGAGGGAAGGCCAAATGCTTGAAGAATTGATGGAATCATTCAAAGTGGGGGTTACAAAAGCTAAAAAGTCACCAAAACCGAGTGTTTGGGGCGCTCAAGCGCCCATGCCCCACATGGGCGCTTGAGCGCCACGGAGGCAGAAGCATAAGCTGAAAAATTAGGCATGGCGCTTGAGTGCCCGGCACTGGCGCTTGAGCGCCCAGCACAGCAGAAAACACGTTTTTTTGGCTATAAATAGGATTCTAGTCATTTTCTCTTGTATCTTTCCATACTTTTGTAAAATTCAGAGGTAGAGGATCATCTAGGAGAGTGAGAGAAGGCTTCCAAGCTTGTGTTCAAGGTTCTTAGCCAAGCATGGCTCTTGCCATGCTTGGCTAATCTCTCTTCTTTTACTTTGGTTTTCTTGTAAGACTTTTCCTTTTAAGTTATAATCTTAAGTTCTTTCCCACATGTTCTTCTTCTTTCCTTGAATCCCATATCCATGTTTTATGTTTCAAGTTAGAACATGTGCTAGCTTTATGCTTTTCTATAATTGAACGGAAGTTTGTTATAGATTAGGGACTTGATTTGGGATTACCCCTTCTTTGCATGCTACTAGGAATAGAGGAAGGGTTGGGGTTTGTTGGCCTAAATTTGCATGATCTAAAACCTCATATAACTGACTAAGTACACAAGGAATTGGGCTTAGCTTTTAGTATGGGATTGCTTATGTGAGGAATCAATAATTGAGTAACTAGGCTATAGCATCAAGGAGAGATCCATGAGAACATGTGCTTAGAATGATGTGCTTGAATTGATTAGTTGAGCAAGAATCCAAAGTAAATCACTCTTTCTTTTCATTCTCTGTTTCATTTCTGAATTTATATTTTCTTTTTCCTTATTACTACTTCGACATATGTTTGCCTCAATAAAACAAACATTCAAACTCAATACTTAAACCGAGTTTAGTCACTCACAATCCCTGTGGTTCGATATTTAAAACCGAGTGGATTCGTACACTTGCGGATTTACCAACAGTCATCCACAATGACTAACCCATACTTCTTTCCTCTAATGGATTCAGTTTTCACTGGTCCAAAGAGATCAATGTGAAGTAGCTCAAGGGGTCTTGTTGTAGATACCACATTCTTTGCTTTGAAAGGCTTCTTGGTGAATTTTCCCTTCTAACAAGCTTCACACAGAGCCTCTAATGAGAACTTCAAACGAGGCAATCCTCTGATGAGGTTTAGCTTGCTTAGTTGAGAGATCTTCCTGAGGCTTGCATGCCCTAGGCGTCTGTGCCAAACCCATTGCTCATCATTAACGGACATGAGACACTTGACCTTCTGAGATAGCAGTTCAGAAGATTTGATTTTGTAGATGTCATTTCTTCTATTCCCAGAAAACAGAACAGATCCATATGTTTGACTGACAGCTTTACAGCCGGTTTGATTGAAGATCACATCATAACCTTTGTCAGCTATTTGGCTTATGGAGAGCAAGTTATGCAATAATCCTTCCACCAGAAGTACATCATTAATAACTGGAGTTTTTCCATCTCCTATGGAACCTTTTCCAATGATTTTTCCCTTCTGGTTTCCTCCAAAGCCAACGTCTCCTCCTGACTTAAGCGACATCAATTTTTGGAATATAGACCTTAGGCCCGTCATGTGTCGCGAGCATCCATTGTCCAGGTACCATGACAGGTGTCTTAACTGAGCTGCATAAGATATCTGCAACAGGAATAATTTTTGTCTTAGGTACCCATATCTTGGGTCCTTTCTTGTTAGTTTTCCCAGAAGTTCTCGGAACTTTGGGTGCAACAGGAGGATAATACAAGGGAACTTGATTATAATATTTAGACATGTCAAGTTTAAATTTTCCCTTTGGTTTTACCACCTTGGGTGTAACCTTTTCTGGAATGACAGCACCGGCGGGAACAAAATGCTTATGCAAAGGTTCGCGTTTGGGCTCAGATGGCTCACCTCTCATAGGTTGGGAGTAGCCAAGACCATTGTTCCCATTTCTGCTTATGTCATAGATCATTGAAGCCATAAGACTTCTGTCTATGCCTTTGGCTAGGAACCTTTGAAACGCTTTCTCATATAGAGTTTCATGCTTAACATCAGATGATGCAAGTTGATCTTCTAGCATGACATTTTTAGCACGAAGAACAAAGTTGTCATTTTTAAGAGAATAGTTCTCTTCAATGAGTCCAGAGACTGACTTCTCATGAACTTCTGATGTACTAGTTTTAACAGCATATTTTCTTTTAAGCTCTTTATGTTTATTTAAAAGCACATCATGTTTCTCCATTATTTCAGATAATGCAGTACTTAGCTCAGATGGAGAAAAATTAGAGAATACCTCATCGTCATTCTCAGAGTCTGAGTCATCTTCTGAAGCTATCATATCATCCTGTGCTTCAGCATCTCTGCTAGTGGTAGCCATCAGAGCTTCCACAGCTTCATCTTCTTCTGACTCAGCTTCATCAGAGTCAGTCGCATCAAATGTCACAAGAGCTTTCCTCTTGAAGACGTTTCTTGGTCTCTTGTCCTTCTTTAGCTTGGGACAGTCACTCTTGTAGTGCCCAGATTCCTTGCACTCGAAGCAGGTGACTTCCTTCCCAGAGGACTTCTTCTGACCAGATGAAGATTCAAATATTCCTTTACTTTTCCTCGGTCCTTTGCCCTTGCTTTGTCTGTTCTTCCAGAGCTTGCTCAATCTCTTTGTGAGAAGAGATAGCTCTTCATCACCAGACGCATCTGATAATTCTTCAGAGGAATCTTCCTCTTCTGCCTGATAGGCTTTCGCCTTGTCAGATTTTGACTTAAGAGCAATAGATTTGTCTTTCCTTTGAGGCTTGTGCTCTTTGAGTTCAATCTCATGGCTTCTGAGATGACTCACAAGCTCTTCTAGCTTCAAGGAGTTCAGATTCCTGGAAAGTTTCAGTGCAGTGACAAAAGCCATCCACTCCTTAGGCAAACTTCTGATGATCTTTTTGACATGATCACCAGTAGAGTAGCTTTGTTTAGCACTCGGATTCCAGCAATCAGAGTTTGAAACCTTGAGTACATCTCCTCAATGGTTTCACTAGATTCCATCTTAAACTGCTCATATTGTTTTATGAGAGCAAGAGCCTTAGTCTCCATGACTTCTTCATTTCCTTCGTGCGTCATGACCAAGGAGTCATAGATGGATTTTGCTGTTTCTTTGTCAGAGATCTTCTCATATTCAATATATGATATTGAACTAAACAGCATGGACTTCGCCTTGTGATGATCCTTGAAACGCTTCTTCTGAGCGTCAGTCATTTCAGTACGGGGGATCTTCACTCCTGAAGCATCTACTCGATCAGTATAGCCTTCCATGACCATATCCCAGAGATCTGGGTCAGTGCCAAGGAAATAACTTTCGATTCTATCTTTCCAGTACTCAAACTTTTCACCATCAAAGACTGGTGCTCTAAGTTGGTTGTTGTTGTTGTTGTTGTCAGCGGAAGTATTGGCTTGGGCCATCGTTGTTTTTCACACTAGGTTCTGGATCACTGATCACTGTTAAGTGTATAAATCAGAACCGGAGCTCTGATGCCAATTGAAGGTGCAAAAAACACTAGAAAGGGGGGGTTTGAATAGAGTTTTTAAACAAAAGTTTTCCATTTTGAAGTTTTGACAAACTTAAAGATAAAAACTAGGTGCTGAAGAATATGAAGTAGAGCACACAAGTATTTTATCCTGGTTCACTAGAGATAAAAGCTCAAGTTAATCCAGTCCACCCGTGAAGGTGATTTCTTCCTTCTTCTGATGAATGTTACAACTGCACTTGCAACTTGCTAAGTGACTAACAATACACTGATTTTCTCACTAGTATACTCTCAAGAAGCTGATCTCCCGATCCTCTCAAGACTAGCTAAACACTGAACCAAACTTGATTCAATCCTCTCAAGATCCGACCAAACTTGGTCTCTTAAGGAACTTTACAAAGTGTTTGTAAAAGGTTTTGGGTTTACAAGGAATGCTTCTGAAAAGCTAATGGTAAACTCAGATATTTCAGAACAGTGAAGAAATATTGCTAAGAGACCGGTTAGAATGAATTCAAGAATATCAGCAAAGTTTCTTAGCTTCTTTCTTCTATCTTCAGCCCTTATATACTCCAAGGCAATTGGTGTAGCCGTTGCTAGGGTTTTGCCCGTTGGAGTGGCAATCTTGTAATATCAGACTGCTAGGATGAACGAGGTAGGTGGCGGACAGGCTATGACAGTACGATGTGTACTATGACAGCGACCTGTCCTTTCACCAGCTGACTTAGGGCCCGTTTGGTGGTCAGGATAGGATATGATAGGATATGATATGTGAACAGGATAAGAACAGGATATGATAAGAGCATGATAGACTCTTATCATATCCTGTGTTTGAGGTGCACATGATAATGACAGGATATGATAAGGAAAAAAGTATCAGATTTATATTTGAATAAAAAATACATTTAAAAATTGATCATTCTATTAAATTTAATTTCTTTACATTTTCATGAATAGTCTATGTTTTAAAATAAATACAATTAATTTAAATTTTATTAATTAGCTTATTTTATTGTTTTGAAGATAGCATATATTTTAAATAAAATTATGCAGTTAACCAATTGGTTTTCATTTAGTCGTGACACGTGATAATTAACAATAAAAGTTAACTAAATTAAGAATATTATTATTTCAAAAGTACTTTATATTTAAATTATAAATTTATAATTTAAATATAAAGTACTTTTGAAATTAATAATAATTTATAAGTAGTTTTAAATAATAGGAGATGAAAATAGAAAATTAATCTATTACTATTAAAAAATCAATATTTGTAATCAATGGTTTTCACTTAGTTGCGACACGTGATAAACAATAAAAATTAACCAAATTAAAAATATTATTATTTCAAAAATACTTTATGTTTAAATTATTATATAAGTAGATAAATAATTTTTTAATAATAGGAGATGAAAATATTAAATTAGTCTATTATTATTAATAAACCAATATTTGTAAGTGAGTAGTCTATTTTACTATTTATGAATAATAATTTCATTTATTTTTTATTTTAGTTAAATTAATATTTTTATATTTATTAATTAATATTATTATAAATTATAAATTATATAATATTAAAATAAATTAATTTGAAGTTAGGATACTGAAAGAAAATATATAACTGATATCCTATCCTGTTCTATCCTAGCTCCCCCCTCAGGATAACTTTTACACATGATTGACAGGATATGATAGAAGACAGGATAGTGTTATCCTATCCTGCTGGCGCAACAAACATCAGATAACAACAGGATATGATTATTATCCTGTCCTATCCTATCCTGTCCTGGTCACCAAACGGGCCCTTATGATCTGGAGTTCTTCAGCTGGACGTTGGTGAAGCTTCTGATCAGAGTCAGACGGAAGCTTGGATCCTCTGACCTTACAACTTCTGCTTCTGGACAAGTTCCTCAGAACTTCTGAACGCCAGAGCTAGAGTAGCTTGGGTCTTCAGAGCCAACTTCTTGCAGGTCTTCAGAACTTGAGTCTTCTACTTCGGAACCGTTCCTTCTGGAACATCTGGTCTTCAGAACTTCTGACTCTGGTTCTTCAGTACCTCTTGAGAGCTTCTATCTTCAGAACTTCTGAAGGATTTGCCACTGTTCTGAACGAACATGGTGAGCTTTAGAACTCTCTTTTGGTTACTCTTGGGTCTTCATCTTCTGATGGAATTGGCTTGGGTCAGAATCAGAACCTGTTTGTCACAACTATAAAAGACAAACGTTAGAGTACCATAATTGTTCATCCTCAAAAACTTTAATTGTAATCATCAAAATATAGAGATGCAACCACTGATCAAATCTTGATCTAACAGGCTGCACAAAATTTGAGTGTGGTCCTTCATGAAAACCGGAGCTTAAAACAATTGATACTTAGCACACAAGTCTCTCAACCCCCTTTTGTTTCAGAATTTTTTTCTTTTTTTGGAACTCCACCCATTCCATGGAGTTCATTTTTTTCTTTTGACTTTTTTTTGGAACTCCATCCGGCCATGGAGTTCATTTTCTCTTTTCAATTTTTTTCAATTTTTTCTTTGGGGCAAGAGACAGTTGCATTTTTCATAAACAAGCTCCATTAAGATTTAAGAACCACAACTCCACATTGTATCCAACCCATCATCCATCCCAAATAACATTGGTAACAAAGAATTCTCCATAAGGCTCAAAAGGGTCAACTAGGGACAAAGATGTTATAAAACAAATTTTGAAGTCCAAGAAAACCTACCAGTCTAAAAAAAAATGCAAGTCTCGTAGAGCTACTCTCAAGGGTGCACAAAATGAAACATAGAACCAAGAAGTGCAAGTGAGTCAGGATCCTCCAGGGAAATCATAGAGTGAAGGGTCAAAGATGGACCCTTGTGGACTCACATCAACTCTATCCTCAAGTCAACACTTAGAAGATCGAAGTCACCCCCTCTCTTTCCCAAACATACAATCACTCCCCCAAAAACAGCACAAAGTATCCACCAAAACATTTTCAAAACAAGATCATGTGCTAGAGCAAAACTTGGGAACATGTCATTTGAGTATAAGGAATAAAGTCCAAGGTATAAAAGACTCTATATAACAATGCATGATTGAAAAGGATAAACAAAATCTATAAAAGAAAAATATGCTAAAAATGCATGGACTAAAACTCAGAGCAAGAAAATAACCTCCTTTCAAGTGATTGAGTGCCTCCAAGTGTTCTCCACTGGCTTTTATTTCCTGAAAAACTAACAAAAGAAACAAAAACGTAAATCTGACAAAAAAAAACATGGGTTGTCTCCCATTAAGCCCTAAGTTATAGTCTAAGGTAGACTAAACTTCAAACTCGTAACTCAAACCAAAAATCACAAACAATCCCCGTCAACGGCGCCAAAAACTTGTTGGTAAATCGGCAAGTGTACGAATCCACCCGGTTTTAATTATCGAACCTTAGGGATTGTGAGTGACTAAATTCAGCTTAAGCCTTGAGTTTGAAGGTTTGTTTTATTAAAATAGAGATATTTCGATGGAGCAAAGATAAAATATAAGAAAAACAAAGATGGAAATGCTTTGGGTTCTTGTTCAACCAGTCAATTCAAGTACATCATTCTAAGCACATGAACTCATGAATCTCTCCTTGATGATATAGCCTAGTTACTCACTTATTGATTCCTCACATAAGCAATTCTATCATACTAAAAGCTAAGGCCAATTCCTTGTGTACTTAGTCATTTATATGAGGTTTTAGATCATGCAAATTCAGGTCATCAAACCCCAACCCTTCCTCTATTCCTAGTAGCAAGCATAGAAGGGGTAATCCCAAATCGGTTCCCTAATCTATAACAAACTTCCGTTCTGATTATAGAAAAGCATAAAACAAGCATGCATACAAGCTTAGATTGAAATTCAGAAAATGGGATTCAAGGAAAGAAGAAGATCATGTGGGAAAGAACTTAAGATTATAACTCAAATATGAAAAGTCTTACATGAAAACCAAAGCATAAGAAGAGAGATTAGCCAAGCATGGCTAAGAACCTGAATTACAAGCTTGGAAGCCTTCTCTCACTCTCCTAGATGATCCTCTACCTCTGAATGTTACAAAGTATGAAAAGATATCCAAAATTTTTACAAAAGAAAATGACTAGAATCCTATTTATAGGCAAAATCACGAGTCTGAGCTATTCCGGGCGCTCAGGCGCCAATTCAGAGCGCCAATTCCATGCTGAAAAAGTGCCTCTAGAAGGCAATTGGCGCCTAGGCGCCAATTCAAAGCGCCTAGGCGCCAATTCCAGAAACTGGAACAGAGCAATTGGCGCCTAGGCGCCAATGGAGCACGCCTAGGCGCTCTTAACTCGCTGGAAAGCCTTTTTATTTTCATTTTAACTCCTCTTTACTCATCTTTAAGCCTCCATTCAATTCTCCAAGCCTCTAGACCTTCCCTCTTCAGCTGATTCAACCTGAAACCTTGATGAACAAGCTTGGAAAATATCTTGAAACTTAAAGGTCAGTTTTGCACAAAGGCTCCAAAACAAGTGGAAATTGCCTAAGACTCTTAAACTCTAATAAAGTGCAACTAAAGCCCTTATAAAACTACAAAATTACTAAACTAATGCAAATGCACAAATAAAAGTAAAAATGCATGAGAATGCATGAAACACTACATGAGACACAAGAAAAAGACTCAAAACCTACAAGGAAAAACCCTAAAAACATCATATATACCCGGGTCATCAGTCCCCAACACAAACTGACACAGAACTCTGGTCTCAGGCGTCACAATATTGCCAGAAAAATTAATTAATTGTGCCCAAAAGTAAATGCAAAAGTATGCAAGCAGCAACGAAAACCTAATGAACAATGTTTTAAAAATCAAACAAATTGACAGCACAATGAAAATAAATAACAAAATGCTTAAGCAATGATCGAAACACGGTTTCAAAAATTAAACTCAGAATGTCAGCAAAAGGAAAACCAAACAACAAAATGCGAGATTAAGGAATCAAAGACTTCAAAGTTCTCACCCAAACAATGGAATTTCCAGAAAAGGCGCAGTTAGAGCTTCACGACGAGATTTTTCCCTAAATTCAAGCCTCAACACTAGATCGCTTGGATTTCAGAAAATTCATCCATGTGTAATGGCTTCTATCTTATTAGTATTAACTTATATACGACGTTAATTTGCGCTTTTTCTTGAAGTGTTTTTACGTCATCATGCAGTTATATCATCCATTTTCTAAATGAAGGTCTCTAAAAAACTAAACAAAAAATCACAAAATAGTAATTAATATATTTATCGAATTTTGTATCATTGCTTTCGACGGTACATGCAGATTAGTTAACATAAAAAAAATTCAAATTAACCAAGAAAAAGAACATTAATATTTTTCATTTAGTCATCATTTTTTATTGATTTCATCCCGTCACATACAAAATAGATTGAAATATAACACAACTCATTTATAATCACTATGATTTCCAGTCATAGCACCTCCCTTGATCAATTTCTTTTGGAAACATATGGAGGCATGGTCCTTTTTTCGCTACAGTCCAATAGAAGTCTGCTGTTCTGGTAAAATCTCTAGTTTCTCTGTATACGTCGAACCTTTTAGTGATATTTTCCCATTGAAAGCTACAATGAAAAAGTGTTGTGAGCCAAATGTTGGGTCTGAAACTAAATTCATAGAATTGATCACGATGGAGAACTTTCACTCCAAGATCATCATCCTTAGATTTGCAATGAAGTGTCAGATCTAAATTTCCCTCCAAATTATTTGTGACTCTCACAAGAGTACCATATACTACTGGCAGAAGTAAGCAAATTAAAAGAACAATTTTGTGAAATAGAGACATTGTACCTTGGAGAATGCATTAGCTTGTGTGGATCATTGTTATAAATAGGCAGTTATCTCACGGCTTTCTCCTCTAAGTGAGTCACTACCTTGTAAGGTTAGTCATCACAATTATTTATAGAGTTACTTTATTGAATTTTATTGGAAGTAATCAATTTTAAAATTAATTAAAATATTAGTTGCCAATCATAAAAAGTTTTAAAATAAATAAATATTTAACTATTACAATTCACTAGCTATATTAAAAACTGTATTGGGAAATTTAAATATTTAACTATTACGTCTGTGCGTATTATTATTTTAAGAAAATCATTTAAATATATAAAAGAAACATAAATTATTTATATAAAAGTAAAATTAAATTGAGGAAACATAATAAAAAATATTAATTGATTCCAATTAGAAAATATCAATAATGTTTTACATTTTGAAATTTATTAATTATCAAAATTTTGATTGTTGAAATCATTTTAATATTTAAATAAGGAAATAACATATATTAAAAATTCAAGAAAGCACTATAATTAAATTTCACTCCTGCATTAAATTGCATACTCTTGGCATTAACTCCAGCATTTACTCTTGCATTAAACTGCATTTTCTTATAAAAAAAACTAATTTAGTTGTTTCTTGCATGGTATCCGACACATTAAATATCTTTCTTATCCATGTGTTTATTTAGATTTAATGGGATAATTAATGCTTTTTTCGAATTGAAATTCTTTCTACTTTTGTTGTAAGACCCGTAATTAGAAAGGGAAATAAACTCGGTTAATTTCTCGGTTTAGTGCTTTGATGCTTGTTTATGTGATCTTTGGGTGTGTGGCCTTGTCTGATGAATTTCATCTAATGTAAATAATACTTTGATTATTAATATCGAAGTTATTTTTCAAGCGTTTCATTCTTCGTTCCTCGGAGAATTCGGCTGGACTTCGAAAAACGGTCGAACCGACGCGTTTTGGCCTAGAGCGCCTTTTTTTTCCATCGAATCGTTATTCGAGTGTAAAATAAATATTTTCCTTATCATTACGATTATCTACGCGTAATTTTGAGAATTTTGACTGTAATATCGATATAGGATCAAGAAACTCGCCCGGTAGTGTTTTTGGCTCGAAAACGAGTCGAGTTCGACTCGTAAACGAGCCAATCACGAAATTGGCCCGCTAATATCTGGTTGTGGGGTTTCATGTTCAGATTTGGAGTGTTGGAGGGAAAGGCTAATAGGAAAGGCTCATGAACCTGAAGGTGCGAAAAACACTAGAAAGGGGGGGTTTGAATAGAGTTTTTGAATCACGGGTATATTTTTGAGCTTTTTCAAAACTCAAAGATAAAAGCTAAGTGCTGAATGATAGGAAGTAAAGCACGCAAGTATTTTATCCTGGTTCACTTGAGATAAAAGCTCAAGCTAATCCAGTCCACCTGTAACGGTGATTTCTTCCTTCTTCTGATGAAGGCAATCCACTAAAATCAATGAATGTTACAACTGCACTTTGCAGCCTGCTAAGTGACTAACAATACACTGATTTTCACACTAGTATTCTCTTAAGAAGCTAATCTACCGATCCTCTTAAGACTAGCTGACAACTGAATCAGCCTTGATTCAGTCCTCTCAAGATCCGACCAACCTTGGTCTCTTGATGAACTTTACAATGTGATGTAAAAGGTTTCGGGTTTACAATAAGTGCTTCTAACAAGCCAATAGTAAACTCAGAAGTTTAAGAACAGTGAAGAAATAATTCTAAGAGAATGGTTCGTATGTGTTGAATATTTTCAGCAAAGTTTCTTAGCCTCTTTCTTCTTTCTTCAGCCTTTATATACTCCAAGACTTGTGATGTAGCCGTTGCTAGGGTTTTATCCATTGGAGTGGCAATTCTGTAATATCAGACTGTTAGGCTGTACAAGGTAGGTGGCGGACAGACTGAGACTTGTACGACGTTGTACTGTGATAGCGACCTGTCCTTTCACCAGTTGACTTGTGATGAAGGAGCTTCAGATGAACGTTGATGAAGCTTCTGATCATCGTCAGATTGAAGCTTGGATTCTTCTGACCATGCAACTTCTGCTTCTGAACAAGTTCGTCAGAACTTCTGATCGTCAGGGCTAGAATAGCTTGGGTCTTCAGAACCAACTTCTTGTAAGTCTTCAGAACTTGAGTCTTCTGCTTCTGGACCGTTCCACTGGAACATCTGGTCTTCAGAACTTCTGACTTGAGTTCTTCAGAACTTCTTGAGAGCTTCCATCTTCAGAGCTTCTGAAGTATTTGCCACTGTTCAGAACGAACATGGTAGATTAAATAGCTCTCTTTTTAGTAACCCTTGGTTCTTCTTCTTCTGAACGAATAGGCTGGGGTCAGATTCAGAACCTGTTTGTCACAACTTAAAAAGACAAACGTTAGGGTACCACAATTGTTCATCATCACAAACCTTAATTGTAATCATCAAAACATAGAGATGCAACCACTGATCAAACCTTGATCTTACAATCTCCCCCTTTTTGATGATAACAAAACAAGTATTTTGATGAACAATTTTTACACAATAAACTGAATACACAAGAGAGAAAGGATCAGAGATTAAACTTATCCTTGTGTAACGGTTTGCAATGCTCTTTCTGAATCTGGGTTAACACCTGATTCTGAGCAAGGGTCTCCCCCTGACTCCCCCTGAATCTATGACTTGATGAATTTGTGAAGAATCTAGATTCGGAGTCTGGTTATGTGATCAGAATTTACGCTTGAAGAGATGTATACTCATCAGAAGTGATGGTTTCAGAACTTAGCGTATCTCACATAATAACATAGAGTCTTGTCCAGTGGGGAGGACGAATGTCCTGATCAATTGAGGCTAACTGAGTAGCCAGATCTTCCTTCAAGGCAACATTCTCCTGGACAGCCTCTTGATCCGCTTCATGGTGATCTTCTTCATATTCCAGAAGCATGCAAATGCCCTGGAGCTGATCTTCAACGTCCTTCCGGCGAGTGGTCAGACGGAGGAGGTCAGTCAGAACTTCTTGAAGGTTCTGAAGACAGTGAGTCTGATGAGAAGTGAGCCAACTTGTCAGAAGATGCTCAATCTTCTCAAGAGCTTGAGAGATCTGAGAAGAAGAAAGATTAACACTCCATGGAAAGACTTGGTCAAATACCAAAGTCTTGAGTTCAGAAATTAAGTCGACAGAACTCATTCTTGAACTAGGGAGGATGGAACTGAATGATAAGGAAGTGAATTGCGTTGTGATGGAGAAGAAGGATTGCAGAGATTATAAGGAGAAAAGGTAACAGAAAATCATGCATAAAACTTATCAAATCATAAAGGCATGTGAGTTACGAAGAGGACGGTGCATTGAATCATAAAATGAGAAATTAACACAGGCAACATAAAATAGATTCAGTCATAACAAATAAATGCATGCATGATAGAAGTGAGGAATTCAAGGCTTGGAAGTAGAAGGAAGGTTGTCCATCAGATACTTCATGATTGCTTCCATTTTGCTTGAGGACTCTTGAATTTGCTTGCTTTGCTCATTCTGAACACGTCCTTGTTCCTCAATGTAAGATCAAGTTTTGATCTAGTAGTACAACTCTATGTTTTGATGATTACAAGTTAACCTTTTGATATGAACAATTGTGGTACTCTAACGTGTTTTTCTGAGTATGCTATTTACAGGCTCTGACCTCAACTCAATCTCACACAAATCAGAAGCACTGTGTATAAAGAGCAACCCAAGCAACGCTTTCGCATTCACCATGTTCAGTATGAACAGTGGAAAAGCTTCAGAAGTTCTGAAGTTATACAAACTCTGATGTGGACTCAGTCACTAGAAACTCTGAAGATCCAGAAAGTCTGATCACCAAGAAACACTGAAGGCTCAGATATTCTGATGGTGTAGAAGACTCTGAAGATCCAGAAGCTGATTAGTGAAATTCTGTTGTCCAGAAGCAAGATACTCTGAAGACCATGTTCTTCCCTCTGAGTTCAGAATCAGAAGAAACAATGGTCAGAGGATCTGGGCTTTCCCTCTGACTCTGATCAACCGGCTTCACAAGTTCCAATATGAAGCATTCCCCTGATCAGAAGTCTCCTAGGTTTAAAGGTCAAGTCGCTATCCAAGTACAAAAGCAACTGTACCTTCCTGACGACCTACCTAACAGTCTCAGACACAGCAGAAGCTGGATTTTCCAGAACTGCCCTCCAACGGTAGCATTTCCCATGCAACGCTCAACCCTAATCCTTGGAGTATATAAAGAGGCTGAAGACTGAAAGAAACGGCTAGAAGCATTCACATACGCGCAAGACAAACTTAAATTCTTCTAAGCTTTCTTTCATCTGAAATTCATTGAGTTTACTATTAGCTTTTTAGAAGCAAATCTCTTGTAAACAATTCTTTGATAAACAGTTTGTTTAGTTCCTTTAGGAGATCAAGGTTGATCGGATCCTAGAGAAGACTAAGAGAGTGAATCTTAGTGTGAGCTAAGTCAGTGTAATTGTTAGTCACTTGTAGGTTTCAAGTGCAGTTGTAACTCTTACCTGATTAGTGGATTGCCTTCATTCTAAGAAGGAAGAAATCACCTTAACGGGTGGACTGGAGTAGCTTGAGTGATTTATCAAGTGAACCAGGATAAAATCCTTGTGTGCTTTTCTATCTCTTATCTTTAGCACTTAAGTTCCCGAAAGATTTGTCAAAATCTTTAAGGTGGAAGTTTTATACTGAAAACGTTATTCAAACCCCCCCCTTTCTACCGTTTTTCATACCTTCAATTGGTATCAGAGCGCAAGTTCTGATTACCACACCTAACAGTGTTCAGTGATCCGGGCCGGTGTGAAAAACAATGGTTGCCACCACCAGTGAAACTCAAAGAGATGGTTACAATGCAAAGCCTCCTATGTTCGACGGTCAAAGGTTCGAATATTGGAAAGATAGACTGGAAAGTTTTTTTCTGGGTTTCGATGCAGATCTCTGGGATATTATTGTGGATGGCTACGAGCGTCCAGTTGATGCAGATGGCAAGAAGATCCCAAGGTCAGAGATGACTGCAGATCAAAAGAAGCTGTACTCACAACATCACAAAGCAAGAGCAATTCTTCTAAGTGCTATTTCCTATGAAGAGTACCAGAAGATTACAGATCGTGAGTTTGTGAAAGGCATTTTCGAATCTCTGAAGATGTCTCATGAAGGAAACAAGAAAGTCAAAGAATCAAAGGCATTGTCTTTGATCCAAAAGTATGAATCCTTCATCATGGAGCCAAATGAGTCCATTGAAGAAATGTTCTCCAGATTTCAGTTGCTTGTAGCTGGCATACGACCTCTCAACAAGAGCTACACAACAAAAGATCATGTCATAAGGGTCATCAGGTGTCTTCCTGAAAGTTGGATGCCTTTAGTGACTTCAATAGAGCTCACGAGAGACGTTGAGAATATGAGTTTAGAAGAACTCATCAGCATTTTGAAATGCCATGAGCTGAAGCGCTCAGAGATGCAAGATCTGAGGAAAAAGTCCATAGCCTTGAAATCTAAATCTGAAAAGGCTAAGGTTGAGAAGTCAAAAGCTCTTCAAGCTGAAGAAGAGGAATCTGAAGAAGCATCAGAAGATTCTGATGAAGATGAGCTGACTCTGATCTCCAAGAGACTCAATCGCATCTGGAAGCACAGGCAGAGCAAATACAAAGGCTCTGGAAAGGCAAAAGGAAAGTCTGAATCCTCAGGTCAGAAGAAGTCCTCACTTAAGGAAGTCACATGCTTTGAGTGCAAAGAATCAGGGCACTACAAAAGTGACTGTCCAAAATTGAAGAAGGACAAGAAGCCAAAGAAGCACTTCAAGACAAAGAAGAGTCTGATGGTGACATTTGATGAATCAGAGTTAGAGGATGTTGACTCTGATGGTGAAGTCCAAGGACTCATGGCTATTGTCAAAGACAAGGAAGCAGAGTCAAAGGGAGTTGTTGACTCTGACTCAGAATCAGAAGGAAATCCTAACTCAGACGATGAAAATGAGGTATTCGCTTCTTTCTCTACCTCTGAACTGAAACATGCATGTCTGATATTATGGATAAGTATAACTCCTTATTGTCTAAGCATCAGAAGCTGAAAAAGAACTTATCTACTGTTTCCAAGACTCCTTCTGAACATGAGAAAATTATTTCTGATTTAAAAAATGATAATCATGCCTTGATCAATTCTAACTCTGTGCTTAAGAACCAGATTGCTAAGTTAGAAGAAATTGTTGCCTGTGATGCCTCTGATTGTAGAAATGAATCTAAGTATGAAAAGTCTTTTCAAAGATTCCTAGCTAAAAGCGTGGATAGAAGCTTAATGGCTTCAATGATCTATGGCGTAAGCAGAAATGGAATGCATGGCATTGGCTATTCTAAACCAATTAGAAATGAGCCCTCTGTGTCTAAAGCTAAATCCTTGTATGAATGCTTTGTTCCCTCTGGTACCATATTGCCTGATCCTGTACCTGCTAAAGTTGCTAAAAACCCTCTTAAAAAGGGATCCTTCTCTATGACTAAATATCATGCAAATATTCCTTTAAAATATCATGTTGAGACACCCAAGGTGATCAGAACCTCTGGGGTAACTAACAAGAGAGGACCCAGAAAGTGGGTACCTAAGGATAAGATTATCTATGTTGCAGATATCCTTGATAGCTCCACTGAAACACCAATCATGGTATCTGGACAGTGGATGCTCGCGTCACATGACGGGAGAAAGGCGTATGTTCCGAGAGCTGAAACTTAAGCCTGGAGGCGAAGTTGGCTTTGGAGGAAATGAAAAGGGTAAAATTGTTGGTACTGGTACTATTTGTGTAGATAGTAGTCCATGCATTGATAATGTGTTATTGGTAGACGGCTTAACACATAACTTATTGTCTATAAGTCAATTAGCTGACAAGGGTTATGATGTTATATTCAATCAAAAGTCCTGCCGGGCTGTAAGTCAAATCGATGGCTCTGTTCTGTTTAACAGCAAGAGGAAGAACAACATTTATAAGATCAGATTATCTGAGTTGGAGGCTCAGAATGTGAAGTGCCTTCTGTCTGTTAATGAAGAGCAGTGGGTATGGCATAGACGGTTAGGGCATGCTAGTATGAGAAAGATTTCTCAGCTGAGCAAGCTAAACCTTGTCAGGGGCTTACCCAATCTGAAGTTCGCTTCAGACGCTCTTTGTGAAGCATGTCAGAAAGGCAAATTCACAAAAGTCCCTTTCAAGGCAAAGAATGTTGTCTCAACCTCAAGGCCGTTAGAACTTCTGCATATCAACCTTTTTGGACCAGTGAAAACTGAGTCTATAGGTGGCAAGAGATATGGGATGGTTATCGTTGATGACTATAGCCGCTGGACATGGGTAAAGTTTCTAACCCGCAAGGATGAGTCTCATGCTGTGTTCTCTACCTTCATTGCTCAAGTGCAAAACGAGAAGGCTTGTAGAATTGTGCGTGTCAGAAGTGACCATGGTGGAGAGTTTGAGAATGACAAATTTGAGAGTCTGTTTGATTCCTATGGAATTGCACATGATTTCTCTTGTCCCAGAACTCCTCAACAAAATGGTGTTGTTGAGAGGAAGAACAGAACTCTTCAGGAGATGGCTAGAACCATACTCCAAGAAACTGGCATGGCTAAGCACTTTTGGGCAGAGGCAGTAAATACAGCATGTTACATTCAGAACAGAATCTCTGTGAGACCAATTCTGAATAAGACTCCTTATGAATTGTGGAAGAACATAAAACCCAACATTTCTTATTTTCATCCTTTTGGCTGTGTTTGTTATGTTCTCAATACTAAGGATAGATTGCATAAATTTGATGCTAAGTCTTCTAAGTGTCTATTACTCGGTTACTCTGAGAGATCTAAAGGTTTTAGATTTTATAATACTGACTCTAAGACTATTGAAGAATCTATTCATGTTAGATTTGACGATAAGCTTGACTCTGACCAGTCAAAGCTAGTTGAAAAGTTTGCAGATTTAAGCATTAATGTTTCTGACAAAGGCAAAGCTCCAGAGGAAGTTGAGCCAGAGGAAGATGAACCAGAGGAAGAAGCTGGTCCCTCTAACTCACAAACTCTGAAGAAGAGCAGAATCACTGCAGCTCACCCTAAGGAATTGATTCTGGGCAACAAAGACGAACCAGTCAGAACCAGATCTGCCTTCAGACCCTCTGAAGAGACCTTGCTCAGTCTAAAAGGATTGGTGTCCTTAATTGAACCCAAGTCCATAGATGAAGCTCTTCAGGACAAGGATTGGATTCTGGCCATGGAAGAAGAATTGAATCAATTCTCCAAGAACGATGTTTGAAGCTTAGTGAAGAAGCCTGAGAGTGTCCATGTTATTGGAACGAAATGGGTATTCAGAAACAAGCTGAATGAGAAAGGAGATGTAGTCAGAAACAAGGCAAGGCTAGTTGCTCAAGGCTACAGCCAGCAGGAAGGAATAGACTACACTGAAACATTTGCTCCAGTAGCAAGACTAGAGGCAATCAGACTGTTGATCTCTTTTTCAGTAAATCACAACATAGTTCTACATCAGATGGACGTGAAGAGTGCCTTCCTAAATGGTTATATTTCAGAGGAAGTCTATGTTCATCAACCCCCAGGTTTTGAAGATGAGAAGAAACCGGACCATGTGTTCAAATTGAAGAAATCACTCTACGGTCTGAAGCAAGCTCCCAGAGCATGGTACGAGAGACTTAGCTCACTCCTTCTGGAGAATGAGTTTGTAAGGGGTAAAGTAGATACAACTCTTTTTTGCAAGACTTATAAAGATGATATCTTAATTGTGCAAATTTATGTTGATGATATTATATTTGGTTCTGCTAATCAATCTCTATGCAAAGAATTTTCTGAGATGATGCAGGCTGAATTTGAGATGAGTATGATGGGAGAATTAAAGTACTTTCTGGGAATACAAGTTGATCAAACACCAGAAGGAACATATATCCATCAGAGCAAGTACACTAAAGAACTTCTGAAGAAGTTCAACATGCTGGAATCTACAGTGGCCAAGACTCCAATGCATCCTACATGCATTCTGGAGAAAGAAGATAAAAGTGGTAAAGTATGTCAGAAGCTCTATCGTGGCATGATAGGTTCACTTCTATACTTAACTGCATCTAGGCCAGACATACTATTTAGTGTTCATTTATGTGCTCGTTTCCAATCAGATCCAAGGGAAACCCACTTAACTGCTGTTAAGAGGATCCTAAGGTATCTGAAAGGCACCACTAACCTTGGCTTGATGTATCAGAAAACATCAGAGTATAAGCTTTCAGGTTACTGTGATGCTGATTATGCTGGAGATAGAACAGAGAGAAAAAGTACTTCTGGAAATTGTCAATTTCTGGGAAGCAATCTAGTCTCATGGGCAAGCAAGAGGCAATCAACCATTGCACTATCAACTGCAGAGGCAGAATATATCTCAGCAGCAATATGCAGCACTCAGATGCTCTGGATGAAACATCAGCTGGAGGATTATCAGATCCTTGAGAGCAATATCCCAATCTATTGTGATAACACTGCTGCAATCTCATTGAGTAAGAATCCTATCTTGCATTCAAGGGCAAAGCACATTGAGGTAAAGTATCACTTTATTAGAGATTATGTACAGAAGGGCGTACTTCTTCTGAAGTTTGTTGATACTGACCATCAATGGGCAGATATCTTTACAAAGCCCTTAGCAGAGGATAGATTTAATTTTATTATGAAAAATCTAAACATGGACTTTTGTCCAGAGTGAAGATGGATCAGAACCTCTGACTATGATACTTCTTGATCAGAAGATGTCCAGTCCAGAAGGTAACTCAATCAGAGTGTGTGTACCCACTGGTACTGACTCTGAAGCTGAGACAGCAACACGTGTGTCGGTATTTCTGATGCATAGTTCCTTGTGCCCGTGTGACAGTCTGTTATGATTGCGTGTAGATATGCTTCTCTCCTGTGTGTGATTTGTATATTTACTGTTACTATCTATCCTTAATTTTCAACCGTTGATCTTAAAGTGCTTTTTGAATCAACAACGGTTATTTGTCAAAACCCACTATACACACACGATCTCGTTCACTTCCGGTTTTTACTCTCTCTCTCTCTGCTATTTCGAAACCGCTTATCCTCGTTTTCTCTCTCGATCTCTCTTCATCCTTCAACCTTCATTTTCTACCTCAAACCTTCAACCGCTTCAAAAATGGTGAGTCAAACCAGAAGAGCTACTGCAGATGCAACCCAGTTCCCTCACATGGTAGTTGGTCTAGCAACGGGTCAAAGGGGCCCTGAGAATCCGACACAAGATCAAGGTCAAGCTCAAGAGCAGATTATCCCGATTGCAGAACGGGGTTGTGTCGTTCACTGCGTATATGCTCCTGAGGAACTTCAAGTCCTGGCAGAATGGAGATTCGACCTCGACAACCTGGCTACAAATGGGTATGATCTTCGTCCTGAAGTCCAAGTTCAAGGTTGGGGAAATTACTTCAACAGACTTCGAGGACCGGTGTATGATAAACTGATCAAGGAATTCTGGAAGCACGCCGACTGCGATGATACTCAGGTGGTATCTCATATTCTTGGAAGAAAGATCATCATCACAGAGAAGTCCTTCGTGAACTTGCTGGGTGCAGACACTGCTTTTGGGTATCGTTTCCAACTCACGGAATCGAAGCTGAAACCCAAGACGAAGGATGAGATCAACAAGGCCCTGTACACCACTTACAAACCGGGCAAGACGAATTACAAGGTGATGGACCTTCATCCCAAGCTCAGGATCTGGCACAAAATTTTGCTCCACTGCATAAACCAGAGACCAAAGGGCAGTTCCCCAGACTACATCAACTTCAACCAGAAGGTGATGTTGTTCTTCATCCAAGACCAGAAGAAGATCTGTCTTCCCTACTTCCTGTTTTCCTACTTGAAGGAATGTATCCGGAAGTCTCGTACCACTGCCTCCATCAAGTCAGCGATCAAGTATATTCCCTTCGGGAGACTTTTGTCTGATCTCTTCATTGAGAGTGGCCTTATTCAAGATCTGATAAATGCTGGATGCACAGAGGATCTGACCACCATTGTCAGTGATGTCTTCACGGCAAATTCTCTAAAGAAGATGGGCCTAATTAAGAAGAAGATTGCTCCTGCCCATGAAGACACATCTTCTGAGATCAGAAGTAGAAGAATGCCTCTGAATGACTACCCTCTATGGACACAGGCAGACAATCCTGACGCCATTAGGTGCTATGTTGAAGACCTAAGGGCTCAAGGATTCGAAATTGATCTCGATGACTTCTTCAGCAGACTGCCGCCAGCTCCAGAGTTTCCTTCTCCTCCCAAGAAGAAAGTTCAGAGGAAGATGATCCTAGAAGAATCTTCTGAGGAATCAGATGTCCCTCTGATCAAAAAGAAGAAGGCTGGTCAATCCAAGAGAAAGCAAGATGAAACCAGCAAGCCCGATGATGGTGATGATGGTGATGATGGTGATAATGAGGATGGTCCTCCTAAGAAGAAGAAGAAGCAGGTCAGAATTGTGGTGAAGCCTACTCGGGTGGAACCAGCTGCTGAAGTGATCAGAAGGACTGAACCTCCTGCCAGAGTGACAAGATCATCAGCACTTTCAAGTAAGTCTGCAATTGCTTCTGATGATGATTTGAATTTATTTGATGCACTCCCCATATCTGCCATGCTCAAACACTCTTCAAATCCCCTCACTCCTATTCCTGAATCCCAACCAGCTGCACAAACCACCTCTTCATCACATTCCCCAAGGTCTTCGTTCTTTCAACCTTCCCCTACTGAAGCACCTCTCTGGAATTTGCTCCAGAACCAACCCTCTAGGTCAGAAGAACCAACCTCTCCCATCACCATTCCATACAACCCATTAACTTCTGAACCCATCTGTAACGCCCCGATTTCTCGAGTGTTACACAGTAACTAATTAACCAATTTTCGTAAAGAATTTTCGTCGATTCACTTATTAATCTTCAATTAATGACAAACCTTTCATTTTACGAAAACTCTTGAAACATAACCTTTCCAAAAACACGCGGAAGTAACCAACATCGTAAAACTTTTTAAATAACCAACTGTAAAGAGTACGAATCAAAGGCCTGAATGAAAATAAAGATTACATCAAAACTTGTTCATTCGAATTTAAGCAATAAAATTGTTCGATACCAACACTTCGGAAACTCTCAACCCCAACAGAAAACAAAAGACTCTCAACCCAAACCCTATTCCTTAGCCTCTTCCTCTTCCTCTGAAGTGTAGTCGTCCTCCGGTATTGGCACGTCACGTAGCATCAACTCCCAAGAATGTGTCATCGCCATTATCTTCACGACCATCTACCCCCCCCAAATAAACACATAGCAAACAAGCAGGGTCAGGTCCAACAAAAGAATGATAATGACAAAATCAACAACAACATATATAATATAAGTACATTATATGTCTTTTATGGGAAAGAGTCAGTTACTAACGGAATCTCACTTCACACAACCCACCAAAACTTCCATGGCCATCTTCGTGCTTCCGCAGAGGCACGGTTATCACGGTGACCGCAGTCAACCAAATCACGTGGAGCCGCAATGATCCTCAAAAGTTCACGGTGACCGCAGTCAACCAAATCACGTGAAGCCACACCGGCCCACAAGGTTCACGGGAGACCGCAGTCAACCCAAATAACTCCCTCGCGTGCAAGGTACCATCGTTCTCATGGTCCATAGTCTCACTAGACCTATGACCGTTTTATCACATTTACTTGCAAGCGAGTTATAAATTCATTCTCTTGGTGTTTAAGGCTCTAATGTCAATCCTAGAGTCTTATGAGTTAATATCGTATCAGATTACAACGTCAAGAAATAACAGTCACACTAGGAGGAATTACAGCTGGGTGAGCGACCTCCTAAACAAGTCACAACTAAACTTCATGCAAAGCATAGAAATAATCAGGGCCTCCCAAATTCACAAATTATTTACAAATTCCAGAGGCTCAGTTTACAGATATCATCATATAAAAATCTCACAAAGGTCCCTAATCACATGTTACTAACATTTCCAACAATTTCTCAAATTTAGTGTTTTTGGACAACAGGTGCAGCGTGTACTAAAACTGGTCTACAGACCGCAATACTTAGCCACAAAATTCACATGATACATGACTGGAAAGATAATTCGAAACTCTACACTTTTATAGTTTATCACTTTTCCATTTGAGATCCAGAATTAGGTGATATTAGGCCTTAAAGCTTGCTGTCCGGTACAGGAAGAACAGCAGGTGCAACAGTCACTAAGATCGACCTCCAGACCTCATTACTAGACCCAAAATTATGTTCTTTATATGCATAGAAAGCCAATTCGAAAATCTACAATTTTCCAGTTTATCCCTTTTTCATTTGAGACCCCGAATTAGGTGTAATTAAGCTCCAAAACTCGCTGTCCAGTACAGGAAACTGGCAGAGATACTTTTGCCTTCAAATTAATTTTTCAACCATTCAAGTCCCAGAGTTTTAAACCATATTCCAGCAGCAAGAACCGCATATCATATATCATATATCATGCTTAAATTTCCAGAACCAAGATAACCATCAATTCTAGCACAAAAGGCAGATCTAAGCATATAAATCTTCAATCATTTTAATCAAGCAAAGTCATAGAAGAAACGGTAGTTGTAGTGATGATTAATGGAGAATCATGGCATCAACATTTCATCTCAAATCAGAAGCAAAACATCAAGATCTCAAGGCAGAAAAAAACAGCAAGCATCATGAACACAAAACTCTTGCAAAAGCAATCATGTTCATGGCTTTTCTCATAGTAAAACATGGCAAATACCCTAGGCAATCTACCCAATCCTAGGACCAGCCCTTACCTTTGTCCTTAGGCTTGAAGAAAAGATGAAATTGAAGAGCAAGGTTCTGGTTTCTCTCCTCTTCTTCCACGCGTGACCTTCCTCTCTCCCTCTCGCTCGCGAACTCCTTCTCCCTCTTGTGCGAACACGTCGACGGTGGTGGGGCTTGGGACGGTGACGGCTAGGGTGCAAGGGGAAAGTTTCTCTCACTCTTTCTCCTCTGTTTTACGTGTTTCAGAAGTGCACCAGGTTTCTTTCTTCAGAATAGTGTGAAAAGAAACCCCTTTCCCCCCCAAAACCCTACATAGCCCGCGTCCCCTCTCTCCCTCTCTTGGGCTAGGGTTTGTTTTCCTTCAAGCCCGACCCAAGTCAAAACCCTTGACCCCATCACTTAAGAACTTACTCAGGTCTGAAACTAATCAAAACCCTCAGCCCTTTTTAGTAATATCACGATCAAACTCGGAATTGAAAGGAAACAAATCAATTAAATCCGCTGGTACTGTACAGCCAGGACCATCGTCACTAAACCGATGATATCTCGAGCTACAGAGGTCGGAATGACCTGATTCCACTTCGAGAATTTTTTAGACTTAAAGGGCTACAACGCTCATGAAGGAAGTTTTCCCAAATGAAGTCGTTAAGACCCTCTAAAAATTCACACAAGTTGACAGTTCTAATCTGCCAGTTATCAAACATAGCCAAAAACTTCAATTTTATTCAAACTTCCATAAAATTGTTCCAAATTGAACTTAGGGCCTTACACCATCATTCATGAACAACCAGAGCCTACCCAAACAGAACCTGGACCCAGAACCTCTGATCACTCTGTCCCAAGAGCATCAGAACGACTGGCTCTCAGACCTACGGATACAGACTCTTCCACAGCCTTTACACCTGTATCCTTCCCAACCAATGTTGCTGACTCTTCTCCCTCCAATAACTCTGAATCCATTAGAAAATTCATGGAGGTCAGAAAAGAAAAGGTGTCTACCTTAGAAGAGTATTATCTCACTTGTCCAAGCCCTAGGAGATATCCTGGCCCTAGACCTGAACGTCTAGTTGACCCAGATGAACCTATCTTGGTCAATCCTTTACATGAGGCAGACCCTTTGGCTCAACAAGCTCACCCTGCCCCTGACCAACAAGAGCCTATTCAACCAGAACCTGAACCAGAACAATCTGTGTCTAACCAATCCTCGGTTAAATCACCTCATCCTCTGGTTGAAACTTCAGAACCTCACCTTGGAACCTCTGAACCCAATGCTCAAATGTTTAACATTGGCTCTCCACAAGGTGCCTCTGAAGCCCACAGCAGCAATCACCCAGCCTCTCCTGAAACCAACCTCTCCATAATTCCTTACACTCACCTCCGACCCACATCTCTCTCTGAGTGCATCAATATTTTCTATCATGAAGCCTCTTTGAGGCTACGCAATGTGCACGGTCAGACTGACCTAAGTGAAAATGCTGAACGTGTGGCTGATGAGTGGAACACTCTGGGCACTTGGCTGGTGGCTCAAGTTCCAATTATGATGCAGCTCCTGCATGCAGAGGGAAGTCAGAGGATTGAGGCTGCAAAGCAAAGGTTTGCTCGAAGGGTGGCTCTTCATGAACAAGAACAGAGACATAAGCTTCTTGAAGCTATTGAAGAAGCCAAGAGAAAGAAAGCTCAAGCAGAAGAAGCTGCACGTCAAGCAGCAGCTCAAGCTGAACAAGCCAGATTAGAGGCAGAACGACTTGAAGCTGAGGCTAAAGCCCTTAGATGCCAAGCACTCGCACCAGTAGTGTTTACTCCTGCTGCTTCTGCTTCCATTCCAGCTCCTCAATCTGCTCAGAATGTTCCTTCCGGTTCTACTCAGTCAAGCTCGTCCAGACTCGACATCATGGAACAGCGTCTTGACACTCATGAATCCATGCTAATTGAAATGAAGCACATGATGATGGAACTTTTGCGTCGAACTGATAAACCCTAGTTTTAGGATCTCTTCGCTTTTCTTTTTCTTTAACGTTGTTTTATTTTTGTTAACTTCTGTTCTTTTTATTATTCTACTTTATTCGTTTGTGATTATCTGTGCATATCTATATATATTTTTGTCACATGTGTTTGCAAAAATCTTTTTATTCATACTCTCTTTATGTTTACATCATACATTCTTTCCATAGAGTCTAGAATGGAGGATCCCTCCTCATTCTTCTGCACTCCTGGCGCTGCTCTGACCTATCCTTCTCCAGACGCTCCAGTGCATGCTGGATGTTGTTGAGCCTGTTCTTTAGCTCATCCCTCTCCAGAATCTCTTCTGCAGTCTTGAGCTTCTCTTCCAAACTCTCTTTTTCTTCCAGCAGCTTGAGTTCAAGCCGGCTGAGTTCTTGCACCTCCTCCACGAAGGCAAGAAATTCCCTCAGGTCTCTCTTCAACTCTGGACGCAGGTCCTCCTCCAGCAGTGTCCGTGTTAGCTCCGAGATGGTCGTTGTACCCTCTGGATGCCTGATGTTCAGGAACAAGTCCTCCTCGAAGGCCTTCTTCCTCAGCTCTTCTAGTGCTACGATGTATGATGCCATTTTTTTTCCTTACTGAAAATTGTTCGAGGTGTGAAGCTTACCTTTCTCTCCATCGCTTTATATAGGCTTCACTTTCTCTCTGAAAGTTAATGCTCCTACAGTTTCTCGAGGTTAAGTTCTTGGTAACTGACCCTTCTCTTTACTCCCTTGACCGGTGGTAAACGTTCTTCTCTTGCATTAACTCTTCTATTTATTTCGCCTAACTCTGATTCTTGCATAATTTTCATTTTCTTTAAACTTAGACCTTCTCTAAGGGGGAGTACCTTGTACTTCAAGCTAAGTTTTTCACACCCCAAGCTTTTTGCTTATGACAAAAAGGGGGAGTAAACCCAGTTTTTGATGTGTAAGATGTGTTAGTGTGATTTATTTTTTTTCTTTTGGAGAATTTAAGAGTTCCACCTTCATGACCATAGATGTGTCACTGGGCAAATACAAGGAATACATTTCACTTCTTCTGAAGTGATTCTAAGTTGACTCTGATACCCAAGACTCTGATACCTTGTCCGTGACTCTGATTACTTATGCGCTCTGATTACTCGATTTTCATCTATGTCATAAGTTTTTCACTATGAACTCTTATATCATTTAGCTCAGAATCTAGACTTTACTAACGTTTTCATCAAGTATTAGATTCAGGGGGAGCTAAGCTCAGAATCAAGCAGTGACTTGAATTCAGAATGAGCAAGATAAATTATTCACATCAGGATAAGTCTTATTCTATATCTCTAAACTCTGAGTGAATTCAGTTTAATGTTTAAGAATTGTTCATCAAAAATCTTAGTTTTGTCATCATCAAAAAGGGGGAGATTGTAAGATCAAGTTTTGATCTAGTAGTACAACTCTATGTTTTGATGATTACAAGTTAACCTTTTGATATGAACAATTGTGGTACTCTAACGTGTTTTTCTGAGTGTGCTATTTACAGGCTCTGACCTCAACTCAATCTCACACAAATCAGAAGCACTGTGTATAAAGAGGAACCCAAGCAACGCTTTCGCATTCACCATGTTCAGTATGAACAGTGGAAAAGCTTCAGAAGTTCTGAAGTTATACAAACTCTGATGTGGACTCAGTCACTAGAAACTCTGAAGATCCAGAAAGTCTGATAACCAAGAAACACTGAAGGCTCAGATATTCTGATGGTGTAGAAGACTTTGAAGATCCAGAAGCTGATTAGTGAAATTCTGTTGTCCAGAAGCAAGATACTCTGAAGACCATGTTCTTCCCTCTGAGTTCAGAATCAGAAGAAACAATGGTCAGAGGATCTGGGCTTTCCCTCTGACTCTGATCAACCGGCTTCACAAGTTCCAATATGAAGCATTCCCCTGATCAAAAGTCTCCTAGGTTTAAAGGTCAAGTCGCTATCCAAGTACAAAAGCAACTGTACCTTCCTGACGACCTACCTAACAGTCTCAGACACAGCAGAAGCTGGATTTTCCAGAACTGCCCTCCAACGGTAGCATTTCCCATGCAACGCTCAACCCTAATCCTTGGAGTATATAAAGAGGCTGAAGACTGAAAGAAACGGCTAGAAGCATTCACATACGCGCAAGACAAACTTAAATTCTTCTAAGCTTTCTTTCATCTGAAATTCATTGAGTTTACTATTAGCTTTTTAGAAGCAAATCTCTTGTAAACAATTCTTTGATAAACAGTTTGTTTAGTTCCTTTAGGAGATCAAGGTTGATCGGATCCTAGAGAAGACTAAAAGAGTGAATCTTAGTGTGAGCTAAGTCAGTGTAATTGTTAGTCACTTGTAGGTTTCAAGTGCAGTTGTAACTCTTACCTGATTAGTGGATTGCCTTCATTCTAAGAAGGAAGAAATCACCTTAACGGGTGGACTGGAGTAGCTTGAGTGATTTATCAAGTGAACCAGGATAAAATCCTTGTGTGCTTTTCTATCTCTTATCTTTAGCACTTAAGTTCCCGAAAGATTTGTCAAAATCTTTAAGGTGGAAGTTTTATACTGAAAACATTATTCAAACCCCCCTCCCTTTCTACCGTTTTTCATACCTTCACTCAACCATCTGAAATAACCTATGCTGATCATTCTGAATTCTGTCAATTCGGGCAGCAAGAATTTCAACTTCTGGAGCTGGAGCAGATGTAGGAACTTCTGGAGCTTGAGCATGAGGAGAAACTTCAGCCTCTGATGACATTGCAATATCAACTTGAATTGGCCCTTGCTTCTGAACTTCATCAGCATCTGCATCTTCCAGAATGACTATGCCGTCAGAGCTTTCTTCTGCAACCTCTGCTGAAGGCATCTCAACATCCTCTGAGGTACATTCAGAGAGAACACATGGTCTTTCAGCCATAGCTCTTCTCAGAGGTTCACAAACCTTGTGCAGCACTCTCTGCCTCTGCTCATAAGCCCTTTCAGATGCATCATGAACTCTTAGTCTTTTCTCCCTGCTAAGTTGCTTCTGAAGTTCATGACCTTTGCCTTCTGACCATCTCTCAAAGGCAGACCATAGACCATCAACAAGAGAAGCATCAAACTGATTATCAGTTACCTGATACAGCCAGTTCAGTCTTCTGGTGGCCTCTTCGGAAAACTCCTGAATGAGTTGAGTAAGACTCTGAGGAAGGAAGGAGGTGGCCAGGGTCAGAACAGGCTGAGGAGTTCTGGCAGCATTGGAGCTTGAAGCATTTGATTCATCCATGTTCTCTGAAGGAGTGGAACAAATCTCATGGTCCTTCTCCACGCCTGAGTGATCTGATTCATCCATATGCTCAGCTTCAGAAATAGTATCTGGCCTTTGCCTTGAGGTGACAGTCTTCTCAGGTGAAGTGAAACTCAGATCCTGTGAGTTGACTGCTGAGTAGTTGGACAAAGACACATAGGAGGCTGATCTTCAAAGTTGGAAGCAATTTAATGAAGAGGCTTCACATTGAAAGGCGGTACAAGGATCTGAACATCATCATCCTCTTTTTCTGTCTCAGCAGGGATCTCACCAGTTTGGGTTATGAGGAAGGTGTGTGAAGTGGATGCAGGCTTGGGAGCGAATTGTTGAACCAAGGTTCTCAAAGTGGCCTCACTTTGAACAATACCTTGAATGAAGGAATTGAAAGGAGGTACTGGTTCAGTTGGGATGGATGTGGAAGGTGTGTAAGTTGGAATGGAAGGGATGGCTGTGGTAGCTGTTTGGATGGTTGATGTAGGAGCTTGAGGTTCAGCTTGTGTTTTAGCTTGCGGTGTAGGTTGAGTGGGTGCTGTTTGGGTTAAGGTAGGCATGGAGGTAGATATAGGCAGGGGTTGTTCAGGTATAACTACTAAAGCAGAATCAGAATTAATGCTTTCAGTAATTACCTTACTGGGACTTCTGATGGATGTAGGTGACTCCTGGTCGTTGATCTATTTGAATTCCCAGGAAGTATTTGAGTTCTCCCATCATGCTCATTTCAAATTCAGCCTGCATTAACTTAGAAAATTCCTTGCACAAGGAGGGATTAGCAGAACCAAAAATGATATCATCAACATAAATCTGAACTATAAGAATGTCATTCTTATAGGTTCTGCAGAAAAGAGTATTGTCACCTTTACCCCTTACAAACTCATTCTGTAGAAGAAAGGAGTTGAGCCTTTCGTACCATGCTCTGGGAGCTTGTTTCAATCCGTAGAGCGACTTCTTGAGCTTGTAGACATGCTCTGGGTGTTTGTCATCTTCAAAGCCAGGAGGTTGCTTGACATACACTTCTTCTGAAATGTACCCATTGAGGAAGGCACTCTTGACGTCCATCTGATGGAGAATGATGTTGTGATTTACTGAGAATGAAATCAATAGCCTTATAGCTTCAAGCCTTGCTACAGGAGCAAAGGTCTCAGTGTAATCAATTCCCTCTTGTTGACTGTAGCCTTGAGCCACCAGTCTTGCCTTGTTTCTTGTTACTTCTCCTCTTTCATTTAGCTTGTTTCTGAATACCCACTTGGTTCCTATGACATGGAAACCTTTGGGTTTAGGCATTAAGGTCCATACATCATTCTTGGTGAACTGATCTAGCTCTTCTTGCATTGCTTGAATCCAGCCTTTTCTTCAATAGCTTCATCAACTGATTTCGGCTCAATGAGAGACACAAATCCCTTCAGACTCAGAAGAGTCTCTTCTGAAGGTTTGAGCATAGACCTGGTTCTGACGGGAGCATCTTTGTTGCCAATGATCAGTTCTTCTGGATGAGAAGCAACTATTCTTTTCTTCTTCTGAAGTTGATCAGAAGTTGTTGGAATATCTTCAGATGCTTCTGCCTCTGGAGCAACATCCTCTGGGCTTTTCGTTGGTTGATTTGCTTATGGACAATCAATGCTTAAATCTGCAAATCTTTCAAACATCTTTGACTTTTCTGAGCCAAACTTATCATCAAATCTAATCTGAATAGATTCCTCAACAGTTTGATGAATAATATTATAAATTCTAAAACCTTTAGATCTTTCAGAATAACCAAGAAAATAACATTTTAAAGCTTTAGAATCGAATTTACCCAATTGCTCCTTGGTGTTGAGCATGTAGCAACAGCTTCCAAAAGGATGGACGTAAGAGATATCAGGTTGCCTTCCTTTGCATAGCTCATAAGGAGTTTTCTCCAGAATTGGTCTAATGGAGATTCTGTTCTGGATGTAGCATGCAGTGTTGATTGCTTCTGCCCAGAAGTGCTTGGCCATACTTGATTCTTGCATCATGGCGCGAGCCATCTCCTGAAGAGTTCTATTCTTTCTTTCAACTACTCCATTTTGTTGAGGAGTGCGAGGACAAGAGAAATTATGAGAGATTCCTTGAGAGTTGAATAATTCTTCAAAAGCTTTGTTCTCAAATTCCCCACCATGGTCACTTCTGACAGTAATCACAGAAGATTGAAACTCCTTCTGAACTTGGGTAATGAAGTTGGTAAACACAGTATGTGTTTCATCTTTGTGCCTTAGGAACTTTACCCATGTCCACCTGCTATTGTCATCTACAATAACTAACCCATACTTCTTTCCTCCAATGGATTCAGTTTTCACTGGTCCAAAAAGATCAATGTGAAGTAGCTCAATGGGCCTTCTTGTAGATACCACATTCTTTGCTTTAAAATGCTTCTTGGTGAATTTTCCCTTCTGACAAGCTTCACACAGAGCCTCTGATAAGTACTTCAGACGAGGCAATCCTCTGACGAGATTTAGCTTGCTAAGTTGAGAGATTTTTCTGAGACTTGCATGTCCTAGACGTCTGTGCCAGATCCATTGCTCATCATTAACTGACATGAGACACTTGACCTTCTGAGATAGCAGTTCAGAGGATCTGATTTTGTAAATATCATTTTTCCTCTTCCCAGAAAATAAAACAGATCCATCTGTTTGACTAACAGCTTTGCATCCGGTTTGATTGAAGATAACATCGTAACCTTTGTCAGCAATTTGGCTTATGGAGAGCAAGTTGTGAAATAATCCTTCCACCAGAAGTACATCATTGATAACTGGAATTTTTCCATCTCCTATGGAACCTTTTCCAATAATTTTTCCCTTCTGGTTTCCTCCAAAGCCAACGTCTCCTCCTGACTTAAGCGGTGTCAGTTCTTGGAATATAGACCTTGTGCCCGTCATGTGTCGCGAGCATCCACTGTCCAGGTACCATGACAGGTGTCTTAACTGAGCTGCATAAGATGTCTGCAACAGGAATAATTTTTGTTTTAGGTACCCATATCTTGGGTCCTTTCTTGTTAGTTTTCCCAGAAGTTCTTGGAACATTGGGTGCAACAGGAGGATAATGCATAGGAACCTGAGTATAGTATCTAGACATGTCAAGTTTGAACTTTCCCTTTGGTTTCACCACCTTTGGTTTAACCTTCTCTGGAATGACCGTGCAAGCGGGAACGAAATGCTCATGCAATGGTTCGCGTTTGGGCTCAGATGACTTATCTTTCATGGATTGAAAGTAGCCAAGGCCACTGTTCCCATTTCTGCTCATGCCATAGATCATTGAAGCCATAAGACTTCTGTCTATGCCCTTTGCAAGGAACTTTTGAAACGCTTTCTCATATTTTGTCTCATACTTAACATCAGATGATGCAAGTTGATCTTCTAGCACATCATTTTTAGCACGAAGAACAGCATTGTCATTAACAAGAATATAGTTTTCATCCATGAGTTCAGAGACTGACTTCTCATGAACTTCTGAAGAACTGGTTTTAGCAGCATATTTCTTTTTGAGCTCTTTATGCTTATTTAGCAGAATATCATGTTTCTTCATTATTTCAGATAAAGCAGTTCTTAGCTCAGATGGAGAAAAATTATAGAATACCTCATCATCATTCTCAGAGTCTGAATCATCTTCTGAAGCTTCAGCACCTCTGCTAGTGGTAGCCATTAGTGCCTCCACAGCTTCATCTTCTTCTGACTCAGCTTCATAAGAATCAGTTGCATCAAAGGTTATGAGATCTTTCTTCTTGAAGACTTTTCTTGGTCTCTTATCCTTCTTAAGCTTGGGACAGTCACTCTTGTAGTGCTCAGATTCCTTGCACTCGAAGCAAGTGACTTCCTTTCCAGATGACTTCTTCTGACCAGATGAAGATTCATATCTTCCTGAACTTTTCTTTGGTCCTTTGCCTTTGCTATGTCTGTTCTTCCAGAGTTTGCTTAACCTCTTTGTGAAAAGAGACAACTCTTCATCATCAGACGCATCTGATAGCTCTTCAGATGAATTTTCCTCTTCTGCCTGATAGGCTTTTGCTTTGTCAGACTTTGACTTAAGAGCAATAGACTTGTCTTTCTTTTGAGGCTTGTCTCCTTTGAGTTCAATCTCATGGCTTCTGAGGTGACTCACGAGCTCTTCTAACTTCAACGAGTTCAAATTCCTAGAGAGTTTCAGGGCAGTGACAAAAGCTCTCCACTCCTTAGGCAAACTTCTGATAATCTTTTTGACATGATCACAAGTAGAGTAGCCCTTGTTTAGTGAAGGTATGAAAAACGGTAGAAAGGGGGGGGTGTTTGAATAGCGTTTTCAAGATAAAGCTTCCACCTTAAAGATTTTGACAAATCTTTCGAGAACTTAAATGCTAAAGATAAGAGATAGAAAAAGCACACAAGGATTTTATCCTGGTTCACTTGATAAATCACTCAAGCTACTCCAGTCCACCCGTTAAGGTGATTTCTTCCTTCTTAGAATGAAGGCAATCCACTAATCAAGTAAGAGTTACAACTGCACTTGAAACCTACAAGTGACTAACAATTACACTGACTTAGCTCACACTAAGATTCACTCTCTTAGTCTTCTCTAGGATCCGATCAACCTTGATCTCCTAAAGGAACTAAACAAACTGTTTATCAAAGAATTGTTTACAAGAGATTTGCTTCTAAAAAGCTAATAGTAAACTCAATGAATTTCAGATGAAAGAAAGCTTAGAAGAATTTGAATTTGTCTTGCGCGTATGTGAATGCTTCTAGCCACTTCTTTCAGTCTTCAGCCTCTTATATACTCCAAGGATTAGGGTTGAGCGTTGCATGGGAAATGCTACCGTTGGAGGGCAGTTCTGGAAAATCCAGCTTCTGCTGTGTCTGAGACTGTTAGGTAGGTCGTCAGGAAGGTACAGTTGCTTTTGTACTTGGATAGCGACTTGACCTTTAAACCTAGGAGACTTCTGATCAGGAGAAAGCTTCATGTTGGAACTTTTGAAGATCAGAGTCAGAGGGAAAGCCCAGATCCTCTGACCATTGTTTCTTCTGATTCTGAACTCAGAGGGAAGTACATGGTCTTCAGAGTATCTTGCTTCTGGACATCAGAATTTCACTAATCAGCTTCTGGATCTTCAGAGTCTTCTACACCATCAGAATATCTGAGCCTTCAGTGTTTCTTGGTTATCAGACTTTCTGGATCTTCAGAACTTCTAGTTACTGAGTCCACATCAGAGTTTGTATAACTTCAAAACTTCTGAAGCTTTTCCACTGTTCATACTGAACATGGTGAATGCGAAAGCGTTGCTTGGGTCGCTCTTTATACACAGTGCTTCTGATTTGTGTGAGATTGAGTTGAGGTCAGAGTCTGTAAATAGCACACTCAGAAAAACACGTTAGAGTACCACAATTGTTCATATCAAAAGGTTAACTTGTAATCATCAAAACATGGAGTTGTACTACTAGATCAAAACTTGATCTTACATTTAGCACTCTGATTCCAGCAATCAGAGTTTGAAACCTTGAGTACATCTCCTCAATGGTTTCACCAGATTCCATCTTAAACTGCTCATATTGTTGTATGAGAGCAAGAGCCTTGGTTTCCTTGACCTCTTCATTTCCTTCATGCGTCATGACCAAGGAGTCAAAGATGGATTTAGCAGTTTCTTTTTCAGAGATCTTCTCATACTCAATATATGACATTGAGCTGAATAGCATAGACTTCGCCTTGTGATGATCCTTGAAACGCTTCTTCTGAGCGTCAGTCATTTCAGAACGGGGTATCTTCACTCCTGAAGCATCTACTGGTTCAGTATAGCCTTCAATGACCATATCCCAGAGATCTAGGTCAGTGCCAAGGAAATAACATTCTATTCTATCTTTCCAGTACTCAAACTTTTCACCATCAAAGATTGGTGCTCTGAGTTGATTGTTGTTGTTGTTGTTGTCAGCGTAAGTATTGGCTTGGGCCATTTTGTTTTTCACACAAGGTTCTGGATCACTGAACACTGTTAGGTGTTAAAATCAAAACCGGAGCTCTGATGCCAATTGAAGGTGCGAAAAACACTAGAAGGGGGGGTTTGAATAGAGTTTTTGAATCACGGGTATATTTTTGAGCTTTTTCAAAACTCAAAGATAAAAGCTAAGTGCTGAATGATAGGAAGTAAAGCACGCAAGTATTTTATCCTGATTCACTTGAGATAAAAGCTCAAGCTAATCCAGTCCACCTGTAACGATGATTTCTTCCTTCTTCTGATGAAGGCAATCCACTAAAATCAATGAGTGTTACAACTGCACTTTGCAGCCTGCTAAGTGTCTAACAATTCACTGATTTTCACACTAGTATTCTCTTAAGAAGCTGATCTACCGATCCTCTTAAGACTAGCTAACAACTGAATCAGCCTTGATTCAGTCCTCTCAAGATCCGACCAACCTTGGTCTCTTGATGAACTTTACAATGTGATGTAAAAGGTTTCGGGTTTACAATAAGTGCTTCTAACAAGCGAATAGAAAACTCAGAAGTTTAAGAGCAGTGAAGAAATAATGCTGAGAGAATAGTTCGTATGTGTTGAATATTTTCAGCAAAGTTTCTTAGCCTCTTTCTTCTTTCTTCAGCCTTTATATACTCCAAGACTTGTGATGTAGCCGTTGCTAGGGTTTTATCCGTTGGAGTGGCAATTCTGTAATATCAGACTGTTAGGCTGTACAAGGTAGGTGGCGGACAGACTGAGACTTGTACGACGTTGTACTGTGATAGCGACCTGTCCTTTCACCAGTTGACTTGTGATGAAGGAGCTTCAGATGAACGTTGATGAAGCTTCTGATCATCGTCAGATTGAAGCTTGGATTCTTCTGACCATGCAACTTCTACTTCTGAACAAGTTCCTCAGAACTTCTGATCGTCAGAGCTAGAATAGCTTGGGTCTTCAGAACCAACTTCTTGTAAGTCTTCAGAACTTGAGTCTTCTGCTTCTGGACCGTTCCACTGGAACATCTGGTCTTCAGAACTTCTGACTTGAGTTCTTCAGAACTTCTTGAGAGCTTCCATCTTCAGAGCTTCTGAAGTATTTTCCACTGTTCAGAACGAACATGGTAGATTAAATAGCTCTCTTTTTAGTAACCCTTGGTTCTTCTTCTTCTGAACGAATAGGCTTGGGTCAGATTCAGAACCTGTTTGTCATGTTTGTCACAACTTAAAAAGACAAACGTTAGGGTACCACAATTGTTCATCATCACAAACCTTAATTGTAATCATCAAAACATAGAGATGCAACCACTGATCAAACCTTGATCTTACAGAACCAAGACAAAAAAGGCTAGTAGCATGATGACTTTGTCAAAAGTAGTGTGCATGGGAAAACGGACCAAAACCACAAGTACAAGCCATCCTTTCACCTTGGGAGTTGTCCAGCACCTGGTCATAAGGGCTTCCCATCAGATTTCTGAACCAACGTAAAGGAAATGAGAGGACTTTAGAGAGAAGAGTAGGAGATAAGTTAGAGGGAGAGAGAGAGAGTGAACAACATCTTCATCTTTTCTTACCAAAAACTGAACTTGATCTTCATCATCTCTAAACACCACCAAGAAATCATCTTTTGTTTTCCATTCCTTCACAAAAGAGTTAGCATTCGAGGTGAGCTTCATGGTGATGGTTTCTTTTTCCTAAAAGGAGTAATCTTTCCCTTCTAAGTCATTCAAAAGGTTATGTTGGTTTTGTTAATGTTGTTGAGCTTCACCTTGGCTTTATGGAAATGAAAATGGTTTTGGAAAATGTGGAGATTTTGATGTTAGTACATTTTGAACTTGAGCTTTGAATAAAGTGATTTTGTATAAGTTGTAGCCCATGAAAAGAGCTTTCAAACCATGTATTTAGTTTTCAAAAAGGTTAAGTCTTGATTTTGAAGAGTTAACAAAGTTTGGGTTTTGGTGTTTAAGCTTTGATAATGTTGTTGTTGGGCTAATGAACTCTCTTAGAGTGTGTTTAAAGTTAAGAAAAACCTAGGTTTAAAATGAGGTTTAAAGAGTAGAAGAGATGGTAGAAGAGTTTTATGAAAGGTTATTTCCACTAAAAGAACTTAAGGAAAATGAAAGAGGTTTTAAAGTGCGGGTTTTACTCCATTAAGAGTTTTAAAGATTTGGTTTTGAGTGAGTGTTTTCAATCAGGTTGTTGTCTTGAGTTTAGACTCTCTAATCTTGAAGCTTGTCATTCTTAGAATAAAGACCTAGAGACCAACCGTCGACCTAGAGCCTTGTTGATGCTAGAAACCTTGTTTAGTTACTAAGTATGGCTAATAATATGTATATGTATAAGACTATTGATTTAATGAGTGATTGTTGTGAAGGTGAAGAACACCATGTTGATTTCATTACGAGGAGCTAAAAGCTAGGAAGGAAAGCACTTGAGGTAAGTGTTCTATCCTAAGAACATAGAGATAGGGTATAGTACCTAATGTGAGAGGATTGCGATGTGAGAATCTGTTGGTCAATCTGCAAGTGTACAGAATCTACCCGGTTTTAAATTATCGAACCACAGGGAATTAGATTGCAAATTCAGTTTAAGAATCAAGTTCAAGGTTGAAAAGCAAGTAAAGTTCAGTTTTAAAGGTTGATTGTTTCCTAGGTCATGTAAAAGACAATTGAACAAGTGATAAAGTGTGTGAAAATCAGTGATGAGATTGCCTTGGGTTCTTGCTCAACTAATTCAGTTTTAGAAAACCTTCCTATTCAATAAATCCGGAGTCTCTCCTTGATGTTCTAGCCTAGTTAGTGATCTATCGATGTCTCGTAAAGAAAACCCTTCCTAATCAAAAGATAGGTTCAATTCCTTGATAACCTAAACATTTGCTAGAAGCACTAAGCATACAATTCAGGCCAACAAACCCCAACCCTTCCTCTATTCCTAGCAGCAAGTATAGAAGGGGTAATCTAACAACAAGTCCCTTCACGAGCCCCTCCGAGTCCATAAGTCCACTGGTAAGCTTGCGGCGACGGCGCTTGGCTCCCTCGCCCTATTCCAGTCGTGATCACCGTGAATCATGGTTGCCTGACGCGTGTAAGCCATTTGTAATGTACTGAAGAAGTTCAAAGGCCAGCGAATCTGCAGGATCCCAATCGCTGTCCTCGAAACGTCCCCTCGAACCGCAATAAAGCCTGTCAAATTGAATTTAATCCAATCAACTGTCATGATTTTTATTTAATGCGCCACTCCCGCTTCCTGATGACCTTATTTTAGTAGTGTTTTTAGGGTCATTTCTTTGTTAGTTTTTAGTCTTTTGTTGAGTCTCATGTAGTGTTTCATGCATTCTCATGCATTTTTATCTTTATTTGTGTTTTTACTTTGTTTTGGTAATTTTATAGTTTTATAAGGACCTTTCTTGCATTTTAAGTAAGTTTAGGACTTGCATATCTTTTCTACTTGAATTAAGGGTCTTTTGTGCTAATAATCTCTTGGAGTTCCTAGATATTTTTCCTTGCTTTGTTCCTAAGTAACCAGGTCTGAAACTGCTGAAGAAAGAAGGCCAAAAGGCTTGGAAAATTGAAGGGAGGCTTAAAGGGGAGTTAAGAAGAAGGTCAAGAGGCTTGCTAGCTTGTAGAGAGCGCTCAGGCGCTCGTGCGCCAATTGGTTCGTTGTTTTCATCATGCTAGAGAGGAATTGGCGCCTGAGCGCTCCTGTTGAGCGCCTGAGCGCCAATTACCTCCAGAAGCTGCTTTTTCCACTTGGAATTGGCGCTCAGGCATACTTAATTGGCGCCTGAGCGCCCAGACTCGACCTGTTTGCTATAAATAGGCTTTTTGTCATTTCTTTTGTAACTTTTGTCATTTCTATACATTCCTAAATAAGTTAGAAGTAGGGTTAGGCTCTGGAGCTTGAGGAGAAGCATTCTCCAAGTCCATGTTCCAGGTTTTATCCTTCTTTTCTTGTATGGATTCCATAGCCATTGTTGGTACATGTTCTCTTGCATTTTGTCAAAACAACCGATTGTCGAGGCAAATGTCGTGGCATCTGAATCCGTGAAGCTAGGGCATCAGTCCTTAGCTTGAGTTTCTATTGTGGGCCCTCTGAAGATTATCTGAAGATATGTTTTCTAGTTACATAAGGTGCAAGTAGCTATTCTAGAAGGGTTTTAATTATGGGTTGTTATTTGTTGAAACAATCTTTGTTAAAAGATTGGTTTCTATCTTTACTTGTGCAATAAGTAAACTGAATCTATCAAGATTGCGTTTTGAATTGCTGTTGCTGCAATTTGTTTCTTCAGCCCATGCTAACCCTAGAGCCCATGCTACCGCTGCTGAAGTCTATAAAAGGATGAAGACCTAAAACTTGAAGATGACGGAAGCTAAGAGAGAGAGATCAAGTGTTTTAGGATTTGTGTTTGTGCTTTGTCCTTTGTTAGTTGTGAATCCTCTTTGCTCACTGATTCTATAAAGCAAAGAAGGGTTATGTGTGTTTGATTACATTCAAAATCTGATTGTTCGTTGTATTCACCAATCACTGTGGCAGTGATTGAGAGAAAGTGAGAGGGGCTCTCATACTTAGGTTGAGGTTCTAAGTAGAAATACACTGGGTAGATTAGGAAGTGAACTATGAACTATTGTGTTCATGAGTGTCTGTAATTCCTGAATCTTGAGATAGTGGATTTCCTTTCTTTGGGTGCAAACCCTCCAGATGTAGGTGAAAGTTTTTCACTGAACTGGGTTAACAATTCTTGTGTTTTGTTGTTTCTGGTTTAAGTTCTATTTTTACTGTTAAGCGATTGTCGAACCTATTGTCCTAGCATCGTGCAGGACATTCGTACTACAGGGAACCTGAATTACAATTGACATCAGAGCAGGCACCCTGTTCTGTTTGGGTGAGCTCCCGGGAGTTTTATTCAAGTTCTCATGGATAACAAGGAGGGAGGATCAATCAATAGACCACCCATTCTGGATGGTACTAACTATGACTACTGGAAGGTTCGCATGATAGCCTTTCTCAAGTCAATTGACAACAAGACTTGGAAAGCTATTGTCAAGGGTTGGAAGCACCCCACTAAGGCTGAGGTTGAAGTCACCTGTACTACTGTTGTGGAGAAACCTGAAGAGGAATGGACCAGTGTTGAAGATGAAGCTGCTCTTGGAAACTCAAAGGTTCTAAATGCTATCTTTAATGGAGTTGACAAGAATATGTTTAGGCTGATCAATATGTGTACTGTGGCAAAGGATACTTGGGAAATTCTGAAGACTGCACATGAAGGAACTACTCGAGTAAGGATGTCAAGACTTCAGATGCTCACTACTCAATTTGAAAATTTGACGATGACTGAAGAAGAGACTATCTCAGAATTCCACATACGTGTCCGTGACTTGTCTAATGCTTCATTTGCTTTGGGAGAACCTATGTCAGATGAGAAGCTTGTAAGGAAGATCTTGAGATCTCTTCCTCAGAAATTTTCTATGAAAGTCACTGCGATTGAGGAGGCTCAAGACATTGAAAACATGAAGGTTGATGAACTTATTGGCTCTTTGCAGACATTTGAGTTGAAACTGAGTGGGAAGTCTGAAAAGAAGAATAAGAGTATTGCTCTTGTGTCAAACACTGATGAAGGTGATGATGAAGACTGTGAGGGTGAAAATCTTTCTGAGGCTCTGGCTATGCTAGAGAAAAAATTCAGCAGAGCATTGAGAAAGATTGACAAAAGAACCAGGCCTAATGTCCAGGACATGAAGTTCGACAACAAACCCAAGTTTTCTAATTCACAGAGGAAGACCAAAGAAGAAGAAAGATCTGGTCAGAATAAAGGAGTGCAGTGTCATGAATATGAAAGATATGGCCATATCAGGTCTGAATGTGCCACCTATCTAAAGAAGCAGAAGAAAGGTATGATGGTAACTTGGTCAGATGAAGACACTGAAGATGAGGAGGAGATATCTGCAAACAAAGTCAATGCTTTATCTGGAACCATCTATGAGTCTGATACAAGTGATAAGGACATTACAAATGAGGAACTGGCTAAGACTTACAAGCTGCTACATATCAAGTGGGAAGAAGCATGTAAACTTGTGAGAGAAAAGCAAAGTGAGATAGAACAACTTGTCTCTCATAATGAAAGGCTAAAAGAGCTCAGCACAAAGTTGAAGGAAGATCTGGAGGAATGGCAAAGTAAGTTTAATAATGCTGATGTTATGGAAGTGGCAACTTTGACAAGAAAGCTTGAAGCTACTCACAAATCTGTTAGAATGATGAACAGTGGTTCTGATATGCTTGATGAAATTCTGAAAGAAACCAGCAAGCAAGGAGGGAGTTTGAAGGGAATTGGCTTTGACTACAGGACATCTAACAAAGAAGATCAGAAAGGATCAAAGAAATTTGTTTCTGCTATAAAACAAACTGAATTCAAGAAGCCTAGGAATTATCAGTTGTCAGACCCATTGTCTCGACATGTGCCTCAGCATGTGAACCCTCAGCTTAAGTTTGGCAAAATTGTGCCTTGGAAGTGCCACTACTGTGGTAGGAATGGTCATATAAAGCCCTACTACTTCAAGTTATATGGCTATCCTCAGATGCACAATAATATCAAGTCTACAAAGCCTATTCAGATGAGGCAGCAATGGAAGCCCAAGGGTGAAATCAAATGTCAGGTAGCCTACACATCTTTCAGAGCATCATCAAAGGAAGACTGGTATTTTGATAGTGGCTGCTCAAAGCACATGACAGGGAACAAGAGTTTTTTACAAGACATCAGAAGTCACTCAACCAACTATGTTACCTTTGGAGATGGAGCTAAAGGAAAGATCAAGGGAGTAGGAAAGCTTGTTAGCACAGAATCTCCTAACCGGAATAATGTGTTGTCAATGGTTTAACTGCAAATCTGATCAGCATAAGCCAACTGTGTGACCAAGGTCATGATGTGAAGTTCAATAAAATAGAATGTGTTGTGACCACAGATGAGGACAAAATTGTGATGAGAGGAAACAGATCAAAAGACAACTGTTATATGTGGACATCAGAAGAAAAAGCTCATGTTTCTAGATGTTTGTTAACCAAAGAAGATGAGGTGAATGTATGGCATCAAAGACTAGGACATCTCAACTACAGGAGCATGCAAAAGGATGCTCCAAGATGCTCCAGCATCAGACCACGACAAAGGTTGGGAGAAGGAAAGCTATGTGGAGAATGTCAGATTGGTAAGCAAACGAAAATGCCACACAAGATGCTTCAGCATCAGACCACGACAAAGGTTCTGGAATTGCTTCACATGGATCTCATGGGTCCCATGCAGGTTGAAAGCTTGGGAGGAAAAAGGTATGTGTTTGTCTGTGTAGATGACTTTTCAAGGTATACAGGGGTTGAATTTATGAGAGAAAAATCAGAGACTTTTGAAATATTCAAGAACCTATGTTTGAGACTTCAGAATGAGAAGGACTGTGTGATTGTGAGAATCAGAAGTGATCATGGAAGGGATTTTGAGAATTCAAAATTCTTGGAGTTCTGTGGAATAGAAGGTATTAGCCATGATTTTTCTGCCCCCATCACTCCACAGCAGAATGGAATTGTTGAAAGAAAAAATTGAACTCTCCAGGAATCAGCTAGAGTAATGTTACATGCTAAGAAGATTTCACACCAGTTTTGGGCTGAAGCTATGAGTACTGCCTGTTACATACACAACAGAGTCACCATCAGGGCAGGGACATCCTCTAAACAATATGAGCTATGGAAAGGTAGAAAGCCTTCTGTAAAATACTTTCTTATATTTGGATGTAAATGCTATATCCTTGCAGATCGTGATCCTAGGAGGAAGCTTGATCCAACAAGTGATGAAGGGATTTTCATGGGGTATTCTATGAACAACAAAGCTTACAGAGTTTTTAATTCTCGCACAAGGACCATGATGGAATCTGTGAATGTGGCTGTGGATGATGAACCAAGCAAGAAGGAAGAAGCAGATTTGAATGAAGATGATGATGATGCTGATGTTCCAGCGATGCTCCAGCCACCGCCTTCGACAATGATTCATAGACAAGTGCTGATGAAAAGGAAGACAAATACATCCCATCAAACAAAGCTCCATCAATCAGGGTTCAGAAGAATAATCCTGAAGAAAACATTATTGGTAATCTTCTAGAAGGGGTGACTACCAGATCCAGAAGTATGATTGCTCACGGTTGTTTCATCTCTAAGATAGAACCCAAGAATTTCAATGAAGCTCTCACTGATGAATACTGGATAAATGCTATGCAAGAGGAGCTAGAGCAGTTCAGGAGAAATGAAGTGTGGGAGTTAGTGCCTAGGCCTGAAGAACTAAACATCATAGGCACCAAGTGGATCTTCAAGAACAAATCAGATGAAACTGGAACAGTCACAAGGAATAAAGCAAGGCTTGTTGCCCAAGGATATACTCAGATAGAAGGAGTTGATTTTGATGAGACTTTTGCTCCAGTAGCTAGACTGGAATCTATAAGACTCTTGTTAGGTGTTGCTTGTCTCTTGAAGTTCAGACTCTATCAGATGGATGTGAAGAGTGCTTTTCTGAATGGCTATCTGAGTGAAGAAGTTTATGTTGAACAACCTAAAGGATTTACAGATCTAATGTAACACCCCGATTTCTCGAGTGTCACACAGTAACCAATTTTTCACAAAAATTTTCGCCGATTCATTTATTACTCTTGAATAGGTGATAAAGATCATTTTCACTTTTGAAAGCTCTTGAATACCATTGTTAGAAATCACATTAGTATTTTCCGATTCATAACATAACCATAAACAACGGGTTAATGAAATACGTTTTGCGCTACTCTCATAAACGGATAGAACATCAATTGTTATAAAATCAACTGCAAGTAAATAAAGAAAACCGTGTCCACACCCACGTATGGAAAAACCACGGCGGAAGTAAACAGTTTACATCAGTTACTCAAGTTCTCATAAAACTTTAACAAAATAAAATGAAGTTCCAAAAGAACGCTCGCTCATAGGGTTCCCAGTCCAGTCATCAGTGTCACGGTCGCTCGGCAGGTTCATCCTTTGGCTTCTCATCTTCTACCACCTGTCTTCTCTTTTTGGGTCTCGGCCCCACCAAGTTGTTGTGTATAAATCTGGCGCCTCCACCATAGCGTCGTCGTCCCGTAACCGAAGCGTCAGACCCGGCTTGGGGCACGAACTCAGCAGGTGTCTCGGGCTTAGTCTCTGCAGGTGTCTCCCCGACCCCCTCGACCTCAGGTAGAAGGAACCTAGGAGGTGGATAGGGCATGTCAAGGATACCCCCTTCAACCGTGCGAACCTCCACTATATTGCCGTCCCGGTCCATCCCTATAAAGCTAACATCCCCGACATAAACTCTTCGGATCCCGGAGGAGTCGGCTCTCCAGGCCCGATCGTCTAGCTCCCCATCAAGTCTCAGCATCCAGCGATGCACGAACGTCGTTGTCGTCGACGCCATCTACCCCCCCCCCCCCAAATAAACACATAAACAAACAGCAAGGGTCAGGTCTAAAAGAAAACACATAATACAATAGATATAATGAAGCAACTTCCAGAATTAAAATAATTATCTCTTTCACATTAGGGTTTAAGATGTTAGTTAGTCATCTATCGGTTCCTCACTTCACACAACCCACCAAACCTTCCATGGCCATCTTCGTGCTTCCGCAGAGGCACGGTTATCACGGTGACCGCAGTCAACCAAATCACGTGGAGCCGCAATGATCCACAAAAGTTCACGGTGACCGCAGTCAACCAAATCACGTGAGCCACACCGGCCCACAAAGTTCACGGGTGACCGCAGTCGACCCCAAAAATCTCCCTCGCGTGCAAGGTACCATCGTTCTCATGGTCCATAGTCTTACTAGACCTATGTCCAAAAGTTTATTCACAACATCTTGCAAGCGAGTCAAATCACTTCTTAAGATTAAGGCTCTAGGTCAAGTCAACTTATGTCTTTTACTTACTCATCTCAAGGTTTACACTTCCACAAACACAATTAAATTCTCGAGGGTAACATGGGAATTACAGCTAGGTGAGCGACCCATATCACTAAACAATCACAACCACACATAACTTACTTAACAAGTTACCTAGGAACGTTCACCGTGGCTTGTGTAACAAACAAAGGAAAGGAATCACCAAAACCCCCACGAAATAGGGCTTGGCCGAGGCCTTCAAAGGCCCCTAGGGTTTTCAAGTAAAATTTTTCTTCCATTCCCTTTATTCACACATCCATGGGACATTCCCAAATAACCAATCATTCCATAAAAACTCAGCACTTTTCACCACAACTCATATCCATAATATAATAAGAACTCTTCAAGACAACTTGACAAAGTGCACATCATCATGGCATCAAGATCTCAACACCTAATCAACACAAATATCATTTAGAAATTAGGAAACAAGGCGTCATGAGGCTTATGCATCGAAACAAAGGAAAACAAGGCCCCAAAACCCTCAAGTAGGGCTCGGCCAACCAAGGGAGAGTCCTTGGGGTTTTCAAAAAATTTTCTTTTCCTTTCCTTTGATCATAAACATCATAGAACAGCCCCCAAAGGTACTTTGCTCACATGAAAATTCAGAATTCAAACACATCTCCAACAACATGTTATAGCAATGTAATTCGCATAGCAATTTTGGCAAGTAAGCATGTGATTATCTCAAGGCATCAAGAACCATATCACATATGATGATTAGAGAGTAGCAAAGCATAGTATCACGCATGAAAAATACAGCAACAACCTCTTAACAAACTTCTCAGCAAACCAAACATAACCATAATTTCCTTCATAGCAAAGTTCATAGATTTTCAAGAAAACTCATGAAATCATTCCTAATCTACCCAAAGGATCCTAAGACCAGCCCTTACCTTGGGTTAATGGTCTGAAAAGGAAGAAATGATGAAGATTCAAGATCAAAAGGCTTGCTGTCCACGTCCTTCTTCTCCCCCTCTACGCGGTTCCCTTTCCTCTCGCAGCTCCTCCTTCACGCGCAAGGTGTTATGGGTGGTGATGGTGGCCGGCGGTGGCTTGGATGGTGGTGGTGCTTGGAGCAAGATAGTAGAAGGAGATGATGGTGTGTTTACGTGAAAAGTATGAGACTTAGCTTCTGTTTTTCTGAAGTATGAAAGAAAGAAAGAAAAATTGGTTTTTCTCTCCCTTTTACTTACAAAACCGGCGGCCAAGGGGAAAAAGTGGGTTAGGGTTGTGGTTTTTGGGTTTAATGCTGGTTTAGGTCAGAGGGAACAGGGTTTAATTGGTATTAATCACTCATTACTTCAGAAAAGTCAAAATCTCCCTCCCTTTTCTCCTTGCAAGGCCGCGACATCACCACTAATGGGCTAGGGTTTTCATAACCCTAGCTCCTTCTTTCTCATCCAAGTCACTTGGCCCACTTAGCCTCTTCTTAATCCCCTGATCATGATCTCATAAGCCCACTAACCAACCCAAATAACACATTAAACAAGGCTTTAGCCCAAAGTTTTAAGTTAGAGCTCGTAAGGTCTGGACAGCTGGACCTTTGCTCACTAAAACGGGGATATCTGAAGCTACAGATATCGGATTGACTCGAAACCTCTTGGAGAATTTTCTAGACTTGAAGGTCTACAACTCTTATGAAGGAAGTTTTCCCAAATGAAGTCGTTAAGACCCTCTAAAAATTCACACAAGTTGACAGTTCTAATCTGCCAGTTATCAAACATTAGCTAAAACTTCAATTTTATTCAAACTTTCATAAAATTGTTCCAAATTGAACTTAGGGCCTTACATCCACATCATCCAGACCATGTGTACAAGCTGAGGAAAGCCTTGTATGGTTTGAAGCAAGCACCTAGGGCTTGGTATGAAAGGTTAACTGAGTTCCTTGTAAGCAATGGTTACTGTAAGGGTGGAATTGATAAAACTATGTTTGTGAAGAATGACAAAGGGAAGCTCATGATAGCACAGATTTATGTGGATGACATTGTTTTTGGAGGAATGTCAAACATAATGGTGGAGCATTTCGTCCAACAAATGAAATCGGAATTTGAGATGAGCTTAGTTGGTGAATTGAGTTATTTTCTAGGGCTACAAGTCAAACAAATGGAGGATTCTATGTTCATATCATAGAGTAAGTATGCTAAAGGATTAGTCAAGAAGTTTAGACTTGAAAAGGCTGGTCACAAGAGAACTCCTGCTGCTACACACATCAAATTGTCCAAGGATGAGCAAGGAGAAGATGTTAATCAAAGTCTCTATAGAAGCATGATTGAAAGCTTGTTGTATCTTACTGCTAGCAGACCAGATATCACATTTGTAGTTGGTGTATGTGCAAGATACCAAGCAGCTCCTAAGGCAAGTCATCTGCTACAGGTCAAGAGAATTATCAAGTACATCAATGGCACAAGTGACTATGGTGTTATCTATACTCATGATACAAATTCTTCTTTAGTTGGATTCTGTGATGCAGATTGGGCAGGTAGTGCAGATGATAGAAAGCACATCTGGTGGATGTTTCTTCTTGGGGAATAATTTGATTTCATGGTTTAGCAAGAAGCATAATTGTGTCTCATTGTCTACAGCTGAAGCAGAGTATATTGCAGCAGGAAGTAGTTGTACTCAACTCATGTGGATGAAGCAAATGCTGAAAGAGTATGATGTTGAACAGGATGTCATGACATTGTACGGCGACAATCTCAGTGCAATCAATATTTCCAAGAATCCCATACAGTATAGCATAACCAAGCATATTGATATTAGACATCATTTTATTAGAGATTTGGTGGAGGATAAAATTGTCAATTTGGAGCATGTTACAACTGACAAGCAGTTAGCTGATATTTTCACAAAACCCTTTGATGCAATTACTTTTGAGAAATTAAGAGGAAATCTAGGGATTTGTCTTTTTGATGCTTAGCAATTAGCGTGCCCTATTGTGTCAACGACTAGTTTATCTTTGATCAACATTAACTGTCGTTGTGACATCAGCAGAGAGAAGGTTGTGTAACACCCCGATTTCGGTGGCGTCACTATAGTAACCAAAATAAACTTAATGCGGAAAAACGTGAATATATTTTTTTTTTGATAATAACTAAGACAAGACTGAATTAAATAAAACCCAACAATAACAATAATCAGAACTAATATACAATATATAAACAGCCCCCGCTGTAGTAGCAACCTCGTCACGAGTAACCTCCAGTGACGGAAAGAAAAGTGCAACGCCCGTAGGCAATATATACAAACCAAATGAAAAGGGTGAAGTGCCCGCAACACCATCCCTCAAAACTGAGAATCAGCTGACCCAATGGCCTGAAAATAAGACCTCCTTAGTCCAACCAACTCTCTGTGATTCCCGTAAGGAAACCACACAAAAAGCTATAGGCGGATCTACCCTGTCCCCTAAGTAACAAATGAAGCAAGACTGTCAGAGCTAAAACTCTACTCCTACACTAATCCTAACTCGAGGAGCTCATACTAACACTCAAAACTATGTGCTAGCATGATCGTCGTCTGAATCAGAATCCAGAACGACCAAGTCTACTAACCCTATCCGTCCTCCCCTCGCAACCGCAGTACGCTCCGATGCTGGACTCACGGGCTTAGGGCCCGAACCCTGATCATCGATGATCGCAACAGAGGGTGCACTAGACCCTGCCGAAGGCACTCCCACTGGAATCTCCTCTGAGGGATCCTCCTCCTCTGAAGATGACGGTGGCGGCGGTGGTCCTCCGAATCCTGGTCCGCAGTGAACGCCCGGTGGCAAGTTGAAGCTGATAGAGCATCGCCTCAACACTCCTGACCTCAAGAGTCCTCCACTGTCCACGTGGTCCTCCATGATGCGCCCTGAATACGTCGCTCGATGGCTCGCGGGGTCAACCACCCACGACCCGGGGTCGTCCTGATCGATCATCTCATACCTAATCCCCCCCGAAGGGTGGACCATGGTGAACCAATCCGCAATATTCATCTGACAAAAGGCGTTGTCCGCCAAAACACACACAGAAGACGCGAGGGTCAACTCTAAAGAACTATGTAGATAATAAACCCAATAGGTACAAATAATAAATAGCCACTTAGGCTTATAACTAGAGATGTCATTCCTAGGGTTGCATGTTCTATATCGAACGTAAAGGACAACAATAACAAATAGCATGTTCCAAATAGGATTGACAAATAACAATCACACTCGACAACTAAATTAGTATGTATGTTGCATGATATGCAATGCAGGTTAACCCAGTCAACCAATATGCATTCCGGAACGGATGGACATCATCGGATCAGCCCTTCACCAGCCACGGTGGTGCCATTTCGGCCCGTGATGCCTCTTACTCCAACATCATCATGTAGCCAGATCAGCATAAAACCCGAAGGCCTGCCATTTCGGTCTGCTACTAAGAGTCACCTAGCAGCGCTCTTACGCGGAAATCCTGGTCTTATAACCAATTTTGGAATCCGCCGTGGTCCGGTATCTCGCCGTGTTTAAACCACTTAATGAGTGCATGCAATGCAGTGATTAGCCAAACAACGTCTCCGACCTCACTCGACACGTCGCCACGTGTTCTAGCTAAATTAATGTCTCTAAAAGCTTACCCTAAGGTAAAGTCGATTCTGCGACAAAATACAATAATCATTAAACGAGTGCAACCACTCACGATGACTCTTCGGGTCATCAATACTCTCACGAAGTCTCACGCTTCAGTGAAGTTTCATGCTCTCACAAGGTCTCACGCCTCAGTGAAGCTTCTCGGCTCATCCCTTGGATGGATAACAAACTGCTCAACGAGCGAAGGAGTACCAACATACTCAGAACTTACCAAACTCCTCAACACTTGGATCCGACGACACTCCTCGTTTTTCCAAAACTATGATTTGACTTCCAATGCCTTCCTTCGAGGTTGTTATCATTACTTAAAGATTTTGAGGTTATTTAAGGTCTTATGAATTTTCTTTATAAAATAGATTCCATTTTGTCTTATCGCAAGTCTTATACATTTGCAGGATCTCCCAATCCCAAGTCGCTTCCAGAGGATGTCTCGATCCACTAAACAAAATTAAGGCCCGAACCTCGTTCGTCCTATCAAACTTTCTCAAAACTCTCAAAATACAATCGGCATGACCTGCCCGCTATTCTCACCATTCAGAATCTCAGATTCCAGTACAGAGCATATTAGCATATAAATCATCACAATCAACAACATGTCATATATCAATAAATCGCATCATAAACACTTAGCACTTAGCATATAAAGCATGCACCACACATCCTAGATTACCCACATAGCACATAGCATGTAAGACAATCTCAAAAACATTCAGTAGATGAATCATCTACATTGTCAGCCGAAGCCTCAGAAAACATTTTCCAATCACACACAATTCCAGTGCATAAACAGTAAACAATGTCGAAACATCGACCCTAAGCATTAACTAGAGATTCAGTGAGAAGCCCTCACCTGCAGATTCTCCAGGATGAACTTCCAACTCTTCCTCACAATCAAAGTGTTGTTCCTCAGGAAATTCCTCAAAAGTTCCTTTAAAACAAAATCACAGAAATACTATCAGAATCTATCGAAAACTAAGCTATCGATACTTACTAAGGTTACTCGAAGTAATCTATACTCTAAGGTACGATAAACTAGCGCGAAAGACAAGTTTTCGGAAAAGGAAATTTTCCTCCTCCCCCCTACTAGGTTCGGCCACTTTTCACAATTAGGAGACTCGATTTTTCTTCGATCAAACTTGGTTCCTATGCTATCATTAGCCGTAACTAAGGGTATTCTGAACTCGGAAAAATTATCGGATCAAAAACTGTCGCAGGGGTATTTTGGTCATGATTTTTAACTTAGAAATTTCAAAACTGAAATCCCAAAAACCAAATTTTGCAGGGACGTTACTAACGACGTTTATGACAACTAATCCTACTAACACTAAGCTAAGGCGATAGTTTTTAGCCTAAAGGTTGAAGCTTTACCTCAAAAACTCCAAAAATGGGTATTTAAGGCTAAAATTGATTCCGGCGGAATTCCGGCGACATAACGGAAAATCTAACCCGGCAGAAGTGATCTTGGGCGCATAAGGAAGAGGTTTAGAATCAGAAATGAAAGATTCAGGATAGTTTTGCAAAAACCCATAAACTATCCGCTCAGAAAACTCTACAGAAAAGCTATGGAAAAAGCGATCAGAGGTAAGGATTAGCGACTATACCTCGAAGCCTTGAAGTAGCAACTGATTGATCGACGATCAAGCAAACGATGAAGAAAATCTTCTCTTCTCCCTCCCTTGTAGAACTCGCGGCCTTGATGAAGAAAATGGAGGAAAATTTGAGTTTTTCTTCCTTTCTTTGCTATATATAAAGGTTGGAAATTCGCGGGAAAATGAAAGTTTCGCGAATCTGATTTTTCCGGCGTCATTCTCCGTGAATTAATAGATATGTTTTGGCAAAAGAATTCCAAAACTATAAAGAGGTCTCCTTGTATTTTTGGCAACTAATGCATAGTCGGTATAAAACTATTTTACCCGATAAGTTGCTTTTTGCATCGAATGTCGGAATAGAAAACTTCCTTCGGAAGAAAGATTGAAATCATCAAGAGAAATGGGTGTACGCGTGTAGAATATTCATTTGAAGCTCTGAATAGATAAAGTCCCCATAGTCGGGTGATTCTAGGGTTTTGAAATACCAGGGATTCGGTTTCGGCAAACTTCCGATGATTGGAATCGGACGTTCGTAGATCCTAGAGTTTCGCCTCGAAACGATTTTGATATATGGAAAAAGAGAAGTTCTAACATTTCTCTGAAGATTTTTGGAATTAACTTCCGTCGTGCCTAAAAGTGAAAATTAGCTATATACTAGGGTTTCTGACCTAGGTTTAAGCGTAAAACGATCGTGCTATAACTTTTATCGACTTCAATACGAACCTCAGACTTTTCCTGAACTTTCTCCTTCATAAATTTATTTCATTTGGTAAACTCTAGTTCAGGTTTCCCTTCACAATACATCAACCCTAATCGTAAATGGAAATCTCTTCCACTGATCCTAAGCTTAAAATCTTGGGTCTTACATTACTACCCTCCAAAAAGAAAGTTTCGTCCTCGAAACTTAAGGGTCAGTAATAGTTCTGGATATTATTCCTTGATCTTTTCCTCTAACTCTCACATAACACCGTCCGTGTCTTTATTCCAAATAATTTTCACTAAAACACTCTGCTTTCTCTTCGATTGTTTCACTCTTCTAGCCCCAATGCTGGTTCGACGGCGTCTCAACAAACATAACATCTTTCAACTTGCCGAGGTTTAACTACAATCGTCAATGATGACACCACTAAAACTCTTACTCAAATATGATCTTCAGCTTCCGAAGTCGATCTTTACCCTAAGATTCTCATTCCCCTTAGCAAAATTCACTTGCTAATCTCTAGCTTGTATCACCGAAATCCATAACAAGTTTCATTCACTCTTAGACTTTAAGCAACTTGTCCAAATATGACAACCTCAAGTGTTCATCTTAATACTAACACTTCCCTTTTCTGTAACTTGATCACCATCTCGTCAATCAACTTCTTAATCTATCTATCAAATTCTAACCAACTTCGAGTCCTAGAAACTTAAGACAACAATTCATAGACTTAAAACCTGAACCTTCACCAAGTTTGGACCTCTAATGTCCGTTAATTCTTCAATGCTTCCTAAATGAATATCCATTTCTTCAAACTATATCTCCTTCGCAAGAGAACTTATACTTAATGCAAACTTCTTCCTCCCAGCTCGACTAATCCTCGATCCAATCAAGTTAATCTTATCAATCCTTCTATCAAAGTCCATAGCCAGCTCTGATTCCGAATATCACCCCCTCAATATTAAGTTGATCAAGCCTAATACATCGAAGGTGAAATTTAGAAAAAACCCACTGGAACAGTCAATGAGTTCCTATCATCCAGTAGTCACAATATCCTGATGTTAAATCCTTAAATGATTCCGCTACGAAACTACACACCCTCAACATAACACGTATACTACCCATAAGGAATCTCTCTAAGTTTCAATCTTCAGCTTCTAACTTCTTGTTAAACACATCGGTAGAAGACTACTTTCTAGGCTTAGCGTGTCATTCTAAACCTCGTATAACTTCTATATCTAAAATACGAGTAACAGTAAAGTAAAGTCATAATAGGCGTAGTAACTATAAGGTCAAAGCGTAAACCATGTACGTAAGATAGGTGTGTTTGCACACTCTACAAGAAAATGGAACATATTATACTAGAATGAGAAAGAATGGTTAGAAAGTTACCATCGTTCTTGCGCTCTCCTCTGACAAACCCCTCAGCTCTCTCACCGTCCATGGTGTAAACTCTTGCTTTAGCCGCAGGATGTTTTCCTCGAGCAGTGTTCACGGTTGGCTCCGTCTTGGGTGCTCTGCACTGACCGGCAGTGTGCCCCATTCTGTTACAATTAAAGCATTTGGGCCTCTTGTCGGAACAAGCATTAACATAATGCCCCGGCTCCCCACATCTGAAACACGACACTTGTTTCCTTGCACCTCCAGCTATGGCAGGAAACTTTCCCTTCATCTTCTTGTCAGACGATCCCGCCTGAAACGTCTTACAGCTCACGGCCAGATGCCCTATCTGGTTACAATTGAAACATCGAGGCCCTTGGCCCAGACATGCTTTAGCATAATGCCCGTTCTTTCCACACTTGAAACATGTCACCTCTGGGTGTGCTGATTGGCTTCTTGCCCCTGGAGTGGCAGTAGTCGAAGACTTAAAAGATCTTGGGGTAAAACCCCTCCCCTTCGGATGCTGATATGGCCCCAACTGACGGTACTCCTGAGAACCTGACCTCACTGGTCCTCCAGTTCCAGCTCGGTCCAACCTATTTTGCTGATACTTGGACGCCTCGATTAGCGGTTGAGGTTGCTCACGTGTGGCCTCCTCCGCGTGTCTGTAAGCGTCCTCAGTAGCCTGGTTCATCATTGCTTCAATCATTGTAGCTATCGCCTTTGCCATACGATCAGGGCTTACCATCCTATGCTTAGTCAAACAAACAGTTAGTACTCATCACAAGATAGTCTCTGGCATAACTATACAATATGATTAAGCAATAACTTCAATCAATTTTTAAGCGAAAAAAAATCGCTTGCAGACAATCAATTTTCACTCTTTGCAGAGTCACACAACCTAGCACAGAAGACCTATTCCCCAACAACTCCCGAAAGACTCAACCTGGCTCTGATACCACAATGTAACACCCCGATTTCGGTGGCGTCACTATAGTAACCAAAATAAACTTAATGCGGAAAAACGTGAATATATTTTTTTTTTGATAATAACTAAGACAAGACTGAATTAAATAAAACCCAACAATAACAATAATCAGAACTAATATACAATATATAAACAGCCCCCGCTGTAGTAGCAACCTCGTCACGAGTAACCTCCAGTGACGGAAAGAAAAGTGCAACGCCCGTAGGCAATATATACAAACCAAATGAAAAGGGTGAAGTGCCCGCAACACCATCCCTCAAAACTGAGAATCAGCTGACCCAATGGCCTGAAAATAAGACCTCCTTAGTCCAACCAACTCTCTGTGATTCCCGTAAGGAAACCACACAAAAAGCTATAGGCGGATCTACCCTGTCCCCTAAGTAACAAATGAAGCAAGACTGTCAGAGCTAAAACTCTACTCCTACACTAATCCTAACTCGAGGAGCTCATACTAACACTCAAAACTATGTGCTAGCATGATCGTCGTCTGAATCAGAATCCAGAACGACCAAGTCTACTAACCCTATCCGTCCTCCCCTCGCAACCGCAGTACGCTCCGATGCTGGACTCACGGGCTTAGGGCCCGAACCCTGATCATCGATGATCGCAACAGAGGGTGCACTAGACCCTGCCGAAGGCACTCCCACTGGAATCTCCTCTGAGGGATCCTCCTCCTCTGAAGATGACGGTGGCGGCGGTGGTCCTCCGAATCCTGGTCCGCAATGAACGCCCGGTGGCAAGTTGAAGCTGATAGAGCATCGCCTCAACACTCCTGACCTCAAGAGTCCTCCACTGTCCACGTGGTCCTCCATGATGCGCCCCGAATACGTCGCTCGATGGCTCGCGGGGTCAACCACCCACGACCCGGGGTCGTCCTGATTGATCATCTCATACCTAATCCCTCCCGAAGGGTGGACCATGGTGAACCAATCCGCAATATTCATCTGACAAAAGGCGTTGTCCGCCAAAACACACACAAAAGACGCGAGGGTCAACTCTAAAGAACTATGTAGATAATAAACCCAATAGGTACAAATAATAAATAGCCACTTAGGCTTATAACTAGAGATGTCATTCCTAGGGTTGCATGTTCCATATCGAACGTAAAGGACAACAATAACAAATAGCATGTTCCAAATAGGATTGACAAATAACAATCACACTCGACAACTAAATAAGTATGTATGTTGCATGATATGCAATGCAGGTTAACCCAGTCAACCAATATGCATTCCGGAACGGATGGACATCATCGGATCAGCCCTTCACCAGCCACGGTGGTGCCATTTCGGCCCGTGATGCCTCTTACTCCAACATCATCATGTAGCCAGATCAGCATAAAACCCGAAGGCCTGCCATTTCGGTCTGCTACTAAGAGTCACCTAGCAGCGCTCTTACGCGGAAATCCTGGTCTTATAACCAATTTTGGAATCCGCCGTGGTCCGGTATCTCGCCGTGTTTAAACCACTTAATGAGTGCATGCAATGCAGTGATTAGCCAAACAACGTCTCCGACCTCACTCGACACGTCGCCACGTGTTCTAGCTAAATTAATGTCTCTAAAAGCTTACCCTAAGGTAAAGTCGATTCTGCGACAAAATACAATAATCATTAAACGAGTGCAACCACTCACGATGACTCTTCGGGTCATCAATACTCTCACGAAGTCTCACGCTTCAGTGAAGTTTCATGCTCTCACAAGGTCTCACGCCTCAGTGAAGCTTCTCGGCTCATCCCTTGGATGGATAACAAACTGCTCAACGAGCGAAGGAGTACCAACATACTCAGAACTTACCAAACTCCTCAACACTTGGATCCGACGACACTCCTCGTTTTTCCAAAACTATGATTTGACTTCCAATGCCTTCCTTCGAGGTTGTTATCATTACTTAAAGATTTTGAGGTTATTTAAGGTCTTATGAATTTTCTTTATAAAATAGATTCCATTTTGTCTTATCGCAAGTCTTATACATTTGCAGGATCTCCCAATCCCAAGTCGCTTCCAGAGGATGTCTCGATCCACTAAACAAAATTAAGGCCCGAACCTCGTTCGTCCTATCAAACTTTCTCAAAACTCTCAAAATACAATCGGCATGACCTGCCCGCTATTCTCACCATTCAGAATCTCAGATTCCAGTACAGAGCATATTAGCATATAAATCATCACAATCAACAACATGTCATATATCAATAAATCGCATCATAAACACTTAGCACTTAGCATATAAAGCATGCACCACACATCCTAGATTACCCACATAGCACATAGCATGTAAGACAATCTCAAAAACATTCAGTAGATGAATCATCTACATTGTCAGCCGAAGCCTCAGAAAACATTTTCCAATCACACACAATTCCAGTGCATAAACAGTAAACAATGTCGAAACATCGACCCTAAGCATTAACTAGAGATTCAGTGAGAAGCCCTCACCTGCAGATTCTCCAGGATGAACTTCCAACTCTTCCTCACAATCAAAGTGTTGTTCCTCAGGAAATTCCTCAAAAGTTCCTTTAAAACAAAATCACAGAAATACTATCAGAATCTATCGAAAACTAAGCTATCGATACTTACTAAGGTTACTCGAAGTAATCTATACTCTAAGGTACGATAAACTAGCGCGAAAGACAAGTGTTCGGAAAAGGAAATTTTCCTCCTCCCCCCTACTAGGTTCGGCCACTTTTCACAATTAGGAGACTCGATTTTTCTTCGATCAAACTTGGTTCCTATGCTATCATTAGCCGTAACTAAGGGTATTCTGAACTCGGAAAAATTATCGGATCAAAAACTGTCGCAGGGGTATTTTGGTCATGATTTTTAACTTAGAAATTTCAAAACTGAAATCCCAAAAACCAAATTTTGCAGGGACGTTACTAACGACGTTTATGACAACTAATCCTACTAACACTAAGCTAAGGCGATAGTTTTTAGCCTAAAGGTTGAAGCTTTACCTCAAAAACTCCAAAAATGGGTATTTAAGGCTAAAATTGATTCCGGCGGAATTCCGGCGACATAACGGAAAATCTAACCCGGCAGAAGTGATCTTGGGCGCATAAGGAAGAGGTTTAGAATCAGAAATGAAAGATTCAGGATAGTTTTGCAAAAACCCATAAACTATCCGCTCAGAAAACTCTACAGAAAAGCTATGGAAAAAGCGATCAGAGGTAAGGATTAGCGACTATACCTCGAAGCCTTGAAGTAGCAACTGATTGATCGACGATCAAGCAAACGATGAAGAAAATCTTCTCTTCTCCCTCCCTTGTAGAACTCGCGGCCTTGATGAAGAAAATGGAGGAAAATTTGAGTTTTTCTTCCTTTCTTTGCTATATATAAAGGTTGGAAATTCGCGGGAAAATGAAAGTTTCGCGAATCTGATTTTTCCGGCGTCATTCTCCGTGAATTAATAGATATGTTTTGGCAAAAGAATTCCAAAACTATAAAGAGGTCTCCTTGTATTTTTGGCAACTAATGCATAGTCGGTATAAAACTATTTTACCCGATAAGTTGCTTTTTGCATCGAATGTCGGAATAGAAAACTTCCTTCGGAAGAAAGATTGAAATCATCAAGAGAAATGGGTGTACGCGTGTAGAATATTCATTTGAAGCTCTGAATAGATAAAGTCCCCATAGTCGGGTGATTCTAGGGTTTTGAAATACCAGGGATTCGGTTTCGGCAAACTTCCGATGATTGGAATCGGACGTTCGTAGATCCTAGAGTTTCGCCTCGAAACGATTTTGATATATGGAAAAAGAGAAGTTCTAACATTTCTCTGAAGATTTTTGGAATTAACTTCCGTCGTGCCTAAAAGTGAAAATTAGCTATATACTAGGGTTTCTGACCTAGGTTTAAGCGTAAAACGATCGTGCTATAACTTTTATCGACTTCAATACGAACCTCAGACTTTTCCTGAACTTTCTCCTTCTTAAATTTATTTCATTTGGTAAACTCTAGTTCAGGTTTCCCTTCACAATACATCAACCCTAATCGTAAATGGAAATCTCTTCCACTGATCCTAAGCTTAAAATCTTGGGTCTTACAGGTTGCTTTATGGTTCACTTGCCCTATAACTACCTCCAACGGGCAAATTGTGTTCTCTCAACCGCTTGTTCATCTACTTTCTTCAAAACTCATTATCTCTCATTTTCAATTCTTCTTCATCAATCTGTTCTGTGGTTGTGTTTGTTCTCATTTCATCATGTCTCAAAGTCTAGGAAAGAATGACTCTATCAAGGAAAAAATTGAAAGAACTGCTAAAGGAGTTAAATGCATGGGTTTGAAGAGTGGTTCTTCCCAACCATCTTCTGCATCAAAGAAAGCTCCTGGAAGACGAAGACAAGATACCCAGCAAGAAAGACCTACATGTCCAAGGTTCAGAACAAAGAACCCACCAATGTTCCTCTCTGTGAGGATGTTACGGATGAAGAGGAAATCAATGCTGAAGACTCGCCTGTGAAATCGCCTCCTGATGTTGTGCCCGATGTTGAGACATCTGTGTCTAAGGAAAATTCTGATCAAGAAAATTCTGGAAAGGAATCCACTTCTCTTGAAGATTCAGGCAAGGTTACCAAGCCTGATTTCACTGTGTCATCTTCTTCAAAGGATGCTGATCCAAAGAATGGCAATTCTGGATACCAATTCTATAGAGCAAACCCAGGCTCCAACCCCTGTTCAGGACATCTCTAATGATGATTCTGATGATGTGCCCCGCGCACTTAAGAACCCCAAGTACTCCCATTTCTTTTTTATGTACGAATATCTGTTCCTTGACCTTGGCATCAAACTCCCTTTCTCCTCATGCCTTAGCCAAGTGCTAAACGCCGTCAACATTTCCCCTTGCCAACTTCACCCCCGAGCCTAGGCTTACTTGAGGTGTTTTGAAATTCTCTGTAGTAATGTCGACGTAGTTCCCTCAACTTCCCTCTTCTTCTTTTTCTTTGAAGTGGATTCCCGATCCCTGGGGTCCCCTGGCTTGGTCAAACTGGCGCCCCGCTTGGGTCGGGAACGACTCAGCCCTTACCAGGGCGACCCTGAACCTCGTCTGGCTCGCCGGTATTTCCGGGTCGTCGTTTGTTGGTCAATCCGCAAGTGTACGGAATTCACCCGGTTTTAATTTATCGAACCACAGGGAATGGGTGTGGCAATTCAGTTTAAGCCTCGAGTTCACGGTAGGAAAGCGAGTAAAATTCAGTTGATTGATTGTTGTGATACTTAATTAGAAAGCTAGCAAAGATAAGTGTGTGATAATCAATGGTGAGAATGCCTTGGGTTCTTGCTTGACTAATTCAGTTCTAATCAACTTATTCTATCCACAAAACTACGAGTCTCTCCTTGATGTTCTAGCCTAATCAATCATCTATCGATGCCTCGCATAGACAATCCTCTCAAGCCAAAAGATAAGCACAATTCCTTGGTAACCTAAACATTTGCTAAAGGCATTAAGCATGCAATTCAGGCCAACAAACCCCAACCCTTCCGCTATTCCTAGTAGCAAGCATAGAAGAGGTAACCCCACAACAACCCCACAACATGTTCTAACTTGAAACATAAAGCATGGATATGGGATTCAAGGGTTTACTCAGAGGATTCATGAATAGAAATAGGAATTAAGATTAAAACATCATAAGTCTTACAAAGAACCCAAAGCAAAAGGGATTTAGCCAAACATGGCTATGAAATCCATACAAGAAAAGAAAGACAAAACCTGGATCATAGGACTTGGAGGAAGCTCCTCAAGCTCTAGAACCCAAATCCTCTCTTCTAACTTATTGAAATATGAGAAAATGACAAAAGCTCCCAAGAGAAATGACAAAAATCCTATTTATAGGCAAAATGGGCGAGTTTTCTGTGTGTCGGGCGCTCAAGCGCCAGTGCCGGGCGCTCAAGCGCCAGCACCAAATCCTGGCACAAAAAGTATCTGCCATCCTGGCACTCAGGCGCCCATGTGGAGCGCTTGAGCGCCCCAGCTCGCCTGAAAACCTCTTAAACTTCAACTTTAACACACTTTAATGCCTCCATCAAGCCTTTAAACCCCTTGGCCTTCTTCCTTCAGCTATTGCAACCTGATTGCTTGCATAGAAAGACTAGGAACAAAACCAAGAAACTCAAAGGTTAAATTGCACAAAAGTATAAAATGAACTAGGAATTAAACTAGACCCCTAAACTTTACTAAAATACCATTAAAGACCTTATAAAACTATGAAATTACCAAAGCAATGCAAAAGGACTAATAAAGATAAAAATGCATGAGAATGCATGAAACACTACATGAGACTCAACAAAAAGAGTCAAAACCCACAACGAAATGACCCTAAAAACAATACTAAACTAGGGTCATCCCACCACTATACTCAACGACAGCTCGTGTAAGACCCAAGTTTTTAAGTTTATACCAAGTGAATAAAATCCTATTCACGATTAGGGTTGATGAATCGTGAAGGGAAAACCTGAACAAGAGTTTACCAAATGAAATAAATTTGTGAAGGAGAAAGTTCAGGAAAAGTCTAAGGATTTCATCAAAATCGATAAAAGGTATTGCACGATCGATATACGCTTAAACATAGGGCAGAAACCCTAGCAAATAGCTAGTTTACACTTAAAGTCACGATGGAAATTAATTCCAAAAATCTTCAGAGAAATGTTAGAACTTCTCTTATTTCTTATACGACAATCGTTTCGAGGCGAAACCCTAGAATCTACGAACGTCCGATTCCAATCCTCGGAAGTTTGCCGAAACTAAAACCCTGATAGTTCAAAACCCTAAAATCAACCGACAATGAAGACTTTTTCTATTCGGAGCTTCAAATGAAGATTCCACACGCGTACGCCCATTTCTCTCGATGATTTCAATCTTTCTTCAGAAGGAAGTTTTCTCTTCCGACATTCAATGCAAAAAGTAACTTATCGGGTAAAATAGTTTTACACTGACTTTGCATTAGTCACCTAAAATATAAGGAAACCTCTTTTGAGTTTTGGAATTCTATCGCCAAAACCTATCTTAGAATTCACGGAGAATGAAGCCGGAAAAATCGGAATCGCGAAACTTTCATTTTCCCGCGTTTTTCCAACCTCTATATATAGCAAGAAAATGAGAAAAAATGGCAAAACTTCACCATTTTCTCTCCCAAAACCCGCGAGCTTCACAAGAGGAGGAGGAGAAGAGATTTTCATCATTTCTTGCTTGATCGTTGATCCAACAGTTGCTACTTGAAGGTATTGAGGTATAGTCGCTAATCCTTACCTCTGATCGTCGTTTCCATAGCTTTTCTCTATGTCTTTCTATGCTCCTAGTTTTGAGGTTTTTGCAAAACTATCCAGATAACTTCATTTTTCTATCTAAACATCTTCTCTACGTGCCCAAGAGCATGTTTAGCAAATAATACTGCGCCGATTCTCGAAAAACTACCGTCGAGTTTCAATTCTGCTTCAAATACCCATTTTGGGACAAAGTTTCGTCCTTTGGGCTGAAAACTATCGCCTTAGCTTAGTGCTAGTAGGATTAGTTGTCATAAACGTCGTTGGTGACGTCCCCATCCAATTTTCTTTTCGAAATTTCAGTTTTGAAATTCTGAGCTAAAAATATTGACCAAAATACCCCTGCGACAGTTTTCGATCCGATAATTTTTCCGAGTTTAGAATACCCTTAGTTACGACTAATGATAACCTAGGAACCAAGTTTGATCGAAGAAAAATCGACACACACAATTACCATGTGTGGCCGTGAGCTACCCTAGGGGAGGAGGAAAATTCCTTTGTCGAAAACTTGTCCTTTCGCGCTAGATTATCGTACTTCGGAGTATATGCTACTTCGAGTAACCCTAGTATCTATTGCTTGCTGAGTTTCTGACTCATTGTGATTGATTTCTGTGGTTTTGCTCTAAAGGTGCTTTTGAGGAATTTCCTGAAGAGCAAGGAGTTGATTGTGTAGGATCGTTTGAAGAGAACCCTGGAGAATCTACAGGTGAGGGCTTCTCACTGAACTATTAGCTAATGCTTTAGGTGTCGACGTATTCGACTTGATTTACTGTTTATGCACTTGTTTGTGTTTGATTGGGAAAAGTTTTCTGAGGCTTCGGCTGACAATGTAGATGATTCATCTACTGACTGTTTTTGGGATTGAATTACATGGTACGTGCTAAGTGGTTAAACTAGGATGTGTGATATTTGCTTTATATGCTAAGTGCTACGTGGTTATTTTAGGATGTGTTGATATATGTGACATGTTTGTTGACTGTGCTGATTTATCTATGTCATTTCACATATGTCTGTGGTACTGAGGAGTGAGAATAACGAGCAGGTCATGCCGATTTTATTTTGAGATTTTGGAGAAAGTTTGATAGGACGAACGAAGATTCGGGCCTTGTTATGGTTTTAGTGGATCGAGACATTCTCTGGGAATTACTTGGGATTATGGGAGCTTTGAAACTCATAGGAAATACGATAAGACAAAATGGAAACTATTTTTACAAGGAAAATTCATAAGACATTAAACAACCTCTAAACCTTTAATTAATGATAACAATCTCGGATGCAAGCTTAGGGATTGAAGTTTAGTTTTGAAAAATGAGAAGTGTCGTCGGATCCAAGTGTTGAGAAAAATTAATAAGTTCTGAGTATGTTGATACTCTTGTGCTCGAGAAGCAGTTGTGTTGTTAGGCTATCTGAGAGATAAGCCCGGGAAACGGGTAGTTTCCGAGTATGTTGATACTCTTTGCTCGTTGAGCAGTTTTGACCATCGGATGGAGATGAGTCAGATGATTTGGAGATCATCATGAGTTATTGTGTTCTTGTAAAGAAGTGTCTTTTGTCGCCGAATCGACTTTACCTTAGGGTAAGCTTTTAGAGACATTAATTTAGCTAGAACACGTGGCGACGTGTCGAGTGAGGTCGGAGACGTCGTTTGGCTAATCATTTTGCATTCATGCACCATTAATGAGGTATTAACACGAGACGGACTTCGGACCTCGGTGGATTCCAAAATGGTCATAAGACCCGGATTTCCGCGTAAGAGCGCTATTAGGCGACTCTTAGTAGCAGACCAAAATGGCAGGCCTTCGGGTTTTATGCTGATCTGGCTACCTTTGTGTGGTGTAAGAGGCACGCGGGCCGAAATGGTCCCACCGTGGCTGGTGCTAGGGCTGATCCGTTGATTTCCATCCCTTCCGGAATGCATATTGGTTAACTGCGTTAACCGTCATCTGCATTTCATGCAACATGCATACTGACTTAGTTGCTGAGTGTGGTTGATAATTGTTAATCCTTTTTTATGCATGCTAGTTGTTGTTATTGCTTTTTATATTCATTGTGGAATATACAACCCTAGGATGCTATCTTTAACTTATAAGCCTAAGTGGCTATCTCTTATCTGTATATATTGGAATTATTATCTACATAATTCTTTGGAGTTGACCCTCGCGTCTTCTGTGTGTGTTTTGGCGGACTACGCCCATTGTCAGATGTCTTTAGCGGACTGGTTCACGATGGTCCACCCTTCGGGGGGGACTAGATATGAGATGATAGATCAGGATGACCCCGGCGCGTGGGTGGTCGACCCCGCTAACCATCGCGCGACGTACTCGGGGATGATCATGGAGGATCGCGTCGACAGAGTAGGACACTTGATGGAGGGAGTGCTGAGGAGGTGCACTGTCAGTTTCAACTTGCCGCCCGGAGTGCACTGCGGACCAGGATTAGGATCACCACCATCATCATCCTCTGATGATGAGGACCCCTCAGAGGAGGAGCCGGTGGGAGCGACTTCTTCAGAGTCCAGCTCACCCACGGTTGCTATCATTGATGATCATGGATCGGGCCCTAAGCCCGTGAGTCCAGCACCAGAGCGCATCGCGGTTGCGAGGGGAGGACGGATAGTGTTTGCAGACTTGGTCGTTCTGGATTCACATTCAGACGACGATCATGCTAGCACATAGTTTTGCGTGCTGGTGTGAGCTCCTCGAGATAGGATTAGTGTAGGAGTAAAGTCTTAGCTCTGACCGGCAGTGTTTTCTTTGGGGACAGGGTAGTTTCCCGCCTGTAGCTTTTTGTGTGGCTCTCTACGGGGATCACAGAGAGTTGGTTGGGCTAGGAGGTCTTGTTTCAGGCCGATTGGGCTAACTTATTCTCATTTTTGAAGGTTTGTGTTGCGGACACTTAACCTTTCCATTTGGTTTGTACATATTGCCTACGGGCGTTCCTTCCTACTACTTTCCGTCACTGGAGGTTACTCGTGACGAGGTTGGGTACTTACAGCAGGGGCTGTAATTATTATTGTATATTAGTTCTGTTGTCTTTTGTTGGGGAGTTTATTTCTTTCAGTCTCTGATTGTATTATCGAAAAAAAAATATTCACGTTTTGCCGCAGTAAGTTTCTTTTGGTTACTAAAGTGACGCCACCGAAATCGGGGTGTTACATTGTGGTATCAGAGCTTGTCGAGTCTTTCGGGAGTCTTTGGGGAATAGGTCTTCTGTGCTAGGTTGTGTGACTCTGCAAAGAGTGAAAATTGATTGTCTGCAAGCGATTTTTCGCTTAGAATTGATTGAAGTTATTGCTTAATCATATTGTATAGTTATACTAGATGCTATCTTATGATAAGTACTAACTGTTTGTTTCACTTAACAGAACATGGTGAATACTAATCAATTAGCTGAGATGATGGCCACTATGGCCCAAGCTGTGACTGCACAGGCAAACGATAATGCTATGAGGCGTGCGGCTGAGGAGGCACGTGATCAGCATCAACGTCAGAGAGAAGTGACACTTGACCAGAACAAAGGCCTGAATGACTTCAAGAGACAAAATCCACCAAAGTTTTCGGGTGGTACTGACCCGGATAAGGCGGATCTCTGGATCTAGGAAATCGAGAATATTTTCGGTGTTTTGCAAGCTGTTGAGGGTGCCAAAGTGGGCATGGCAACTTATCTACTGCTCGGTGATGCTGAGTACTGGTGGAAGGGCACTAGGGGGATTATGGAAGCCAACCATGAAGAGATCAACTGGAACTCCTTTCGAACTGCATTCTTGGAGAAGTATTTTCCAACAAGTGCTCTGTGTAAGATCAAGGTTTGATCAGCGGTTGCATCTCTATGTTTTGATGATTACAATTAAGGTTTGTGATGATGAACAATTGTGGTACCCTAACGTTTGTCTTTTTAAGTTGTGACAAATAGGTTCTGAATCTGACCCAAGCCTATTCGTTCAGAAGAAGAAGAACCAAGGGTTACTAAAAAGAGAGCTATTTAATCTATCATGTTCGTTCTGAACAGTGGCAAATACTTTAGAAGCTCTCAAGAATATCTGAAGAACTCAAGTCAGAAGTTCTGAAGACCAGATGTTCCAGTGGAACGGTCCAGAAGCAGAAGACTCAAGTTCTGAAGACTTGCAAGAAGTTGGTTCTGAAGACCCAGGCTATTCTAGCTCTGACCATCAGAAGTTCTGAGGAACTCGTTCAGAAGCAGAAGTTACATGGTCAGAAGACTCCAAGCTTCAATCTGACGATGATCAGAAGCTTCATCAACGTTCATCTGAAGCTCCTTCATCACAAGTCAACTGGTGAAAGGACAGGTCGCTATCACAGTACAACGTCGTACAAGTCTCAGTCTGTCTGCCACCTACCTTGCACAGCCTAGCAGTCTGATATTACAGAATTGCCACTCCAACGGATAAAACCCTAGCAACGGCTACATCACAAGTGTTGGAGTATATAAAGGCTGAAGAAAGAAGAAAGAGACTAAGAAACTCTGCTGAAAATATTCAACATATACGAACCATTCTCTTAGCATTATTTCTTCACTGTTCTTAAACTTCTGAGTTTACTATTCGCTTGTTAGAAGCACTCATTGTAAACCCGAAACCTTTACATTATATTGTAAAGTTCATCAAGAGACCAAGGTTGGTCGGATCTTGAGAGGACTGAATCAAGGTTGATTCAGTATTTAGCTAGTCTTAAGAGGATCGGTAGATCAGCTTCTTAAGAGGATACTAGTGAGAAAAATCAGTGTACTATTAGTCACTTAGCAGATTGCAAAGTGCAGTTGTAACACTCATTGATTTTAGTGGATTGCCTTCATCAGAAGAAGGAAGAAATCACCTTCACAGGTGGACTGGATTAGCTTGAGCTTTTATCTCAAGTGAACCAGGATAAAATACTCGTGTGCTTTACTTCCTATCATTCAGCACTTAGTTTTTATCTTTGAGTTTTGAAAAAGCCAAAAAGTATACCCGAGATTCAAAAACTCTATTCAAACCCCCCCCCTTTCTAGTGTTTTTCGCACCTTCAATTGGCATCAGAGCTCTGGTTCTGATTTTAACACCTAACAGTGTTCAGTGATCCAGAACCTTGTGTGAAAAACAAACAATGGCCCAAGCCAATACTTCCGCTGACAACAACAACAACAACAATCAACTCAGAGCACCGATCTTTGATGGTGAAAAGTTTGAGTACTGGAAAGATAGAATAGAATGTTATTTCCTTGGCACTGACCCAGATCTCTGGGATATGGTCATTGAAGGCTATACTGATCCAGTAGATGCTTCAGGTGTGAAGATCCCTCGTTCTGAAATGACTGACGCTCAGAAGAAGCGTTTTAAGGATCATCACAAGGCGAAGTCCATGCTATTCAGCTCAATATCATATATTGAGTATGAGAAGATCTCTGACAAAGAAACTGCTAAATCCATCTTTGACTCCTTGGTCATGACGCATGAAGGAAATGAAGAGGTCAAGGAAACCAAGGCCCTTGCTCTCATACAACAATATGAGCAGTTTAAGATGGAATCTGGTGAAACCATTGAGGAGATGTACTCAAGGTTTCAAACTCTGATTGCTGGAATCAGAGTACTAAACAAGGGCTACTCTACTGGTGATCATGTCAAGAAGATTATCAGAAGTTTGCCTAAGGAGTGGAGAGCTTTTGTCACTGCACTGAAACTCTCCAGAAATTTGAACTCCTTGAAGTTAGAAGAGCTCGTGAGTCATCTCAGAAGCCATGAGATTGAACTCAAAGGAGACAAGCCTCAGAAGAAAGACAAGTCTATTGCTCTTAAGTCAAAGTCTGACAAAGCAACAGCCTATCAGGCAGAAGAAGAAAATTCATCTGAAGAGATGTCAGATGCGTCTGATGATGAAGATCTGTCTCTTTTCCTAAAGAGGTTAAGCAAACTCTGGAAGAACAGACATAGCAAAGGCAAAGGACCAAAGAAAAGTTCAGGAAGATATGAATCTTCATCTGGTCAGAAGAAGTCATCTGGAAAGGAAGTCACTTGCTTCGAGTGCAAGGAATCTGGGCATTACAAAAGTGACTGTCCCAAGCTTAAGAAGGATAAGAGACCAAGAAAAGTCTTCAAGAAGAAAGCTCTCATAACCTTTGATGCAACTGATTCTGATGAAGCTGAGTCAGAAGAAGATGAAGCTGTGGAGGCTCTAATGGCTACCACTAGCAGAGGTGCTGGAGCTTCAGAAGATGATTCAGACTCTGAGAATGATGATGAGGTATTCTCTAACTTTTCTCTATCTGAGCTAAGAACTGCTTTATTTGAAATAATGAAGAAACATGATATTCTGCTAAATAAGCATAAAGAGCTCAAAAAGAAATATGCTGCAAAAACCAGTTCTATAGAAGTTCATGAGAAGTCAGTCTCTGAACTCATGGATGAAAACTATATTCTTGTTAATGACAATGCTGTTCTTCGTGCTAAAAATGATGTGCTAGAAGATCAACTTGCATCATTTGATGTTAAGTATGAGACAAAATATGAGAAAGCGTTTCAAAAGTTCCTTGCAAAGGGCATAGACAGAAGTCTTATGGCTTCAATGATCTATGGCATGAGTAGAAATGGGAACAGTGGCCTTGGCTACTTTCAATCCATGAAAGATAAGTCATCTGAGCCCAAACGCGAACCATTGCATGAGCATTTCGTTCCCGCTGGCACGGTCATTCCAGAGAAGGTTAAACCAAAGGTGGTGAAACCAAAGGGAAAGTTCAAACTTGACATGTCTAGATACTATACTCAGGTTCCTATGCATTATCCTCCTGTTGCACCCAAAGTTCCAAGAACTTCTGGGAAAACTAACAAGAAAGGACCCAAGATATGGGTACCTAAAACGAAAATTATTCCTGTTGCAGACATCTTATGCAGCTCAGTTAAGACACCTGTCATGGTACCTGGACAGTGGATGCTCGCGACACATGACGGGCACAAGGTCTATATTCCAAGAACTGACACCGCTTAAGTCAGGAGGGGACGTTGGCTTTGGAGGAAACCAGAAGGGAAAAATTATTGGAAAAGGTTCCATAGGATATGGAAAAATTCCAGTTATCAATGATGTACTTCTGGTGGAAGGATTATTTCACAACTTGCTCTCCATAAGCCAAATTGCTGACAAAGGTTACGATGTGATCTTCAATCAAACCGGATGCAAAGCTGTTAGTCAAACAGATGGATCTGTTTTATTTTCTGGGAAGAGAAAAAATGATATTTACAAGATCAGATCCTCTGAACTGCTATCTCAGAAGGTCAAGTGTCTCATGTCAGTTAATGATGAGCAATGGATCTGGCACAGACGTCTAGGACATGCAAGTCTCAGAAAAATTTCTCAACTTAGCAAGCTAAATCTCGTCAGAGGATTGCCTCATCTGAAGTATTCATCAGAGGCTCTATGTGAAGCTTGTCAGAAAGGTAAATTCACCAAGAAGCATTTTAAAGCAAAGAATGTAGTATCTACAACAAGGCCCCTTGAGCTACTTCACATTGATCTCTTTGGACCAGTGAAAACTGAATCCATTGGAGGAAAGAAGTATGGGTTAGTCATTGTAGATGATTATAGCAGGTGGACATGGGTAAAGTTCCTAAGGCACAAAGATGAAACACATACTGTGTTTACCAACTTCATTACCCAAGTTCAGAAGGAGTTTCAATCTTCCGTGATTACTGTCAGAAGTGACCATGGTGGAGAATTTGAGAACAAAGCTTTTGAAGATTTATTCAACTCTCAAGGAATCTCCCATAACTTCTCTTGTCCTCGCACTCCTCAACAAAATGGAGTAGTTGAAAGAAAGAATAGAACTCTTCAGGAGATGGCTCGCACCATGATGCAAGAATCAAGTATGGCCAAGCACTTCTGGGCAGAGGCAATCAACACTGCATGCTACATTCAGAACAGAATCTCCATTAGACCAATTCTGGAGAAAACTCCTTATGAGCTATGCAAAGGAAGGCAACCTGATATTTCTTACTTCCATCCTTTTGGAACCTGTTGCTACATGCTCAACACCAAGGAGCAATTGGGTAAATTCGATTCTAAAGCTTTAAAATGTTATTTTCTTGGTTATTCTGAAAGATCTAAAGGTTTTAGAATTTATAATATTATTCATCAAACTGTTGAGGAATCTATCCAGATTAGATTTGATGATAAGCTTGGCTCAGAAAAGTCAAAGCTGTTTGAAAGATTTGCAGATTTAAGCATTGATTGTTCAGAAGCAAATCAACCAATGAAAAGCCCAGAGGATGTCGCTTCAGAGGCAGAAGCATCTGAAGATGTTCCAACAACTTCTGATCAACTTCAGAAGAAGAAAAGAATAGTTGATTCTCATCCAGAAGAACTGATCATTGGCAACAAAGATGCTCCCGTTAGAACCAGGTCTATGCTCAAACCTTCAGAAGAGACTCTTCTGAGTCTGAAGGGATTTGTGTCTCTCATTGAGCCGAAATCAGTTGATGAAGCTCTTGAAGACAAAGGCTGGATTCAAGCAATGCAAGAAGAGCTAGATCAGTTCACCAAGAATGATGTATGGACCTTAATGCCTAAACCTAAAGGTTTCCATGTCATAGGAACCAAGTGGGTGTTCAGAAACAAGCTAAATGAAAGAGGAGAAGTAACAAGAAACAAGGCAAGACTGGTGGCTCAAGGCTACAGTCAACAAGAGGGAATTGATTACACTGAGACCTTTGCTCCAGTAGCAAGGCTTGAAGCTATAAGGCTATTGATTTCCTTCTCAGTAAATCACAACATCATTCTCCATCAGATGGACGTCAAAATTGCCTTCCTCAATGGCTACATTTCAGAAGAAGTGTATGTCAAGCAACCTCCAGGCTTTGAGGACAATAAACATCCAGAGCATGTCTACAAGCTCAAGAAGTCACTCTACGGATTGAAACAAGCTCCCAGAGCGTGGTATGAAAGGCTCAGCTCCTTTCTTCTACAGAATGAGTTTGTAAGGGGTAAAGGTGACAATACTCTTTTCTGCAGAACCTATAAGAATGACATTCTTATAGTTCAGATTTATGTTGATGATATCATTTTTGGTTCTGCTAATCCCTCCTTGTGCAAGGAATTCTCTAAGTTAATGCAGGCTGAATTTGAAATGAGCATGATGGGAGAACTTAAATACTTCCTGGGAATTCAAATAGATCAACGACCAGGAGTCACCTACATCCATAGAAGAAGTACACCCTGGAACTTCTGAAGAAGTTCAACATGAGTGACTGCAACATCTCAAAGACTCCAATGCATCCAACATGCATTCTTGAGAAAGAGGAAGTTTCCTCTAAGGTTTGTCAGAAGCTCTATCGTGGAATGATAGGCTCTCTTCTTTACTTAACTGCATCTAGACCTGATATATTGTTTAGTGTGCATCTCTGTGCTAGATTCCAATCGGATCCTAGAGAGACTCACTTAACTGCTGTTAAGAGGATCCTCAAATATCTGAAAGGGACTACTAACCTTGGCTTGATGTACAGAAAAACATCAGAGTATACACTTTCAGGTTTTTGTGATGCTGATTTTGCTGGAGATAGAGTGGAAAGGAAAAGCACTTCTGGAAGCTGCCACTTCCTTGGATCAAATCTTGTCACATGGTCAAGCAAGAGACAGAACACAATTGCTCTATCAACTGCAGAAGCAGAATATGTTTCAGCTGCCACTTGCTGTACACAAACCATATGGATGAAGAATCATCTAGAAGATTATGGCTTGTCTATGAAGAAAGTTCCCATCTACTGTGACAACACAGCTGCTATTTCACTCAGCAAGAATCCCATTCTACACTCAAGAGCGAAGCATATAGAGGTAAAGTATCATTATATTCGTGATCATGTTCAGAAGGGCACTCTATCATTAGAGTATGTTGATACTGACCATCAGTGGGCAGATATCTTTACTAAGCCCTTGGCAGAAGATAGGTTTTTATTTATTCTTGAAAACCTGAACATGGATTTTTGTCCAGAGTAAGGTTTCCTTCAGAACTTCTGACCATGGTACCTCTGAAGTCATCAGATGTTACCCCTTTCAGAAGTTACTCGATCAGAAGCACTTAACCCACTGGTTAAGCTTCCGTGGTAGACAACAATACACGTGTCACCTCATTTGTGACATAGTTCCTTGAGTCGCGTGGTATATCTGCTATAATCATGATGTCTACTCTCCTCTACTATGCTATTTTCAGACTATATACTTTATAACCGTTGATTTTGCCTTTAATCTCTTAGAAAAACTGTCAACGGTTACCATTAAACCCACTATATGCACTGTCACACACGATCTCCCACTCACTTACACTTACAGTTTTGAAACTATCCGTGTGCATTGCATTCATTCATATTTCTTCCTCCATCATTCCCCTTTCTCTCTGAACCCTAAACCTCCATCTCTAAGAATCATGGGCAAATCAAGGAAACCTAAGGCGAATGTTTCTGCTTCTACCACACAAACTGCCAAAGATCAAGAGAAGCAAAGATTCGAGGAAGCACAGAAGATTCTGAATGCACCAAATGTTGTCACCTGTGCAAAGAAAGTGGAAGAACTGAGTGTGTGCTGCGAAGCAAGAGTTGATTTTGATAATCTTGCTGAACATGGGTTTGATATTAGGAACCAAGTCGAGTTGCAAGGATGGTCTGGGTACTTCAACAGGCTCGTTGGTCCAATCTATCACAAATTGGTTGTCGAGTTCTGGAAGAATGCAGTTTGCAACGACTACTACGTCGTCTCCCATGTACTGGACAAGAAAATTGTGATCTCTGAAGAATCTATAGCAAAACTGCTGGGTATGGAGTTTCAGCAGGGAAAAAGGATCAAGAATGTTGAAGCAAATGTTGCTGGAATGAGGACCGTGGTCAACAAGGCGCTCTATAATAACTGGTCTTACGAGAAAACCAAGTACAACATTAAGGACTTGAAGTCTGAAATGAAGATTTGGCAAAAGATCTTCATGCACTGTAATCACCCCAGAACTGGAGGAACTGATTATCTGAATGCAACTCAGAAGGTAATCATGTACTATATTTCAACTGGTGAGCTTATATGTCTGCCATTCCTACTTTTCAATTATCTGAAGGAATGTGTTGAAAAATCAAGGACCACAACTGGTTCTGAGAACAAAAGATTCATCTCTTACATTCTGTATGGAAGGCTGCTGTCAGACATCTTCGTCCAAAATAAGCTTGTCAAGACTCTATCAGATCTTGAACTTCACGAAGATCTGGCCATGACAGTTGGTGATGCTCTCAATGGCACAAAATTGAAGAAAATGCAGATTATTGAGAAGATTAAAGTTGCTCTCAAAAAAAACACCTCTGATGAAGTTCGTCGGAGAAATTACCCCATTGATGACTTTCCCATTTGGTCCAAGAAGGACAATCCAGCATGCATTCTGGAATATGTCAGGATGCTCAGAAGTCAAGGTGATCCAATCACCCTTACAGAATTTGTCAATACTCTTCCTGAAAGTCCTCCTCAACTGGTTACCAGGAAATCCAGGAGAGCAACAAGCAGCAAGTCCTCAGATCCTAAGGGAAAAGGGATTCTGATAGAGGAACCTGCAAAGAAGAAGGCTGCTTCCAAGACTGTGATCATCAGGGAACCATCTTCTGAAAGGCCTCTGAAGAGAACCTCAACTCAACAACAACAAATGTCTGATTCTGAAAGCTCAGAAGACACATGGGTAGACCCCTCAAGTGAGGAGACTGAAGATGAAGACAGGCCTCGGGCTAAGAGACGCAAAATCATTCTTGAGGAAGAGGAAGATGAGCAGGATGACCATGAGATCATCCAGAATGTGATTCAGGGTATAAGAGACTCATCAGAGGCTGAAGAATCCACAGATTCTGATGAGGTACACTTGGTAAGAAGAAGAAAGCTGCCTCTGAAAGGTCCCCTTCAGCAGAGAGAGACAGTTGCAGAACAAGCTTCTGAATCTGCTTCAGAAGTACAACGTGAAAGAAGATCTAAAAGAACTTCTGATCCAACAAGGGCTGTCAAACTCACCAGAACCTCACCCATCAGAAGCCCCAGTAAGGTAATTACTGAAAGCATTAATTCTGATTCTGCTTTAGTAGTTATACCTGAACAACCCCTGCCTATATCTACTTCCATGCCTACCTTAACCCAAACAGCACCCACTCAACCTGAAACACAAACTCACACACAAGCTGAACCTCAAGCTCCTACTTCAACCATCCAAACAGCTTCCACAGCCATCCCTTCCATTCCAATTTACACCTCTTCCACATCCATCCCAACTGAACCAGTACCTCCTTTCAATTCCTTCATTCAAGGCATTATTCAAAGTGAGGCAACTCTAAAAACCTTAGTTGAGCAATTCACTCCCAAGCCAGCATCCACTCCACACACCTTTCTCATAACCCAAACTGGTGAGATCCCTGCTGAGAAAGAAAAGGAAGATGATGATGTCCAGATCCTTGAGCCGCCTTTCAATGTGAAGCCTCTTCAACAAATTGCTTCCAATTTTGAAGATCGGATTCCAGATGCTGTTGAGACCTCCTATGTGTCTTTGTCTAACTACTCAGCAGTCAACTCACAGGATCTGAGTTTCACTTCACCTGAGAAGACTGTCACCTCAAGGCAAAGGCCAGATACTATTTCTGAAGCTGAGTATATGGATGAATCAGATCACTCAGGCGTAGAGAAGGTCCATAAGATTGGTTCCACTCTCTCAGAGAACATGGATGAATCAAATGCTTCAAGCTCCAATGCTGCCAGAACTCCTCAGCCTGTTCTGACCCTGGCCACCTCTTTCCTTCCTCAGAATCTTCCTCAACTCATTCAGGAGTTTTCTGAAGAGGCCACCAGAAGGCTGAACTGGCTGTATCAGGTAACTGATAATCAGTTTGATGCTTCTCTTGTTGATAGTCTATGGTCTGCATTTGAGAGATGGTCAGAAGGCAAAGGTCATGAACTTCAGAAGCAACTTAGCAGGGAGAAAAGACTAAGAGTTCATGATGCATCCGAAAGGGCCTATGAGCAGAGGCATAGAGTGCTACACAAGGTCTGTGAACCCTTGAGAAGAGCTATGGCTGAAAGACCATGTGTTGTCTCTGAATGCACCTCAGAAGATGCTGTGATGGTATCAGCAGAGGAAGAAGAAGAAAGCACAGATGGCATAGTCATTCTGGAAGATGCAGATGCTGATGAAGTTCAGAAGCAAGGACCAATTCAAGTTGATAATGCAATGTCATCAGAGGCTGAAGTTGCTCCTCATGTTCAAGCTCCAGAAGTTCCTACATCTGATCCAGCTCCAGAAGTTGAAGTTCTCGCTGCCCGAATTGACAGAATTCAGAATGATCAGCAGAGGTTATTTCAGATGGTTGAGGAACAAGGACGTATTCAGAATGAGCAAAGCAAGCAAATTCAAGAGTCCTCAGGCAAAATGAAGCAATCATGAAGTACCTCATGGACAACCTTCCCTCCTCTTCCAAGCCTTGAATTCCTCATCTCTATCATGCATACATTTAATTGTTATGACTGCATTTACTTTATGCTGACTTTGTTTAATTATTCTATCTGATTCAATGCACCGTCCGTTTAGTAACTCACATGCCTTTATGATTTGATAAGTTTTATGCATGATTTTCTGTTATTTTTTCTCCTTATAATCTCCGCAATCCTTCTTCTCCATCATAACACCATTCACTTCCTTATCATTCTGTTCCATTCTCCATAGTCCAAGATTGACTTCTGTCGACTTAATTTCTAACCTCAAGACTTTGGTATTTGACCAAGTCTTTCCATGGAGTGTTAATATTTCTTCCTCTCAGATCTCTCAAGCTCTTGAGAAGATTGAGCATCTTCTGACCTGTTGGCTCACGTCTCATCAGACTCACTGTCTTCAGAACCTTCAAAGTGTTCTGAATGATCTCCTCCGTCTGACCAATCGCCAGGAGGACATCGAAGCTCAGCTCCAGGGCATTTGCATGCTTCTGGAATATGAGGAAGATCATCATGAAGCAGATCCAGAGGCTGTCCAGGAGAATGTTGCCTTGAAGGAAGATTTGGCTACTCAGTTAGCCTCAATTGATAAGGACATTCGTCCTCTCCATCTTCAACTTCTCTCCATGAAGAATTCTCGAGCTTTTCTGTTTGTCTAGGCTTAGTCTTCTTTCCTCTCGATCCTTTGTACTTTTTCTCCATTCAATAATAATAACCTATCTTATTTGCATCACTTCTCTGTTATTGCTATTGTTGATTGTGTTTTTCACTCTTTTTGATTATGACAAAAAGGGGGAGTACATAAATTGGTTTTGATAAATTTTTATATTACATAAAACAAGTAGAGGAGAATAAGTATCAATACTTATAGCACATAGATAATGTCAAGCGTCTCAGATAAGGAATACATTTTGAACTAATCTTGCTTCTAATGCCTTATTCCAATTATATCTGGACAAGACTCTATGTTATTATGTGAGATACGCTAAGTTCTGAAACCATCACTTCTGATGAGTATACATCTTTTCAAGCATAAATTCTGATCACATAACTAGACTCCGAATCTAGAATCTTCACAAATTCATCAAGTCATAGATTCAGGGGGAGACCCTAGCTCAGAAACAGGTGCTGTCATAGATTCAGAAAGAGCATAGCAAACTGTTACACAAGGATAAGTTTATTCTCTGATCTTTTCTCTCTTGTGTATTCAGTTTATTGTGTAAAAAATTGTTCATCAAAATACTTGTTTTGTCATCATCAAAAAGGGGGAGATTGTAAGATCAAGGTTTGATCAGCGGTTGCATCTCTATGTTTTGATGATTACAATTAAGGTTTGTGATGATGAACAATTGTGGTACCCTAACGTTTGTCTTTTTAAGTTGTGACAAACAGGTTCTGAATCTGACCCAAGCCTATTCGTTCAGAAGAAGAAGAACCAAGGGTTACTAAAAAGAGAGCTATTTAATCTATCATGTTCGTTCTGAACAGTGGCAAATACTTCAGAAGCTCTCAAGAATATCTGAAGAACTCAAGTCAGAAGTTCTGAAGACCAGATGTTCCAGTGGAACGGTCCAGAAGCAGAAGACTCAAGTTCTGAAGACTTGCAAGAAGTTGGTTCTGAAGACCCAGGCTATTCTAGCTCTGACCATCAGAAGTTCTGAGGAACTCGTTCAGAAGCAGAAGTTACATGGTCAGAAGACTCCAAGCTTCAATCTGACGATGATCAGAAGCTTCATCAACGTTCATCTGAAGCTCCTTCATCACAAGTCAACTGGTGAAAGGACAGGTCGCTATCACAGTACAACGTCGTACAAGTCTCAGTCTGTCCGCCACCTACCTTGCACAGCCTAGCAGTCTGATATTACAGAATTGCCACTCCAACGGATAAAACCCTAGCAACGGCTACATCACAAGTGTTGGAGTATATAAAGGCTGAAGAAAGAAGAAAGAGACTAAGAAACTCTGCTGAAAATATTCAACATATACGAACCATTCTCTTAGCATTATTTCTTCACTGTTCTTAAACTTCTGAGTTTACTATTCGCTTGTTAGAAGCACTCATTGTAAACCCGAAACCTTTACATCATATTGTAAAGTTCATCAAGAGACCAAGGTTGGTCGGATCTTGAGAGGACTGAATCAAGGTTGATTCAGTATTTAGCTAGTCTTAAGAGGATCGGTAGATCAGCTTCTTAAGAGGATACTAGTGAGAAAAATCAGTGTACTGTTAGTCACTTAGCAGATTGCAAAGTGCAGTTGTAACACTCATTGATTTTAGTGGATTGCCTTCATCAGAAGAAGGAAGAATTCACCTTCACAGGTGGACTGGATTAGCTTGAGCTTTTATCTCAAGTGAACCAGGATAAAATACTCGTGTGCTTTACTTCCTATCATTCAGCACTTAGTTTTTATCTTTGAGTTTTGAAAAAGCCAAAAAGTATACCCGAGATTCAAAAACTCTATTCAAACCCCCCCTGTAACACCCCGTTTTCCGATTAGTAGAATATTTATTAATTTATTTTAATTATTATTGGGTTATATAGTAGCATGAATAAATAGGTGATTTTATTATATAATAAGGTGATAAAGTGATATATGTAGTGAATAAATTATTTAAATTGGATATGAGTGATATATGTGATTATTATTTAAATCTTATGTGATATAGTAAAAGATTTAATTAAATAAGTTTTAGGGTTTAGAGTGAGTAATTAGGAGTTAAATAGAAAGAGAAAAAAAAAAGAAGAGAAATCAGAATTAGAAAAGCAGAACAGAAAAGGGAGAAAGCGTGAAAGCAAGAAGGAAAGGAGAAAAGAGAAGAAAACCTAGACTTTGATCTTCAAGAGGTAAGGGTTTGAATTCTTATTTTCTGGTTTGGCATGTTAGTAAGTGGTGGTGGAAAGCATGACTTAGGAACCCTAGGATGCGAGTTTAATTGAATGGAGAAAGTAAGGGATTTTCGTTTTGAAAAAAAAATTGGATGGAAATCAAGTCCTCTACTGTGCATCTCGTAGCTGTGAGTTTGTCGATAGCATGAGAATTTGGTTTGGACGTGTACTCGGATTAATTATTTGATGTTGTCCGTGTCTTCAGTATCTATACGTGAAAGTGTTTGCAATTGATGTGCCTACGGTGGTGGTTCCCTTAGTTTTGGCTGGTTATTGTCTTTGTTGTCATTACATGAATATGGAAGTGGGGTGAGATTTAGAACCAGTACACAGAGACGAAGTAAGGAATAATTAACTACCAACTACAGAATACATGAATTGGCGTTTTGTTCTTGATCTTATACTTATCAACCCATGTCATCATATTATCATAATATATTCATATGATGACATCTAAATTTGATCACGCCATATATCAGGATGCTAATAACAGTATAACAATATAAAACCAATGAATATGAAGAGTGTAGAAGAGTATAGTTTACTTGATTGCGGCTGCAAATTAAAATTTGTTTTTGAATTAATGTTATGTTTGAGATGCTAAGTTGTGATTGCAAGTTGTATAATTGATAACATGTAACTTGTGTTTTGTGCAACTGGTGATGAATATGCTAAAATAATTAAGACTAGGAGATGGTCTGAATATGCATATGTTGGTTGAGTTGAGCACACTACACTGCATAGTTGTCAAGAGGCAATGTTTGCTAGTTCTCGTGGAGGCTAGTGACTTGTCCCAAAACTGAGTGGTTTTGAAGCCTAGAGCGAGGGCTTTACTGGTGGTTATCTGTCTGGAGTGGACGCGGTGATACCGCTAAGGATAACAACTTTGGTACCAAAGGCATTTGCACGGAGTCACACTTGAGTCATATAAAGTTAACTGCAATATCTTTGGAGAATTTTGTTCTTGTGGTAATTGACAATATTTATATTTGCTTTATCTGAGCTATGATTATGGAGTATTGGCATACTTTGAAAATTAATTGATTATATTAAAGTTCATGATATATTTTCTTAATTATGTATGAGGAATTTACGAATAATTTTTACAAGCTTTTGCATTACTTATTATTATGCTTATCCATATGATATGAGTTCTCACCCTTCTGTTGGAATGATGTTCTATGCGACATCGCTCAGGTACCGAGGATAGTGGAGCTTCTCGCGAGGGCTAGTCAGAGGAGCTAGTCTTTTATATATGCTTTTAGTGATGGGAGTCATGCTCTATTATGTAACACCGGGGAAACGCTTAGTTGTACCTTGATGTTAAGAGTTATTTTGTGAACTCTTTTTTTTATTTCTGGATTATGTTTTATTTTCAAGTTGAAAAATAAATTCGCTGTGCTATGCATACGATATTATGTCAGTAAAGTTGGAAATTTATATATTTATTATGAGCATGACAGGTGTTTTTATTTATGGTTTTGGAGAATAAGTGTGACACCCTCTGTGTTATGTATTTTACTCTGATCTATGCCTTAATAATTACGCGGGGTTTAGAGGGTGTTACATTAGTGGTATCAGAGCATGATCGGTCAGTAGGCTAGGTTTATTAGCATGTCTATTAGCATGTTTAAATCCTTTTTGTATTCGATATGTGTTTTTGACGCAATCGATACTGTTTTGGAATTCTCAGGACAATGGTTGCAGGAAGGAATGATGAAGCTATCGCTGAGGCATTGGCATTGTTGGCCGGCGCCATTAGGCAAGGTCAGCAGGCGAATGCTGGAAACCAGAATCAGGATGAATTTCGTGCTTTGGGGAAGTTTCAGAGGAACAATCCACCAACCTTTGAAGGGGCATACAACCCTGACAAAGCACAGGCATGGCTGAAAGCAATTGAGAAGATCTTTCGAGTCATGAATTGTACTGATGCGCAGAAGGTGCAGTTTGGCACCCATATGCTTGAGAAAGAAGCTGAAGATTGGTGGGACAACACTGTTCAGAGGTTTGAAGGTGATGGGATGGAGATTACTTGGGATCTTTTCAAGGGTGCATTTCTTGAGAAGTACTATCCAGAAGATGTGCGTGGAAAGAAGGAAATTGAGTTTCTTGAACTGAAGCAGGGTAATGGAACTGTGGCGGAGTATGCTGCAAAGTTTGAGGAATTGATTAAGTTTTGTCCCCACTACAATACTGCTGAAGCTGAGAGATCTAAGTGTAACAAGTTTGTGAATGGTTTGAGACCTGAGATCAAGAAGGCTGTGGGCTATCAACAGATTGTGCGATTCTCTGATCTGGTTAACAGGAGTAGGATCTATGATGAAGATAGCAGGGAGAGTGCTGCTCACTACAAGTCTTTGAAAGAGAAGAAAGAAAAGGGGCAATTCAGAGGAAAACCGTATGGGAAACCTGCTGATATGAGTAAACAGAAAGGTGGTCATGACAAGAAGCCAAGTGGGGGAGGAGCTCCTATTCCGGTTAGGTGCTACAAGTGTGGTGTTGAAGGACATCGTTCTCCAGAGTGTCCCAATTCTGAGGTGAAATGTTTCAGGTGTGGCAAGCTAGGTCACAGGTCTTATGATTGTTAAGATGGCCCGATGGTGACTTGCTACAACTGTGGTGAGCAAGGTCACATTAGTACCAAGTGTGACAAGCCGGAGAAGGATCAGGCGAGAGGAAAGGTGTTTGCTTTATCTGGTGCTGAGACTACTGCTGAGGATAGACTGATCCGAGGTACATGCTTTATTAATAGTACACCTTTGATTGCTATTATTGATACTGGTGCAACACATTCTTTCATTTCTTTGAGTTGTGTCAAGGAGTTGAATCTTCAGTTAACTGTTATGGATAGAAATATGGTTATTGATACTCCAGCTATGGGATCAGTGACTACTTCTCATGCATGTTTGCGTTGCCCGTTAAGTATTTGTGATAAAGACTTTGAAGTCGATTTAGTGTGCCTTTCTTTAGATCAACTAGATGTTATTCTTGGTATGGATTGGTTGAGATCCAACCATGTCTATATCAATTGCTTTGCTAAGGCAATTCTTTTTCTTGAACCTGAAAAGAACGCGGATATGTTTATGTCCACTAGGCAAGTGAATGAGTCACTGCGGGAGGGCGCTGAGGTGTTTATGCTATTGGCAACCTTGAGTCTTACTGAGAAAGAAACAACTGGTGAGTTAGCGATCGTTTGTGATTTACCGGAGGTCTTTCCCGCGGAGATAAGTGATTTGCCGCCAGAACGTGAAGTTGAGTTTGCGATCGACTTAGTTCCTGGAACTAGGCCGGTATCGATGGCCCCATATCGGATGTCAGCACCTGAATTGAAAGAATTGAAGAGTCAATTGGAGGATTTGCTCGAGAAGAAGTTCATTCGCCCTAGTGTGTCACCGTGGGGCGCACCGGTTTTGCTGGTTAAGAAGAAGGAGGGTACTATGAGATTATGTGTAGATTATAGACAGCTGAATAAAGTGACTATCAAGAATAAGTATCCACTTCCCAGAATCGACGATTTGATGGATCAGTTGGTTGGTGCAAGTGTGTTCAAGAAGATAGATTTGAGGTCTGGGTATCATCAAATTCGTGTGAAGCCTGAAGATATTCAGAAAACTACTTTTAGAACCAGATATGGTCACTATGAGTATTCTGTAATGCCATTCGGAGTGACTAATGCCCCTAGTGTATTTATGGAATACATGAACAGAATTTTCCATCAGTACTTGGATAAGTTCGTTGTTGTTTTCATTGATGATATTTTGATTTATTCCAAGAGTGAAGAAGATCATGCTGAGCATCTGCGAATTGTGTTGTCTGTGTTGAAGGAGAAACAGTTGTATGCTAAACTTTCTAAGTGTGAGTTTTGGTTGAAAGAAGTAAGTTTCCTTGGCCATGTGATATCGAGTGAAGGTATTGCTGTTGATCCATCGAAGGTTGAGGCCGTGTCGCAGTGGGAACCTCCGAAGTCTGTCTCTGAGATCCGAAGTTTTCTGGGTTTAGCAGGCTATTACCGGAAATTTATTGAAGACTTTTCCAAGTTAGCTTTGCCAATGACGCAGTTGACTAGGAAGGGTCAAGCTTTTGTTTGGACCGCGGAGTGTGAAACTAGTTTCCGGGAGTTGAAGAGAAGGTTGACAACCGCTCCCGTTTTGATTTTGCCTGATCCAGTGGAACCGTTCGAAGTGTATTGTGATGCTTCTTTGATGGGTTTGGGTGGTGTGTTAATGCAGAATCAACAAGTTGTGGCTTATGCTTCAAGGCAACTTAAAGTGCACGAGAGAAATTATCCGACTCACGATCTCGAATTAGCTGCCGTTGTATTTGTTTTAAAACTCTGGAGGCATTATTTGTTCGGGTCAAGATTTGAGGTGTTTAGTGATCACAAGAGTTTGAAGTATCTGTTTGATCAAAAAGAGTTGAACATGAGGCAAAGAAGATGGCTAGAGTTCTTGAAGGATTATGATTTTAGTTTGAATTACCATCCGGGTAAAGCGAATGTGGTAGCTGATGCATTGAGTAGAAAGTCTCTACATATGTCGATGTTGATGGTGCGAGAGATGGAGTTACTCGAGCAATTTAGAGATTTGAGTTTAGTTTGTGAAGAGACTTCTTATTGGGTGAAGCTTGGTATGTTGAAGCTTACTAGTGGCATTCTTGATGAGATTCGAGAGGGCCAACAATCTGATTTGAGTTTGGTGGATCGATTTACTTTGATCAATCAAGGTCGAGGCGGTGATTTTCGGATCGATGAGAATGGTATCATGAGATGTCATGACAGGGTTTGTGTTCCGGCTGTATCTGATTTGAGGAGGAGAATTCTTGAGGAGGGACATCGTAGTGGATTGAGTATTCATCCTGGAGCTACTAAAATGTATCAAGATTTGAGAAAATTATTTTGGTGGCCAGAAATGAAGAAAGAAATTGCGGAGTTTGTGTATTCTTGTTTGACTTGTCAGAAGTCAAAAATTGAGCATCAGAAGCCGTCTGGTTTGATGCAACCGTTATCCATTCCTGAATGGAAATGGGATAGTGTTTCCATGGATTTTGTGTCTGGATTTCCTAGGACACCGAGTCATTGTGATGCTGTTTGGGTGGTTGTAGACAGGTTGACGAAATCTGCCCACTTTATTCCTATAAGGATGGATTATCCCATGGAGAAGTTGGCGAAGTTGTACATTGAGAAGATTGTCAGTTTGCATGGTATTCCATCTAGTATTGTGTCGGATCGAGATCCGAGGTTTACCTCTAGATTTTGGGAAGGATTGCAAAGTGCTTTGGGTACGAAGTTGCGTTTGAGTTCTGCTTACCATCCTCAAACAGATGGTCAGACGGAGAGGACTATTCAGTCACTGGAAGATCTTTTGAGAGCTTGTGTGTTGGAACAAGGAGGTGCTTGGGATAGTTTCCTGCCTTTGATTGAGTTTACTTATAACAATAGTTTCCATGTTAGTATTGGGATGGCACCATTTGAAGCTTTGAATGGAAGGAGATGTAGGACGCCAATATGTTGGTATGAATCTGGTGAGAGTGTGGTTGTAGGACCGGAGATAGTTCAACAGACTACTGACAAGATCAAGATGATTCAGGAGAAGATGAAGGCTTCTCAAAGTCGTCAGAAAAGTTACCACGATAAGAGGAGGAAAGCACTCGAATTCGAGAAGGGAGATCATGTATTTCTTAGAGTTACTCCGGTAACGGGTGTTGGACGAGCATTGAAGTCGCGTAAGTTGACGCCGCGTTTCATTGGTCCTTACCAGATTTCAGAGAGAGTAGGTGCAGTGGCTTATCATATTGCCTTGCCACCGTCACTTTCTAATCTCCATGACGTGTTCCATGTGTCGCAGTTGAGGAAATACATTGCTGATCCGTCTCATGTGATCCAAGTAGATGATGTGCAAGTAAGAGATAACTTAACCGTGGAGACATCACCTATGCGAATAGAGGATAAAAGATTGAAGCAACTTCGTGGCAAGGAGATTGCATTGGTCAAGGTTGCTTGGGGAGGACCAGCAGGGGGAAATGTTACTTGGGAGCTTGAGAGTCAGATGAAGGAGTCCTACCCCGAGTTTTTCGGTTAAGGTAATTTTCGAGGGCGAAAATCCTTAAGTGGGGGAGAGTTGTAACACCCCGTTTTCCGATTAGTAGAATATTTATTAATTTATTTTAATTATTATTGGGTTATATAGTAGCATGAATAAATAGGTGATTTTATTATATAATAAGGTGATAAAGTGATATATGTAGTGAATAAATTATTTAAATTGGATATGAGTGATATATGTGATTATTATTTAAATCTTATGTGATATAGTAAAAGATTTAATTAAATAAGTTTTAGGGTTTAGAGTGAGTAATTAGTAGTTAAATAGAAAGAGAAAAAAAAAGAAGAGAAATCAGAATTAGAAAAGCAGAACAGAAAAGGGAGAAAGCGTGAAAGCAAGAAGGAGAGGAGAAAAGAGAAGAAAACCTAGACTTTGATCTTCAAGAGGTAAGGGTTTGAATTCTTATTTTCTGGTTTGGCATGTTAGTAAGTGGTGGTGGAAAGCATGACTTAGGAACCCTAGGATGCGAGTTTAATTGAATGGAGAAAGTAAGGGATTTTCGTTTTGAAAAAAAAATTGGATGGAAATCAAGTCCTCTACTGTGCATCTCGTAGCTGTGAGTTTGTCGATAGCATGAGAATTTGGTTTGGACGTGTACTCGGATTAATTATTTGATGTTGTCCGTGTCTTCAGTATCTATACGTGAAAGTGTTTGCAATTGATGTGCCTACGGTGGTGGTTCCCTTAGTTTTGGCAGGTTATTGTCTTTGTTGTCATTACACGAATATGGAAGTGGGGTGAGATTTAGAACCAGTACACAGAGAAGAAGTAAGGAATAATTAACTACCAACTACCGAATACATGAATTGGCGTTTTGTTCTTGATCTTATACTTATCAACCCATGTCATCATATTATCATAATATATTCATATGATGACATCTAAATTTGATCACGCCATATATCAGGATGCTAATAACAGTATAACAATATAAAACCAATGAATATGAAGAGTGTAGAAGAGTATAGTTTACTTGATTGCGGCTGCAAATTAAAATTTGTTTTTGAATTAATGTTATGTTTGAGATGCTAAGTTGTGATTGCAAGTTGTATAATTGATAACATGTAACTTGTGTTTTGTGCAACTGGTGATGAATATGCTAAAATAATTAAGACTAGGAGATGGTCTGAATATGCATATGTTGGTTGAGTTGAGCACACTACACTGCATAGTTGTCAAGAGGCAATGTTTGCTAGTTCTCGTGGAGGCTAGTGACTTGTCCCAAAACTGGAGTGGTTTTGAAGCCTAGAGCGAGGGCTTTATTGGTGGTTATCTGTCTGGAGTGGACGCGGTGATACCGCTAAGGATAACAACTTTGGTACCAAAGACATTTGCACGGAGTCACACTTGAGTCATATAAGTTATTGTAGGGAGTTATTGATGTCAATTAAAGTTAACTGCAATATCTTTGGAGAATTTTGTTCTTGTGGTAATTGACAATATTTATATTTGCTTTATCTGAGCTATGATTATGGAGTATTGGCATACTTTGAAAATTAATTGATTATATTAAAGTTCATGATATATTTTCTTAATTATGTATGAGGAATTTACGAATAATTTTTACAAGCTTTTGCATTACTTATTATTATGCTTATCCATATGATATGAGTTTTCACCCTTCTGTTAGAATGATGTTCTATGCGACATCGCTCAGGTACCGAGGATAGTGGAGCTTCTCGCGAGGGTTAGTCAGAGGAGCTAGTCTTTTATATATGCTTTTAGTGATGGGAGTCATGCTCTATTATGTAACACCGGGGAAACGCTTAGTTGTACCTTGATGTTAAGAGTTATTTTGTGAACTCTTTTTTTTATTTCTGGATTATGTTTTATTTTGGAGTTGAAAAATAAATTCGCTGTGCTATGCATACGATATTATGTCAGTAAAGTTGGAAATTTATATATTTATTATGAGCATGACAGGTGTTTTTATTTATGGTTTTGGAGAATAAGTGTGACACCCTCTGTGTTATGTATTTTACTCTGATCTATGCCTTAATAATTACGCGGGGTTTAGAGGGTGTTACACCCCCCCTTTCTAGTGTTTTTCGCACCTTCACTCGGGATGAGCGGGAGGCACAGTTTCTGACACTCCTTCAAGGAGGTATGTCTGTACCAGAATTTGCTTCCAAGCTGGAATCTTTGGCGAAGCATTTTCAATTTTTCAACGATCACGTTGATGAACGCTACATGTGCAAGCGTTTTGTTAATGGACTGAGGCCTGATATCAAGGACTCGGTGAGGCCATTAGGAATCATGCGCTTTCAGTCGTTGGTTGAGAAGGCCACAGAAGTGGAGCTGATGCCTTGAGCAGGAAGATACATATCTCGTCAATGATGGTTGAAGAGCTGCAATTGCTGGAACAATTTCGAGATTTGAGCTTGGAGGTGAGATTATCCGAGGGAGAACTGAAGTTTGGGATGATCAGAATCGCCAATGGATTGATGGAAGAAATCCGAGACCAACAGTTACAAGATGAGTTTCTGCTCGGGAAAAGGAACTTGGTAATTCAGGGTAAGGACCCGGAATTCAAGGTAGGAAATGACAATATCCTGCGGTGTAAGGATATAGTTTGCGTACCCAACAACCCTGACTTGAGGAGGTTGATTATGGACGAAGGTCACAAGAGCAAGTTGAGCATTCATCCTGGAATGAAAAAGATGTATCAGGACTTGAAGGTAAATTTTTGGTGGCCAGGAATGAAAAGACAAGTGGCTGAGTATGTGGCTGCATGTTTGACATGTCAGAAAGCAAAGGTGGAACATCAGAAATCTTCAGGTATGCTACAAAGCTTGGATGTACCAGAATGGAAATGGGATAGCATATCGATGGATTTTGTAGTGGCTTTGCCAAGAACTCAAAAGGGATATGATTCTATTTGGGTAATAGTGGATCGATTGACTAAGTCGGCTCATTTCGTACCTGTGAGAACTACGTACAACGTGGAGAAACTATCAGAGATATATATAGCGGAGATTGTACGCCTTCATGGGGTACCGACCAGTATTGTTTCCGATCGAGATCCAAAGTTTAATTCACATTTTTGGGGAGCTCTTCAGGAGGCGTTGGGAACGAGGCTGAGACTAAGTTCTGCTTATCATCCACAGACTGATGGACAGACTGAGAGAACTATCCAATCATTGGAGGATTTGCTACGAGCTTGCGTGTTAGATAACAAGGGCAGTTGGGATAACCTATTGCCATTGATTGAGTTCACATACAACAACAGTTTTCATACGAGCATAGGTATGGCACCGTATGAGGCTTTGTATGGCCGCAAGTGTAGGACACCTTTATGTTGGTATCAAAATGGAGAGAATTTGTTAGTAGGACCAGAACTTCTGCAACAGACAACCGAGAAGATCAAGCAGATCAGGGAAAAGATGAAGACTTCTCAGAGTAGACAGAAGAGTTATGCAGATCAAAGGCGCAGGACTCTGGAATTCGAAGAAGGAGATCATGTATTTCTGAGAGTTACTCAGACTACGGGAGTTGGTCGAGCAATCAAGTCAAAGAAGCTTACGCCGAAGTTCATTGGACCTTATCAGATCACTCGTCGAGTTGGACCAGTTGCTTATCAGATTGCACTACCTCCATTTCTATCGAACATTCATGACGTATTCCACGTGTCACAACTGAGGAAGTATATTGCGAACCCGACACATGTTATCGAGCTGGATGACATTGAGTTGAAGGATGATCTGTCTTTCGAGACACCGCCAATTAGCATTGGTGACACCAGGATAAAACAGTTGAGGGGAAAATAGATCGAGTTAGTGAAGGTCATATGGAACAAAGATACCGGTGATGCGACATGGGAGCTGAAGGAAAAGATCCAAGAACAATATCCAGAACTTTTTAGCACGATCGATAAAAGGTATAGCACGATCGATATACGCTTAAACCTAGGGCAGAAACCCTAGCAAATAGCTAGTTTACACTTAAAGTCACGATGGAAATTAATTCCAAAAATCTTCAGAGAAATGTTAGAACTTCTCTTATTCCTTATACGACAATCGTTTCGAGGCGAAACCCTAGAATCTACGAACGTCCGATTCCAATCCTCGGAAGTTTGCCGAAACTAAAACCCTGATAGTTCAAAACCCTAAAATCAACCGACAATGAAGACTTTTTCTATTCGGAGCTTCAAATGAAGATTCCACACGCATACGCCCATTTCTCTCGATGATTTCAATCTTTCTTCAGAAGGAAGTTTTCTCTTCCGACATTCAATGCAAAAAGTAACTTATCGGGTAAAATAGTTTTACACCGACTTTGCATTAGTCACCTAAAATATAAGGAAACCTCTTTTGAGTTTTGAACTTCTATCGCCAAAACCTATCTTAGAATTCACGGAGAATGAAGCCGGAAAATCGGAATCGCGAAACTTTCATTTTCCCGCGTTTTTCCAACCTCTATATATAGCAAGAAAATGAGAAAAAATGGCAAAACTTCACCATTTTCTCTCCCAAAACCCGCGAGCTTCACAAGAGGAGGAGGAGAAGAGATTTTCATCATTTCTTGCTTGATCGTTGATCCAACAGTTGCTACTTGAAGGTATTGAGGTATAGTCTCTAATCCTTACCTCTGATCGTCGTTCCCATAGCTTTTCTCTATCTCTTTCTGTGCTCCTAGTTTTGAGGTTTTTGCAAAACTATCCAGATAACTTCATTTTTCTATCTAAACATCTTCTCTACGTGCCCAAAAGCATGTTTAGCTAATAATACTGCGCCGATTCTCGAAAAACTACCGTCGAGTTTCAATTCTGCTTCAAATATCCATTTTGGGACAAAGTTTCGTCCTTTGGGCTGAAAACTATCGCCTTAGCTTAGTGCTAGTAGGATTAGTTGTCATAAACGCCGTTGGTGACGTCCCCATCCAATTTGCTTTTCGAAATTTCAGTTTTGAAATTCTGAGCTAAAAATATTGACCAAAATACCCCTGCGACAGTTTTCGATCCGATAATTTTTCCGAGTTTAGAATACCCTTAGTTACGACTAATGATAACCTAGGAACCAAGTTTGATCGAAGAAAAATCGACACACACAATTACCATGTGTGGCCGTGAGCTACCCTAAGGGAGGAGGAAAATTCCTTTGTCGAAAACTTGTCCTTTCGCGCTAGATTATCGTACTTCGGAGTATATGCTACTTCGAGTAACCCTAGTATCTATTGTTTGCTGAGTTTCTGACTCATTGTGATTGATTTCTGTGGTTTTGCTCTAAAGGTGCTTTTGAGGAATTTCCTGAAGAGCAAGGAGTTGATTATGTAGGAACGTTTGAAGAGAACCCTGAAGAATCTACAGGTGAGGGCTTCTCACTGAACTATTAGCTAATGCTTTAGGTGTCGACGTATTCGACTTGATTTACTGTTTATGCACTTGTTTGTGTTTGATTGGGAAAAGTTTTCTGAGGCTTCGGCTGACAATGTAGATGATTCATCTACTGACTGTTTTTGGGATTGAATTACATGGTACGTGCTAAATGGTTAAACTAGGATGTGTGATATTTGCTTTATATGCTAAGTGCTACGTGGTTATTTTAGGATGTGTTGATATATGTGACATGTTTGTTGACTGTGCTGATTTATCTATGTCATTTCACATATGTCTGTGGTACTGAGGAGTGAGAATAACGGGCAGGTCATGCCGATTTTATTTTGAGATTTTGGACAAAGTTTGATAGGACGAACGAAGATTCGGGCCTTGTTATGGTTTTAGTGGATCGAGACATTCTCTGGGAATTACTTGGGATTATGGGAGCTTTGAAACTCATAGGAAATACGATAAGACAAAATGGAAACTATTTTTACAAGGAAAATTCATAAGACATTAAACAACCTCTAAACCTTTAATTAATGATAACAATCTCGGATGCAAGCTTAGGGATTGAAGTTTAGTTTTGAAAAATGAGAAGTGTCGTCGGATCCAAGTGTTGAGAAAAATTAATAAGTTCTGAGTATGTTGATACTCTTGTGCTCGAGAAGCAGTTGTGTTGTTGGGCTATCTGAGAGATAAGCCCGGGAAACGGGTAGTTTCCGAGTATGTTGATACTCTTTGCTCGTTGAGCAGTTTTGACCATCGGATGGAGATGAGTCAGATGATTTGGAGATCATCATGAGTTATTGTGTTCTTGTAAAGAAGTGTCTTTTGTCGCCGAATCGACTTTACCTTAGGGTAAGCTTTTAGAGACATTAATTTAGCTAGAACACGTGGCGACGTGTCGAGTGAGGTCGGAGACGTCGTTTGGCTAATCATTTTGCATTCATGCACCATTAATGAGGTATTAACACGAGACGGACTTCGGACCTCGGTGGATTCCAAAATGGTCATAAGACCCGGATTTCCGCGTAAGAGCGCTATTAGGCGACTCTTAGTAGCAGACCGAAATGGCAGGCCTTCGGGTTTTATGCTGATCTGGCTACCTTTGTGTGGTGTAAGAGGCACGCGGGCCGAAATGGTCCCACCGTGGCTGGTGCTAGGGCTGATCCGTTGATGTCCATCCCTTCCGGAATGCATATTGGTTAACTGGGTTAACCGTCATCTGCATTTCATGCAACATGCATACTGACTTAGTTGCTGAGTGTGGTTGATAATTGTTAATCCTTTTTGATGCATGCTAGTTGTTGTTATTGCTTTTTATATTCATTGTGGAATATACAACCCTAGGATGCTATCTTTAACTTATAAGCCTAAGTGGCTATCTCTTATCTGTATCTATTGGAATTATTATCTACATAATTCTTTGGAGTTGACCCTCGCGTCTTCTGTGTGTGTTTTGGCGGACTACGCCCATTGTCAGATGTCTTTAGCGGACTGGTTCACGATGGTCCACCCTTCGGGGGGGGACTATATATGAGATGATAGATCAGGATGACCCCGGCGCGTGGGTGGTCGACCCCGCTAACCATCGCGCGACGTACTCGGGGAGGATCATGGAGGATCGCGTAGACAGAGTATGACACTTGATAGAGGGAGTGCTGAGGAGGTGCACTGTCAGTTTCAACTTGCCGCCCGGAGTGCACTGCGGACCAGGATTAGGATCACCACCACCATCATCCTCTGATGATGAGGACCCCTCAGAGGAGGAGCCGGTGGGAGCGACTTCTTCAGAGTCCAGCTCACCCACGGTTGCTATCATTGATGATCATGGATCGGGCCCTAAGCCCGTGAGTCCAGCACCAGAGCGCATCGCGGTTGCGAGGGGAGGACGGATAGTGTTTGCAGACTTGGTCGTTCTGGATTCACATTCAGACGACGATCATGCTAGCACATAGTTTTGCGTGCTGGTGTGAGCTCCTCGAGATAGGATTAGTGTAGGAGTAAAGTCTTAGCTCTGACCGTCAGTGTTTTCTTTGGGGACAGGGTAGTTTCCCGCCTGTAGCTTTTTGTGTGGTTCTCTACGGGGATCACAGAGAGTTGGTTGGGCTAGGAGGTCTTGTTTCAGGCCGATTGGGCTAACTTATTCTCATTTTTGAAGGTTTGTGTTGCAGACACTTAACCTTTCCATTTGGTTTGTACATATTGCCTACGGGCGTTCCTTCCTACTACTTTCCGTCACTGGAGGTTACTCGTGACGAGGTTGGGTACTTACAGCAGGGGCTGTAATTATTATTGTATATTAGTTCTGTTGTCTTTTGTTGGGGAGTTTATTTCTTTCAGTCTCTGATTGTATTATCGAAAAAAAATATTCACGTTTTTCCGCAGTAAGTTTCTTTTGGTTACTAAAGTGACGCCACCGAAATCGGGGTGTTACAGCTCGCCCTCGAGCGTAAAGAACAACTCGCTTGCCCTCAAGCGCAAGAAATGCTCCCAAAACAAGTGCTCTCAACAGAATACTTATCACAAAAACCGGGGGATATTGAAACTACAGCTGGTTCCAAAAGAAAGACACAACAATCCACTTCATGCCACTTTCAGACAAAGAAGAGTGTAGAGTCCATTATGAGAAACATATAGATCTAAAATTCCTAGGATGAGATATACATTTAGTGCACTGAGCACACAAGCAGTTCATAGGTTTTGGATTTCATTCACTCAAAAGCAACAAAGATCAAACATGCACAAATTCAAAGAGACTTCACAAGGGGTGAAATGTGTGGCTTGGTGAAGTACAAGGTGGTTGGCCCCTAAGGAAAACTAGGCATCAAAACATATTGAGTGTGGTCCTATTAGTACCCCCCCCCCCCGGAGCTTTCAACAACAAACATTTTTTTGCACAAGTCTCTTGACCCCTCTTTTTCAACTTTCTTTTCTTCTATTTTTTCCTTTTTGCAACTCCAACTTGATTAGGAGTCTTTTTTTCTTTTTCTTTTTCTTTTTTTTTCACATGGGGCAAGAGACAATTTCAAACTTTATTTAGCTCCAAAACAATTTAAGGACAATCACTCCCCAAAATCCAACCTATCATCCATCCCAATCATTTAGCTATCAAATAAATCTTCAATAGGCTCAAAAAGGACAACTAGGGACAAATGTTCAAGCCAACAAACTCTAAAGCTCAAAAACCTACAGGTCTCAAGAATTGTCGAAGTATGACAAAGCATACAAAGAGTGAAATCAATACAGAACCAAGAAGTACGAGTGAGTCAGGATCCTCCAGGGAAACTTTATGGTGAAGGGTCAAAGACAGACCCTTATTGGACTCACACCCACTCTATCCTTAAGAAACACACGGAAGACCGAAGTCTCCTCCTCTCTTCCCCAAAGCATGCAATCACTCATCCCCAAAAGAAAACCCAAGTATTCACAAAAACATTTTCCAAAACCAGCGCAAGCTAGAGAGCATAACTAAGGGCAAAAACATGTGAGTATAGGGAAGTAAAGACCCAAAAAACGACTCTAACTAAACAATGCATGACCAAATAGAAAATGAAGGCTAAAAAGGAAAAATATGCAAAAAAATTCATGAGCTAAACTAAGGGAAAGAGTCGACCTCCTTCACCAATGACCATGGAGGCCTTTGATACACCTCCTACTCAAAAATTCAAGCTCTCATTCCCTGCAAAATGCAACAAACAAACAAGCAAAGTAAAACATGACTTGGGTTGTCTCCAAAGCAGCCCTAAGTTATAGTCCTAGGTGGACTCTCCTTCCTTTGGTGTTAGGAAGGAAATTCCTTACCATCAATCTTTCTTCCACATGTGCAAGGTAGGAACCTTGCACAAAACCTTTGGAACAACTCCTCCCAAGAGAGGGTATCATCTAAACCATCGTACTAAATCCTTGCTCCCCCCTTCAAGGAGTGAGGGAAAAGCTTAATCATGAGCTCATCACTAGTCACACCTTCCATATTTACAAGGTGACTAGCTTGAGTGAATCGGGCCATGTGAGCTTGGAAATTCTCATCTTTAGACCCCCCATACTTGTTTTCACTAACAAGCTTGATGAGAGCTTGATTAAGCTCAACATCTTTTTCCTTCACTTTGGGGGTTTCTTTTGAAGACCTGGACAAGCTTTTGATCATATCACAAACAAAACCATCATTAAGGTTAGTTTGCAAACTAGGATTGAAAATCGAAAATCTTACCTTGTCCTTACAACCTCTGAGAATGAGCTGACCCTTATCAACATCGATCTTCGCCCTGCCAGTGGCTAAGAAGGGTCGGCCAAGAATGAGAGGAATCTTAGCATCCTCCTCCATGTCTAGCACCACAAAATCAATTGGGAACATGTACTTATCAACCTAAACCATCACATCTTCAATGATCCCATAAGGTGTTTTTAGGGATCGGTCCGCCATTTGTAAGGAGAGCATGGTCGGGGTGACCTCTCCTAAGTTCAGCCTTCTAAACATGCTAAGCGGCATCAAGTTGATGCTCGCTCCCAAATCACACAAGGCTTCAACAATAGTCAACCCTTCAATCTCCACTGGGATAGTAAAACTCCCAGGATCCCTTCTCTTCTTAGGCCTTTTTCTTTGCAAAATGGCACTACACTCCTCGGTCATCATGATAGTTTCATCAACCTCACTCAACTTCCTTCTCTTACTTAAAATGTCCTTCATGAACTTAGCATAGATAGGCATTTTCTCCAAGGCTTCAGAAAAAGGAATATTGATGTGGAGTTTCTTAAAAACTTCCAAAAACTTAGAAAATTGTTTATCCAAATTTTTCTTAACCAAAGCCTTGGGGAATGGAATCTTACTAAGTTCAGGAAAAGGAGTGCTCACAACTCTAGCTTTCACAGGTTCACTCACTCTCTTCTCCGTAGCACCCTCATATTCTTCCTGTACTTTCTCATTTTTCTCTCCCTCATCTTGTTTTTTTGACTCGTGTAACACTCTCCCACTCCTAGTGGTAACAACAGCAAAATTTTCTTGTTTAGACAAAATTAAAGAATCGGGAGAAAACTTACCTTGAGGTATCTCAGTCATTTGCTTGGCTAGCTGACCAAGTTGGTTCTCCAAGTTCTTGATAGCCGCCTCTTGGTTCTTATGGTTGTTGTTCATGTGGTTGATGCAACTCTCCAATAGCTCCTCTAAGCTCTTCTTGCCACCATCATTTTCACCAACTTGCTCTTGGACTTGTTGAGAAAGTCCAGAGCTTTGACCTCGGAAACCATGACTAGTAATGGTGCAAAATTCACTAACATTGGGCCCTCCAATAGCCACACACTCCACTTTGGCTGCTGTAGCACCGACCAAATTGGTCGTATGTGATTTTGAATCTCCGCAATTCGTTCGGAGAGTTGCTGGTTGGAGGCCAAGAGCTTGTCGTAAGCTTCCACTTCAAGCTTACTCCTTCGGGTTTGGCGATCATTTTCAGAGTTCATGGCTCTCGCTGCCATCTTTTCTATTAAGTCATACCCCGCTTGTGGGGGAAGAGCATCGAACTCGCCATTTGAAGCCGCATCTAGGCCAAACCTCAAAGAGTATTGTAGACCATCATAAAATGTTGCAACCAATTCAGCTTGGGTGAGATTGTGTTGAGGACATTTCCTCAAGAGCTTCTTGAAGCGCTCCCAAGCTTCATAGAGATTTTCTTCAGTGGGTTGCACAAAATTCATGATGTCTTTTTTCAATTTCCTCAAAAGGGCTCTTGGGAAGAACCTTGTTGTGAACTTTTCCGCTAAGTCTTCTCAAGTAGTGAAGCTCCCTTGAGGTTGAGAATTCAGCCATTCCTCAGCGGTGTCCTTCAAAGAAAATGGAAACAAGCTCAACCGAATTGCATCCGCCTGAACATTGTTCACCCGGTAAGTGTTGCAATTCCGGATGAACCTCTCCATGTGAGCATGTTGATCTTCCAAAGTACCTCTACCATATTGGTTTTGGCTAGCCAAGTTGATGAATGCCGGTCTTAACTCAAAGTTTCCCACTCCCTCGGGAAAGGCAATGCTCCCGGGATAGTCATAACTCATGGTAGCCGAAGTGAGTTCCCGAAGAGACCGGTTGGCATTCTCAACTTCTTGTTCACATAATCGGAGGGTGATCCCCTCTTGGATTCTTGCCTCGATATGGGCTTGCATCTCCTCCTCCGTCATATGGCCACCCATGACGGTGTCTCTCTCGAGAGTAACCTGAAAGTGTGACACTCAAACAGAGAAATATTAGTAGCACCAATTCTAGACAAAGATAAAAACAAAAAATAAAACCACAAACTAAAAACTTAAACCAAAAACCACAAACAATTCCCCGGCAACGGCGCCAAAAACTGTTGGTCAATCCGCAAGTGTACGGAATTCACCCGGTTTTAATTTATCGAACCACAGGGAATTGGTGTGGCAATTCAGTTTAAGCCTCGAGTTTACGGTAGGAAAGCGAGTAAAATTCAGTTTTAAAGGTTGATTGATTGTTGTGATACTTAATTAGAAAGCTAGCAAAGATAAGTGTGTGATAATCAATGGTGAGAATGCCTTGGGTTCTTGCTTGACTAATTTAGTTCTAATCAACCTATTCTATCCACAAAACTCCGAGTCTTTCCTTGATGTTCTAGCCTAATCAATCATCTATTGGTGCCTCGCATAGACAATCCTCTCAAGCCAAAAGATAAGCACAATTCCTTGGTAACCTAAACATTTGCTAAAGGCATTAAGCATGCAATTCAGGCCAACAAACCCCAACCCTTCCTCTATTCCTAGTAGCAAGCATAGAAGAGGTAACCCCACAACAAGTCCCTAATCTATAACAAACTTTCGTTCTATTATAGAAAAGTATAAAGCTAGCACATGTTCTAACTTGAAACATAAAGCATGGATATGGGATTCAAGGGTTTACTCAGAGGATTCATGAATAGAAATAGGAATTAAGATTAAAACATCATAAGTCTTACAAAGAACCCAAAGCAAAAGGGATTTAGCCAAACATGGCTATGAAATCCATACAAGAAAAGAAAGACAAAACCTGGATCATAGGACTTGGAAGAAGCTCCTCAAGCTCTAGAACCCAAACCCTCTCTTCTAACTTATTGAAATATGAGAAAATGACAAAAGATCCCAAGAGAAATGACAAAAATCCTATTTATAGGCAAAATGGGCGAGTTTTCTGTGTGTCGGGCGCTCAAGCGCCAGCACCAAATCCTGGAACAAAAAGTATCTGCAATCCTGGCGCTCATGCGCCCATGTGGAGCGCTTGAGCGCCCCAGCTCGCCTGAAAACCTCTTAAACTTCAACTTTAACACACTTTAATGCCTCCTTCAAGCCTTTAAACCCCTTGGCCTTCGTCCTTCAGCTGTTGTAACCTGATTGCTTGCATAGAAATACTAGGAACAAAACCAAGAAACTCAAAGGTTAAATTGCACAAAAGTATAAAATGAACTAGGAATTAAACTAGACCCCTAAACTCTACTAAAATACCATTAAAGACCTTATAAAACTATGAAATTACCAAAGCAATGCAAAAGGACTAATAAAGATAAAAATGCATGAGAATGCATGAAACACTACATGAGACTCAACAAAAACACTACTAAACTAGGGTCATCAGAGACCGCAGTCAACCTTATCACGTGGAGCCGCAATGATCCACAAAAACACCCTCGCGTGCAAGTAACCGTTTATCTCTAATGGCACCATCGTTCTCATGGTTCATAGCGTCATCTAGACCTATGTTCCATTTAATTCACATTTACTTGCAAGAGATTAAATCTCATTTCTCTTTGTTCATGGCTTTAAATAGTAAACCTAGAGTCTTACAATTCAACGTCGAATAAACAACGACATATAACATACACAACCACAGTGGGAATTACAGCTGGATGAGCGACCATTGTAACGATTTCTTAGTAAGGAAATATTCATATCATATAGACATTCATAATCATAATCTCATGCTTTTCAAGCACATAAACCATGGCAAATCATCAAGCAAGACATCAAGAGACTTGTGCCTTAAAACGAAAGAAAAAAAAACACTTCGAACCCCTTGAAATAGGGTTCGGCCGAACCCACACATGGCTCTAGGGTTTGTAAAAAAATTTCCTTTCTTTCTTTTCAACCACACAAGCTTTTGTCCAGCCCCCAACATCAACTTATTCACCCAAAAATTCCAGAATTAAACATCCATCAATCATCATGTTGAAACAAGTGAAATACAAGCCAAGCTTAGCAAGTAGTCATGGGATTTACGCATGAGATCATAGAGCAATAGCATGTACATCAAATAAGGTTTTGTAGACAAGGTTTTCATGGCACAAAAGTCCAGCAACAACCACTTTCACATATCTCATGCAAACATATACCAGATCATAGCTTTTCTCATGGAATTTCATGGCAAATACCCTAAGCAACTACCCTTTCCTAAACCAGCCCTTACCTTGAATGAAACTTGATGAAAAGAAAGGTTCTTAATGAGGAAGAAAGCCAACAAGCTGCTGTCCAAGTCCCTCTTGGTGATCACCCACTCGATCACTCTCTCCCTCTCTCGCTATCTCTCACGCTCTCTCTCGCTTTCTCTTTTTCTCTCTCGGCTTCTCCTTTTCTTTCTCTCTTCGTTCTTCTCTTTTCTTTTCTTTTGAAGTTCAACAATGGCAGAAGAGGTTTCTTTCTCTGCTGATCACGTTGTGAAAAGAATTAGGATTTTCCCCCCCATTCTCCCTTACACTCGACGGCTCCAACACTACTAGGCCTAGGGTTCTCTTTTTTTCTTCTCTTAATCCTAGCCCAAGCCCAAAACCAAGCAACTAAAACTCTTAATCACCCATCAATTACTAATAAATCACATTAAACACAAAAGGAAAACCCTCCATCAACCAATGTGGTCGGCAGCCACAAGAGATTTCAGGGTTTAAAACCCTAATCTCCTCCCTTCTCAAAACTGTGCCACTTCTAGGCCCAATTAGGATTTCCTCACACTTTTCCTAAGCCCAGAACCTCTGATTTAATTAGGTAATTAATTAAATAATTAATCACTAATTAAAAGAATTAACACAAAATAAAAATTCCCTTCTTTTTAGCAAAACCGCAAGGACTGTACACCCAGACCTATGGTCGCTAAAACGTGACTATCTCGGGCTACAGAGGTCGAATGACATGAAACCAACGAGAGAATTTAGCTAACTGAGAGAACTACAACTCTCATGTAGAAAGCTTCTCAAGATTAGGTCGTTTAGACCTCTCAAAAATTCACACAAGATCACGGACAGATTCACAAGAAATTCAAACTTCACCAAAACTTCACATTTATTCATCAACTCATACAAGTAATACAATAGTAAGGTTAGGGTCTTACAGAACTGCTGTGAGCTGGAAGTCTAAACTTCAAAATAGAGTTGCTCTCTCAACCTGCAACGCCCCGATTTCTCGAGTGTCACACAGTAAACCAAACGTCTCAGTTTCGTAAAGAATTTTTGTCGATTCTATTATTAATCTTTAATTAATGACAACAGTTCATTTTAGGCTTAATTGCATCTTTGGTCCCTGACATTTATAAAAGCCACGATTTTGGTCCCTCACCTAATTTAATTACAAAAATCATCCCTCACCTAACACTCTGTGAACAAAGTTGGTCCCACCGTCAATTTTTTAACGGAAGAAGCTTATGTGGTGTTTGAAAACTTAGGTGGAAGTGCCACCGGAGAGAGGGAGGCACATGCCTCTACATCTCAGAGGAAAAAACAACAAAAAAACTCAGAGGAATAGGACACAACCTCAATCCCAGCGTTCCAACAACTAGGCCTCCCAACAGCAAAGCTTCACTATGAGATAAAAAAAACAGCCGAGAGGAGAGGAAAAATCGATTCTGACGCCAGTGGCACTTCCACATAAGCTTTCAGACGCCACGTAAGCTTCTTCCGTTAAAAAATTGACGGTTGGACCAACGTTGTTCACGAAGTGTTAGGTGAGGGACGATTTTTGTAATTAAATTAGGTGAGGGACCAAAATCGTGGCTTTTGTAAATGTCAGGGACCAAAGTTGCAATTAAGCCTTCATTTTACGAAATTCTTAAAACTTTATTCTTGAATCATTTATAGTTGAACTCGAACGTATAAATATAAAGCGTCGGATAACTGAAATAACGTTGCAATTAAATAAAAGAAACTTTAATCACAACCACGTGTGAAGTTGTTCAAGTACAAAACCGTAATCTCATTACATCTGAAATGAAATAACAAAACCATAAAATAGTCTGACAGAATAAGTAAATAATTAAGTTCGATCCATAGCTCTCAAGTCCCCAAAAAAGAAAAACTCTCAATCCCTACCCCTATCTTCACTGGAAACCTCAATGATCTCCTTCTCGAAGCAACCTCTGATCTGACGACGCTTCTTGGATGGAATGGGTAGAGACTCAAGTAGCGGAGCCTCAAACTGACCAAGTACACAGCAAGCTTCCATGTCACGCTTGAGCCTATCTGGTGCTACAGGTACTCGCCCTATCAACTCTGCCTTGTCGTCATGCTTTGGTTCCTCAGCTTGAGCCTGTGTTGGGACTATGATCTGCTCTATTGGTCGTTGGGTCTCGACCGCTGCTTCTTCGGAAATATCACTTTCCACTGATGCTACTTGAGAATCTTCGTCCTTCGGGTAAAAGTAACGTGGAATTGGATAAGGCATCGTGATGACTCCTCCCGTCATACGTTGTGTCTCCACGACATTTCGATGCACATCCCTACCTGTAAGCCTTGCATCGCCGACATAGATTCGTCGGACTCCGGACGTGTCGGTCGCCCAAGCCCAATCTTCATTCTCATCACACAATGTCAGTTTCCAGGAGTGGATCGACGTTGTGGTCTTCGTCAGAACCATCTACCCCCCCCCCAAAACAACATATAACAAACAAGCAAGGGTCAGTTACAAATCAACATAGATATATGGCAATTCTCAACACATATTATCTCTTAGTTTTAATAGGATTTTATATAACAGTTAGTCATCACCTAAGAGTTCGGTTAGACTAACGAACCTCACCATTCACACAACCACCTCAACACCTTGGCCAATCTCGAACATCTGCAGATGCACAATTCTCACTTAGTACAACCCTCAGTTCATGGGGAGACGCGCAGTCAATCCCAAGGGGACACACAGTACAACCCTTAATTCTCAGGACGACATAAAGTCAATCCAACACCCTCGCATGCAAGTAATCGTTTGTCTCTAACGGCACCATCGTTCTCATGGTCCACAGTCTTAACTAGACCTATGTTCCATATTAATTCACATTTTACTTGCAAGCGACTTAGTTCACAATTCTCTTTGTTTATGGCTCTAATTAGCCAACCTAGAGTCTTAACAAATTTAACGTCGAATAATGAACATAAACGACAATAAAAATTCACAACACCAATGGGAAATACAGCTGGATGAGCGACCCTTGTAACATTATCTCAGTCTGGCATTATTCATATTACATCAATACTCATAATCATGTTCTCATGCATATCAACTAATATATCTTAGCAAACTCATCGAACAAGGCATCGGACGTAGTTGTGCTTGAAACGAAAGAAAGAAATTCCCCGAACCCCCTGAAATAGGGTTCGGCCGAACCCAATATGAGTCCTAGGGTTTGTATTTTTTTTCTTTCTTTCCCTTCAACCTCACAAGCATAAGTCCACCCACAACATCAACCATATTCACCCAAAAAAATTAGATCCAACAATCACCAACCTTCATGTTAAAAACATGTGAAAAACAAAGACCAAAATAGCAACTAAACATGTGATTGTTACTTATGATCATAGAGCCATACTAGATACATCAAATAAAGGATACACATCATGGTTTTCACGACATCAATGTACAGCAGCAAACATGTTCACAAAACTCATGCAAAAACATGCAAGAATACATCTTTTCTCAAGGATTTTCATGGCAACATCCTAAGCATCTACCCTTTTCCTAAACCAGCCCTTACTTTGATGAAACATCTACCCTTTTCCTAAACCAGCCCTTACCTTGATGAAACTTGATGGAAAAGAAAAGGTTTTTGATGAGAAAGAGACTCCAACTAGCTGTTGTCCAAGTCCCTTCTCTTGCTCTCCCACTCGATCTCTCTCTCCCTCACGTTCCTCTCTCTCTCTCTCGCGCGTGTGGTGGCCGGCGGCGTTAGGGCTGAAGATGGCGGCTCCTCTCTCTTTTCTCTCTTCTTTCTTCTGTTTTACGTAACAAGGGTGTATGGGAGGCACTTCTAATTCAGCTTTTGTGAAAAAAAAGGATTTCCCTCCCCCCCCTTCTAGATGCAAAACCGGCGGCACACTCTCAAATGGGCTAGGGTTTTGTTTTTTTTTTCTCATTTTCCTTCACTTGCTAGCCCAAGCCCAAAACCATTAGTCAAAATAATTAATCACTCATTAATTAGACATAATCAGACTTTAAAACAAATAAAACTCCCCCCCCCCTCGTTCAACATATGTGGCCGGCGGCCACAAGGGTTATTAGGGTTTCAAACCCTAATTTCCCTCCTTGGCGGCCACAAGGGTTATTAGGGTTTCAAACCCTAATTTCCCTCCTTCCTCAAGCCCATGACATTCCTAGCCCAATAAGGATCTTCTCACACTTTTCTTAAGCCCACAAACTCTGACTTTAATTAAATAATTTAATAATTAATCACTAATTAAAAAGATTAAAACAAAACAAAATCGCAAGAACTGTTGTTGGTAAATCCGCAAGTGTACGAATCCACCCGGTTTTAAATATCGAACCACAGGGATTGTGAGTGAATAGATTCGGTTCAAGCTTTGAGTTTGAAGGTTTGTTTTATTGAGGCAAACATATGACGAAGTAGTAATAAGGAAAAAGAAAATATAAATTCAGAAATGAAACAGAGAATGAAAAGAAAGAGTGATTTACTTTGGGTTCTTGCTCAACTAATCAATTCAAGCACATCATTCTAAGCACATGTTCTCATGAATCTCTCCTTGATGCTATAGCCTAAGCAACTACCTATCGATGCCTCGCATAGATAATTCTTTCAAACCAAAAGATAAGCCCAATTCCTTGCGTACTTAAACATTTGTTTGAAGCATAAAGATTATAAAGTTCAGGCCAACAAACCCCAACCCTTCCTCTATTCCTAGTAGCAAGTATAGAAGAGGTAATCCCATAATAAGTCCCTAATCTATAACAAACTTCCGTTCCAATTATAGAAAAGTATAAAGCTAGCACATGTTCTAACTTGAAACATAAAGCATGGATATGGGATTCAAGGGAAGAAGAAGAACATGTGGGAAAGAACTTAAGATTATAACTCAAATACAAAAAGTCTTACAAAGAAATCCAAAGCAAAAGAAGAGAGATTAGCCAAGCATGGCTAAGAACCTGAATTACAAGCTTAGAAGCCCTCTCACACTCTCCTAGATGCTCCTCTACCTCTGATTTTATGTAAAAATGAAAGTAGTATCCAAGATTCCCAAAGAAAGTGACTAAAATCCTATTTATAGGCAAAATTCCCGAGTTTGGGCTGTTCTGGGCGCTCAGGCGCCAATTCAGAGCGCCTGAGCGCCAATTCCATCCTGAAAATGAGCCCCTGGAAGGTAATTGGCGCCTAGGCGCCAATTAAGCACGCCTAGGCGCCAATTCCAGAACCCTGGAAAAAGCAATTGGCGCCTAGGCGCCAATGGAGCACGCCTAGGTGCTCTGACTCGCTGGAAAACCTTTTGATCTTCATTTTAACTCCTCTTTAAGCCTCTCTTCAATTCTCCAAACCTCTAGACACTCCATCTTTAGCTGTTACAACCTGAAAACTTGATGACAAAGCTAGGAAAATATCTAGAAATTCAGAGGTTAGTTTTGCACAAAGGCTCCAAAACAAGTGGAAATTGCCTATGACACTCAAACTCTAATTAAATGCAACTAAAGCCCTTATAAAACTACAAAATTACTAAACTAATGCAAATGCACAAATAAAAGTCAAAATGCATGAGAATGCATGAAACACTACATGAGACACAAGAAAAAGACTCAAAACTAACAAAGGAAAACCCTAAAAACATCATATAAACCCGGGTCATCAACTGTACAGCAACACCTCTGCTCACTAAAACATCGATATCTCGGGCTACAGATATCGGAATGACATGAAACCAACGAGAGAATTTAGTTAACAGAGAGAGCTACAACTCTTATGAAGAAAGCTTCTCGATATTAGGTCGTTAAGACCTAGGGATGGCACCCGCGCGGGGTGGGGGCGGGGAGTGCCTCCCCCTGTAAGATCAAGTTTTGATCGAGTAGTACAACTCTATGTTTTGATGATTACAAGTTAACATTTGAGTATGAACAATTATGGTACGCTAACGTGTTTTTCTGAGTGTGCTATTTACAGGCTCTGACCTCAATTCAATCTCACACAAATCAGAAGCACTGTGCATAAAGAGTGACCCAAGCAACGCTTTCGCAACATCTATTTTCACTCTGAACAGTAGAAATGCTTCAGAAGATCTGAAGTCATACAAGCTCTGATATGGACTCAGTCACTTGAAGTTCTGAAGATCCAGAAGTTCTGACAACCAAGAAACTCTGAAGGTTCAGATGTTCTGATGGTGTAAAAGACTCTGAAGATTCAGAAGCTGAATAGTGGAAACTCTGATGTCCAGAAGCAAGAAACTCTAAAGACCATGTACTTCCCTCTGAGTTCAGAATCAGAAGATACAACGTTCAGAGGATCTGTGCTTTCCCTCTGACTCTGATCAACCGGCTTCACAAGTTCCAACATGAAGCATTCCCCTGATCAGAAGTCTCCTAGGTTTAAAGGTCAAGTCACTATCCAAGTACAAAAGCAAATGTACTTTCCTGACGACCTACCTAACGTTCTCAGCCACAGCAGAAGCTGGAATTTCCAGAACTGCCCTCCAACGGTAGCATTTCCATGCAGCGTTCAAACCCTAATCCTTGGAGTATAAATAGAGGCTGAAGATTGAAAGATGCGGTTGGAAGAATTACACACGCGCAAGCTATATTCAAAAACCTTCTAATCATTCTTTCATCTGAATTAAGTGTGTTTACTATTAGCTTTTCAGAAGCAAATCTCTTGTAAACATTCTTTCTTAAACAGTTTGTTTAGTTACCTTTAGGAGATCAAGGTTGATCAGATCCTAGAGAAGACTAAGAGAGTGAATCTTAGTGTGAGCTAAGTCAGTGTAATTGTTAGTCACTTGTAGGTTTCAAGTGCAGTTGTAACACTTTACCTGATTAGTGGATTGCCTTCATTCTAAGAAGGAAGAAATCACATTAACGGGTGGACTGGATTAGCTTGAGGGATTTATCAAGTGAACCAGGATAAAAATCCTTGTGTGCTTTTCTATCTCTTATCTTTAGAACTAAGTTCTCGAAAAGATTTGTTGAAATCTTTAAGGTGGAAGTTTTATCTTGAAAACGTTATTCAAACCTCCCTTTCTACCGTTTTTCATACCTTCACCCCCATCCCCGTCCCCGCATCTCTTTTATGTCCCCATCCCCACTCCTCATCCCCGTGACGGGGTGAATTTTCTCCCCATCCCCAATCCCCACCTCCCCACGGGTCCCCGCAGATCCCCCTGGGGACCATTAACATATAATTAAAAATAAAATAAAAATAAATTAAATATAAAAAATTCTTAAATTTCCATGTGGACTACAAATAGTTAAATATAGAAATCACAAATGAGAATGAAATATGTCAAGTTCTATGAAAATATATAATGAAGTTCAAATAACATTCAATTTACTATTAAGGGTATTATTGATTTTTTACCTATGCATACAGGGCGGGGATTCCGTGGGGCGGGGAGGGTGATCCCCACCCCCATCCCCAAATTTATCTCGGGGGAATTTTTGTCCCCATCCCCATCCCCACAGGGAAAAATTCCCCAAGATCGGGGCCCCAAACATGGCAGTCCCCGCGGGGATCCCCAGATGTAGGTGGAAATTGCCATCCCTATTAAGACCTGTCAAAAATTCACACAAGATCACGGACAGATTCATAAGAAACTCAAACTTCACCAAAAACTTCACATTTATTCATTAACTCATATAAGTAATACAATAGTAAGGTTAGGGTCTTACACAACCACTGAATCAGAATATGTCGTCATTTCAGAAGCAGCCAAGGAGATAATATGGCTGAAGAATTTTCTCAAAGAATTGGGAAAAGAACAATATGTTTCTCCATTGTTTAGTGATAGTCAAAGTTCTATCTGCCTTGCAAAGTACATACAGATGAAGTATTGTAAGACCCGGGGATTTATTTATGTTTTGTATTATTTAAGAATAATATAAAGTACGATGTTTTATTTTCAGTAAGGAGAAAATACTGATTAATTATTACTATAACGCTTGTATAGTAATTTATTACGTAATTAATTATTACGTAAAGCGCGAGTAGTCGATATGCATGCATGCACATGCATAATTTTGGGTAGTGCATAAAATATGCAAAAAGGGAATTTTCGAGACTCATATCTATTATATTGGAGGAGGAGTTTTATTTATTTATTAAATAAATATAAAGTGTTATGGGAATTTATTTAAATCAGATTTTTATTTTGAATTAATTTATTTTGAGAAGATAGGATTTGAAAATTGGAGATATACTTTTTTTTTATGTTGGCCGAAAATTTGGTTTAAAAGGGCAAAGATATTGGAGATATTTTATAATGAAATAAATGCTTTGGGTCATCTTTATTTTAAAAAAAAAAAAATTCAGATTTTATTTAAACTAATATGGAAGGTTTTTAATTTTTGAAAATTGGTTAAGGAGAGAGAGAGTGGCCGAAAACTCTAGTTGCTAGGGTTTAGGGCTTTATTTTGAAATTTAAACCAATTTTCCTTGATTTGAGGGTTTAATTGAAGAGAAAATCAGAAAAATATCCTTGGGATATTTTGATTTTTCTTGGTGATTAAGTAATTAATTTGAATTAAAGTTTATTGAAATTATATTTTAACCCTGGGCTTGGGCTGAAAATAAGGGTTTTATTGTATTTTCACCTCCACACCCTCCACTATAAATAGGAGTCTCTAGTGAAGGGAAAATCACAACTCAGAGCTCTCCAAATTTTTGTGAGTCTCTATCTCTCCCTCTCCAGAGTTCTTCTTGACCTCTATAGGAAATAATTCCTATAGTAACTAAGCTCTGCTTCCTTCGGGAAGTAGTGAACTCAAGTATTTTTTTCTTCTTGTTTACAAGAAGAAGATGAAATATTGTTGGGTTTTAGGGGATGGGGTTCGAATATTTGAAGGGGGGAAATGATGCTCCTTTTTCCTTCAAACTCTAACCCTAGTTTGTTGGTCCGTGCAGGTTCGCGCACGGAAAGGTTAGATCGAACGTACTCGATCTCGCGTGGAAAGCGTAGCCAAGGTGAGGGCACTTCCGTCTAGAGAAGTCTTACTGCTTTCCTGCATGTGAAGTTGTATGCGAGTGTGGTTGATAACATGCTTAGTATTAGTATTCAATATTATGCTAAGTGATGATATGATGTATGATTTATTACTAAGTTAATATGATAAATTCTTAGTATGCTATAGAACTAGTTAGTTGATGTATGCTAGTTCAAGTATGCCTTATTTGCTAAGTGAAATTATGCATGATGTTATTTAATTTCAATAACATGAGATAAAATGCCTGTCTATTTACTTGAAGTAGTAACATGAGACTAGGATTTTATGATGTTTACTCGCATGCAAGTAAATTATGATTAGTGGAACATAGGTCTGGTTAGGACTATGAACCATGAGAACAGTGGTTCCGTTAGAGACAAAACGGATAACTTGCACGCGAGGGTGAATGCGGTTTGAACCGTGATGTTATGACTTGTGGGTGTCTGACCCATGGTGTGCTGTGGTCGTTCCAAGGAACGCCATGATGTTGTGAGCTTTGCTCATGGTGTTGTTCGTCTGCTGGACGAATGGTGTTGGATCCAAGGTGAAAGGTGGTTGTGTGAAAAGTGAGGACGCATAGACTAACTGAAACTTAGGCTATGTGATTAACCTTTTAGTTATGTTCTGTTGATTAATGATGATATTATATTGTCTATAACATGCTAGAGACTAGAGATATTTGAGAGTCAGAAGTTGACCCTCTCTATTTGCTATTTGTTGTTTGGGCGCTTAACGCCAACAGATGGTGATCCGGAAGGAGCTAGTGGATCAGGACTGGGAGATTTATCTCCATAGTTTTGATGAGGACACGGCCTGGGGTGTCGACTACCGCCAGGAGAAGAACGTGTACGTCGGCGGCGCGACCATCTTCAAAAGAGACCAAGCTGGGCAGATTGTTGAGACTCAGCCTATCAGAGGGAAGATTCGGTTTCCTCACGCACCCTTCCGTTTTGGACTCCCCTTAGGGATGGATTTTCTCAGCGGTTCGGAGTCGGACCCTAGTGAGGGGCCAGGCTACGAGTCAGGCGAGGGGAGCGAGCCTTCAGTGACTTCCGAGTACCGGAATCCGACAGAGGGACTTTTGGTGCCGAAGGAGGAGCCGGTGAGCCCCATTGCACCACCCGAGCAAGGGCTGAATCAGGGACTCATGGATCCCGTACCATTAGGGTTTGGGTGGAGCTTGGAGGCATTGAGGCAGTGGAACCTGGACATGAAAGTTGAGCTTCCGAAGCCAGGAGAGGAGACGTCAGAGCCTTCCAACATGTGGGCCAGAGAAGATGCAGACTGCAACGAGTGGCCTTGTTTGGGTTGATAGCGCTGTTTTATTTTTGGAGCTTTTATTTTACTTTGAAGTACTTGTAGTTGATTTTCAAATGTAAATAATTTTGTCAGATTACTAGGGTGGTTTTGTTTACACACATGGGTGTGGCCACCGTACATTATTTCAGTTATTGAATTTATATCAATCGTTCGTTTTCCTTACTCGCACGTTTGTTTATTTGATTTATATTTAACGCTGAGAACTTTCGTAATAATTGGATCTTTGTCGTTTAATGAAGATTAATAAATGGACGGCGAAAATTCTTTGTGAAAATCATGATTTTTGGTTTTTCGTGACGTCCGAGAAATCGGGGCGTTACAAGTATCACTTCATCAGAGAACTTATAGATGATGAAGAATTATCCTTGCTGAAGATCTTAGGATCAAAGAACCCAGCTGATATGTTGACCAAGACTGTTATAGCTGGTAAGCTGAGTGGCCTTCAAGGATAGTTGATGACGAAGGCGCTACACTAAGTGAAGAGCAGAAGAGCTTACTGTTTACTAGAAGTTACTACAATTAGACTCAAATTGGGAGAATTATTATGTTATGTAGTCTATATGTAGTCTCACATCGCTTAGAATTAGAAAGAGTTTGTCTTACTCTTGCTATATATAAGCACCTCATTGTAAACACTGTTTGCACTAAAGAGAAATATTACTACCTAGTGTAGCCGTGGATGTAGGTACACACATTTTGTTCCGAACCACGTTAAAATTCATGTGCGATATTTCTTTCTCTCTTCTCTCCTTTTTATTATTGCTCCCAGCATTCCACCCCTCACCTTTCTCAGTCTGCCATGAGGTCTCTTCGGAGTTAAGTCTTAGGCTACCTTATAGTGCTTGCGCGGCCTTCCTCTACCTCGCCAGGCTATGAAAGATTCCTGCAATTGCAAAGCTTTGTCTACATGTGATTCTTCTTAATCCTGCTCTAGCACATTTTCGTTCTCATCATCTGATTACAATCTCAACCCCTAATTCTCATGTATCTCGCTGTACAAGCTGCTAATTGTTCCTTCCACTTGACTGAAAGACAGTGGTCCCCACAATAAAGATGACTTTATGGCCCTACCTGCCCAAATTAAGCTGATACCATTTGAAACAAATCTAGAACTAATTGCTCCCACCACAAATTTTGCCCAGGCAATCATTGACGGGAATAATTCCTCATAATTTGTACAATACAGTTTTTGCCAGGTCACCCCTTTTATTCTACCATTATTATATCCCACACGGATTTCCAAATCATCCAAGTTACTCCCTCCATTCCTATATAGCTGACACTTTAAGGTTGTTGCACAAGTATTAAGAAATAGCAATTAATGTTCTTGTTTTATTAAAATTACAATATAACTTCATATTATACCCTTTATCTCTCTTATTAATTCTAACTTTTCAATTTTCCTACCACCAATAAATGAAGAGTACAATTGGTAAAATATAATTAATGTTCTCTTAAACTTTGTAAAGTGACAGATAATTTGAAACAAAATTCAGTTAGAAATAGTGTCAGTTATATAGGAACGGAGGGAGTAATATTTTTAAATTTTTGAATGCCTCCAATTTCTGCCATGTCATACCCATTCCGTTAAATCCTGAGCCTCTCTCTCCAATTATGGTATCCCATTCTTCTCCTGCTTCTGTGCCACACGTGTCTGAAATTTGTCCCACGTGCAAACAAAGATTTCGAGCGGGACCCACAGTTTGAAATCTGATTCCTCACCCAAACATTTGACCAACTCCCCTGGCCCCCACCCAGCTGTAACGGCCACCGATCACGCTTCTCCAATCTCTGTACCGGTTCCACATCCTCAATTTCCGGTTCCGGCAAGACCTCGCCTTCCTTCGGCGATGCCACATTCGATTGCGGTGCTACCTCAAACTTCCCTGTCGGGCTGCAATCCCAATCTGTGTTCCGTGACTGGCGTAGTGGGCATATACACAACACCGCCGTAAGCATGCATAGTCCTCTCTTGTTCTACCAATACCTTGATCTGCTTCCCATCAACTTGAACTTGAAACGCACTCGCTTGCCAAATTGGATGCGGTGTTTCAACCAGAATCATCGCCACATCCATTCCTGTCCTCTGTTTGTTCTGGTAAGGACTGGCGGGAACCGACCTGAGTGACGTATGGACGTTCACGTGAACCTAACCTAAAGCTCCTAGCCCACTACTTTAGTGGACTAGAGCTGGGGGGCTACTGTTCTGGAACGGGCGGACCACGCCCTAGGAGACGACCGCACCAGTGCCCGATCAGGATCCCCCGAGGGAGACCCAAGGGGGACGACCAGGGTAAGATGTCTGGTCCCTGACCCCCGAGCAGGACGACACTCCCCTGGCCCTGGGACATGGACCCCACCACCTAGGGGTTGACCTAGGCCAACCACCCTACGGAACTAGGGTGGTTGGATGGTGGGTCCCTAGGTAATCTAAGCCATTGGATCACTGCAAACCGCAGAGGGAGCAGAAGGATCCAACGACCCTTAAACCACCGGTACGGACCATGCATGACGTTGCATGGCTCCAACCCTAATACTCCAACGTGTATATAAAGGGGGGCAACTCACCCATGTTAAGGTACGTTATTCTCTTCACTTCACTACCCACTTACTCGATTCCCCTACTTACTTTGGCATTGGAGTCCCTTGCAGGAGCCCCTCCCGGGTCCGTTCCGCATTCCAGCGCACCGGTTCCGCTCCTTCTCTTGGCTGCCCAGCTCCCGTGATCTTCCCGATCACTGTTCATTTGCCTCATCCACACAAATAAACTTCCCAACCTTATTACCTACTGCCATAAAGAAATCCTTCCCCCACACTCCCATGTGACTTTGCTAAACCGCCAGCCACATGCAATGTGAAACCCCACGAGTCCACAACTAACAAGGTCTAATATCAGATAGTCGTTCTTCCCGGAAAACCCCACATTCTGTAATTGCAATCTCCATTTCCTCTATACTTTCAAATTCCAAGAGTACCTCCTTAGCCCCATTGGAATAAGTTTAAAATTAAACAATACAATGGAACTGAAATAATGTTGCAGCACCTCATATTAAACTGCTGCATGACGTTATCCTCTGCCTCACCGCCTGATGCGTCTCTGTCCGGGGGAACCTTCCTCTCCTTCAGTTGCCATACATTCCCCCTGATCCCATATTTCATGGATGTTCTATGGTCTCCACCACTCCTTACTGATCGCTGATACCACACTTTCTTGACCTGAAGATATCAGCCCTCTAATCGCAGCAGCCCATTTAAACAACGAACGACACGTCATGTAAACCAAGATTTGGTCAGGTGGTACAACTCTATGTTTTGATGATAAAATGTTTATTATTGTGTATGAACAATTAGGGTACTCTAGCGTTTGTCTTTTAAGTTCTGACAAACAGGCTCTGACTCTGATTCAAATATATATATATATATATATATATATATATATATATATATATATATATATATATATATATATATATATCAGAAGTTGAAGACCCAAGAGTAACCAATGTAACGCTTCTGCAATCACTACGTTCTTCTGAACGGTAGCAAACGCTTCAAATACTCTGAAGATTAAAGCTCTGATGTGGACTTTGAAAGACTCAATCGCTGAAGCTCTGAAGACCAGATGTTGTGAGGAACGGTCCAGAAGCTGAAGACTCTGAAGTCCAAGTGTAAGCTGGCTCACAAGACCAAAAGTACTTCATGTTCTGAAGACCAGAAGTTCAGGTGAACGGTCCAGAAGCAGAAGTTCTGAAGGTCAGAAGATCCAAGCTTCCTTCTAACTCTGATCACATAGCTTCACAGGTCCCAACATGAAGCGTCGCCATAGATCAAGAGTCAACTAGGCTAAGGCAATGTCATTATCATTCGTACAAAAGCAAGTGTATCTTTCAGACCGCCTTACCTACGACGTTCAGCCACAGCAGGTTTTGGAAAATCCAGAATTGCCCTCCAACGGATGGATTCTTTCAAACGGATACAAACCCTAAACCTTGGAGTATTTAAAAGGCTGGAGATAGAAGAAATTGGCTAAGAAACTATTGTGCAATACAAATGATAAACAACAAGTGAATACCTTAGCAATATTTCTTCATTGTTCTTATAGTGTTTACTTCTGCTTATTTCAGAAACATTTCTTTGTAAACCAAACCTTTTACAAACATTGTTTTATTTCCTTGAGAGACCAGTGAGGTAAGTATTCTTGAGAAGACTAAGACAAGGCTGTCTTAGTGTTGCTAGTTCATAGGTTGTTAGTCACTGAGCAAGTTGTGACAATCTTTGAATAATGGATTGCCTTCATTCTAAGAAGGAAGAAATAACCTGAATGGTTGGACTAGACTAGCTTGAGTGATTCATCAAGTGAACCAGGATAAAATCATTGTGTGATTTTCTCTTTCCTTCATCTTTACAACCTTATATTCTTTCACTGAAAAGATTGTCAAAATCTTTGAGAGAAAGCGTTTAAACTTCAAAACCCTATTCAACCCCCCCCCCCCTTTCTAGTGTTTTTCATACCTTCACGTCATGCCTCCACATCCAAAGAGAAATGCACAAATACCACCTCGTAACTTCTGCCACCCTTCCGACGCACCTAAAGCTCCACATCAAATTTCCTTCCTGCCACCACAAACGCCCCTCTTAACTTCTCTTCATTAACTCGCTCCCCAATGATATCAACAAAAAATGTGAATGAGAGATGTCGTCGTTGCTGTAACGCCCCGATTTCTCGAGTGTTACACAGTAACTAATTAACCAATTTTGGTAAAGAGTTTTCGTCGATTCACTTATTAATCTTGAACTAATGATAAAAGTTCAATTTTACAAAATTCTCGAAACTTAACCATTTCAAACTTGCGGAAATAATCATCAACATAAACCTCAAACTTTATTAATCATTGAAAAGAGTATGAAATAAATATCCGGAAGAAAACTTCAAAGTAAATTACATCAAGTTAAACCATCTCAACTAAAATAAAGTAATGGTTCAATACTTCCAAAACTCGGTACTCTCAACCCAAAAGAAAAATGGATGTCTCAAAACCCAACCATATCCTTGACCCCTTCCTCTTTATCTTCTTCCTCTTCATCAGAAGTGTAGTTGTCATCCGGTAGTGGCTCGTTACGTAGCATCAACTCCCAAGAATGAGTCGTCGCCATTATCTTCACGACCATCTACCCCCCCCCCCAAATAAACACATAGCAAACAAGCGAGGGTCAGGTCTAAAAGAAAACAACAAGAACATACAGTACAGTGGATATAAATGAACATCATCCGCTATCGAAATAATTCTCTTTCTCTTTAAAGTTTTAGATGTTAGTTAGTCACCTAACGATTCCTCACTTCGCACAACCCGCCAAACACTTCCATGGCCATCTTCGTGCTTCCGCAGAGGCACGGTAATCACGGTGACCGCAGTCAACCAAACACGTGGAGCCGCAATGATCCACAAAAATCACGGTGACCGCAGTCAACCAAACACGTGGAGCCGCAATGATCCACAAAAATCACGGGTGACCGCAGTCGACCCAAAATCTCCCTCGCGTGCAAGTCCATCGTTCTCATGGACCATAGTCTACACCGACCTATGTTCCACTAATCACATTTTCACTTTTTACTTGCAAGCGAGTTATTTCTCTTTCTCTTATATTGAGGCTCTAAGTCAAGTCTTCCTAGAGTCTTTTATTGTCTTCACAACACTAAAGATAGCAACACAACCTTCGCAGTGCACAAAAGGGAATTACGGCTAGGTGAGCGACCCATTTGTACAAATAATCAATTAAACAGTGTGAAATCATTTAAGAATAGCCATATACATAAAAACATGCATATTATGTCACAATAGCACCACAAGGCAAGTACCAAGGCACATGAAATCAAGCTTAACAACATATAACTCACAGCATCTCCTAAACACATGTTCCTAAACAAAACTTCAAAATATTTTCGCAACTCAACATATTGACAGCAGAAACAACTTTCACAAAAATAGAGCCACAGAATGCATCTTTCAACCAAAAATCACGTATGATACCTTTCTAGAAAGCTATTTTAAATATCTACAAGTCTCTAGTTACTCACTTGTTCATTTGAGTCCCAGAATTAGGTGATATTAGGCCTTAAAGCTAACTGTCCGGAACAGGAAAAACAGCAGGTGTGACAGTTACTAAACACGACCCCCAGATCACATTACTAAACCAAAAATTATGATATTTATATGTCTGGAAAGATATTTCGAAAATCTACAACTTTCATTTTAATCACTTTTTCATTTGATGACCATAAACAGGTAAAAAGGGGCTCTGAAGTCCGCTGTCCAGTACAGGAAACTGGCAGCGAAACTCCCATGGCTCTATGGTTTTCAAAAATAATTTTCCTTCCTTCCCCTTTGATCATGGCAATCTTGGTACAGCCCCAACAACCCAAATATCTACTCAAAATTTCAGAACCAAACATTTAGCAAGGATCATGTTATAACAAGTGTAAAATAGCACAAAACTTAACAAATACCATGGCAACTCGCATAAAATCATAGATTCAGATCATAAACAACGTTTGAGGATCATATTCATGGCTTTTCAAGAAAAAAATTCCAGCAAGCAAGCATGTACAGGAAATCATGCAAAAACAGTCCAAAACTCAAGTTGTTTCTCATGGCAATTCATGGCATATTCCCTAAAGAACCTACCCATTCCTAGAACCAGCCCTTACCTTGATTCTTGATCTGAAAAGAGAAGAGAATGAAGTTTGGAAGAACAATCTCTTGCTGTCCAAGTCTCTTTCACCTTCCTTCTCCTTCGCGAAACCCTCTCTATTCGCGCTCTCTCCCTTGCTCGCGCGCGTGACCGGCGACAATGGTGGTGGCTTGGGCGGCGGCTCCCTTCTCTTCTCTCACACGTTCTCTCTTTGTTTTTCACGTGAAGGTGCAGTAGTGTATCTCTGTTTTCTGATTGTGGAAGAATAGGGTTTCCCCCCTTGGCTAAAATCCCATGCAACCCACAAGTGGGCTAGGGTTTTGTTTTCCACAAGCCCGACCCAAGTCCAACCTTAACCCACCAGTCTAATTACCTAATCAGACCTGAAACTTACTAAAACCTAAGCCCTCAAAGGTAAATTCATAATTAAATTCGGACTTAGAAGAAAAACAATGTAATAATCACGCTGGCACTGTACAGCCGGAACTACGTTCACTAAAACGGGGATATCTGGAGCTACAGATATCGGATCGACACGAAACCACTTGGAGAATTTTCTAGACTTGAAGGGCTACAACTCTCATGAAGGAAGTTTTCCCAAATGAAGTCGTTAAGACCCTCTACAAATTCACACAAGTTGACAGTTCTAATCTGCCAGTTATCAAACATAGCCAAAAACTTCAATTTTATTCAAACTTCCATAAAATTGTTCCAAATTGAACTTAGGGCCTTACAGTTGCAGGCGCTCTTCTCCTCCAAGCCTTGGCTGCTCCGTCCGACGAGGACGCTGCTGACTGTAAGATCAAGATTTGATCAGTGGTTGCATCTCTATATTTTGATGATTACAATTAAGGTTTGTGATGATGAACAATTGTGGTACCCTAACGTTTGTCCTTTTTTAGTTGTGACAAACAGGTTCTGAATCTGACCCAAGCGTATTTATTCAGAAGAAGAAGAACCAAGGGTTACTAAAAGAGAGCTCTAAAGCGTACCATGTTCGTTCAGAACAGTGGAAAATCCTTCAGAAGTTCTGAAGATACAAGCTCTCAAGAGGTTCTGAAGAACCAGAGTCAGAAGTTCTGAAGACCAGATGTTCCAGTGGAACGGTCCAGAAGTAGAAGACTCAAGTTCTGAAGACCTGCAAGAAGTTGGTTCTGAAGACCCAAGCTATTCTAGCTCTGACGTTCAGAAGTTCTGAGGAACTTGTTCAGAAGCAGAATTTGCAAGGTCAGAAGAATCCAAGCTTTAATCTGACGATGATCAGAAGCTTCACCAACGCTCATCTGAAACTCTTCAGATCACAAGTCAACTGGTGAAAGGACAGGTCGCTATCATAGTACAACATCGTACAAGTCTCAGTCTGTCCGCCACCTACCTTGTTCAGCCTAGCAGTCTGATATTACAAGATTGCCACTCCAACGGACAAAACCCTAGCAATGGCTACATCACAAGTCTTGGAGTATATAAAGGCTGAAGAAAGAAGAAAGAGGCTAAGAAACTTTGCTGAAATCATTCAACTCATACGAATCAATCTCTTAGCATTATTTCTTCACTGTTCTTAAATATTTGAGTTTACTATTAGCTTTTTAGAACCACATCTTGTAAACCCGAAACCTTTTACTTTACATTGTAAAGTTCCTTAAGAGACCAAGGTTGGTCGGATCTTGAGAGGACTGAATCAAGGTTGATTCAGTGTTTAGCTAGTCTTAAGAGGATCGGTAGATCAGCTTCTTAAGAGGATACTAGTGAGAAAATCAGTGTATCGTTAGTCACTTAGCAGGTAGCAAAGTGCAGTTGTAACTCTCATTGATTTTAGTGAATTACCTTCATCAGAAGAAGGAAGAAATCACCTTCACGGGTGGACTGAATTAGCTTGAGCTTTTATCTCAAGTGAACCAGGATAAAATACTTGCGTGCTTCACTTCTTATCCTTCAGCACCTAGTTCTTATCTTTGAGTTTGAAAAAGTTCTAAAAGTATACCCTTTATTGAAAAACTCTATTCAAACCCTCCCTTTCTAGTGTTTTTCGCACCTTCACTGACTAGCATTCAAAGCCCACTGGGAATACACTTTGCCCGGTCATCGCCACCTATTCCCAAATCCTAACGTAATTCCATATTGTGAAGCTCGGGCATCAGCTCCCCATTTCCTCCTCATATTCTCATAGTCCCGCGTCGATCACCGCTCTGCTGGAACCCTCCCCCTATAGCGTCTCTGTAACATCCCGATCTGACGACTGGCCTCACGCTAACAACACGAGTCTTTTCAGCGCGCTTTGTCCTCACTTACGCGCTTCCCGGGAAAACTTCCCAGGAGGTCACCCATCCCAATATTACTCCAAGGCAAGCACACTTAACCATGGAGTTTTTATGAGTTGGGCTCCCGAAAAGAAGATGCATCTTGTTGTTATGAGTAGTACCAATCAAATCATTTATGCCCTCCTCAACAGTATAGTCTCATACCTATACAGTCTTGGAATACCTCTTGTTCGGGTGCGAGAGCGGTTCATTCTTGTGCCCCTCCGCCTAGAAGCCTGCCAGGAGCCGCTCCTTGTCCGTGCCTCACTGCACCGGCGATCACTCCTCGCCCTCGTCGGTCCCGGGTGTCACAGGCCCACCATCTTCTGCTTGGTTCGTCCCCGAACCACACCGTACTGGGAGAGGTCGGCTCTGATACCATTTGTAACATCCTGGCTTGGCGACTGACCTCACTGTAACAACACGAGTCTTTTCAGCGTGCTTGGTCCTCACTTGCGGACTTCCCGAGAAAACTTCCCATGAGGTCACCCATCCCAATATTACTCTAAGGTTAGCACACTTAACCATGAAGTTCTTATGATTTGGGCTTTCGAAAAGAAGTTGCAACTTGTTGTCATGAGTAGTACCAATCAAATCTCCTATGCCCTCCTCAACTGTATAGTCCATCCCTATACAGTCTCGGAATACCTCTTGTTCGGGTGTGAGATCGGTTCATTCACGTGCCCCTCAGCCTCGAAGCCTGCCAGGAGCCGCACCTTGTTCGTGCTTCACTGATGGTCAAGGAGTTAGAAAGGCTATACATGTATCCTCGTTGATGGTGAAGGAGTTTATCAACAGGTGGTTGAGAAAGCCCGGGAAGTGGAAGCAATGGAGAACAGACAGAGGGGCCGACCTGATAACGGAGGACTAGTTTGTTCAGGACAGAGTCAACCAGGAAGGTATAGTGGTCAGAAACCAGCTGGAAGATTTGACAGGGGCAAGGCACCGATGAAGATGCCTTATCAGCGTCCTGCTGACAGGGTACCATTTGTTGGAAGAGGTGCAACACCTGCTTCTAAGGATGATGTTATTTGCTTCAAGTGCAACCAAAAGGGGCATTATGCGAACGAATGTGGCAAGGAGATTGTTTGCTGGAAGTGTCAGAAACCAGGGCACGTTGAAAGAAACTGCCTCAATGCTGCAAAGGCCGAGCCAGTGCTGAATACGGCTAGAGGGAGACGACTTTCTGCTCCAGGTCGTGTGTTCGCAATCTCTGGCGAACAAGCTACAGTGACAGATGATCTTATCCAGGGTACGTGTGTTATCGCTGGAACTTCATTAATGGTATTGTTTGATTCTGGTGCTACGCACTCGTTCATTGCTGAGCACTGTGTGAAGAAGTTAGGATTGCTAACTGCTGACCTACCGTTCGATTTGGTGGTGACGCCCCTGCCGTCGATCGATTAGTTACGCGCACGGCATGCTTGCAGTGTCCGTTGATCTACGAGGATCGGAAGTTCTTTGCGAACCTCGTCTGCTTGGGGCTCAAGGAGCTCGATGTGATTTTGGGAATGGATTGGTTGGCGCAGTATCACGTTCTCTTGGACTGTGCTAACAAGGCCGTTGTTTTTCCAGACTCAGGCGTTACGAATTATTTGAATTCGTACACCTTGGGGAAGAGTTCACCAGCATTCGTGAATTCTATTGTAGCGGAAGCGAATAACGACGGCGATGTACGCAACATTTTGGTGGTACAAGACTTTGTGGATGTGTTTCCAGAAGATGTGCCCGGATTACCGCCAGTAAGAGAAACGGAGTTCTCTATTGATATTATGCCCTGCACGGGACCAATATCAATGGCGCCCGATCGGATGGATCCAGCAGAGTTAACGGAATTAGCAAAGCAGTTGGATGATCTCTCTTCAAAGGGATTTATCCGACCAACTGTGTCGCCGTGGGGAGCACCTATGCTGTTGGTAAAGAAGAAGGATGGGAAGTCCAGACTATGCATGGATTACCAACAACTCAACAAGGTGACGGTGAAGAATCGTTATCCGATGCCTCGGATAGATTATTTGATGGATCAACTTCGGGGAGCTGTTGTTTTCTCGAAGATAGATCTGAAGTCGGGTTATCACCAGATCCGAGTCAAGGAAGCTGACATTTAGAAGACCGCATTCAGAACTCGATACGAGCATTATGAGTACCTTGTGATGCCGTTTGGAGTTACCAATACACCCGCAGTATATATGACCTACATGAACAGAGTGTTCAGGCCATTCCTAGACAAGTTCGTGGTGGTGTTCATCGACGACATTCTAATCTACTCGAAGAGTAATGAGGAACATGAAGAGCATTTACGTCAAGAGCTGGGAGTACTGCAAGAAAAGGAGTTGTATGCTAATGGCTCGAAATGCGAATTCTGGATGGAAGAAGTGAAGTTCTTGGGTCACATCATATCAAGTCAGGGTGTGGCTGTTGACCCCAGCAAAATTGAATCGATTCTGTCGTGGGAATAACCTAAGACGGCAAGCGACATTAGAAGTTTTGTTGGGCTTGCTGGTTACTACAGACGCTTTGTGAAGAACTATGCAAAGTTGACTTCGCCGTTGACGCAACTTACGAAGAAGAATCAACCTTTTGCATGGACGCAGAAATGTGAAGAGAGTTTTCAAGAGATGAAAAAGTGACTGACGACTGCACCAATACTAGCCTTACCCAAGGAGGGTGAATGTAACACCCCGATTTCGGTGGCGTCACTTTAGTAACCAAAAGAAACTTAATGCGGAAAAACGTGAATATTTTTTTTCGATAATGATAAAGACAAGCCTGAAATAAATAAAACTCTAATGCGAAGGATAATCAGAAACTAATATACAATAACAAATACAGCCCCCCGCCGTAAGTACCCAACCTCGTCACGAGTAACCTCCAGTGACGAAAAGAAGAAACATGTAACGCCCGTAGGCAAAAGGTACAGACCAAAGTAGAGGTGAAGTGTCTGCAACACAAACCTCAAAAACGAGAATAAGTTAGCCCAATCGGTCTGAAACAAGACCTCCTAAGTCCAACCAACTCTCTGTGATTCCCGTAAAGAAACCACACAAAAAGCTATAGGTGGGAAACTACCCTGTCCCCAAAGAAACAAATGATGTTCAGAGCTAAGACTCTACTCCTACACTAATCCCATCTCTAGGAGCTCACACCAGCACTAAGACCTACATGCTAGCACGATCGTCGTCCGAATTCGAAATCCAGAACGACCTAGTCTATGTACATCCTCCGTCCTCCTCTCACTACCGCGATGCGCTCCTGTTCCAGCTTCTCCCCTAGTTCCTCCCGAAGGGTGAACCATCATGAACTAGCCCGCCAAAGACATCTGACAAAGGGCGTAGTCCGCCAAAGCACACACAGAAGACGCGAGGGTCAACTCCAAAGAATTATGTAAATAATAGCACCAATAGATATAGATAAGAGAATAGCCACTTAGGCTTATAGCTAGGGATAACATCCTAGGGTTGTATATTTCACAATGAATATAAACGCAGTAATAACAGATAGCATGCATCAAATAGGATTAACAATTATCAATCACACTCAACAACAAAGTCAGTATGCATGTTGTAACATCCCGATCTGACGACTGGCCTCACGGTAACAACACGAGTCTTTTCAGCGCGCTTTGTCCTCTCTCGCGCGCTTCCCGGGAAAACTTCCCAGGAGGTCACCCATCATAATATTGCTCCAAGGCTAGCACACTTAACCATGGAGTTCTTATGAGTTGAGCTCCCGAAAAGAAGTTGCAACTTGTTGTTATGGGTAGTACAATCAAATCATACATGCCCTCCTCAACTGTATAGTCCATCCCTACACAGTCTCGGAATACCTCTTGTTCGGGTGTGGTGCGTCCCTCCACATAGAAGGCGATCAATCCTCGCCCTTCTCAGCTCAGGGCGTCACACATGTTGCATGAAATGCAAATGACGGTTAACCCAGTTAACCAAATGCATTCCGGAAACGGATGGACATCAAACGGATCAATCCTAGCACCAGCAACGGTGGGACCATTTCTGCCCGCGTGCCTCTTACACCAAACAAAGGTAGCCAGATCAGCAGTAAACCCTAAGGTCTGTCATTTCGGTCTGCTACAAGAGACGTCTACAAACGCTCTTACACGGCATTCCGGGTCTTATGACCATTTTGGAAACCGACGAAGGTCCGGTAATCACGCCGTGTATTAACCTCCTATGTGTGCATTATGAGACCCAAGTTTTTAAGCTTAGAATAAATCGAATAAAATTCCTATTCACGATTAGTTTGATGTAACGTGAAGGAACACCTGAACAAGTTTATCGAATGGAGTTAATTTATGAAGGAGAAAGTTCAGGAAAAGGCTAAGAATAGTAATAAAGTCGATATAAGTTATAGCGTGAGTCTTATTCGCTTACGCCTAGAGCAAGAGCGTTAGTAAACGATTAATTTACCCTTAAAGCACTATAGGAACTAATTCCAAAAATATTCAGAGGAATGTCAGAATTTCTCTTATTCATTTTCATGACAAGCGTTTCGACACGAAACCCTGGAATGTACGAACGTCAAATTCCGATACTCGGAGGTTTGCCGAAACCGAATCCCTGATAGTTTAGAAACCCTAAAATCAACGGACGATAAAGAATTTTTCTATTCGGAACTTCAAATGAAGATTCCACTCGCGTATGCCCACTCTAATCGACGTTCCAAATCTTTCTTCAGAAGGAAGTTTCTGCATCCGAGGCCAAAACCATAAAGTGCATAAAGTGCATTTTTAAGCCGGTACACATTAAAAACAAGCCACGAAAACCAAAAATCATACTGATATTTCTTTGAAGAATTAGAAGATTCAGCAGGAAGAATATCGTGTCTAAAATACGTTGGAATCAGTAAGAAAAATCGGAATCGCGAAATTTTCATTTTTCCGCATTTTCCATTTCCTATATATAGTATGAAAAATGAAAAAAAAATCAAAAAAAAATCACAACACACACACACACGGCCGAGGCTTCAAGAGGAGGAAAAGGAGGAAAAGTGATTTTGCAAATTCTTGACCGATCGTCGTTCCGTTCGTTGCTACGCGTAGACCTCGAGGTACTGATGCTATTCCTTACTTCTGATCGTCAATTCTATGGCTTTTCTCTATATCTTTCTGTGCTCAAAGTTTTGAGCTTTTTGAAAAACTGTCCAAATAAGCTGATTTTGGTGTCTAAACTTATTGCCTACGAGCTCTAGAGCATGAATATCCAGTTGTTTTCGACTGAATCCTGCCGAATCGTCGCAGAGGTCCAGTTTTCTGAAAATACCCATTTTCTGACAGAAGTTCCGCTTTTTGGATCATAAACTCTCGACTGAGCTTAGCTTCAGTAGGATTAGTTGTTATAAATGTCGTTAGGATCGAGCTCATCAAATTTGTTTTTCGAAATTATGATTTTGAGTTTTCGAGCTATAAATATTGACCAAAATACCTCTGCGACAGTTTTCGACCCGATAATTTTTTTGAGAGTTTCCCTGGCCTAGATATCGCCTAAGAATACCTAGGAATTGATTTAGATCGAAGAAAAAGTTCGAAAACCCTATTTTCCATAGTGGCCGAAACCTATTTGCCTGGGTACCATGTCCAAAAATAATTTTTGGGTCTCTATGACCAAAGCCATTGCGTAGCTCTTTCAATTGTCGAAATTTTGGCGCCGGTTTCGTGTCATTCCGAGTCCTGTAGCTCGAGTTATGCACGTTTTAGCGAATAAAGTGTTTTTGTACAAAACTTGAATCGAGTCAAAACTCATCCATTCGGGGGAAGCCCTTCCATTCGTGCCTAGATGTTGTACTCTGAAGCTTCTTGAGCTTTGTCGAGCATTAGTTAGGATTGTTTCGACTGTATTGACTTGTGTTGATTCGTTATTGCTTGTTTGCTCAAAGGTTCAATTGTGGAAACTTTGGAATTGACTGAACAAGCTTGTGAGGGAGACCTACACCGCGAGACTGGAACAACTCGAGGTTAGGGCAACTTACTTACTAGCTATTGATTTATAGGCGTCGATAAATTCGACTTGAATATTGCTTGATATAGAATATTGCTTGTTATTGAATATTGCTTGGATATTGTTTCTCGCTTTGAACTGCGAAATATTTTCTGGAGGCTTCGGCCGAGTAAACTTATATGAGACGTGTGTCTCCGTTTTCTGAGAGGCTTCGGCCGTTTACTGGTTTCTGTCTTATGATTTCCGCACCATATTATTATTGCATCGCTCTTTAGAGCTGAATATTGTGGAATCGATATCGAATTGTGCGTGTTGACGCGATTGCGGAGCATAGGACATTTGAGTTGATTTTGTTGATCTTTCGGGTTGAGAGGAAACTCTAGGCAGGTCCTGACCTGAGGTCGGAGATCTAGCCCTTTTGAAATACTTAGACTTTTCCCGGGGATTATATTTGGGAGATTTGGGAAACTTTGAATAGTTGGAATTTGGAACTTGAGAACTTATGGAACTTGGATTTCGATAATAAACCTCATAACTTGATTAACTCAACTTGAAATGCTTTGATTAATTAACAAGACCTTTAGGAAAATTTAAGAGTTAGAAATGATTGTGAAAAACGAGAAATAGTCGTAAAGCCTTGAACTTGAGATGATTTGATGGTCGTCACGGGGATGAACCAAAGTGACCATGGAAATGTCACTGAGTGCAATATGTACTCCGGCTTTTCACAGCCTAGTCGCAAAGACGACTTTGACCTTCGGGTATCTTTAAATTGAAATTTGTAGTTAAACACTTATGTGTGAGGACGATTCGATGTTTAGCTAAACATATTGCATCATGCATATACTCGGGGTTGGGACGGTCGATATACTGGCCTTCATGAAGAACACCAAGAGTGTATCTTCGGCATAGCGGGCGCGAATCCTTATGTTCAACCCGACAGGTTGGACCGATTCGGCAATAATCGTTTGACACGCGTGAATCCTTATATTCAATCCGATGGATTGGATCGATTTGGCGGTAGTCACTCAGGCACGCGTGAGTCCGTATGTTCAATCCGATGGATTGGATCGATTCAGCGATTGCCATTTTAACTCGCGTGAATCCGTATGTTCAATCCGAGGGACTGGATCGATTCAGCGATAACCTTTCGACTCGCGCGGATCCGTATGTTCAATCCGATGGATTGGATCGATTCGGCGATAGTCTTTGGACACGCGCAATGTCCGTATGTTCGACTCTTTTGAGTGAACCGACTTGGCGTTGTCATTTGTTGCGTGTGCGAGTCCGTATGTTCATCCCGATGGGTTGGATCGACTCGACATGCCTAATTGTGGGAGTTGCGTGTGCGAGTCCGTATGTTCAACCCAAGGGGTTGGATCGACTTGACATGCCTAATTGTTGGGATAATCTTCTGAATTGACATTGCATGCATACATGCACCCGTATTGATTATTTGAGCCATTGTTTATTGAACTGTTGAGATAGCAGATATCGAATTGTTATTTAGAGCTTTGATAACATGTTATGTATATACCTTAGGGTAGGCAATACATAAATTACATGTATATATACAACATATATATATACCCCCTTATTCCTCACATGTTGTTTGTATTATCTATTTTATTCCGTGAGTTGACCCTAGCGCCTTGGCTTTGTTTGTATGTTTGTGTTTGGGCGGTCGGCCTGCTGCCAGGCGTTCGTCAGCCGATTCGTGATGATTCGTCACTCGAGGAGGACCAGGAGCGTAACGACTATTACTGAAGCTTCCGACGAGGACCCGGACAGAATGCATGACCAGATGAGGGTCGATGATGGAAGTATAGGGTATGGGTGTTTAGAGCCTACTAAGGTTGGGTGTTAGTGTCATAGCTCTGATTCGTCATTTGTACTTTTGGGACAGGGTAGTTTCCGACAGATTGCTTTTCGGTGTGGTTCTCCGTTGATGGGAATCGCATGGAGTAGTCGGACGTAGGAAGTCTTTTTGGAGTCCGTTTTGGGCTGACTTACTTTCTTGGAAGACTGTATTTATAAAACTCATGACTCTATCTATGGGTCGCACTTGTATTGCCGTTGGGCAATACCTTTAGTTACTTGATGTTACTTTCCGTCACTTGAGGACACTCGTGACGATGTTTTCAGTTGCAGCGAGGGTTGTGCTTGTGTTGTATATTAATCGATGTTAATCGCGATTGGGTTGAGTCTTTATTTCGACAAGTCTTTTTATTTAAAGAAAACGAAAAAAAAAACCTGCTTTTCCACTTTATTTTATTCTTGAGTTACTAAAGTGACGCCACCGAAATCGGGGTGTTACATGCATGAATGCAATGTGATTAGCCAAACAACGTCTCCGACCTCACTCGACACGTCGCCACGTGTTCTAGTTAAATTAATGTCTCTAAAAGCTTACCCTAAGGTAAAAGTCGATTCTGCGACAAAATACAATAATCATAAACTGAGTGCAACCACTCACGATAACTCTTCGAGTCATCAATGCTCTCACGAAGTCTCACGCTTCAGTGGAGTCTCACACATTCACAAAGTCTCACGCTTCAGTGAAGTTTTATGCTTTCACGGGGTCTCACGCCCCAGTGAATTTACACACTTGCACGAAGTCTCACGCTTCAGTGAAGTTCCATGCTATTCACGAGGTCTCACGCCTCAGTGAAGATTCATGCTTTCCACGAGGTCTCACGCCTCAGTGGAGTATCCCGCATTCACAAGGTCTCACGCCTCAGTGAAGCTTCATTCTGTTCACGAGGTCTCACGCCTCAGTGAAGATCCATGCTTTCCACAAGGTCTCACGCCTCAGTGAAGCTTCTCGGTTCATCCCTTGGATGGCTAAACAAACTGCTCAACGAGCGAAGGAGTATCAACATACTCAGAACTTACCAATCTCCTCAACACTTGGATCCGACGACACTTCTCGTTTTCCAAAAAATAAGATTTGCATCCTAAGCTTCCTTTCGAGTTTAATATCCTTATTTGAAGATTTAGAGGTTGTTTAATGTCTTATGAGTTTTCTTTACAAAATAAGATCCTTTTAGTCTTATCGCAAATCTTATAAGTTCTCGGGATCTCCTAATCCCTAAATGACACCAGATAATGTCTCGATCCATGAAACACCACAACAAGGTCCGAATCTCATTCGTCCTATCAAACTTTCTCAAAACTCTCAAAATAAAATCGGCATGACCTGCCCGCTATTCTCACTTTTCAGAAACTCAGATTTCGTTGCAAAAGCATAATTACATCATCACAGTCAATCAACATGTCATATATCAACATATTAAGCAATAACCACATAGCACTTAGCATATAAGGCATGCACCACACATCCTAGATTACCCACATAGCACTTAGCATGAAATTCAATCTCAAAAACATTCAGTAGATGAATCATCTACATTGTCAGCCGAAGCCTCAGAAAACATTTTTCATACATTTAGCATTTAAGTGTATAACACATAAATCAAGTCGAATTCGTCGACACCTAAAACATTATCTAGTAATTCAAAGAATAGCCCTCACCTGAAGATTCTCCAGGATGATCTTCTAGCTCTTCCTCACAAGCAAAGCCTTGTTCCTCAGGGAATTCCTCAAAATCACCTTTAGAACAAAACCACAGAAATCTATCAAAATCTATCGGAAACTAAGCTATCCATACTCACTAAGGTTACACGAAGTAGTACATACTCCGAGGTACGATAATCTAGCGCGAAAGGACAAGTTTTCGAAAAAGGAATTTTCCTCCTCCCCCTTAGAGTGCTCGGCCACTATTGGTAATTGTGGGGCTCGATTTTTCTTCGATCAAACTTGGTTCCTATGCTATCATTAACCGTAACTAAGGGTATTCTAAACTCGGAAAAATTATCGGATCAAAAACTGTCGCAGGGGTATTTTGGTCATGATTTTTAGCTCAGAATTTCAAAACTGAAATCCCCAAAAGCAAATTTGACAGGGACGTCACTAACGACGTTTATGACAACTAATCCTACTAGCACTAAGCTAAAGCGATAGTTTTCAGCCTAAAGGTTGAAGCTTTACTCCAAAAATGGGTATTTGAGGCTAAAATTGATTCCGGCGGAATTTCGGTGGCATAATGGAAAATCTAATCCGACAGAAGTGATCTTGGGCACATAAGGAAGAGGTTTAGAATCAGAAATGAAATATTCAGGATAGTTTTGCAAAAACCTCAAAACTATCAGCTCAGAAAAGTCTACAGAAAAGCTATGGAAAAAGCGATCAGAGGTAAGGATTAGCGACTATACCTCGAAACCTTGAAGCAGCAACTGATTGATCGACGATCAAGCAAGGATTGAACAAAATCTTCTTCTCCTCCTCTCCTCTCAAACTCGCGGCCTTTGGGTGGGTTTTGGGTGAGTTTTTGTGATATTTTCTCTTTTCTTGGCTATATATAGAGGTTGGCAAAACGCGGTAAAATGAAAGTTTTGCGAATCTGATTTTTCTGGCTTCATTCTCCTTGAATTCTAAGATATGTTTTGGCAAAAGAATTCCAAAACTATAAAGAGGTCTCCTTGTATTTTTGGCGACTAATGCATAATCGGTATAAAACTATTTTACCCGATAAGTTGCTTTTTGCATCGGATGTCGGAATAGAAAACTTCCTTCTGAAGAAAGATTGAAATCATCAAGAGAAATGGGTGTACGCGTGTAGAATCTTCATTTGATGTTCCGAATAGAAAAAGTCTTCATTGTCGGTTGATTCCAGGGTTTTGAAATACCAGGGATTCGGTTTCGGCAAACTTCCGATGATTGGAATCGGACGTTCGTAGATCCTAGAGTTTCGCCTCGAAACGATTGTGATATATGGAAAAAGAGAAGTTCTAACATTCCTCTGAAGATTTTTGGAATTAACTTCCATCGTGCCTATAAGTGAAAACTAGCTATCTACTAGGGTTTCTGACCTAGGTTAAAGCGTGTAACGATCGTGCTATAACTTTTATCGACTTCGATACAATCCTTTGACTTTTCCTGAACTTTCTTCTTCATACATTTATTTCATTTGGTAAACTCTAGTTCAGGTTTCCCTTCACGATACATCAACCCTAATCGTGAATAGGATTTTTATTCACTTAGCATAAGCTTAAAAACTTGGGTCTTACATTACTACCCTCCAAAAAGAAAGTTTCGTCCTCGAAACTTAAGATTCAGTAAAAAGCTCCGGACATTATTCCTTGATCTTTTCCTCTAATTCCCATATAGCACCGTCCGTGTCTTTGTTCCAATAACTTTCACTAAAGCACTTTGCTTTCCTCTCAATTGTTTCACTCCTCTAGTCCCAATGTTGACTGACGGCGTCTCAAAAGACATATCATCGCCCAGCTCTATGTTGTCCGGTTCGACCACTTGCGCCGGGTCTCCGTTGGAAATAATATTTATTGGCATTCGTGCAATCGCACAGCCTTTACCACTTATTCCTTTGCTTTTGTTCGTCCAAAATGTTGATTAGAAACTCGGTACATCTCTATATTCCGGAGTGAATGCTCAACTTGTCCCCGTGATGTTCACTCATGATCCAAAACTCAACTCGATCGCTTGATAACTCCTAGACGAACTATTGCCTTGGAATCTACTAGTCCATTAACGTTACTTCCAACTTCGTAACTATCGTCGCTCGCACCATGAAATCAATCTTCCCCTCAGTCACCGTTCAAATTAAAACTCAACTTGAGTCTTAACAGCTCGTGCATAACAAGACTCATCCCCTTAATCATCAATTCATCGACCACTCATAAACTAATCATTCTCTTAATATCCAACAATCCATTATTGTCGTCTTCGTCCTCAAAACCTTCCTCACTCAACCCAATTTAGGCTTACTGAAATCCCTAACACTTCGCATAAATCGAGGTTTATCCTCTAAAAGATCCAATCATAACTATACCTCAAGCATTCATCTTGATACGAACACTTCCCTTTCTGTAATTTGATCATCCTCCAATCATCCCAATACTTAGTCTCTCGATCAAAACTTGACAAGACTTCATGTCTCACGCGTTCGTGATCAAATCGATTGATCTAAAATCTAAGCCTTCACTAAGTTTGGACCTCTAATATCCTTTAACTCTCCAACACTCCTTAAATGAATATTCATTTCTTAAAACGACAACTCCTTCCCAAAGAAAATCAATTACTTAACACGAACTTTCCTCCCAAATCCGACTAATCCTCGACCAATTCAAATTCATCTTACACATCCTTCTATCAAAGTCCATTACCAGCTGTGATTCCGAATATCACCCCCTCAATATTAAGTTGATCAGGCCTAATACATCGAAGGTGGAAATCCAGAAAAACCTACTGGAACAGTCAATGAGTTCCTATCATCCAATAGTCACAAATATCCTGACATCACATCCTCAATGATTCCGCTACGGAACTACACGCCCTCAACATCATACGTATTCTATCCATAAGGAATCTCTGAGATTCATTCTTCAGCTTCTAGCTTCCTTTTAAACGCATCGGTAGAAGACTACTTTCTAGGCTTAGCGTGTCATTCTAAACCTCGTATAACTTCTATAGCTAAAATACGAGCTACGGTCAAATAAGGTATCAATAGGCGTAATAACTATAAGGTCAAAGCTTAGACAGTATAAGTAAGATAGGTGTGTTGCATGCGCTATGAGAGTAATGGAGCGTATTATACTAGAATGAGAAAGAATGGTTAGAAGGTTACCATCGTTCTGTTTAGTTAAACAAACAGTTAGTACTAATCATAAGATAGCATTTACCATGACTATACAATAAGATTAAGCAATAACTTCAATCAATTCTAAGCGAAAAATCGCTTGCAGACAATCGATTTTCACTCTTTGCAGAGTCACACAACCTAGCACAGAAGACCTATTCCCCAAAGACTCCCGAAAGACTCGACCGTGCTCTGATACCACAATGGAACACCCCGAGAATCGGTGGCGTCACTTTAGTAACCAAAAGAAACTTAATGCGGAAAAACGTGAATATTTTTTTTCGATAATGATAAAGACAAGCCTGAAATAAATAAAACTCTAATGCGAAGGATAATCAGAAACTAATATACAATAACAAATACAGCCCCCCGCCGTAAGTACCCAACCTCGTCACGAGTAACCTCCAGTGACGGAAAGAAGAAACATGTAACGCCCGTAGGCAAAAGGTACAGACCAAAGTAGAGGTGAAGTGTCCGCAACACAAACCTCAAAAACGAGAATAAGTTAGCCCAATCGGCCTGAAACAAGACCTCCTAAGTCCAACCAACTCTCTGTGATTCCCGTAAAGAAACCACACAAAAAGCTATAGGTGGGAAACTACCCTGTCCCCAAAGAAACAAATGATGTTCAGAGCTAAGACTCTACTCCTACACTAATCCCATCTCTAGGAGCTCACACCAGCACTAAGACCTACATGCTAGCACGATCGTCGTCCGAATTCGAAATCCAGAACGACCTAGTCTATGTACATCCTCCGTCCTCCTCTCGCTACCGCGATGCGCTCCTGTTCCAGCTTCTCCCCTAGTTCCTCCCGAAGGGTGAACCATCATGAACTAGCCCGCCAAAGACATCTGACAAAGGGCGTAGTCCGCCAAAGCACACACAGAAGACGCGAGGGTCAACTCCAAAGAATTATGTAAATAATAGCACCAATAGATATAGATAAGAGAATAGCCACTTAGGTTTATAGCTAGGGATAACATCCTAGGGTTGTATATTTCACAATGAATATAAACGCAGTAATAACAGATAGCATGCATCAAATAGGATTAACAATTATCAATCACACTCAACAACTAAGTCAGTATGCATGTTGCATGAAATGCAAATGACGGTTAACCCAGTTAACCAAATGCATTCCGGAAACGGATGGACATCAAACGGATCAATCCTAGCACCAGCAATGGTGGGACCATTTCTGCCCGCGTGCCTCTTACACCAAACAAAGGTAGCCAGATCAGCAGTAAACCCTAAGGTCTGCCATTTCGGTCTGCTACAAGAGACGTCTACAAACGCTCTTACACGGCATTCCGGGTCTTATGACCATTTTGGAAACCGACGAAGGTCCGGTAATCACGACGTGTATTAACCTCCTATGTGTGCGTTGTGAGACCCAAGTTTTTAAGCTTAGAATAAATCGAATAAAATTCCTATTCACGATTAGTTTGATGTAACGTGAAGGAACACCTGAACAAGTTTATCGAATGGAGTTAATTTATGAAGGAGAAAGTTCAGGAAAAGGCTAAGAATAGTAATAAAGTCGATATAAGTTATAGCGTGAGTCTTATTCGCTTACGCCTAGGGCAAGAGCGTTAGTAAACGATTAATTTACCCTTAAAGCACTATAGGAACTAATTCCAAAAATATTCAGAGGAATGTCAGAATTTCTCTTATTCATTTTCATGACAAGCGTTTCGACACGAAACCCTGGAAAGTACGAACGTCAAATTCCGATACTCGGAGGTTTGCCGAAACCGAATCCCTGATAGTTTAGAAACCCTAAAATCAATGGACGATAAAGACTTTTTCTATTCGGAACTTCAACTGAAGATTCCACTCGCGTTGGCCCACTCTAATCGACGTTCCGAATCTTTCTTAGAAGGAAGTTTCTGCATCCGAGGTCAAAACCATAAAGTGCATAAAGTGCATTTTTAAGCCGGTACACATTAAAAACAAGCCTCGAAAACCAAAAATCATACTGATATTTCTTTGAAGAATTAGAAGATTCAGCGGGAAGAATATCGTGTCTAAAATACGTTGGAATCAGTAAGAAAAATCGGAATCGCGAAATTTTCATTTTTTCGCATTTTCCATTTCCTATATATAGTATGAAAAATGAAAAAAAAATCAAAAAAAAATCACAACACACACACACACGGCCGAGGCTTCAAGAGGAGGAAAAGGAGGAAAAGTGATTTTGCAAATTCTTGACCGATCGTCGTTCCGTTCGTTGCTACGCGTAGACCTCGAGGTACTGATGCTATTCCTTACTTCTGATCGTCAATTCTATCGCTTTTCTCTATGTCTTTCTGTGCTCAAAGTTTTGAGCTTTTTGAAAAACTGTCCAAATAAGCTGATTTTGGTGTCTAAACTTATTGCCTACGAGCTCTAGAGCATGAATATCCAGTTGTTTTCGACTGAATCCTGCCGAATCGTCGCAGAGGTCCAGTTTTCTGAAAATACCCATTTTCTGACCGAAGTTCCGCTTTTTGGATCATAAACTCTCGACTGAGCTTAGCTTCAGTAGGATTAGTTGTTATAACTGTCGTTAGGATCGAGCTCATCAAATTTGTTTTTCGAAATTATGATTTTGAGTTTTCGAGCTAAAAATATTGACCAAAATACCTCTGCGACAGTTTTCGACCCGATAATTTTTCTGAGAGTTTCCCTGGCCTAGATATCGCCTAAGGCTTCGGCCGTTTACTGGTTTCTGTCTTATGATTTCCGCACCATGTTATTATTGCATCGCTCTTTAGAGCTGAATATTGTGGAATAGATATCGAATTGTGCGTGTTGACGCGATTGCGGAGCATAGGACATTTGAGTTGATTTTGTTGATCTTTCGGGTTGAGAGGAAACCCTAGGCAGGTCCTGACCTGAGGTCGGAGATCAAGCCCTTTTGAAATACTTAGACTTTTCCCGGGGATTATATTTGGGAGATTTGGGAAACTTTGAATAGTTGGAATTTGGAACTTGAGAACTTATGGAACTTGGATTTCGATAATAAACCTCATAACTTGATTAACTCAACTTGAAATGCTTTGATTAATTAACAAGACCTTTAGGAAAATTTAAGAGTTAGAAATGATTGTGAAAAACGGGAAATAGTCGTAAAGCCTTGAACTTGAGATGATTTGATGGTCGTCACGGGGATGAACCAAAGTGACCATGGAAATGTCACTGAGTGCAATATGTACTCCGGCTTTTCACAGCCTAGTCGCAAAGACGACTTTGACCTTCGGGTATCTTTAAATTGAAATTTGTAGTTAAACACTTATGTGTGAGGACGATTCGATGTTTAGCTAAACATATTGCATCATGCATATACTCGGGGTTGGGACGGTCGATATACTGGCCTTCATGAAGAACACCAAGAGTGTATCTTTGGCATAGCGGGCGCGAATCCTTATGTTCAACCCGACAGGTTGGACCGATTCGGCAATAATCGTTTGACACGCGTGAATCCTTATATTCAATCCGATGGATTGGATCGATTCGGCGGTAGTCACTCAGGCACGCGTGAGTCCGTATGTTCAATCCGATGGATTGGATCGATTCAGCGATTGCCATTTTAACTCGCGTGAATCCGTATGTTCAATCCGAGGGATTGGATCGATTCAGCGATAACCTTTCGACTCGCGCGGATCCGTATGTTCAATCCGATGGATTGGATCGATTCGGCGATAGTCTTTGGACACGCGCAATGTCCGTATGTTCGACTCTTTTGAGTGAACCGACTTGGCGTTGTCATTTGTTGCGTGTGCGAGTCCGTATGTTCATTCCGATGGGTTGGATCGACTCGACATGCCTAATTGTGGAAGTTGCGTGTGCGAGTCCGTATGTTCAACCCAAGGGGTTGGATCGACTTGACATGCCTAATTGTTGGGATAATCTTCTGAATTGACATTGCATGCATACATGCACCCGTATTGATTATTTGAGCATTTGTTTATTGAACTGTTGAGATAGCAGATATCGAATTGTTATTTAGAGCTTTGATAACATGTTATGTATATACCTTAGGGTAGGCAATACATAAATTACATGTATATATACAACATATATATATACCCCCTTATTCCTCACATGTTGTTTGTATTATCTATTTTATTCCGTGAGTTGACCCTAGCGCCTTGGCTTTGTTTGTATGTTTGTGTTTGGGCGGTCGGCCTGCTGCCAGGCGTCCGTCAGCCGATTCGTGATGATTCGTCACTCGAGGAGGACCAGGAGCGTAACGACTATTATTGAAGCTTCCGACGAGGACCCGGACAGAATGCATGACCAGATGAGGGTCGATGATGGAAGTATAGGGTATGGGTGTTTAGAGCCTACTAAGGTTGGGTGTTAGTGTCATAGCTCTGATTCGTCATTTGTACTTTTGGGACAGGGTAGTTTCCGACAGATTGCTTTTCGGTGTGGTTCTCCGTTGATGGGAATCGCATGGAGTAGTCGGACGTAGGAAGTCTTTTTGGAGTCCGTTTTGGGCTGACTTACTTTCTTGGAAGACTGTATTTATAAAACTCATGACTCTATCTATGGGTCGCACTTGTATTGCCGTTGGGCAATACCTTTTGTTACTTGATGTTACTTTCCGTCACTTGAGGACACTCGTGACCATGTTTTTAGTTGCAGCGAGGGCTGTGCTTGTGTTGTATATTAATCGATGTTAATCGCGATTGGGTTGAGTCTTTATTTCGACAAGTCTTTTTATTTAAAGAAAACGAAAAAAAATACCTGCTTTTCCACTTTATTTTATTCTTGAGTTACTAAAGTGACGCCACCGAAATCGGGGTGTTACATGCATGAATGCAATGTGATTAGCCAAACAACGTCTCCGACCTCACTCGACACGTCGCCACGTGTTCTAGTTAAATTAATGTCTCTAAAAGCTTACCCTAAGGTAAAAGTCGATTCTGCGACAAAATACAATAATCATAAACTGAGTGCAACCACTCACGATAACTCTTCGAGTCATCAATGCTCTCACGAAGTCTCACGCTTCAGTGGAGTCTCACACATTCACAAAGTCTCACGCTTCAGTGAAGTTTTATGCTTTCACGGGGTCTCACGCCCCAGTGAATTTACACACTTGCACGAAGTCTCACACTTCAGTGAAGTTCCATGCTATTCACGAGGTCTCACGCCTCAGTGAAGATTCATGCTTTCCACGAGGTCTCACGCCTCAGTGGAGTATCCCGCATTCACAAGGTCTCACGCCTCAGTGAAGCTTCATGCTGTTCACGAGGTCTCACGCCTCAGTGAAGATCCATGCTTTCCACAAGGTCTCACGCCTCAGTGAAGCTTCTCGGCTCATCCCTTGGATGGCTAAACAAACTGCTCAACGAGCGAAGGAGTATCAACATACTCAGAACTTACCAATCTCCTCAACACTTGGATCCGACGACACTTCTCGTTTTCCAAAAAATAAGATTTGCATCCTAAGCTTCCTTTCGAGTTTAATATCCTTATTTGAAGATTTAGAGGTTGTTTAATGTCTTATGAGTTTTCTTTACAAAATAAGATCCTTTTAGTCTTATCGCAAATCTTATAAGTTCTCGGGATCTCCTAATCCCTAAATGACACCAGATAATGTCTCGATCCATGAAACACCACAACAAGGTCCGAATCTCATTCGTCCTATCAAACTTTCTCAAAACTCTCAAAATAAAATCGGCATGACCTGCCCGCTATTCTCACTTTTCAGAAACTCAGATTTCGTTGCAAAAGCATAATTACATCATCACAGTCAATCAACATGTCATATATCAACATATTAAGCAATAACCACATAGCACTTAGCATATAAGGCATGCACCACACATCCTAGATTACCCACATAGCACTTAGCATGAAATTCAATCTCAAAAACATTCAGTAGATGAATCATCTACATTGTCAGCCGAAGCCTCAGAAAACATTTTTCATACATTTAGCAATTAAGTGTATAACACATAAATCAAGTCGAATTCGTCGACACCTAAAACATTATCTAGTAATTCAGAGAGTAGCCCTCACCTGAAGATTCTCCAGGATGATCTTCTAGCTCTTCCTCACAAGCAAAGCCTTATTCCTCAGGGAATTCCTCGAAATCACCTTTAGAGCAAAACCACAGAAATCTATCAAAATCTATCGGAAACTAAGCTATCCATACTCACTAAGGTTACACGAAGTAGTACATACTCCGAGGTACGATAATCTAGCGCGAAAGGACAAGTTTTCGAAAAAGGAATTTTCCTCTTCCCCCTTAGAGTGCTCGGCCACTATTGGTAATTGTGGGGCTCGATTTTTCTTCGATCAAACTTGGTTCCTATGCTATCATTAACCGTAACTAAGGGTATTCTAAACTCGGAAAAATTATCGGATCAAAAACTGTCGCAGGGGTATTTTGGTCATGATTTTTAGCTCAGAATTTCAAAACTGAAATCCCAAAAAGCAAATTTGACAGGGACGTCACTAACGACGTTTATGACAACTAATCCTACTAGCACTAAGCTAAAGCGATAGTTTTCAGCCTAAAGGTTGAAGCTTTACTCCAAAAATGGGTATTTGAGGCTAAAATTGATTCCGGCGGAATTTCGGTGGCATAATGGAAAATCTAATCCGACAGAAGTGATCTTGGGCACATAAGGAAGAGGTTTAGAATCAGAAATGAAATATTCAGGATAGTTTTGCAAAAACCTCAAAACTATCAGCTCAGAAAAGTCTACAGAAAAGCTATGGAAAAAGCGATCAGAGGTAAGGATTAGCGACTATACCTCGAAACCTTGAAGCAGCAACTGATTGATCGACGATCAAGCAAGGATTGAACAAAATCTTCTTCTCCTCCTCTCCTCTCAAACTCGCGGCCTTTGGGTGGGTTTTGGGTGAGTTTTTGTGATATTTTCTCTTTTCTTGGCTATATATAGAGGTTGGCAAAACGCGGTAAAATGAAAGTTTCGCGAATCTGATTTTTCTGGCTTCATTCTCCATGAATTCTAAGATATGTTTTGGCAAAAGAATTCCAAAACTATAAAGAGGTCTCCTTGTATTTTTGGCGACTAATGCATAATCGGTATAAAACTATTTTACCCGATAAGTTGCTTTTTGCATCGGATGTCGGAATAGAAAACTTCCTTCTGAAGAAAGATTGAAATCATCAAGAGAAATGGGTGTACGCGTGTAGAATCTTCATTTGATGTTCCGAATAGAAAAAGTCTTCATTGTCGGTTGATTCCAGGGTTTTGAAATACCAGGGATTCGGTTTCGGCAAACTTCCGATGATTGGAATCGGACGTTCGTAGATCCTAGAGTTTCGCCTCGAAACGATTGTGATATATGGAAAAAGAGAAGTTCTAACATTCCTCTGAAGATTTTTGGAATTAACTTCCATCGTGCCTATAAGTGAAAACTAGCTATCTACTAGGGTTTCTGACCTAGGTTAAAGCGTGTAACGATCGTGCTATAACTTTTATCGACTTCGATACAATCCTTTGACTTTTCCTGAACTTTCTTCTTCATACATTTATTTCATTTGGTAAACTCTAGTTCAGGTTTCCCTTCACGATACATCAACCCTAATCGTGAATAGGATTTTTATTCACTTAGCATAAGCTTAAAAACTTGGGTCTTACAGTGAACCGTACGACGTTTATTGTGATGCTTCACATAATGGGTTGGGTTGTGTAATGATGCAAGAAAAGAAGGTGATTGCTTATGCTTCGCGACAGCTGAAGATTCACGAGAAGAACTATCTGACGCACGATTTGGATTTGGCTGCTATAGTGTATGCTCTCAAGATTTGGAGGCATTATCTGTATGGCAGTACGTTCACGGTCTACAGTGAACACAAGAGTCAAAAGTACTTGTTCGATCAGAAGGATCTGAATATGAGACAACGAAGGTGGATGGAATTCCTACAGGACTACGAGTTTGCTCTACAGTATCATCCGAGGAAGACTAATGTTGTAGCTGACGCTCTTAGTCGAAAGGCTATACATGCATCCTCGTTGATGGTCAAGGAGTTATAACTGTTGGAGGCGTTCCGAGATCTGAGCTTGGATGTGAAGATCGCGCCAAGAAAGTTGAGTTTCGGAATGGTAACGGTGTCGAGTGGACTCTTGGACGAGATAAAGTCGAAGCAAGAGACCGATGAAGGACTGGTTGAGTGGCGTAAACTTGTTGCTCAAGGAAAGGCGCCGGAGTTTGCTATCGGTAACGGTAACATTTTGCGTTGTAAAGGACGAGTTTGTATACCCAATGACGCAACAGTGAGGAAGCTGATCATGGATGAAGGGCACAAGAGCAGGTTGAGCATTCATCCGGAAATGAACAAGATGTATCAGGACTTGAAGCTTCATTTTTGGTGGCCTGGAATGAAGAAGCAAGTAGCTGAGTACGTGTCGACATGTCTGACGTGTCAGAAGGCGAAGGTGGAACATCAGAAGCCAGCAAGGAAATTACAGTCGTTGGATGTTCCGGAGTGGAAATGGGACAGCGTTTCGATGGATTTTGTGCCGGCTTTACCACTAACGCGAAGAAGGTTCAATGCAATTTGGGTAGTGGTTGATCGATTGACGAAGACTGCTCACTTCGAGCCGATCAATCTAAACTACAAGGTGGAGAAGCTAGCAGAGATCTACATCGCTGAGATTGTTCGTCTGCATGGTGTGCCGTCTAGCAGTCTGATATTACAAGATTGCCACTCCAACGGACAAAACCCTAGCAACGGCTACATCACAAGTCTTGGAGTATATAAAGGCTGAAGAAAGAAGAAAGAGGCTAAGAAACTTTGCTGAAATCATTCAACTCATACGAATCAATCTCTTAGCATTATTTCTTCACTATTCTTAAATATTTGAGTTTACTATTAGCTTTTTAGAAGCACATCTTGTAAACCCGAAACCTTTTACTTTACATTGTAAAGTTCCTTAAGAGACCAAGGTTGGTCGGATCTTGAGAGGACTGAATCAAGGTTGATTCAGTGTTTAGCTAGTCTTAAGAGGATCGGTAGATCAGCTTCTTAAGAGGATACTAGTGAGAAAATCAGTGTATCGTTAGTCACTTAGCAGGTAGCAAAGTGCAGTTGTAACTCTCATTGATTTTAGTGAATTACCTTCATCAGAAGAAGGAAGAAATCACCTTCACGGGTGGACTGAATTAGCTTGAGCTTTTATCTCAAGTGAACCAGGATAAAATACTTGCGTGCTTCACTTCTTATCCTTCAGCACCTAGTTCTTATCTTTGAGTTTGAAAAAGTTCTAAAAGTATACCCTTTATTGAAAAACTCTATTCAAACCCCCCCTTTCTAGTGTTTTTCGCACCTTCAATTGGCATCAGAGCTCCGGTTCTGATTTAAACACCTAACAGTGTTCAGTGATCCAGAACCTTGTGTCAAAAACAAACAATGGCCCAAGCCAGTACTTTCGCTGACAACAATAACAACAACAATCAACTCAGAGTACCAATCTTTGATGGTGAAAAGTTTGAGTAGTGGAAAGATAGAATAGAGTGTTATTTCCTTGGCACTGACCCAGATCTCTGGGATATGGTCATTGAAGGCTATACTGATCCAGTAGATGCTTCAGGAGTGAAGATCCCTCGTTCTGAAATGACTGACGCTCAGAAGAAGCGTTTCAAGAATCATCACAAGGCGAAGTCTATGCTATTCAGCTCAATATCATATATTGAGTATGAAAAGATCTCTGACAAAGAAACAGCAAAATCCATCTTTGACTCCTTGGTCATGACGCATGAAGGAAATGAAGAGGTCAAGGAAACCAAGGCTCTTGCTCTCATACAACAATATGAGCAGTTTAAGATGGAATCTGGTGAAACCATTGAGGAGATGTACTCAAGGTTTCAAACTCTGATTGCTGGAATCAGAGTGCTAAACAAGGGTTACTCTACTGGTGATCATGTCAAGAAGATCATCAGAAGTTTGCCTAAGGAGTGGAGAGCTTTTGTCACTGCACTGAAACTCTCCAGGAATCTGAACTCGTTGAAGTTAGAAGAACTCGTGAGTCATCTCAGAAGCCATGAGATTGAACTCAAAGAGGGCAAGCCTCAAAAGAAAGACAAATCTATTGCTCTTAAGTCAAAGTCTGACAAAGCGAAAGCTTATCAGGCACAAGAGGAAGATTCCTCTGAAGAGCTATCAGATGCATCTGGTGATGAAGAGCTATCTCTTTTCACAAAGAGATTAAGCAAACTCTGGAGGAACAGACATAACAAAGGCAAAGGACCAAAGAAAAGTTCAGGAAGATATGAATCTTCATCTGGTCAGAAGAAATCATCTGGAAAGGAAGTCACTTGCTTCGAGTGCAAGGAATCTGGGCACTACAAGAGTGACTGTCCCAAGCTAAAGAAGGACAAGAAACCAAGAAAAGTCTTCAAGAAGAAAGCTCTTGTGACCTTCGATGCAACTGATTCTGATGAAGCTGAGTCAGAAGAAGATGAAGTTGGGGAGGCTCTGATGGCTACCACCAGCAGAGGTGCTGAAGCTTCAGATGATGACTCAGACTCTGAGAATGACGATGAGGTATTCTCTAATTTTTCTCCATCTGAGCTAAGAACTGCTTTATCTGAAATAATGGAGAAACATGATGTTCTAGTAAGTAAACATAAAGAGCTTAAGAGAAAGTATGCTGTTAGAACCAGTTCATCAGAAGTTCATGAGAAGTCAGTCTCTGAACTCACATAAGAGAATTATTCTCTTAAAAATGACAACTCTGTTCTTCGTGCTAAAAATGCCATGCTAGAAGATCAACTTGCATCATCTGATGTTAAGCATGAGACATTATATGAAAAAGCGTTTCAAAGGTTCCTAGCCAAGGGCATAGACAGAAGTCTTATGGCTTCAATGATCTATGGCATAAGCAGAAATGGGAACAGTGGCCTTGGCTACTCTCAATCCATGAGAGATGAGTCATCTGAGTCCAAACGCGAACCATTGCATAAGCATTTCGTTCCCGCTGGCACTGTCATTCCAGAAAAGGTTACACCAAAGGTGGTGAAACCAAAGGGAAAGTTTAAACTTGTCATGTCTAAGTATTATAATCAAGTTCCTATGTATTATCCTCCTGTTGCACCCAAAGTTCCAAGAACCTCTAGGAAAACTAACAAGAAAGGACCCAAGATATGGGTACCTAAGACAAAAATTATTCCTGTTGCAGACATCTTATGAAGCTCAGTTAAGACACCTGTCATGGTACCTGGACAGTGGATGCTCGTGACACATGACGGGCATAAAGTCTATATTCCAAAATCTTGTACCGCTTAAGTCAGGAGGAGACGTTGGCTTTGGAGGAAACCAGAAGGGAAAAATCATTGGAAAAGGTTCCATAGGAGATGGAAAAATTCCAGTGATCAATGATGTACTTCTGGTGGAAGGATTATTTCATAACTTTCTCTCCATAAGCCAAATTGCTGACAAAGGTTACGATGTAATCTTCAATCAAACCGGCTGCAAAGCTGTCAGTCAAACAGATGGAACTGTCCTGTTTTCTGGGAAGATAAGAAATGATATTTACAAAATCAAATCTTCTGAACTGCTGTCTCAGAAGGTCAAGTGTCTCATGTCAGTTAATGATGAGCTATGGATCTGGCACAGACGCCTAGGGCATGCCAGCCTCAGGAAGATCTCTCAACTAAGCAAGCTAAATCTCGTCAGAGGATTGCCTCGTCTGAAGTACTCATCAGAGGCTCTATGTGAAGCTTGTCAGAAGGGAAAATCCACCAAGAAACCCTTTAAAGCAAAGAATGTGGTATCTACAACAAGACCCCTTGAGCTACTTCACATTGATCTCTTTGGACCAGTGAAAACTGAATCCATTGGAGGAAAGAAGTATGGGTAAGTCATTGTAGATGACTATAGCAGGTGGACATGGGTCAAGTTCCTAAGGCATAAAGTGAAGGTATGAAAAACGGTAGAAAGGGGGGGGGTTTGAATAACGTTTTCAAGATAAAACTTCCACCTTAAAGATTTGAACAAATCTTTTCGAGAACTAAGTGCTAAAAATGAGAGATAGAAAAGCACACAAGGATTTTATCCTGGTTCACTTGATAAATCACTCAAGCTACTCCAGTCCACCCGTTAAGGTGATTTCTTCCTTCTTAGAATGAAGGCAATCCACTAATCAGGTAAGAATTACAACTGCACTTGAAACCTACAAGTGACTAACAATTACACTGACTTAGCTCACACTAAGATTCACTCTCTTAGTCTTCTCTAGGATCCGATCAACCTTGATCTCCTAAAGGAACTAAACAAACTGTTTATCAGAGAAATGTTTACAAGAGACTTGCTTCTGAAAAGCTAATAGTAAACACAATGAATTTCAAATGAAAGAATGCTTGAAGGTTTTTGAATATGACTTATGCTTGTGTGATTTCTTCCAACCGCATCTTTCAATCTTCAGTCTCTATTTATACTCCAAGGATTAGGGTTTGAACGCTGCATGGAAATGCTACCGTTGGAGGGCAGTTCTGGAAATTCCAGCTTCTGCTGTGTCTGAGACTGTTAGGTAGGTCGTCAGGATAGTACTGTTGCTTTTGTACTTTGAAAGTGACTTGACCTTTAGACCTAGGAGACTTCTGATCAGGGGAATGCTTCATGTTGGAACTTGTGAAGCCGGTTGATCAGAGTCAGAGGGAAAGCACAGATCCTCTGACCGTTGTATCTTCTGATTCTGAACTCAGAGGGAAGTACATGGTCTTCAGAGTTTCTTGCTTCTGGACATCAAAGTTTCCACTATTCAGCTTCTGGATCTTCAGAGTCTTCTACACCATCAGAACATCTGAGCCTTCAGTGTTTCTTGGTTGTCAGAACTTCTGGATCTTCAGAGCTTCTAGTGACTGAGTCCACATCAGAGTTTGTGTAGCTTCAGAACTTCTGAAGCTTTTCCACTGTTCATATTGAACATGGTCAATGCGAAAGCGTTGCTTGGATCACTCTTTATGCACAGTGCTTCTGATTTGTGTGGGATTGAATTGAGGTCAGAGCCTGTAAATAGCACACTCAGAAAAACACGTTAGAGTACCATAATTGTTCATATCAAAAAGTTAACTTGTAATCATCAAAACATAGAGTTGTACTACTAGATCAAAACTTGATCTTACAATCTCCCCCTTTTTGATGATGACAAAACTAAGATTTTTTATGATCAATTCTTAAACATTAAACTGAATTTACTCAGAGTTTAGAGATATAGAATAAGACTTATCCTGATGTGAATAGTTTATCTTGCTCATTTTGAATTCAAGTCACTGCTTGATTCTGAGCTTAGCTCCCCCTGAATCTAATACTTGATGAAAACGTTAGAAAAGTCTAGATTCTGAGCTAAATAAAATAAGAGTTCAGAGTGAAAAACTTATGACATAGATGAAATAGAGTGATCAGAGCGCATAAGTAATCAGAGTCAACGGACAAGGTATCAGAGTCTTGGGTATCAGAGTCAAACTAGAATCACTTCAGAAGAAGTGAAATGTATTCCTTGTATTTGCCCAGTGACACATCTATGGTCATAAAGGTGGAACTCTTAAATTCTCCAAAAGAAAAAAATAAGTCACACTAACACATCTTACACATCAAAAACTGGGTTGTACTCCCCCTTTTTGTCATAAGCAAAAAGCTTGGGGTGTGAAAAACTTAGCTTGAAGTACAAGGTACTCCCCCTTAGAGAAGGTATAAGTTTTAAGAAAATTAAAACGATGCAAGAATCAGAGTTAGGCGAAATAAATAGAAGAGTTAATGCAAAAGAAGAACGTTTACCACCGGCCAAGGGAGTAAAGATAAGGGTCAGTTACCAACAACTGAACCTCGAGAAACTGTAGGAGCATTAACTTTCAGAGATAAAGTGAAGCCTATATAAAGCGATGGAGAAAGAGGGTAAGCTTCACAACTCAATCAAGTCCATAATCAGAAATGGCTTCATACATGGTTGCACTAGAAGAGTGTAAGACCCAAGATTTTAAGCTTAGGATCAGTGGAAGAGATTTCCATTTACGATTAGGGTTGATGTATTGTGAAGGGAAACCTGAACTAGAGTTTACCAAATGAAATAAATTTATGAAGGAGAAAGTTCAGGAAAAGTCAAAGGATTACATCATGATCGATAAAAGTTATAGTACGATCGTTATACGCTTAACCTAGGTCAGAAACCCTAGTATATAGCTAATTTTCACTTTTAGGCACGATGGAAGTTAATTCCAAAAATCTTCAGAGAAATGTTAGAACTTCTCTTTTTCCATATATCAAAATCGTTTCGAGGCGAAACTCTAGGATCTACGAACGTCCGATTCCAATCATCGGAAGTTTGCCGAAACCGAATCCCTGGTATTTCAAAACCCTAGAATCACCCGACTATGGGGACTTTTTCTATTCAGAGCTTCAAATGAATATTCTACACGCGTACACCCATTTCTCTTGATGATTTCAATCTTTCTTCAGAAGGAAGTTTTCCATTCCGACATTCGATGCAAAAAGCAACTTATCGGGTAAAATAGTTTTACACCGACTATGCTTTAGTTGCCAAAAATATAAGGAGACCTCATTTTAGTTTTGGAATTCTTTCGCCAAAACCTATCTTAGAATTCACGGAGAATGACGCCGGAAAAATCAGATTCGCGAAACTTTCATTTTCCCGCGAATTTCCATCTTCTATATATAGCAAACAAGTGAGAAAAAAACACAAAACTCCTCCATTTTCTCTCCTCAAGGCCGCGAGTTCATCCAAGGAAGAAGGAAGAAGAATTTTCTTCATTACTTGCTTGATCGTTGATCCGTTAGTTGCTGCTTCATGGTTTCGAGGTATAGTCGCTAATCCTTACCTCTGATCGCTTTTTCCATAGCTTTTCTGTAGACTTTTCTGAGCGGATAGTTTATGGGTTTTTGCAAAACTATCCTGAATCTTTCATTTCTGATTCTAAACCTCTTCCTTATGTGCCCAAGATCACTTCTGCCGGGTTAGATTTTCCGTTATGTCGCCGGAATTCCGCCGGAATCAATTTTAGCCTAAAATACCCATTTTTGGAGTTTTTGGAGTAAAGCTTCAACCTTTAGGCTGAAAACTATCGCCTTAGCTTAGTGCTAGTAGGATTAGTTGTCATAAACGTCGTTGGTGACGTCCCTGCAAAATTTTATTTTTGGGATTTCAGTTTTGAAAAATCCTAAGTTAAAAATCATGACCAAAATACCCCTGCGACAGTTTTTGATCCGATAATTTTTCCGAGTTCAGAATACCCTTAGTTACGGCTTATGAAAGCATAGGAACCAAGTTTGATCGAAGAAAAATCGAGCCCCATAATTGCACAAAGTGGCCGAACCTATTAAAGGGGGAGGAGGAAATTTCCTTTTCCGAAAACTTGTCTTTTCGCGCTAGATTATCGTACCTTAGAGTATAGATTACTTCGAGTAACCTTAGTAAGTATCGATAGCTTAGTTTTCGATAGATTCTGATAGTATTTCTGTGGTTTTGCTCTAAAGGTGATTTTGAGGAATTCCCAGAGGAGCAAGCCTTTGATTGTGAACAAGTGTTAGGAGATCGTCCTGGAGAATCTACAGGTGAGGGCTTCTCACTGAATCTCTAGTTAATGCTTAGGGTCGATGTTTTCGACATTGTTTATTGTTTATGCACTGGATTGTGTGTGATTGGAAAATGTTTTCTGAGGCTTCGGCTGACAATGTAGATGATTCATCTACTGAATGTTTTGAGATTGACTTACATGCTATGTGCTATGTGGGTAATCTAGGATGTGTGTTGCATGCTTTATACGCTAAGTGTTAAGTGTTTATGATGAGATTTATGGATATATGACATGTTGTTGATTGTGATGATTTAAATATGCTTTGCACTAGAAACTGAGATTCTGAATGGTGAGGATAGCGGGCAGGTCATGCCGATTTTATTTTGAGAGTTTTGGAGGAAGCTTGATAGGACGAATGAGAGTCGGGCCTTGTTATGATGTTTATGGATCGAGACATTCTCTGGAGTCATTTGGGGATTTGGAGATCCCGAGAACTTATAGGATTTGCGATAAGACTAAAAGGATATTATTTTGAAAAGAAAACTCATAAGACATTAAACAACCTCTAAATCTTTAAGTAATGGCGTTAACCTCGAAAGGAAGCTTTGGATGCAAATCTTAGTTGTGGAAAGCGAGAAGTGTCGTCGGATCCCAAGTAATGAGAATGTTAAGAAGTTGTGAGTATGTTGATACTCCTGCGCTCTGGGAGCAGTTGGTTTAGCCATCCAAGGGATGATCCGAGAAGCTTCACTGAGGCGTGAGACCTTGTGAATGCGGGATACTCCACTGAGGCGTGAGACCTTGTGGAAAGCATGGATCTTCACTGAGGCGTGAGACCTTGTGATGAGCATGGAACTTCACTGAAGCGTGAGACTTCGTGCAAGTGTGTAAATTCACTGAGGCGAGAGACCTTGTGAAAGCATAAAACTTCAGTGAAGCGTGAGACTTTGTGAATGTGTGAGACTCCACTGAAGCGTGAGACTTCGTGAGAGCATTGATGACTCGAAGAGTTATCGTGAGTGGTTGCACTCATTTTATGATTATTGTATTTTGTCGCAGAATCGACTTTTACCTTAGGGTAAGCTTTTAGAGACATTAATTTACCTAGAACACGTGGCGACGTGTCGAGTGAGGTCGGAGACGTTGTTTGGCTAATCACATTGCATTCATGCACACATAGGAGGTTAATACACGGCGTGATTACCGGACCTCGGTGGATTCCAAAATGGTCATAAGACCCGGATTTCCGCGTAAGAGCGCTGTTAGGTGACTCTTAGTAGTTGATCTGACTACCTTGTGGTGTAAGAGGCACGCGGACCGAAATGGTCCCACCGTGGCTGGTGTTAGGGCTGATCCGTTTGATGTCCACCACGTTCCGGATTGCATATTGGTTGACTGGGTTAACCTGCATATCATTTCATGCGACATGCATACTGACTTAGTTGATGAGTGTGTTTGATACTTGTTAGTTCTACTTGATGCATGTTAACTGTGTTTTACTGTCGTTATATTCTTTGTGGAATAATGCAACCCTAGGATGTTATCCCTAGTTATAAGCCTAAGTGGCTAATCTTTTAATGGTATCTATTGGTGGTATTATTTATATAATTCTTTGGAGTTGACCCTCGCGTCTTCTGTGTGTGCTTTGGCGAACAAACGCCCTTTGTCAGATCTCTTTGGCGGGCTGATTCATGATGGCTCATCCTTCGGGAGGAACTAGGGGTGAGATGCAGGAACTGGAGCGTATCGCGGTTGCGAGAGGAGGACGGATGGTGTATGTAGACTAGGTCGTTCTGTATTTCGAATTCGGACGACGATCATGCTAGCATGTAGGATTGAGTGTTAGTGTGAGCTCCTCGAGATGGGATTAGTGTAGGAGTAGAGTCCTAGCTCTGAACATCATTTGTTCCTTTGGGAACAGGGTAGTTTCCCACCTATAGCTTTTTGTGTGGTTTCTTTACGGGAATCACAGGGAGTTGGTTGGACTTAGGAGGTCTTGTTTTAGGCCATCTGGGCTGACTTATTCTCAGTTTTGAGGGATGGTGTTGCGGACACTTCACCTTTTTATTTGGTTTGTACATATTGCCTACGGGCGTTACAGTTTTCTTTCCGTCACTGGAGGTTACTCGTGACGAGGTTGTTACTTACAGCGGGGGGTGTTTATATATTGTATATTAGTTCTATTGCTTTTCGCTTTTGGGTTTTATTTAATTCAGTCTTGTCTTAGTTATTATCAAAAAAAAAAATATTTCACGTTTTTCCGCATTAAGTTTACTTTTGGTTACTAAAGTGACGCCACCGAAATCGGGGTGTTACATTGTGGTATCAGAGCTTGTCGAGTCTTTCGGGAGTTGTTGGGGAATAGGTCTTCTGTGCTAGGTTGTGTGACTCTGCAAAGAGTGAAAATTGATTGTCTGCAAGCGATTTTTCGCTTAAAAATTGATTGAAGTTATTGCTTACTCATATTGTATAGTGATGCTAGATGCTATCTTATGATGAGTACTAACTGTTTGTCTAACTTAATAGAACATGGTGAACACTAACTAGTTAGCAGAGATGATGGCCACTATGGCCCAAGCGGTGACGGCACAAGCGAACGATAATGCTATGAGGCGTGCTGCTGAGGAGGCACGTGAACAGCATCAGCGCCAGAGGAAAGTAACTCTGGACCAAAACAAAGGCCTCAATGACTTCAGGAGGCAAAACCCACCAAAGTTCTCTGGTGGTACTGACCCAGACAAAGCGGATCTCTGGATTCAGGAAATCGAGAAGATATTCGGCGTACTACAAACTGCTGAGGGTGCCAAAGTGGGCATGGCGACTTATCTGCTACTCGGGGATGCTGAGTACTGGTGGAAGGGCACCAGAGGAATTATGGAAGACAATCACGAGGAGATTAGCTGGAACTCATTCCGGACCGCATTCTTGGAAAAGTATTTTCCAACAAGTGCTCGGGATGAGCGGGAGTCACAATTTCTGACACTCCGTCAGGGAGGTATGTCAGTGCCGGAATTTGCTTCGAAGCTGGAATCCTTGGCAAAGCATTTCCAATTCTTTCATGATCACGTGAATGAGCGCTATATGTGCAAGCGCTTTGTTAATGGACTGAGGCCTGATATTGAGGACTCAGTGAGACCACTGGGAATCATGCGATTCCAATCGTTGGTCGAGAAAGCCACGGAAGTAGAGCTGATGAAGAACCGGAGATTAAACCGGTCTGGGACAGGAGGGCCGATGAGGTCAGGCTCTCAAAATTTTCAGAGCAGAGAGAAATTTCAGAGCAGGGGGCCGTATCAGCGTCCTGCTGGAACAGGATTTACTTCAGGATCTTACAGACCCATGACGGATACTGCTGGAGGTTCCGGAGATCAGACTTTGAAGAAGGAGATGACCTGTTTCAGATGTGGGGAGCCGGGGCATTATGCTAATGCTTGTCCCGACAAGAGGCCCAAGTGCTTTAATTGTAACAAAATGGGGCATAATGCTGGTCAGTGCAGAGCACCCAAGACGGAGCCAACCGTGAACACTACTCGTGGAAAGCGTCCTGCTGCTAAAGCAAGAGTTTACACCATGGACGGTGAGAGAGCTGAGGGGTTTGTCAGAGGAGAGCGCAAGAACGATGGTAACCTTCTAACCATTTCTTCTCATTTCAGTATAATATATTCCATTACTCTCGTAGCGTGTGCAAACACACCTAACTTATTTATACTGTCTAAGCTTTAACCTTATAGTTATTACGCCTATTAACACCTTATTTGACCGTAGCTCGTATTTTAGCTATAGAAATTACACGAGGTTTAGAATAACACGGTAAACCTAGAAAGTAGTTCTGCACCAATGCGTTTAACAAGAAGTTAGAAGCTGAAGATTGAATCTTAGAGAGATTCCTTATGGGTAGTATACGTGTTATGTTGAGGGTGTGTAGTTTCGTAGCGGAATCATTTAAGGATTTAACATCAGGATATTGTGACTACTGGATGATAGGAACTCATTGACTGTTCCAGTGGGTTTTTCTAAATTTCACCTTCGATAGATTAGGCTTGATCAACTTAATATTGAGGGGGTGATATTCGGAATCAGAGCTGGCTATGGACTTTGATAGAAGGATTGGTAAGATTAACTTGATTGGATCCAGGATTAGTCGAGTTGGGAGGAAAAGTTCGCATTAAGTATTAGTTTTCTTGCGAAGGAGTTATAGATTGAAGATATGGATATTCATTTAAGAGGTATTGAAGAATTAACGGACATTAGAGGTCCAAACTTGGTAAAGGTTTAGGTTTTAGGTCTATGAATTGTTGTCTTAAGTTTCTAGGACTCAAAGTTGGTCAGAATTTGATTGAGAGATTAAGAAGTTGATGGACGAGATGGTGATCAAGTTACAGAAAAGGGGAGTGTTAGTATTAAGATGAACACTTGAGGTTGTCATATCTGGACAAGTTGCTTAAAGTCTAAGAGTGAATGAAACTTGTTATGGATTTCGGTGATACAAGCTAGAGATTAGCAAGTGAATTTTGCTAAGTGGAATGAGAATCTTAGGGTAAAGATCGACTTCGGAAGATGAAGATCATATTTGAGTAAAAGTTTTAGTGGTATCATCATTGACGATTGTAGTTAAACCTCGGCAAGTTGAAAGATGTTATGTCTGTTGAGACGCCGTCGAACCAGCATTGGGGCTAGAAGAGTGAAACAATCGAAGATAAAGCAGAGTGTTTTAGTGAAAATTATTTGGAATAAAGACACGGACGGTGTTATGTGAGAGTTAGAGGAAAAGATCAAGGAATAATATCCAGAACTATTACTGACCCTTAAGTTTCGAGGACGAAACTTTCTTTTTGGAGGGTAGTAATGTAAGACCCAAGATTTTAAGCTTAGGATCAGTGGAAGAGATTTCCATTTACGATTAGGGTTGATGTATTGTGAAGGGAAACCTGAACTAGAGTTTACCAAATGAAATAAATTTATGAAGGAGAAAGTTCAGGAAAAGTCAAAGGATTACATCATGATCGATAAAAGTTATAGTACGATCGTTATACGCTTAACCTAGGTCAGAAACCCTAGTATATAGCTAATTTTCACTTTTAGGCACGATGGAAGTTAATTCCAAAAATCTTCAGAGAAATGTTAGAACTTCTCTTTTTCCATATATCAAAATCGTTTCGAGGCGAAACTCTAGGATCTACGAACGTCCGATTCCAATCATCGGAAGTTTGCCGAAACCGAATCCCTGGTATTTCAAAACCCTAGAATCACCCGACTATGGGGACTTTTTCTATTCAGAGCTTCAAATGAAGATTCTACACGCGTACACCCATTTCTCTTGATGATTTCAATCTTTCTTCAGAAGGAAGTTTTCCATTCCGACATTCGATGCAAAAAGCAACTTATCGGGTAAAATAGTTTTACACCGACTATGCTTTAGTTGCCAAAAATATAAGGAGACCTCATTTTAGTTTTGGAATTCTTTCGCCAAAACCTATCTTAGAATTCACGGAGAATGACGCCGGAAAAATCAGATTCGCGAAACTTTCATTTTCCCGCGAATTTCCATCTTCTATATATAGCAAACAAGTGAGAAAAAAACACAAAACTCCTCCATTTTCTCTCCTCAAGGCCGCGAGTTCATCCAAGGAAGAAGGAAGAAGAATTTTCTTCATTACTTGCTTGATCGTTGATCCGTTAGTTGCTGCTTCAAGGTTTCGAGGTATAGTCGCTAATCCTTACCTCTGATCGCTTTTTCCATAGCTTTTCTGTAGACTTTTCTGAGCGGATAGTTTATGGGTTTTTGCAAAACTATCCTGAATCTTTCATTTCTGATTCTAAACCTCTTCCTTATGTGCCCAAGATCACTTCTGCCGGGTTAGATTTTCCGTTATGTCGTCGGAATTCCGCCGGAATCAATTTTAGCCTAAAATACCCATTTTTGGAGTTTTTGGAGTAAAGCTTCAACCTTTAGGCTGAAAACTATCGCCTTAGCTTAGTGCTAGTAGGATTAGTTGTCATAAACGTCGTTGGTGACGTCCCTGCAAAATTTTATTTTTGGGATTTCAGTTTTGAAAAATCCTAAGTTAAAAATCATGACCAAAATACCCCTGCGACAGTTTTTGATCCGATAATTTTTCCGAGTTCAGAATACCCTTAGTTACGGCTTATGAAAGCATAGGAACCAAGTTTGATCGAAGAAAAATCGAGCCCCATAATTGCACAAAGTGGCCGAACCTATTAAAGGGGGAGGAGGAAATTTCCTTTTCCGAAAACTTGTCTTTTCGCGCTAGATTATCGTACCTTAGAGTATAGATTACTTCGAGTAACCTTAGTAAGTATCGATAGCTTAGTTTTCGATAGATTCTGATAGTATTTCTGTGGTTTTGCTCTAAAGGTGATTTTGAGGAATTCCCAGAGGAGCAAGCCTTTGATTGTGAACAAGTGTTAGGAGATCGTCCTGGAGAATCTACAGGTGAGGGCTTCTCACTGAATCTCTAGTTAATGCTTAGGGTCGATGTTTTCGACATTGTTTATTGTTTATGCACTGGATTGTGTGTGATTGGAAAATGTTTTCTGAGGCTTCGGCTGACAATGTAGATGATTCATCTACTGAATGTTTTGAGATTGACTTACATGCTATGTGCTATGTGGGTAATCTAGGATGTGTGGTGCATGCTTTATACGCTAAGTGTTAAGTGTTTATGATGAGATTTATGGATATATGACATGTTGTTGATTGTGATGATTTAAATATGCTTTGCACTAGAAACTGAGATTCTGAATGGTGAGGATAGCGGGCAGGTCATGCCGATTTTATTTTGAGAGTTTTGGAGGAAGCTTGATAGGACGAATGAGAGTCGGGCCTTGTTATGATGTTTATGGATCGAGACATTCTCTGGAGTCATTTGGGGATTTGGAGATCCCGAGAACTTATAGGATTTGCGATAAGACTAAAAGGATATTATTTTGAAAAGAAAACTCATAAGACATTAAACAACCTCTAAATCTTTAAGTAATGGCGTTAACCTCGAAAGGAAGCTTTGGATGCAAATCTTAGTTGTGGAAAGCGAGAAGTGTCGTCGGATCCCAAGTAATGAGAATGTTAAGAAGTTGTGAGTATGTTGATACTCCTGCGCTCTGGGAGCAGTTGGTTTAGCCATCCAAGGGATGAGCCGAGAAGCTTCACTGAGGCGTGAGACCTTGTGAATGCGGGATACTCCACTGAGGCGTGAGACCTTGTGGAAAGCATGGATCTTCACTGAGGCGTGAGACCTTGTGATGAGCATGGAACTTCACTGAAGCGTGAGACTTCGTGCAAGTGTGTAAATTCACTGAGGCGAGAGACCTTGTGAAAGCATAAAACTTCAGTGAAGCGTGAGACTTTGTGAATGTGTGAGACTCCACTGAAGCGTGAGACTTCGTGAGAGCATTGATGACTCGAAGAGTTATCGTGAGTGGTTGCACTCATTTTATGATTATTGTATTTTGTCGCAGAATCGACTTTTACCTTAGGGTAAGCTTTTAGAGACATTAATTTACCTAGAACACGTGGCGACGTGTCGAGTGAGGTCGGAGACGTTGTTTGGCTAATCACATTGCATTCATGCACACATAGGAGGTTAATACACGGCGTGATTACCGGACCTCGGTGGATTCCAAAATGGTCATAAGACCCGGATTTCCACGTAAGAGCGCTGTTAGGTGACTCTTAGTAGTTGATCTGACTACCTTGTGGTGTAAGAGGCACGCGGGCCGAAATGGTCCCACCGTGGCTGGTGTTAGGGCTGATCCGTTTGATGTCCACCACGTTCCGGATTGCATATTGGTTGACTGGGTTAACCTGCATATCATTTCATGCGACATGCATACTGACTTAGTTGATGAGTGTGTTTGATACTTGTTAGTTCTACTTGATGCATGTTAACTGTGTTTTACTGTCGTTATATTCTTTGTGGAATAATGCAACCCTAGGATGTTATCCCTAGTTATAAGCCTAAGTGGCTAATCTTTTAATGGTATCTATTGGTGGTATTATTTATATAATTCTTTGGAGTTGACCCTCGCGTCTTCTGTGTGTGCTTTGGCGAACAAACGCCCTTTGTCAGATCTCTTTGGCGGGCTGATTCATGATGGTTCATCCTTCGGGAGAAACTAGGGTTGAGATGTAGGAACTGGAGCGTATCGCGGTTGCGAGAGGAGGACGGATGGTGTATGTAGACTAGGTCGTTTTGGATTTCGAATTCGGACGACGATCATGCTAGCATGTAGGATTGAGTGTTAGTGTGAGCTCCTCGAGATGGGATTAGTGTAGGAGTAGAGTCCTAGCTCTGAACATCATTTGTTCCTTTGGGAACAGGGTAGTTTCCCACCTATAGCTTTTTGTGTGGTTTCTTTACGGGAATCACAGGGAGTTGGTTGGACTTAGGAGGTCTTGTTTTAGGCCATCTGGGCTGACTTATTCTCAGTTTTGAGGGATGGTGTTGCGGACACTTCACCTTTTTATTTGGTTTGTACATATTGCCTACGGGCGTTACAGTTTTCTTTCCGTCACTGGAGGTTACTCGTGACGAGGTTGTTACTTACAGCGGGGGCTGTTTAAATATTGTATATTAGTTCTATTGCTTTTCGCTTTTGGGTTTTATTTAATTCAGTCTTGTCTTAGTTATTATCAAAAAAAAAATATTTCACGTTTTTCCGCATTAAGTTTACTTTTGGTTACTAAAGTGACGCCACCGAAATCGGGGTGTTACAAAGAGCTCAGAAGGAAGGCCTTTGAGGAGGACTTGTTCCTAAATATAAGGCATCCAGAGGGTACAAAAACCATATCGGAGCTGACGAGGGAACTGCTAGAAGAGGACCTGCGTCCAGAGTTGAGGAATGACTTAGAAGAATTCCTTGCCTTCTTGGAGGAAGTACAAGAACTCAGCCAGCTTGAACTGAAGCTGCTGGAAGAGAAAGAAGTCATAGAAAAGAAGCTCAAGACTTCAGAAGAAATTCTGGAGAGGGATGAGCTAAAAGACAGTCTCAACAACATCCAGTATACATTGGATCGTCTGGAGAAGAATAGATCAGAGCAGCGCCAGGAGTGCAGGAGAATGAGGAAGGATCCTCCATTCTAGACTTTTAGGAAAAGAGAAAAATGTATGATGTAAACATAATGATTATGAATAAGAAAAAAAATTTGCAAACACAATGTGACAAATATATATATATATATATATATATATGTAAAGATAAACAGAACTAACAAAGCAAAAATAACTAGAGAAGCTAAAGGAAAAAAAATAACCAGAGTTTAAAATAAAACTAAGTTAAGCAAGAAAAACGATGAGATCCTGAAGCTAAGGTTTATTAGAGCGACGCAGAAGTTCCATCATCATTTGCTTCATTTCTATCAGCATAGACTCATGAGTATCAAGACGTTGTTCCATGGTGTCGAGTCTGGACGAGCTGGACTGTGTAGAACTGGAAGGAACAGTCTGAGCAGCTTGAGGAGCTGGAATGGAAGCAGAAGCAGCAGGAGTAAACACTACTGGTGCAAGTGCTTGGCATCTAAGGGCTTCAGCCTCAGCTTCAAGTCTTTCTGCCTCTAACCGAGCTAGTTCAGCTTGAGCTGCTGCTTGGCGTGCAGCTTCTTCTGCTTGTTCTTTCTTTCTTCTGGCCTCTTCAATAGCTTCGAGAAGCTGATGTCTCTGTTGTTGTTCATGAAGAGCCACTCTTCTTGCAAACCTTTGCTTTGCAGCTGCTATCCTCTGATTTCTTTCAGCAATGAGAAAACTCATCATAGCAGGAACCTGAGCAACTAACCAAGTACTCAGATTATCCCATTCCTCAGCAACAGAGTCAGGATTCTCACTCAGGTCAGTGTAACCTTGCACGTTGCGTAGCATCAAAGAAGCTTCTTGATTAAACACATTGATGCACTCGGAGAGAGAGGTGGGTCTGAGGTGAGTGTAGGGAACTATGGAGAGGTATTGGTCTGGGGAGGTTGGGTGATTGCTGTTGTGAGCTTCAAAGACACCTTGAGGAGAGCCAATGTCACAGGTTTGGTCATGAGGTTCAGAGGCTCCAAGGTGTGGTTCAGAAGTTTCAACCAGAGGATTGGGTGATCTAACCGAAGAGTGGTTAGACACAGATTGTTCTGGGTCTGGTTGAATTGGCTCTTGTTGGATAGGGTCAGGTTGAGCTTGTTGAGCCAAAGGGTCTGCCTCATGTAAGGGATTGGCCAAGATAGGTTCATCTGGGTCAACTAGACGTTCAGGTCTAGGGCCAGGATATCTCCTAGGGCTTGGACAAGTGAGGTAATATTCTTCTAAGGTAGACACCTTTTCTTTCCTAACTTCCATAAATTTACGAACGGATTCAGAGTTGTTGGAAGGAGAGGAGTCAGCAACATTGATTGGGAAGGAGACAGGTGTAAAGACACTTGATGAATCTGTATCAGTGGTTCTGGCAGCCAGACGTTCTGAAGCTCTGGGGACAGAGTGATCAGAAGTTCTGGATTCAGGTTCTGGTTGGTTAAGTTCTGGTTGATCAGGAATGATGGGTTCAGAAGTTAATGGATTGTATTGGATTGTAATAGGTGAGGTTGGATCAGAGGGTCCTGTAGGTTGGTTCTGAAGCATATTCCAGAGAGGTGCTTCATTTGGTGAAGGTTGGAAAAATGAAGACCTTGGTGAAATAGGTGGTGAAATGGTTTGTGTGGCTGGTTGGGACTCTGGGATAGGAGTGAGTGGGTTGGAGGAATGTTTCAGCATAGCAGAGAAAGGGAGTGCATCAAATGTATCTAAATCATCATCAGAAGCAATAGCAGACTTACTTGATGATCGTGCTGAAGACCGAGTCACTCTGACAGGAGTCTCAACCCTTCTGATCACTTGAGCAGCAGGTTCCACCCTTGTAGGATTTACCACAAGTCTGACTTGTTTCTTCTTCTTCTTAAGAGGAGAAGGACCACCATCATTATCACCATCATTACCATCATCTGTCTTACTGGTTTCATCATGTTTCCTCTTTGGCTGGTCAGCCTTCTTCTTCTTCTTCTGAGGGCCATCAGATTCCTCAGAGGATTCTTCTAAGACCATTTTCCTCTGAACTTTCCTCTTGCGAGGAGAGTCAAACTCTTGAGCTGGCGGCAGTCTTCTGAAGAATTCATCTAGATCAATTTCAAAGCCTTGAGCCCTTAGGTCTTCAACATAGCACTTAATAGCTTCAGGATTGTCTGCCTGTGTCCACAGAGGGTAGTCATTCAGAGGCACCCTTCTCCGTCTGATTTCAGAAGATGTGTCTTCATGAGCAGGGGCGATTTTCTTCTGGACCAAGCCCATCTTCTTCAGAGAATTTGCAGTGAAGACATCACTGACAATGGTGGTCAGATCCTCTACGCATCCAGCATTGACCAGATCTTGCACCATGTAACACCCCGATTTCGGTGGCGTCACTTTAGTAACCAAAAGTAAACTTAATGCGGAAAAACGTGAAATTTTTTTTTTCGATAATAACTAAGACAAGACTGAATTAAATAAAACCCAAAAGCGAAAAGCAATAGAACTAATATACAATATATAAACAGCCCCCGCTGTAAGTAGCAACCTCGTCACGAGTGAACCTCCAGTGACGGGTAATAGAAGAGTAGCGCCCGTAGGCAATATATACAAACCAAATGAAAAGGGTGAAGTGCCCGCAACACCATCCCTCAAAGCTGAGAATCAGCTGACCCAATGGCCTGAAAATAAGACCTCCTAAGTCCAACCAACTCTCTGTGATTCCCGTAAGGAAACCACACAAAAAGCTATAGGCGGATCTACCCTGTCCCCTAAGTAACAAATGAAGCAAGACTGTCAGAGCTAAAACTTTACTCCTACACTAATCCTAACTCGAGGAGCTCATACCAACACTCAAAACTATGTGCTAGCATGATCGTCGTCTGAATCAGAATCCAGAACGACCAAGTCTACCAACCCTATCCGTCCTCCCCTCGCAACCGCAGTGCGCTCCGATGCTGGACTCACGGGTTTAGGGCCCGAACCCTGATCATCAATGATCGCAACAGAGGGTGCACTAGACCCTGCCGAAGGCACTCCCACTGGAATCTCCTCTGAGGGATCCTCCTCCTCTGAAGATGACGGTGGCGGCGGTGCTCCTCCGAATCCTGGTCCGCAGTGAACGCCCGGTGGCAAGTTGAAGCTGATAGAGCATCGCCTCAACACTCCTGACCTCAAGAGTCCTCCACTGTCCACATGGTCCTCCATGATGCGCCCCGAATACGTCGCTCGGTGGCTCGCGGGGTCAACCACCCACGACCCGGGGTCGTCCTGATCGATCATCTCATACCTAATCCCCCCCGAAGGGTGGACCATGGTGAACCAGTCCGCAATACTCATCTGACAAAAGGCGTTGTCCGCCAAAACACACACAGAAGACGCGAGGGTCAACTCTAAAGAACTATGTAGATAATAAACCCAATAGGTACAAATAATAGATAGCCACTTAGGCTTATAGCTAAAGATGTCATTCCTAGGGTTGCATGTTCCACAATAACATAAACACAATAGTAGCAGATAGCATGTTCCAAATAGGTTTAACAATTACCAATCACACTCAACAACTAAATTCGTATGCATGTTGCATGATATGTATGCAGGTTAACCCAGTCAACCACATGCATTCCGGAAAGGGATGGACATCAAACGGATCAGCCCTAACACCAGCCACGGTGGAGCCATTTCGGCCCGCGTGCCTCTTACTCCAACAGGGGTAGTCAGATCAGCAGTAAACCCGTAGGTCTGCCATTTCGGTCTTCTACAAGAGACGTCTACAAACGCTCTTTCACGGCATTCCGGGTCTTATGACCATTTTGGAAACCGACGAGGTCCAGAGTACGTCCTGTGTTAATACCTCATTAATGTTGCATGTATGCAAAATGATTAGTCAAACAACGTCTCCGTCCTCACTCGACACGTCGCCACGTGTTCTAGGGAAGTTAAAGTCTCTAAAAGCTTACCCTAAGGTAAAGTCGATTCTGCGACCAAAAGACACACTTCATAACGACACATAGCTGCTCCAACAGCACCACAACAAATGCTGCTCCAACAGCACAATAACAAACGCTGCTCCAACAGCACAACAATAAACGCTGCTCCAACAGCACAACAACAAACGCTGCTCCAACAGCACAACAACAAACTCAACACTTAGATCCGACGACACTCCTCGTTTTTCCAAAACTATGATTTGACTTCCAATGCCTTCCTTCGAGGTTGTTATCATTACTTAAAGATTTTGAGGTTATTTAAGGTCTTATGAATTTTCTTTATAAAATAGATTCCATTTTGTCTTATCGCAAGTCTTATACATTTTCAGGATCTCCCAATCCCAAGTCGCTTCCAGAGGATGTCTCGATCCACTAAACAAAATTAAGGCCCGAACCTCGTTCGTCCTATCAAACTTTCTCAAAACTCTCAAAATAAAATCGGCATGACCTGCCCGCTATTCTCACCATTCAGAATCTCATATTCCAGTACAGAGCATATTTAAATCATCACAATCAACAACATGTCATATATCAATAAATCGCATCATAAACACTTAGCACTTAGCATATAAAGCATGCACCACACCTCCTAGATTACCCACATAGCACATAGCATGTAAGACAATCTCAAAAACATTCAGTAGATGAATCATCTACATTGTCAGCCGAAGCCTCAGAAAACATTTTCCAATCACACACAATTCCAGTGCATAAACAGTAAACAATGTCGAAACATCGACCCTAAGCATTAACTAGAGATTCAGTGAGAAGCCCTCACCTGAAAGTTCTCCAGAATGATCAACTAGTGCTTCCTCGCTCTCAAAGTGTTGGTCCTCGGGGAAATCCTCAAAAGCACCTTTACAATAAAATCACAGAATACTATCAGAATCTATCGGAAACTAAGCTATCGATACTTACTAAGGTTACTCGAAGTAATCTATACCCTAAGGTACGATAAACTAGCGCGAAAGACAAGTTTTCGGAAAAGGAAATTTTCCTCCTCCCCCCTAATAGGGCTCGGCCACTTTGTGCAATTATGGGGCTCGATTTTTCTTCGATCAAACTTGGTTCCTATGCGTTCATAATCCGTAACTAAGGGTATTCTGAACTCGGAAAAATTATCGGATCAAAAACTGTCGCAGGGGTATTTTGGTCATGATTTTTAACTTAGGATTTTTCAAAACTGAAATCCCAAAAATAAAATTTTGCAGGGACGTCACCAACGACGTTTATGACAACTAATCCTACTAGCACTAAGCTAAGGCGATAGTTTTCAGCCTAAAGGTTGAAGCTTTACACCAAAAACTCCAAAAATGGGTATTTTAGGTTCAAATTGATTCCGGCGGAATTCCGGCGACATAACGGAAAATCTGACCCGGCAGAAGTGATCTTGGGCGCATAAGGAAGAGGTTTAGAATCAGAAATGAAAGATTCAGGATAGTTTTGCAAAAACCCATAAACTATCCGCTCAGAAAACTCTACAGAAAAGCTATGGAAAAAGCGATCAGAGGTAAGGATTAGCGACTATACCTCGAAGCCTTGAAGTAGCAACTGATTGATCGACGATCAAGCAAGAAATGAACAAAAGCTCTTCTTCCTTCTTCCTCTTAGCAAATTCGCAGGTTTTGGAGACAAATGGTGGAAATTTGTGATATTTTCTCATTTCTTGGCTATATATAGAGGTTGGCAAAACGCGGTAAAATGAAAGTTTCGCGAATCTGATTTTTCCGGCTTCATTCTCCATGAATTCTAAGATAGGTTTTGGCGAAAGAATTCCAAAACTAAAATGAGGTCTCCTTATATTTTAGGTGACTAATGCAAAGTCGGTGTAAAACTATTTTACCCGATAAGTTACTTTTTGCATCGAATGTCGGAATGGAAAACTTCCTTCTGAAGAAAGATTGAAATCATCAAGAGAAATGGGTGTACGCGTGTAGAATCTTCATTTGAAGCTCTGAATAGAAAAAGTCTTCATTGACGGTTGATTCTAGGGTTTTGAAAAACCAGGGATTCGGTTTCGGCAAACTTCCGATGATTGGAATCGGACGTTCGTAGATCCTAGAGTTTCGCCTCAAAATGATTGTGATATATGGAAAAAGAGAAGTTCTAATATTTCTCTAAAGATTTTTGGACTAAATTCCTACAGTGTTCCAAAGCTGGAAGTTTGTTGGAAATTATATTCCTATAGTGTTCCAAAGCTGGAACATAGTTTTGTTCCATAGGTTTTAAATGCGAATATTAGTCGTGCTATAACTTAAATCGACTTCGATACAATCCTTTGACTTTTCCTGAACTTTCTCCTTCATAAATATATTTCATTTAATAAACTTTCGTTCAGGTTTCCCTTCACATTACATCAACCCTAATCGTGAATAAGAAGTTTATTCACTTATCATAAACTTAAAAACTCGGGCCTTACACACCAGGTTGCTCTCAATGAAGAGATCTGATAGCAACCTCCCAAAAGGGATATACTTGATTGCTGACTTGATGGAGGCAGTAGTTCTGGACTTCTTGATACACTCCTTCAAGTAAGAGAACAGGAAGTAGGGAAGGCAGATCTTCTTCTTGTCTTGGATGAAAAACAACATCGCCTTCTGGTTGAAGTTGATGTAGTCTGGGGAACTGCCCTTTGGTCTCTGGTTGATGCAGTTGAGCAGAATCTTGTGCCAGATTCTGAGCTTGGGATGAAGGTCCAGTACCTTGTAATCAGTCTTGCCCGGTTTGTATGTGGTGTACAGGGCCTTGTTGGTCTCATCCTTCGTTTTGGGTTTCAGCTTCGATTCAGTGAGTTGAAACCGATACCCATGTGCAGTCTCTGCACCCAGTAGGTTCACAAATGACTTCTCTGTAATTATGATCCTCCTTCCAAGAATGTAGGATACCACCTGAGTGTCATCGCAGTCAGCGTGTTTCCAGAATTCCTTGACCAATTTGTCATACACCGGTCCACGAAGCCTGTTGAAGTAATTCTCCCAGCCTTGAACACGGACTTCAGGACGAAGATCATACCCATTTGTAGCAAGATTGTCGAGGTCGAATCTCCATTCTGCCAGTACTTGAAGATCCTCAGGAGCATACACACAATGAACGGCACAGCCCCGTTCTGCAATCGGAATAACTTGCTCTTGAGCTTGACCTTGATCAGGAGCTTCAGGACCCATTTGGCCTGTAGCTTGACCAACTACCATGTGAGGGAACCTCGTTGCTGCGGCAGCTTCGTTTCTGGTTTGTCTCACCATTGTTGAAAGCGGTTGAAGGTTTTGGGTAGAAGATGAAGGTTGAAGATGAATAGAGAGCGAGAGAGAGATCGTGGGTAAGCGGTTTTGAAAATAACAGAAGAGAGAGAGTAAAAACCGAAAGTGTAGGAGATCGTGTGTGTATAGTGGGTTTTGTCAAATAACCGTTGTTGATTCAAAAAGCATTTTAAGATCAACGGTTAGAAATTAAAGACATGATAGTAACAGTAAATACGCGTATCACACGCAGGAGAGAAGCACATCTACACTATATCATGACAGACTGTCACAGGGGCACAAGGAACTAGGCATCAGAGATACTGACACACGTGTTACTGTCTCAGCTTCAGAGTCAGCACCAATGGGTACATAAACTCTGATTGAGTTACCTTCTGGACTAGACATCTTCTGATCAAGAAGTATCATAGTTAGAGGTTCTGATCCATCTTCACTCTGGACAAAAGTCCATATTCAGATTTTTCAGAATAAAATTAAATCTATCCTCTGCTAAGGGCTTTGTAAAGATATCTGCCCATTGATGGTCAGTATCAACAAACTTCAGAAGAAGTACGCCCTTCTGTACATAATCTCTAATAAAGTGATACTTTACCTCAATGTGCTTTGCTCTTGAATGTAAGATAAGATTCTTACTCAATGATATTGCAGCAGTGTTATCACAATAGATTGGGATATTGCTCTCAAGGATCTGATAATCCTCCAGCTGATGTTTCATCCAGAGCATCTGAGTACCGCATATAGCTGCTGAGATATATTCTGCCTCTACAGTGGATAGTGCAATGGTTGATTGCCTCTTGCTTGCCCATGAGACTAAATTGCTTCCCAGAAATTGACAATTTCCAGAAGTGCTTTTTCTCTCTATTCTATCTCCAGCATAATCAGCATCACAATAACCTGAAAGCTTATACTCTGATGTTTTCTTATACATCAAGCCAAGGTTAGTGGTGCCTTTCAGATACCTTAGGATCCTCTTAACAGCAGTTAAGTGGGTTTCCCTTGGATCTGATTGGAAACGAGCACATAAGTGAACACTAAACAATATATCTGGCCTAGATGCAGTTAAGTAAAGGAGTGAACCTATCATACCACGTTAGAGTTTCTGACATACTTTACCACTCTCATCTTCTTTCTCCAGAATGCATGTAGGATGCATTGGAGTCTTGGCCACTGTAGATTCCAGCATATTGAACTTCTTCAGAAGTTCTTTAGTGTACTTGCTCTGATGGATATATGTTCCTTCTGGTGTTTAATCAACTTATATTCCCAGAAAGTACTTGAGTTCTCCCATCATACTCATCTCAAATTCAGCCTGCATCATCTTAGAAAATTCTTTGCATAGAGATTGATTAGCAGAACCAAATATAATATCATCAACATAAATTTGCACAATTAAGATATCATCTTTATAAGTTTTGCAAAAGAGAGTTGTATCTACTTTACCCCTTACAAACTCATTCTCCAGGAGGAATGAGCTGAGTCTCTCATACCATGCTCTAGGAGCTTGCTTCAGACCATAGAGTGATTTCTTCAATTTGAACACATGGTCTGGTTTCTTTTCATCTTCAAAACCTAGGGGTTGATGAACATAGACTTCCTCTGAAATATAACCATTTAGGAAGGCACTCTTCACGTCCATCTGATGTAGAACTATGTTGTGATTCACTGAGAAAGAGATCAACAGTCTGATTGCTTCTAGTCTTGCTACTGGAGCAAATGTTTCAGTGTAGTCTATTCCTTCCTGCTGGCTGTAGCCTTGAGCAACTAGCCTCGCCTTGTTTCTGACTACATCTCCTTTCTCATTCAACTTGTTTCTGAACACCCATTTTGTTCCAATTACATGGACACTCTCAGGCTTCTTCACTAAGCTTCAAACATCGTTCTTGGAGAATTGATTCAATTCTTCTTCCATGGCCAGAATCCAATCCTTGTCCTGAAGAGCTTCATCTATGGACTTAGGTTCAATTAAGGACACCAATCCTTTCAGACTAAGCAAGGTCTCTTCAGAGGGTCTGAAGGCTGATCTGGTTCTGACTGGTTTGTCTTTGTTGCCCAGAATCAATTCCTTAGGATGAGCTGCAGCGATTCTGCTCTTCTTCAGAGTTTGTGAATCAGAGGTACCAGCTTCTTCTTCTGGATCATCTTCCTCTGGTTCAGCTTCCTCTGGAGCTTTGCCTTTGTCAGAAACATTTATGCTCATATCTGCAAACTTCTCAACTAGCTTTGACTGGTCAGAGTCAAGCTTATCGTCAAATCTAACATGAATAGACTCTTCAATAGTCTTAGCATCAGTATTATAAAATCTAAAACCTTTAGATCTCTCAGAGTAACCAAGTAATAGACATTTAGAAGACTTAGCATCAAATTTATGCAATCTATCCTTAGTATTAAGAACATAACAAACACAACCAAAAGGATGAAAGTAAGAAATGTTGGGTTTTATGTTCTTCCACAATTCATAGGGAGTCTTATTCAGAATTGGTCTCACAGAGATTCTGTTCTGAATGTAACATGCTGTATTTACTGCCTCTGCCCAAAAGTGCTTAGCCATGCCAGTTTCTTGGAGCATGGTTCTAGCCATCTCCTGAAGAGTTCTGTTCTTCCTCTCAACAACACCATTTTGTTGAGGAGTTCTGGGACAAGAGAAATCATGTGCAATTCCATAGGAATCAAACAGACTCTCAAACTTGTCATTCTCAAACTCTCCACCATGGTCACTTCTGACACGCACAATCCTACAAGCCTTCTCGTTTTGCACTTGGGCTATGAAGGTAGAGAACACAGCATGAGACTCATCCTTGCGGGTTAGAAACTTTACCCATGTCCAGCGGCTATAGTCGTCAACGATGACCATCCCATATCTCTTGCCACCTATAGACTCAGTTTTCACTGGTCCAAAAAGGTCGATATGCAGAAGTTCCAACGGCCTTGAGGTTGAGACAACATTCTTTGCCTTGAAAGGGACTTTAGTGAATTTGCCTTTCTGACATGCTTCACAAAGAGCGTCTGAAGCGAACTTCAGATTAGGTAAGCCCCTGACAAGGTTTAGCTTGCTCAGCTGAGAAATCTTTCTCATACTGGCATGCCCTAACCGTCTATGCCATACCCACTGCTCTTCATTAACAGACAGAAGGCACTTCACATTCTGAGCCTTCAACTCAGATAATCTGATCTTATAAATGTTGTTCTTCCTCTTGCTGTTAAAAAGAACAGAGCCATCGATCTGACTTACAGCCCGGCAGGACTTTTGATTGAATATAACATCATAACCCTTGTCAGCTAATTGACTTATAGACAATAAGTTATGAGTTAAGCCGTCTACCAATAACACATTATCAATGCATGGACTACTATCTACACAAATAGTACCAGTACCAACAATTTTACCCTTTTCATTTCCTCCAAAGCCAACTTCGCCTCCAGGCTTAAGTTTTAGCTCTTGGAACATACGCCTTTCTCCTGTCATGTGACGCGAGCATCCACTGTCTAGATACCATGATTGGTGTTTCAGTGGAGCTATCAAGGATATCTACAACATAGATAATCTTGTCCTTAGGTACCCACTTTCTGGGTCCTTTCTTGTTAGTTACCCCAGAGGTTCTGATCACCTTGGGTGTCTCAACATGATAATGTAAAAGAATTTTTGCATGATATTTAGACATGGAGAAAGATCCCTTTTTAAGAGGGGCTTTAGCAACTTTAGCAGGTAAAGGATCAGGCAATATGGTACCAGAGGGAACAAAGCATTCATACAAAGATTTAGCTTTAGACACAGAGGGCTCATTTCTAATTGGTTTAGAATAGCCAATGCCATGCATTCCATTTCTGCTTACGCCATAGATCATTGAAGCCATTAAGCTTCTATCTACGCTTTTAGCCAGGAATCTTTGAAAAGACTTTTCATACTTAGATTCATTTCTACAATCAGAGGCATCACAAGCAACTATTTCTTCTAACTTAGTGATCTGGTTCTTAAGCACAGAGTTAGAATTGATCAAAGCATGATTATCATTTTTCAAATCAGAAATAATTTTCTCATGTTCAGAAGGAGTCTTAGAAACAGCAGATAAGTTCTTTTTCAACTTCTTATGCTTAGATAATAAAGAGTTATACTTATCCATGATGTCAGACAAAGCATGTTTCAGTTCAGAGGTTGAGAAAGAAGCGAATACCTCATTTTCATCGTCTGAGTTAGGATCTCCTTCTGATTCTGAGTCAGAGTCAACAGCTTCCTTTGACTCTGCTCCTTTGTCTTTGACAATAGCCATGAGTCCTTGGACTTCACCATCAGAGTCAACATCCTCTGACTCTGACTCATCAAATGTCACCATCAGACTCTTCTTCGTCTTGAAGTGCTTCTTTGGCTTCTTGTCCTTCTTCAATTTTGGACAGTCACTTTTGTAGTGCCCAGATTCTTTGCACTCAAAGCATGTGACTTCCTTAATTGATGACTTCTTCTGGCCTGAGGATTCAGACTTTCCTTTTGCCTTTCCAGAGCCTTTGTACTTGCTCTGCCTGTGCTTCCAGATGCGGTTGAGTCTCTTGGAGATCAGAGTCAGCTCATCTTCATCAGAATCTTCTGATGCTTCTTCAGATTCTTCTGCTTCAGCTTGGAGAGCCTTTGACTTTTCAGCCTTAGCCTTCTCAGATTTGGATTTCAAGGCTATGGACTTTTTCCTCAGATCTTGCATCTCAGAGCGCTTCAGCTCATGGCATTTCAAAATGCTGATGAGTTCTTCTAAACTCATATTCTCGACATCTCTCGTGAGCTCTATTGAAGTCACTAAAGGCATCCAGCTTTCAGGAAGACTCCTGAGAACCCTTATGACATGATCTTTTGTTGTGTAGCTCTTGTTGAGAGGTCTTATGCCAGCTACAAGCAACTGAAATCTGGAGAACATTTCTTCAATGGACTCATTTGGCTCCATGATGAAGGATTCATATTTTTGGATCAAAGACAATGTCTTTGATTATTTGACTTTCTTGTCTCCTTCATGAGACATCTTCAGATATTAAAAAATGCCTTTTGCAAACTCACGATCTGTAATCTTCTGGTACTCTTCATAGGAAATAGCACTTAGAAGAATTGCTCTTGCTTTGTGATGTTGTGAGTACAACTTCTTTTGATCTGCAGTCATCTCTGACCTTGGGATCTTCTTGCCATCTGCATCGACTAGACGCTCATAGCCATCCATAATAATATCCCAGAGATCTGCATCGAAACCCAGAAAGAAACTTTCTAGTCTATCTTTCCAATATTCGAACCTTTGACCGTCGAACATGGGAGGCTTTGCATTGTAACCATATCTTTGAGTTTCACTGGTGGTGGCAGCCATTGTTTTTCACACCGGCCCGGATCACTGAACACTGGTAGGTGTGGTAATCAGAACTTGCGCTCTGATACCAATTGAAGGTATGAAAAACGGTAGAAAGGGGGGGTTTGAATAACGTTTTCAAGATAAAACTTCCACCTTAAAGATTTGAACAAATCTTTTCGAAAACTAAGTGCTAAAGATGAGAGATAAAAAAGCACACAAGGATTTTATCCTGGTTCACTTGATAAATCACTCAAGCTACTCCAGTCCACCCGTTAAGGTGATTTCTTCCTTCATAGAATGAAGGCAATCCACTAATCAGGTAAGAGTTACAACTGCACTTGAAACCTACAAGTGACTAACAATTACACTGACTTAGCTCACACTAAGATTCACTCTCTTAGTCTTCTCTAGGATCCGATCAACCTTGATCTCCTAAAGGAACTAAACAAAATGTTTATCAGAGAAATGTTTACAAAAGATTTGCTTCTGAAAAGCTAATAGTAAACACAATGAATTTCAAATGAAAGAATGCTTGAAGGTTTTTGAATATGGCTTATGCTTGTGTGAATTCTTCCAACCGCATCTTTCAATCTTCAGTCTCTATTTATACTCCAAGGATTAAGGTTTGAACGCTGCATGGAAATGCTACCGTTGGAGGGCAGTTCTGGAAATTCCAGCTTCTGCTGTGTCTGAGACTGTTAGGTAGGTCGTCAGGATAGTACTGTTGCTTTTGTACTTTGAAAGTGACTTGACCTTTAGACCTAGGAGACTTCTGATCAGGGGAATGCTTCATGTTGGAACTTGTGAAGCCGGTTGATCAGAGTCAGAGGGAAAGCACAGATCCTCTGACCGTTGTATCTTCTGATTCTGAACTCAGAGGGAAGTACATGGTCTTCAGAGTTTCTTGCTTATGGACATCAGAGTTTCCACTATTCAGCTTCTGGATCTTCAGAGTCTTCTACACCATCAGAACATCTGAGCCTTCAGTGTTTCTTGGTTGTCAGAACTTCTGGATCTTCAGAGCTTCTAGTGACTGAGTCCACATCAGAGTTTGTGTAGCTTCAGAACTTCTGAAGCTTTTCCACTGTTCATATTGAACATGGTCAATGCGAAAGCGTTGCTTGGATCACTCTTTATGCACAGTGCTTCAGATTTGTGTGGGATTGAATTGAGGTCAGAGCCTGTAAATAGCACACTCAGAAAAACACGTTAGAGTACCATAATTGTTCATATCAAAAGTGTAAGATCAAGATTTGGTCATGTGGTACAACTCTATGTTTTGATGATAACAAGTATTTATTTGTGGATGAACAACTATGATACTCTAATGTTTGTCTTGAGTGTTTTGACAAACAGGTTCTGATTCTGACACCAGAAGATATATTCGTCAGAAGTTCTGAAGATCAGAGGATCTGAGGATCAGAGGATCTGAAGATCAGAGGATCTGAGGATCAGAGGATCTGAAGATCAGAGGATCTGAGGATCAGAGGATCTGAAGATCAGAGGATCTGAAGATCAGAGGATCTGAGGATCAGAGGATCAGAGGATCAGAAGATCAGAGGATCAGAAGATCTGAGGATCAGAAGATCTGAAGACCAGAAGCTCTGAGGGACCAGAGGCTCTGAAGGTCCAGAAGCTCTGAAGGTCCAGAAGCAGAAGTTACGAAGGTCCCAAGCATCCCTCTGACTCTGATCACCAAGCTTCACAAGTTCCAACACGAAGCATAACTCTGATCAGAAGTCATTGGTTAAAGGCAAATGTCTCTATCAAGAAGTACAAGAGCAGTGTACTATTCTGAAAAGCCTACCTACCAAGGTTCAGCCACAGCAGGTTCTGGAAGTTCCAGAAATGCCCTCCAACGGTCATATTCTCTCAACAGAAATATCCTTTGCACCTTGGACTATAAAAGGCTGAAGAAAAGAAGAAAGCTATTAGAGAGAGATCAAGAGCTGCAATACAAGAAAAGATTCAAGCTTCTACTTTCTTCATCTGTTCTTATTTAGTTTACACTCAGCTTATTTAGAAGCAAACCTTTGTAAACACCAACCTCAAACAGTTGTTTGATTTTCCTTAAGGGACCGGGTAGGTCAGTATCCTTAAGAAGACTAAGAGAGTGAATCTTAGTGGTGATTCCTTTAGGAGATCAAGGTTGATCGGATCCTAGAGAAGACTAAGAGAGTGAATCTTAGTGTGAGCTAAGTCAGTGTATTGTTAGTCACTTGTAGGTTTCAAGTGCAGTTGTAACAATTATCTGATTAGTGGATTGCCTTCATTCTAAGAAGGAAGAAATCACCTTAACGGGTGGACTGGATTAGCTTGAGGGATTTATCAAGTGAACCAGGATAAAATACTTGTGTGCTTCTCTCTTCTCTCTATCTTTATCCGCTGCACCATCTATCGTAGAGAAACCGAAAAGATTTACTTTAAATCTTAAGGGGAAAGTTTTTATTTTGAAAACGCTATTCAACCCCCCCTTCTAGTCGTTTTTCACACCTTCAATTGGTATCAGAGCGCAAGTTCTGATTACCACACTTAACAGTGTTCAGTAGATCCGGGCCAGTGTGAAAAACTCATGGATTCCACCACTACTACAAGCAAATATCAATACAGTGCAAGACCACCTATCTTTGATGGTCAGAGATTTGATTTCTGGAAAGACAGAATCAAAAGCTTCTTTCTTGGCTTTGATCCTGATCTTTGGGATTTTGTTGTTGATGGCTACACCCCTCCTGTTGATGTACATGGTGTAAAGATCCCAAGGAAGAAGATGAGTGAAGATCAAAAGAAGGAATTCAGAGATCATCACCGATCAAGAGCTATTCTGCAAAGTGCCATTTCATATGAAGAATATGAGAAAATTACTGATCGTGATTCCGCCAAGGGCATCTTTGAATCCTTGAAGATGTCTCATGAAGGAAACAAGAAAGTGAAAGAATCAAAGGCACTGTCTTTGATCCAGAAATATGAATCCTTCCAAATAGAACCTGACGAATCCATTGAGGATATGTTTTCCAGATTCCAGTTGATTATTGCTGGAATAAGACCCCTCAGCAATAGCTACACCACTGTGGATCATGTCATGAGGATCCTTAGAGGTCTTCCTGAAAGCTGGATGCCTTTGATAACTTCCTTGGAGCTAACTAGAGATGTTGAGCAGATGAGTTTGGAAGAACTCATAAGCATACTGAAGTGTCATGAACTAAAGCGTGCTGAACATCAGGATCAGAAGAAGAAGTCTATAGCCATGAAATCCAAATCTGAAAAGGCTAAGGTTGAGAAGTCAAAGGCTCTTCAAGCTGAAGAAGAAGAATCTGAAGAAGCATCAGAAGATTCTGATGAAGATGAGCTGACTCTGATCTCCAAGAGACTCAACCGCATCTGGAAGCACAGGCAGAGCAAGTTCAAAGGCTCTGGAAAGGCAAAAGGAAAGTATGAGTCCTCAGGCCAGAAGAAGTCTTCAATCAAGGAAGTCACATGTTTTGAATGCAAAGAATCTGGGCACTACAAAAGTGATTGTCCAAAGTTGAAGAAAGACAAGAAGCCAAAGAAGCACTTCAAGACCAAGAAGAGTCTGATGGTGACATTCGATGAATCAGAGTCAGAGGATGTTGACTCTGATGGTGAAGTCCAAGGACTCATGGCCATTGTCAAAGACAAAGGATCAGAGTCAAAGGAAGCTGTTGACTCTGACTCAGAATCAGAAGGAGATCCTAACTCAGACGATGAAAATGAGTGGATGCAGGCAACACATGACGGGAGAAAGGCATATGTCCCAAGATCCAAAACTTGAACCTGAAGGTAAAGTTGATCTTGGAGGCATCAGTAGAGTAAGATTTGGTCAAGTCAAAGCTAGCTGAAAAAGCTTGCAGAGATGAGCATGACCGTTTCAGAAAGAAACAAAGACTCAGAACTTGTCAAACCAGAAGCAACAACATCAGAAGATGCTACTACAACTTCTGACTTGCGTCATCAGAAGAAGAGTAGGTTCATAGCTTTTCATTCTGAAGCATCTGAAGATGGAATTTTTTTCAGAATGGAGATGTCACCAGAACCTCTGGACTTTGACACTTCTGCTCTCATCAGAAGATATGCTAATCAGAAGCCAAGTATCCCTTGGTATTCCTTCTGAGGGGGAGTATTTCGTCTTATGCTCTTACTATTTTTTTCCCACCTTCATTCTTTTTGCTTATGACAAAAAGGGGGAGAACTGATAGTATCTTGACAACTCCTATATTATTTAGCTCAGAATCTAGATATTACTAACGTTGATATTAAGTATTAGATTCAGAGGGAGCTTAGCTCAGAATCAAGCACGAGTCTTGGATTCAGAAGGAGCAAGAAAAACTATACACATCAGGATAAGTTTTAACTCTGATACCTTATACTCTGAGTGTATTCAGTTTATTTGTTTAGAGTTGTTCATCAAAATACATGGTTTTGTCATCATCAAAAAGGGGGAGATTGTAAGATCAAGATTTGGTCATGTGGTACAACTCTATGTTTTGATGATAACAAGTATTTATTTGTGGATGAACAACTATGATACTCTAATGTTTGTCTTGAGTGTTTTGACAAACAGGTTCTGATTCTGACACCAGAAGATATATTCGTCAGAAGTTCTGAAGATCAGAGGATCTGAGGATCAGAGGATCTGAAGATCAGAGGATCTGAGGATCAGAGGATCTGAAGATCAGAGGATCTGAGGATCAGAGGATCTGAGGATCAGAGGATCTGAAGATCAGAGGATCTGAAGATCAGAGGATCTGAGGATCAGAGGATCAGAGGATCAGAAGATCAGAGGATCAGAAGATCTGAGGATCAGAAGATCTGAAGACCAGAAGCTCTGAGGGACCAGAGGCTCTGAAGGTCCAGAAGCTCTGAAGGTCCAGAAGCAGAAGTTACGAAGGTCAGAGGATCCAAGCATCCCTCTGACTCTGATCACCAAGCTTCACAAGTTCCAACACGAAGCATAACTCTGATCAGAAGTCATTGGTTAAAGGCAAATGTCTCTATCAAGAAGTACAAGAGCAGTGTACTATTCTGAAAAGCCTACCTACCAAGGTTCAGCCACAGCAGGTTCTGGAAGTTCCAGAAATGCCCTCCAACGGTCATATTCTCTCAACAGAAATATCCTTTGCACCTTGGACTATAAAAGGCTGAAGAAAAAAAGAAAGCTATTAGAGAGAGATCAAGAGCTGCAATACAAGAAAAGATTCAAGCTTCTACTTTCTTCATCTGTTCTTATTTAGTTTACACTCAGCTTATTTAGAAGCAAACCTTTGTAAACACCAACCTCAAACAGTTGTTTGATTTTCCTTAAGTGACCGGGTAGGTCAGTATCCTTAAGAATACTAAGAGAGTGAATCTTAGTGGTGATTCCTTTAGGAGATCAAGGTTGATCGGATCCTAGAGAAGACTAAGAGAGTGAATCTTAGTGTGAGCTAAGTCAGTGTATTGTTAGTCACTTGTAGGTTTCAAGTGCAGTTGTAACAATTATCTGATTAGTGGATTGCCTTCATTCTAAGAAGGAAGAAATCACCTTAACGGGTGGACTGGATTAGCTTGAGGGATTTATCAAGTGAACCAGGATAAAATACTTGTGTGCTTCTCTCTTCTCTCTATCTTTATCCGCTGCACCATCTATCGTAGAGAAACCGAAAAGATTTACTTTAAATCTTAAGGGGAAAGTTTTTATTTTGAAAACGCTATTCAACCCCCCCTTCTAGTCGTTTTTCACACCTTCAAAAAGGTTAACTTGTAATCATCAAAACATAGAGTTGTACTACTAGATCAAAACTTGATCTTACATAAAGATGAAACACACACTATGTTTACCAACTTCATCACTCAAGTTCAGAAGGAGTTCCAAACTTCAGTGATTACTGTCAGAAGTGATCATGGTGGAGAATTTGAGAACAAAGCTTTTGAAGAATTGTTCAACTCCCAAGGAATCTCTCACAACTTCTCTTGTCCTCGCACTCCCCAACAAAATGGAGTTGTTGAAAGAAAGAACATAACTCTTCAGGAGATGGCTCGCACCATGATGCAAGAATCAAGTATGGCCAAACATTTCTGCGCAGAAGCAATCAACACTGCTTGTTATATCCAGAACAGAATTTCGTGCCTGCAAATTTTGGAATGTTAAATTAGCAACATTGTAATGTTTTCTCCCAAAAAAACAAAATTTGTCCTTTTTACTGCACAAATTATATTAGTCTTAACTTTTCATGGTTGAATAAACTTTTCTGCTTTTCATGTGAGATTATAGTTACTTCTTGCTTGCTACCTAATATAATTTCTATTTTGTATTTTAGTATATAATTTCTTTTATGTTTAGCCACACCGATATATAATGTCTGGATCCGCCCATGTTGCATAACCCTCTAAATAAATAAATATTTATGAATGCTTCTCCTTTCTAAAAAAAACCCTTTCAATAAATTTTGAATTTAATTTCACTTTATATCTCTATTTTTATGCTGTTATATAATTAAATACAGTACATTATATATATTATATTCAAATTTTTTATGATTATGAGTTTAGTCATGGTCAGTCTTCACTATTTAAACTACTAATTTTTTTCTAAAATCTCATTCGACTGTAAATAAGGGGAGATCGAGAATAGATTTTGAATTTTTACTTTTTGCTGAAAACACATTTTTTAATTCTTAATATATGAATTTAATGACTTCAATTTTCACACAACATGGATCAAAGCATGGTTTGCACCAAAAAGAAAGCTTGTTTTATGTTAACGAAAATGAATATGTAAACATATACGTATTGACATTGTTTAATATATCAAATATTCATTTTGAAGTGATATTATGAATATAAGATTTTTTTTGATGAAGATATATGAATATTAGATACGACTATTATATATATAACCAAATGGAATTCTACTTACTATATAGAATAAAATTATGATTTAAATATTAGTTTAAATGGAGTGTGTTGTGCTTACACATTATAAGATAGACTTCATTTTCATTTATCAATTAATCATTCACTCATGCAAAAGAGGTGTAAAGCAATCCAAAGTTTATATCGATTAAACACTTTTTTCCTTTTAAAAAAAAACTTTTTTAGGTACATTGAAAAACCAAATTGCATCATCAAATGATTGATCCTTAGACCCCCTTCATCTAATCTATATGCTCTATAACTCTTACCACTTGAGCTATCACTCGGAGACATCGATTAAACACTAATAAAGAACCAAAAAATTATGAAACTATACACGTGTCCACTTTGACTTGCGTACATTTTTTTATACCTGCAAAATGCAATGCACAATGTTGAAAATTAGATTATGTGAAGTAATGTACATTTGAAAATCAGATAAATTGAAGTGCAAACTTCTCAAAGAGCACTATTACTAATTTATATACACACATCTAAGGCAAATAGTTATAGAGAAAAGTGTTAGTGGAGAATTTTTTTGGCATTGATATCAAAGTTTATGCTAAAACCTCCAGCTTTAATTTTTAATGATTAAAATTAATTTTACTTAATATTTCTATAAATCCAAAATAATCACTAATCAGTCAGGTCCTATGGAATTCCCTAAATAAATACTACAACTAATAAAGAGTTCCGGATATAGAATCCTAATAACTAACCACTAAAGTCTAAAAGTCTTTAAACAAACTCATTAATGCTCAGATTAGAACATAAATTGTCATTTAAATGTTCAATTTCTATGTAAGGCAAATAATTGTAGGGAAAAGGATCAGTGGAAAATTTTTTTTTGGCACTGATTACAAATTTATTGCTAAAACCCCCAGCTTTAACTTTAAAGGATTGAGACTTGAGATGAATATTAATCAATATATTCGGGTGCACCTTAGTACCTTCTCATAGTTCTCATATACTACTGCTGTAAGCCTTCATCTACTATCTCTTTGGATTCTTATCTCTGACTAACATATTATACATCTAAAAAATCATAAATACCTTTTTCATCCAATAAGATTTTGCTATTTTGGATAAGCTATATCATGTAAATCAGCTATAAAATGTGAAACTGGTTAAATTGGATCCAAAACTCCCCTGCAACATTTGCTAGTAGTTAGTATGCATTATGAAGGATTTAGTCATGCTTTGGCTTTGTCTCAGGAACTGCATTGAATCTGAGCTCTACTCACTCTTCATTTTGTTTGTAAATCTTCCTTCAAAACATAATAATCTCACCAACTCAAATGTAATATTTCAAAATAATGAGATTGATTTTTTTATTAAAACTTTCAGTTTTGGAAATTCAATTGGTGATAGGAAATGAACAAATCATTTTCAGGAATTAAATATGAGACATAAAAACCAATTTTACCATCAAAACTGATGCCTTTTGCTGATGAGATTCGATTTAGGTGACTAATCTGAAAGATTGTCTTACTATCTTGAAAAGGCTTACCTGCTGCTGCCTCTGGTTTATTTGTTGGCCGGATTTTTCCTTTATGCTTGGCTTTTCCCTGTATGTTCTGTTGGGTTTTGCTTTGCCATTTTTTGTTTTCCTTTTTCTCCTTGCACAAGGGTTGGGGCACCCCTTGTGCTCCTATTTATTATACATATTCAATTTGCTGATAGAAAAAATATGATAATGGAGTTATAACAACCATAAACCAAAAACAAAAAACTTCAGAAATAAGGGGAAACAATCTTTCTTTAACTCTCATGTAGGTTGATCTTAACTGAGCACTCAGTCCATCAGCCAGTTCCCTCTGGATGCTCTCAGTATTGCTTATTCATTTTCAAAGCAATTTGGGCCAGGTAAAGGAATTGCCACAAAAATAATATATATTGGAAAACATAGCATAAAGAGGTTTCTCAAAAGAAAGTTGAATTCTCAAATCAACACCATAAAGTTCAGATTTAAGCTAGTAATGAGAACCACTATTAATAACATCACCCCACTATATAAGACCACAATCCTTATAAGCACAAAATTAACTTCAGATGTGAACTAATCAAAAATGCAAAATAGTGATGAAAACTAATAAAAAAATGAACAAAAGATATGATACCATCTGTCCTTGTTTGGCATTCTTAATTTATTGTCTTTCCCTTTGTATTTCTATAATGGACTTGTCTAGCATCTTTTTGTTTTTTCTCAAAATCTCTAACACAATAACCCACTTTTCAAAACTTACATTCAACTAACGACACTTAAGAATACAGTTAAAAAATATAAAATTTGTAAACTGGAAAGGAAAACAAATATATACACACAAATTCAATAAAAATTAGGAAACACCAAAAAAGAATGAATGCATTTTCATTTAAGAGGGTAAAAAAGGATAAGACATACTTGTCATACCTGATCAAGACGATATTGTACAGATTGTTGTGATTGTGGTCCCCTCTGTGTGCCGTAACTCCTTCCCCTCTCAGATATCTTGAACCGACAAAAGCGTAGTTCTAATTCAGAATTCAATAGATATACAATTAGATAATTCAAAGCTCAAGGCATTTAATAACTTTAGAAATGAGAAAAACTGCAGGGCTTTCAAAAGCCATGTTGATGTTCCTTTGAAAAGATTAAATATCAGAACCTACATAGTAAAATATAACCATCATAGAACATGGATCAATCAAGGTTTTTCATGAAAGTTAATAACCAAAGAATAGCTCAACACCAAAACGCAATGAACAAAATCACAGCAACAAAAACACAACATCAGGGAATGGCTTAAGCTTAAGTGTTGAGTTTGAAGTTTGCACACAAACAGAAAAGGATCAGAAAAAGTCATTAAGAAGCAAAATAAAAGGAGTTTATACCACTGTTGAAGATGATGACTGCGATGGACGCTCTCAACAAACACTCTATTCTCTTTCCTAATCTCCCACCTTCTAGTCCAAAATCAAAAGAGAAATGCAAATTAAAATAAAAGTGGAAACCATAAGAAGAAGTGAAGTAAGTTGAATAAAAGAAACCTAGAATCAAAAGATTGAATAAAAGAAACAGACAGAAATCAAAATTTTCAGCCTACTTTATCTAAAGAAAATTTCACAAAAACAGTTTTTTTAATCAAACTCTTCCTTTGTTGAGTAATTAAAACATGCCAAACATCCACCAACACTTGAATTCCTTTATCCCGAGCACAGAGTTTTTCAGCAGCCATGCACATCAACATTTTGCTACTTAATTCAATCCAAAGTGGAAAAGTATCACTCTCATTTTATTAGTGCATGTGGACTTTGTAAAGACAATCATTTGTATGAACACAACCAATCATATAATTTAGCAATTAGCACTTCCTCTTATCAATTTCTCTCGTTCTTTTTTTCCAGGCAAAGATGAACGAAATCCATTAAATTTATTGGAACAAAAACCGGATTTCTGAATTTCGCCCAAATAGAAATGAAGACTTTGCCTCAAAAGTAAGAATAGCATTCAGAACCCATCTTCAATATCCGTTAGAAAATACATTGAAAGTGAAGATTGAACCTGTTTGCCAGAAGCTGAGAAGAGATGACAACAGATACACCTTCTAAGCCAAGCCTCTTTGGATATATGCTAAAGCAAATTCCCTGGGTGAAAAAAAAAGTGAGGTAAAGATACTGCTGCAGAAAAAGTATCATTAAAGATTTCAAGTAAAATTGTGAAAGTCAAGAATAAAAGGAGTAACCGTTCATATATTTTGATACAATTGTCCGAATTCCACAAACATACACACATATGAAGAAAACCAAAACCATTTAATAATCTCAAATTCACATTTCTTAAAATCTGGATAACATAATTGGTCAAAAAAAAAACAAAAAAAAACACATCTAAATTGATTATTGTCATCACTGTGCAAAACCACATCGTAGCACCAACAACCCAACATATTGATCCTCATCTTGAAAAAAGAAAAGAAATTGGAAGGAGGTGAAAGCTCTTACCTTCTGATGAACAACTTTGCGTTGGAACTGATTCATATCGAAAAGAAATCCAATAAAAATAGTAAGATTTCAAGAGGGAAGAACAATATGTGAATGGAGAGTGGAAGATTGTGAAAGAACTTACCTTGTAGTGGCAGATGGAAAGACATGGTGGTGAAACTGTTGAAGAGAGAAGGTGGGAAAAAAAGTAAGGAGAACGGAGGAGAAGATTGTTCTTACTGGATTAAAGATCAGAGCTCCCAAGAATCTGTGTTCCAGACTTCCATTCCTATGTGGTTTAAATCGCTTTGCCTCAGGTCAGGAATGGGTCACCGCCCCAGACCGAAGAGGTAACGCATTTGACAGCGACTCTGCTAGGTTAAGAGGAAAGGAAGAGGTAACGCATCCATTTGATTTTTAAGCCTCGCCACACTTTGGAAAATAAGAAACTGAAAAGAGTGAAACGGTAGAAGAAAGAAAAGCACCAAACCTGAAGCGTTGCAAAATGAGAAACCCAGAAGAGCAAAAGGTGAAAGAAAGATGACAGCAAATGTGAAGCATTGGAACAAAGTTATGAACGGCCAAGATTCCATCTTTGGAGAATAATGTCCATCTTTACTAAAATATCCATGTTAAAAATTAATTTGATGTGCAATGAATTGTTGAATGACAAAACTACCACTAAAGTTGCAAAAACTTCCCTTTATAGATATATATATATATATATATATAAGGAATGCTACGATACACCTATCATATTTTAAGAAGGAGTAGCATAGCAAGTAACACCTTTTCTTTTTGGACAAAAATACCCATTCCCTTATTCCTATAAGTAATTTCTCTCACTGGGTAATAAGTAATTACACAGGACTTTCTTTTCTCTTCTATTTTTTTTTTCTTTTTATGATTCTCTTTCTTCGAGCCCCCTTCGTCTCTCACCTCTGAACTCTCTATCTAGTTGCTACTGCTCCAATTTCTTCTTTGATTTGCTCATATATTTTTTTGTTGTTGGTTGGATAATATGTATAAAGGAATTAAGTGGGCAAGATTAATTAAATTAATGGAAATTTAGAAGGAAGTTTTTCGTCAAATCAGTGGAAGGGGATTGAATGAGAAAATCAACATGGGCTCTGAAGTTGGCAAAGGAAAACGATCCAATCTGATTCGTCGGGACTGGTTTCTCGCCAGGATTGTATTTTAATTATGGGGAATTTTTACTACAGATTGGTGAATTGGGAAAAAAAAATTTCATGTTTTTTGTCCAAACCCATTACGAAAGATGCAATTGGTTGCGCTCCTTGGTCGTTAGGTGTGATTGGTGAGACAATGAGAGGTTAAAAATTCTGAAGAAGAAAGAGGCAGGTGCTTTCTGGATTTCTGGAAAGAGAGAAGGAGAAGAAGGAAAAATCAAATTACTAAAATAGTCATACTTTTAGTGTTTTAAGAAAAGTAAAGGTGGGGGTGTTTTGGTCCAAAAGAAAAGGTGTTACTTGTAACCAAGAAAAAAAGATGTAGCAGTAGCAACTAGCAACAATTTTTTTTTAAGGTAGCAGCAGCAGTAACATTGAAACATCAATGGAGGGTGCCTGCTTTTTTCTTTATTTTTAAAGCTTTAAAATTACAAATCATATTTTATCAGTGAATAACAAGTTAACCAATAAGTATAGTTTGTAGCATGATACATGTTTAATTGAATCTATATAATACTCCAGGAAGGCCGTTTAATTATCATCAAAAACACGGTTGTGACAAGTAGGGTTGCAAGGGTAAGAGCAATCTATCTGACTGAAAGACCTTCGTTCATAAAACCAATCTCCCACTGCCTTTGCAATTGTCTGCACATTGTTTATAAACAAGAGTTAGCTCTCTAAATTGATATGAAGAGAAAATGACAATCATGAACCTAAGGGTTAAATATGAAGGTAAATTAGATTTGGTTTCTTCAAAAAGTTCCATAGTTTTTAATCCATAACATAAATGAAAATAGTCTCTGCCGCTCATTCTGTGCATTACTAACTGTTTTTAACGGCCACAAAATGCACCACGAGAACTAACTTCACCTATTTCATAAATATTGACACTAAAAACTGAAATTTTTTGGATGAACAAAAATTCAATTCACTCCAATTTTACCCAATGAAAACATATTTAACCCTAAACCTAATTAGTAGCATGTTTGAAAGAACTTATTTTTTCTTAGAATCAATTCGGAACCACCATAAAAGCTTCTCCTCTTAATTAATTTTACCTTTAGAATCAAATTTAGAAAGATTCAATTAAGAAATTCTGGAGAAAGAAGAGAAAAAAATAATGCAGTCTCATACTGTATTGGCCAGCACTGGAGAGTCACTTCTCATCCATGTCTCCTGCATTCCAGTTTGGCAATGGGAATAGCAACCGTCTATGAACATTCCTTTAGATGGAGAGTTCTCAACCACACTTATAGCCTTTAAGAATTCTGTCCTGAAACCTGAAATTCAGTACATGCATGTAATTGCAAAATTTTAGACAGCTATTTAAGGTTAGCTAATTTCAGTGCAACACAAGTTATGTTCAGTAATATTCACCTTGCATTACAGTTAATTGATTAGAAGAGCACTTTTTTATATCAAGCTTGCAGTCACGCCAAGTGCCATGGGGATCAGCAACACCTGGAGCCAAAATGTTCTTAACCTGCATCAAAGCAACATGCTGAGGATCAGAAAAAATAACATTAAGAAAGATGGAACATTAAGATGTTACCACTTACTAAGAGCAATAAGTAGTGAAAACATTAAATGTCACAACTGAATGATGGAGATGTGTTATTAAGCATCGTATTCGTATTGGTGTGCAACTATGATTCTGCACTTAGCTATATACCATTTTCAGTGTTCTTTTGTTCTCTTTCGAATACGAAACGTTCATAGTGAAGCAGGAAATACTAAGATAAAAAGGTTATGTAGATCAATCTTTGGATCATTTCTGATCATATCCTTGGACTTGGACTTAAATTTTCATCACTCAATGAACTAAGCAACTGTAAACTCCTCCAATGGGAATTCCAGTTTAATATGTTAGGTCTATTTCTTCAAGTTCTGTATAAATTATTGCAAGAAAGAAATAATCTGACCTGATATGAGTCATACGCTGCATTGACAAAGAAGATTGGTGTTTTGATTTGCCCTGCCACATTTTGGGGAAAAAAGCACTACACAAGTGTTCAGAAGCATTAGTAAACACCAAACAAGTTGCAAAGGTAGAAAATTTACTAATCACAAACTTACCAGCCCCGGTCTGAGTCTTGAGGTGCAGGATGCAGGCAAATTCTTTGCAGAGCCCTAAAATTAAGAAGAAAATAAAAATGGTCAGTCTCCATAGAAGGAAAGTTTCTTCAAATGAAAAATGGGAAAACATTAACAGAAGAATTTTTCTTGTAAAATAAAACAAAGCATACTAGTGCATCGACAGGGGGAAATGATGACAGAGAGTTCAGAGAAAGGAAAAATACATGGGTTTCAACAACTTGACTATAAAGCTGTTCTATGTGTGCGGCTCCAGACACATCCTTTCTGTTGTAACAACAATATTGTATCAAAGAATCATTAAATGATTCGAGAAATTCACAGAATTCAATAAAAATGCTAACTAGCAAACTTACAGATTAATAAAATAACCAGCATCTGAAAGGCATTTCACTTTGGCTGCTGCAGGAATAAGAGATCTGAAGCGATCGCACTGTAAAATAGAGGTCAATCCTCCAGCGGAACATCCAGAGAGAATTGCCTGCAGTTACAAGTTTCAGTGAGTGACTGAAATTAATTCAGGTAGAAGAAGAAAAGTGGTAAATCATCAATATCTCGTACATTTTGAGCATTTTTCATTCCATTTGCTAGTAAATCCTCAACGACAGCAACAAAAATCCTTCCTCCTCTGAAGTGCAAATTGGTTTTCTGGTTTACAAATCAAATTACAAAATATCAGCACAAAGAAAACAAGCATATACAATTGTTGAAATATTAGTATTTTCCTTGAAATTTAAGTACTTACTGGATCAACAGCTTCAACATCACCAGTAAATGATGACCCATCACAATACCTAACCTTGATTCTGTTCCAATTGTAGAAATCTGAAATTTACAAACTCGTTAAAAATTGACTTCATAAGGACAAGCAATATGTATTGATCAGCAGACAATACCTGGATTAAACTTTTGCCCATTACTGAAAAACCCAGAAAAGGAAAGGGTCTGCGACATTTTCTTAGATGAACCTAAACGAGTGTCCCTACGAGCTAGGCAAGTAGTGACATTGTTGCACCATGCTCCTCCCTGAAAGAAATTGTATAGAAGAAGATCATCAACAAGAAAAGAGAACTTTCATCATCTGTACCGAACTGAGACAAGCTAAATGACACAAATTAGCCTATCTAGAAAATGTCACATAATACTATTTTTGTAAAACATAGGATATTTTAGAGATCTCTTAGAATTGGTTTCCACATTTTATAAATTTTCATGATTAGCTTACTTTTGATTAGGTTTTTAAATTAAAAAATTAGAAATTCATCCCCTCATCCACTTGGCAATTGAACAAAGCAATCTTTGAACATGAACTCATGAACTTAAAAAGAACATATAAGTAGAATAAAAAGTGAAATGAATGTTTAATTTCTTGAATTGGTAAAGACTCATTGATGCAATTTTGCAGGAAGAAACATACCTCAAAGTGAACAATCCAGTTGTTAATTCCTGCTCCAAATCCCTTATGAAAATGGTAAGCTGGTGGACTCCCATCTAAACAAACTGCACAATATATATGTTGAAAATTGAAATCAATTTGGAAACCAATATAAAAAAGCACTTAAAATAGTGAACATGATATGAAGAACACAAATATTCATATTCCTAATCATCAGACACAGCAGAAATTTCTCACCAGCTCCTTTCGCGACCGCACTTTGAACAAAAGTGATTGGAACAGCAACTCCTTCTGCCTTTAGTAATAGCAGTAAACATAATAGAAGGCTTAACCATTGGCCCATTCTTGGACACTCCATTCTCCACGGATCCAACTAGTAAAATACAGAGTACCTTATTTAGAAGGATCAATAGGGTGTATAATAAATAAGTAAATAACATAAACCCATTCTTGTTAAATTAACTAACCCAGAAAATACCTTAACAATAGCGTTTAAATATCAAATCATAATAACACAAAAGAAACTCCAAAAACTTAGCTTAAAAACAGATCACATTGGTCCAATTTCAACACTTCCTAGATCAACACATGTTCACTGCAGAGCACAGTCAACAACTATGCCTACTTCTAGATCCAAAAAATCAGAAACATGCAATTGCAATCCACAAACTGATGATGAATGATAAAAATAAAAGTTGCAGAAAGAAAAATCAAAACAAAGACATTAACTACAAAATATATGATAATGAAGCTCAGAAGCTGAACCTTGAACAGAAAATGGGTTGATGCACTTGGGAATAATGATGAGTGAAACCCAGTCCAGAGAGGTGGCTTTATATATTAAATGCGTCAAATACCGACACTCGCCCACAGAGAAGGAACCAGTGAATGTACTTGGAAGCTGCAGGAATAACACAATCTAACTGTCTTATTTCCAAGAGTGATGTTAACGTGTAAGTGGGACATGTCTGCATCTTATTACCAAAGGGGAAAAATAGAGATCTACATAAAAAATAATAAAAAAAAGACAAAAGTGAACAACGGATTAAGACAGAGTTAACTATATTTTCAGTATATTAATTAAATTTTAGTTTCAATCATTTATTTTTAAAATATTTAATTTTACTCCCTTATTTTTATTTTTTAGTTTTCTTCTTTTTTAACAACTTGGGTTGAATACTCTCCCAACAAATCAAAGATAACACCATTGTAACAGTGCTCAGAGTGCAACTTGCGGTTGGTGAGGCGCTAATGTGGATTATTTGGATCATTTATTTCGTGGTTGTGATACATCGTCCAGACTCCAGAGTTTTGCAGCACTTTGTATTGTCTTTACCAACATTATCGAATGCTCTTTTCTTTTTCAATTGGAGATCCTATGATGATTGTTGACGTATAATTTATGGGTGGTGACTATATATTTCTCGGTGACTTTGAGTATAGTGGAATAATAGTATCTTTGAAACCTGCTCTTGGAATCTCAATTTTTTATTACTCCCTCCGTTCCAAAACTATTGTAGTTTTAGTTTTTTTGTTTTGTTCCAAAACCATTGTTGTTTTACATATCCAAAGCATTTTATCTCATTCTCTTTCATTCATGCCCTCATTTAATAGTGTATCTCCCAAGCACCACCTCTTATTTCCACCAATCAAAATTCTCACCAATTAGTTGACCAATGATTTTCATTCTCTCTCTTTCAAATAACTCATATTAAATAAGGGTGTTTCAGTTAAATTATAACATCAATTAATGAACTCTTAAACTTTATGAAAAAACTAAAACTACAATAATTTTGAAACGGAGGGAGTATGTCATATCTCATGGTTGTGCTCGACTTCACCACGCACTAACACTGCAGCGATGCACAACAACATTGTGAGTGTAGTGGTTAAATTTCATGCCGATGGTAGTTGCCTCGCTTGGACCACAATAAGATATTGTGGTGTTCTACATGACACTATTAGGCATTGGTTGACATGTTTATCAGATTATCTTGGTGAGAGATGTCTTTTTTATGCAAAGTTGTTAGCGCAACGAGTGTTCTTCCTTTCATTGGGAATTAGAGCAGAGAAAAATTAATTGTGCGTCAGATTAAAAGAATGTTGAGTTTACTTAGACTATCCACAATGGTTTTAACATTCAACACCCTCAACACTCCACTTTTTCTCTTCCCAACACTCCACATCACCTTCTCTCTCAAGTTCAACACTTCATTCAACTTTTACCCACTCCAATGGTTTTTCATTCAACACCCTACCCTACCACTTTTATTTCATATTTTGATTTAATTTTATATTTTTCTTTTTATGATTTCATAAAATTAAAATTTTCGATAAAAATTAAATTAAATAAACTATTATCGATTTAATTTAATTTAATGTTTTTTTTTTTTATTTAAATTAAATTAAATTAAATTAACGTAATATTTTTTTAACGTAAATTAAATTAAAACACTTAACAATTTAATAGAAAGAGGATAGTAGAAAGATAATAAGATGATGAAAAATTTGGTTTTTTTTTTGTGTCCAAATCAAACGAACCAAGTCTCTATTTATAGAGAAAAAAAAATCATGAATTTTGGTAAAAAAATTATATTTTTAAATTTTTTTTGAATGAAATAATTGAGTTGGAAAGATTAGGATAAACGAAAATCGCCCGGACCAATCAAACGGAGCCACGTGTTGATCTGCAACCCTTCTCTCTCTCCACTGGGTCCCACACGCAAGTTTCAACTATGTTGAAAGTTTTCAACACCTCTCTCCTCCTTCCAACTTTCAACACCCACCTTCAACACCATTAAACTACCATTTCAACATTAAACTACCCACTTTCAACACCATTGTGGGTAGTCTTAGCAGGAATGTTGATGTGCAGTATCACTTAATGATAAATGATATTGGGAGAATCAAAATTCTGTTAAGCTTGAATTAAAATGTCATTTTCTTACACTTTTTGAACATATTAATTGAACTTAACAGGCTACGTGGATCAATGAAATATAAGATAAGTAGGTGATGAATTTCATAACTTTCAGCTTTACTTTTATAATACAATTATTCAAGATTTCAGTATAAATAAATAAATAATTACTACATCCGTTCTTATTAACTGTACACTTTCAAGCCAAAAATATATTTCGATCATATAATATGTCCATTTAACATTTTTTTTATTACATCGGAAAATGTCCATTTAACATTTTGAGAGAGTATTAAATAATGTTTTTCTTAATAGTACTCTTGTATGAACAATAAATGAAGAAAGATAAAACACAATATAAATGGTCAAATAGAAAAATAATTAATATTTTTCAAAAAGTTAATAACACTAATTGCACTTTTTAATACATGTTTCTTCTCTCTAAACAGTTAAATAGAAATTAAAAATAGTAGTACTATAATTTAAAAGTTTTTTTATAAGCCAAATATATATATTAAAAAGAGTAGAAGGGTACTCCAACCCAATAATATAAAATACTAAAACACAAGAAAAAGAAAAAGATAGAAGAAGTCTACTTACTGTGAAAACCTGGAGATCCTCTTCAGTAGATTTCTCTCAATTTTTCTTCAGTGGACATTTGTGACGGTTTTGAACCGCCACAAAATGTTGCCTGCTGCCACAAATTATGTCAATTTTTTTGCAGCAGCATTTTGTGGCAGCTGACAAAAAATGTTGGCGGTTCAAAACCTCCACAAATGTCCACTGGAGAAAATTGAGAGAAATCTACTAGAGAGAATCTAAACTTGTGAAAACCCACCCCACATTTCAACACCGTATAATCTAAATATTGTACATAAACAAGCATTTATCTTCTCTTAGAGCATCTCCAATGATAGGAACTTATTTTGAGACTTAACTCATTTTTTATGGGCCCAAATTGCCACATAGGATTTAAGACATTCATAAGGTCTTCATGCACATTTCACTCTAGTGGTTGAGATCTTATTTTACTTTTGACTGGACCCACGGTACCCAATATATTTATATTATTTATTTCCCTCCCTAATTTTCACTTTGGTTATGGTATTGAAGGAGAGAAAAAAAAATATTATTTTATTTAAGATCTCACATTTGAGAGTACCTGAGCTAAGGCATGGATCTTAGTTTTTGCTAAGATCTCATGCCATGTATGATAGCTTCAATGGTGGGATCTAATAAGATCGGGGATCTTATTTTAAAGTCTCAAAATAAGGACTCCATTAGAGATGCTATTACGGGAAGCTAGCTGTGGGACGGTGAGGATGTTGGTTGTGCAGAAGGGTGGGTGAAGGTACAACTGGCAAGCAGATATGACGGTGACTACTTAAATGGGACCCATCATAAATAAGGTGTAATTCTTGACACGCTTTTGACTAATGAGATGCATATTATCGAACCGTCACATTATTCAAATAATTGTTTTTCTTCCCTTATCTGCCCATGTTACACATGCATGCAGACTGCAGAGAGAGACACACATGACACACCATTGAAACTTTGAGATTTCTCTTCTATAAATTTAGATGCTCTATTAGAAGAATCGGTTGAGAGCTGTCATTCACCACAACAACATTGCATTAAAACGGTGGGTTTCTTTTCAGTTCTTGGTCGTTTCTTTGCATAGTGTCTTTCTCATCACATCAAAACCGCGTAACCATACATGGCTAAATGCTAAACTAGAACGTAAAATTTAGCAAAATTTTGATTTTATGGTAAACAAAATTTAGGAAGAGCACGGTTTATAAAAATGAAATGTGTAATTATTAAATTAGTTAATTCTCCCAACGTAGTTGATGAATCAGAATATGGTAAAGTGATTGATTCATTTGTCTACCGGTTGGGCTAGATATTTATCATGGAATAAATGTATTAACTTTTCATTAAATAAACTATGAGAACCAGCAAGCGACGTGGAGAAGGCCAACTCAAGGTATTTTCATGGTTAATTTTGATGCTTCATCTGTGGAGGGAAGACCAACAGGTTATGGCCGGAATGGTGGCCCGTAACTATGAGGGTGAAATTTTGGCATCGGCGACGGCGTAACCCGTGGCCTCCCTATCACCTTTCTTGGCGGAAGCAAGTTGTTTCCTGTGGCCACTTCGTTTGGCCATTGATTTGGGGTTTCGCTGAGTGGAGTTCCAAACTGATTATTTGAAGTTATTCAATTGGTGGAAATCCCGTCGGGATGGTGTTTCTTTTCTAGCTACTACTGTTAGTGAATGTCGTTCTTTAATTTCTGGTTTTGATATTTTTACGTTATCTTTTGTAAGACGTTCCGGTAACGTTGCAGTTGACTGTCTGGCGAGGAACGCTTATACCTACACAAACATGGTGTGGGTGGAAGAAGTTCCGGATTTTGCTCGTCATGTGGTGGCTCATGATGTTTTGGCTTCTATGCCTCCTGTAACTTGATTTTAATAAATGATCACTTTCAAAAAAAAACTATGAGAAAATGAAAAATACACCGACATGTAAACTTTTTTTACACAGACGTCCAATTGTTTTTCACCACATTAGAAACTATAAATGTAATTTAATTAAAATAAATGAGGAACATAAGTATTTATCCCTTAGAATACCCACATGCATGTATCGTTACTATTTATATTCATTTCTCATCTTATAAAATATACATTATCATGAATTTATGTAAATCTAAAATTTAATTTAACTTAATTTCATAACATTGTATTTTTTTCAAATAACATTATCGTTATATAATACCAAAATATATATTTAACAATTATTGGTTCGACCACGATTTGACTTCGGTTAAACTAATAAACCGTCTTTTCTTAAAGCAAAAGCACAAAATAAATAAATATATATATATATTATATATATATATGAAAGAAAATAGCACATAGCTCATAAAGAGCAAATGTCAAGAATGAGGATTAATACAACAAAAAACTAATCATCAGAAATCTAAGAGCAAACCAGGAAACTCATCAAAAGCACCAAAACAACTACAGAAACCCATATGAGTAAATAACCTACAAACAACCCAAGAGAAATCAGCCACTCCACATCCTCAAAGCCGTCGCGACCTAATATTACCTGCTATGCCAAGGAGAGCAACTTCATCGGAGGAATCATAATACATTAACACAAACCAAGACATTTCCCCATAGCCAAAGCCACTCTCGCCCTTATCATAACGCCCGGAGGGCCCCTAGGACTTTGCGGTTCAAACATCACCAATTGGTTATGCAAAGAACCCAAAACAGCCTCACTTCAAACTGAAGTCGAGGGCAAGGCAAGCTCCATCTCAACAGCCATGGCCTTTTCTTTCCTAGGTCTAGGGATGACAACATAACCCGAGGGATTCGCCCGAACCCGACCCGATTTTAATGGTAAAACCCGATATGATTGGGTTTGGGTTTAGGTTTGGTATTGGTTAAACCCGCACCTGAACCCGAAAAATATATATATAATTTGCTTAAATGGTCAATTGGCCCCAATAATTGTAAAGGGAATAAGTCATGTTCCTTGTAAAATTTTCGCATCAAATTGGGTCCCTAAAAATATTTTTTTAATCCAATTAAGTCATTTTGCTCAATTTTGACCGGTCAACGGTCCAGTGGCAAGCCTAGTCAGCTAGGGATGATCATGTGGACTTTTTGACATCAATTTTAGTCCCTTAAAAAATATTTTAATCAATTTCACTTCCAATTTTATTTATTTTATGAAGGCTTAAATACTCTTTTGGTCCTTGAAATTGTAAAGGGAATCAAATCTGGTTCATGTAAAATTTTCGCATCAAATTTGGTCCCTAAAATTGTTTTTCTAATCTAATAAAGTCTTTTTGCTCAATTTTGACTAGTCAACGGTCCAGTGGCAAGCCTAGTCAGCTAAGGATGGCCACGTGAACTTTTTCACAACAATTTTAGTCCCTTGAAAAATATTTTAATCAATTTTACCATGTTCTTCCACTTTCCTCTTCCACCTTCTTCCTCTTCCTCCATAACTCAAATCCTTAAACCCATAAATTCAAAACTCTAAAAAAACTATATGTTCATCATATTCACCTTCCTTTTGAATTTATGGGATTTGAGTTATGGAGGAAGAGGAAGAGGAAGAAGGTGAAAGAGGAAGAAGATGGAGGTGGAAGAACAGGGACTAAAATTGATTAAAATATTTTTCAAGAGACTAAAATTGATGTGAAAAAAGTCCACGTGGCCGTCCTTAGCTGACTAGGTTTGCCACTGGACCTTTGACCGGTCAAAATTGAGCAAAATGACTTAATTAGATTAAAAAATAATTTTAGGGACCCAATTTGATGCGAAAATTTTACAGGAATCATATTTGATTCCCTTTACAATTTTAAGGACCAAAAGGTTATTTTAGCCTTTTTTGAATAATAAAATTAATGCTTTCTTAGCTATGGCCCAAATTTATCTTAAAATACATTAGAAAATAAAGATGTTTTTGTTAATTATGTTAGGACCCCAAATCATATTATCCTCAACCTCTCATCCTTCATCGTCCTCTTCTTCTCAACCCAGTAGATAAATACACAGGAGAAACAAGAAACTAAAACCAAAGGGAAGAAAAAAAAGGAAAGCCTAAGGAGAATAACAAGCCTACATCAGATTCCCAACCTACGCCACCAATTCCTTAGTCAAACTTCTCTATATCATCTCAGTTAACGAAGCTCCATAAACAAATGGAAAGCTTCAAACCAGCAGAAAACACCACCACCACCTTTGAGCTGCAATCCAACGTAACTTACCCTGAAGCATTAACCAGCAATCACCGTCTGTGAACCGCTCCACCCTCTTTCTTTCACCACCGCGACAGCGTCATACTGCCTACATTCGCAACGAATCTGGGCAAGAACCACACCAACCCTGAGCAATAAAAAACCGCACGGATCTGGGCAAGATCCGCACGGATATGATGTTGGACAAGATGGGGCAACACGGGGGAGGACATGGCATGGCGACACGAGGATGGAGGAGGACCTGGCGTGGCAGTGCGAGGACGGAGGATGTACAAATCAAATTCAATTCAAACAATGAATCGGTGAAATTGCGGCAAGCGCTCACCACTCAGCAACAAGCCATACAGAATTTGTATGTTAAATTGGAGGAGGAGAGGGATGTTGCATCCTCTACTGCCAATGATATTGAAGTTGCAGAGCAGAAGGCTGAACTTCAGATGGATTTTGGGAAATTGAGGCTTAATTGGGGGTGAGATTAGTTAATTAGGACTTAATTAGAGTTTTATTTTGATTTTCAATTAATCATATGAGTTGGAATGAGTTTTTATTCAAAAAAAAAGATATAAGCCACGTGGAAATGCTGATAGTGTAAAAATTAAGACACATCAGACCAAAGCACACTTTGTCCTTAATTGGATTAAAAAAATATTTTAGGGACCCAATTTGATACAAAAATTTTACAAGGACTAGGAATGATTCCCTTTACAATTACAGGGGTCAATCGATCATTTAAGCCTGTAAAATTACAAAATTAAATTATATATATCATGTTAACAACTTAATTTGTTTGCAAAGAAGATATAAAAGGTTTTTTCATAACAAAATCATATAAATTGCGTTTTGTTTTGCAGAAAACTTTGTTAGGTTAGGACATGAGTTTGAGGCTATAACGGATTTGGGTAAACCCGAAACCCAACGGGTTTGAGCTTGGTATGAGAGTTTGGGTTTGGGAAAGGCAAAACCTGAGCCCGACCTGACCCGTTGACATCCCTACATGGGTCTATAAGAAAAAGTATTTGACACAAATATGAAATAAAGTGTCTACACCTACTTGCTAAGGACCCATTACCAAGCAGAACGCGGTAGATAAATTTATCAGCATATTTTCTTTAAAAGACAACTTATATCAATTTTCTTACATCCAAATTAAGTTTTCCGTTCAAATAATGACGTGTACGCATTTTAAAATTCAACAATAAATTCTAAAAGGCTTTTGATGTTGGAAAAAATATATAGAAAACCAAATAACCATGATACAGAGAACAAGTTTTTTCCTCCTTGAAATCAGCAGTATTGAAATAAGGAACCATGTAGTATATTTGAAGGGATTTGATTGCATATGCACAGCCCAGATGGAAATGCCCCTTCCCCTTTCATCTTTCCACCAGTGCTTCTGCCTTTCCTTCTATCTTCTCTCGTCTTTCAAAAGGTCCAAGATGGAGACAATGAAGACAGGAAAATAAAGATCATTGGCCAGCTTGTATATTAAATTCAATAACTTTTTTACCTTTAAACTATATCCAGAGCCTATATTCTGAATCACTTCTGCCCTGTAACTACTTGTCAAAAAGATCAAATGCTCCTTTAATGCAAGCCGTCGTGAAAGCTTCGAATTACCAAGCTCTTTTGCCACCAGCACATACCTGAAGAAATTATCAAGAATTTAACATAGCGTCAAGCATAAAACAGCACTAAAGATCAAAGGGAGGAAAATAAATTGTCCACATTCAAGCCAGAAAGTTTATCCATTTGTCTTCCATATTTTTCAAATAGTCTCTGGATTGTTGTATAGCTTTTGCTACAATAAGTTCTCCCCTCTGTCCCTAAATGACACACAACCTTTTGGTGAAGACACATATCTATTTATCAAATTTCTTATTATTTTTATAAACTTAGGGACTTTTGGGGGTGGATGTTGGAAGAACAACAAAGCAGATAATACTATGGTTAAAATTAAGGATTTATTACCATTGCAGAGATTCAACATTGTGTGCCTTCTGCTTTAACCAAAAAGCAATTCTCTTTTTGATGAGGATCTAATAAATGCGCCATGTTTACTATAGATATACTAGGTAGTTCCTCAAATCTTTAATGCTATCTCCAACATCCAAGAGCTCCGCCATCCATGCAGTGAGCTGAGCCCATACAATAGAGGTTCCTGGAAGCCAGAGCAAAATTCAGTGTATACGCACATAAAAGGCACATAGCGCACTGATTTGACACATATATGAGGAAAATTATCCATAAATGAGACCCTCACCAGACAAAAGTGGAAAAGAAGGTGATAACAATATTGATGCTTGACTATATATCACACTTCTTTGTTCAAATCATGTCTGCTTGAGTAGGTTTGGAACTGGCTTGAGTTGGTCACCAGATAAACACCTATAAATCTATAAACCGTAGGAATTAGAAATCAAGTCCAACCAATATGATAATTTGTATACAGGCATTAACCTGGCACAAGGAAACTAAATCCCGGCTTTGACAACAAATATCCATTACACAACCAACAAATAAAAATCAAATAGTACATAAATCTTATTATCAAAAATTAATAAAAAATTATGGAATAACAATATGCAGGACTTGTTAACAATTTTTCTTTTAGACATTGAAAGAAATTTTATATAAGAAAAAGGGGAGGAAGTACAGCTATAGAAGGATAAGTCCTCCCAAACAGAAAAAGTAAATTACCCAGATAACCCGAAAAGATCAAAGAATGCAGTGAATCTGCCCAATCTCTATCCATATATGAAATGTGTGATCCCTTTGAAACACACATTACCAGAAAACCACAGGGGGGCCAGAAACATCATCTTATCTATTCTGCAGCACACTGAGGGCAGAAACACAACCTTAAATGTAAGAGCATTCTGCCTTTAAATCTAACAACAAGAATCTGCTCGACCTTCTGACACACCTATCACATGCCAAAGTCCGTTGTAAGGGTAACTGTGCTAGTAGTTAGTTTGTAGTAAAGATGAGACTGTTATAAGTTTGTTGTGACTGTTACAAGTTAGGTAAGCCTCTATAGTATGAGTCCTTCGTGTATACATGTGTAAGCCTCTGATAAGGCAATCAATTCATTACGAGTTAATTCTAGAGTGCAACACTTTCTCTGCCTTCTTTCTAAGTATTCCATTGCAGCGTTCATACCTTCATGGTATTAGAGCTACAATCCTCTTATGGCAGACATTGTGAGCTCATCTCACTCTCTGAGTACAGCAGAGTGGCTCAAGCATTTTCAAATCCAGTCTCCACCAAGCTGTCCAGTCTCCACCAAGCTGGACGAACACAACTTTCTCACTTAGAAGCATCAAGCCTTGACAACAATTCGAGGCCACATGCAAGAGAAATTCATTGAAGAATATGGTGGCATATCACCCAAACATCAAACCTGTGAAGATGAAGCAAGAAACAAGATCAGCAAAGAATGCATCAACTGGAGGTAGCAAGATCAGTTAATGTCAGAAATCCTCACAACAAGGATGGTAGGACATGTTTTTTCTTTCCAAATTTTGAAGAAACTGAAAGTTTTCTTTGTTTCTCAAACAAGATCGAAGACCAAGGAACTGAAAGTTTAGCTGAGGAATGTGGACAAAACAAGTAATATCTGAGTATATGATATCAATCAAGAAAATAGTATATCTACTAGCAGAAGTAGGAGCTTCTGTAGATGCAGAGGATCAAATTCAAGTTGTATTTGATAGACTTCCTAAAGAATATCATACTTTTACGAACCCAGACTTATCACGTTCTGAGCGGTACTCAGTAGCAGAAATTCAAGCACTCCAAATGTGTTAAGAAGAGAGATTCGAAAGGCGCGAGAAATACATTGAAGCATTCTTCATGCATAGAATGCATCCCAACTTTATGCAGTTTCAGCTTTATACCTGTAGGTTCAAGTGAGTGTGTTGGGCTTAGTTGTGGGTGTGGTCCAAAAATGCCTCAAGACATTTTGGACTAGTAACAACATCACTTATATACCCTTATTGTCCCTCCAATGTATCCGATATGGGCCTCTTAGTTTCAACACTGATCAAATTTGTAATAAAGTCCCTAGTACATGTACTTTGAACGAAGATGCTTTCTATAGAAAATGGCACTTCCTCAGCAAAAACTGTCAATCTTGTATTGAAAAAATGTAATGTTTTCATGTAAATAAAATGATTTTCGTTTGTGGTTCTGACTGTCTTGGAAACTCACATAAACATTATGTTATGACTCTTCAACTGTGTATTCTAAGCCCCTTAAATGATATAATAAGACATTTGAGAACCATGTCAAACAATCAATCAATAGCTGTAAAAACTATGTACATTTCATTTAGGCATACTCAAAGTACGCTTGGACTTACCAGCTCCAAACCATATAACAAGCCTTCATTAGTTTTTTAAACTTTAAGGTTCTATTTGAACATCAACTTGGTACCATATTCAAAGCACTTAAGTCTGATGGGGGTTAAAGATTACCTGCCATGAACTAAGTACCAACAAACACAAGGTACCATCCATAGATTTAGTTGTCCTTATACCCAGGACGTTTACCAATAAAATGGCGCTTCTAAAAGGAAACATAGACACATCGCTGAAATGGGTTTAACTTTATTAGTCAATGCATCTATGCCTCTCCTATTTTAAGGTGAGACGTTCCAACAGTAATCCATATAATACAAAGAATTTCCTCTCCTACTATCTCAAAACAGGCCTCTTTAACTTTTGTACCAAACACTTTGAATAGATTTATACTGAGTTTGTAATTTACTTGGCTATTTATCATATTCCCTCAGTCAGCTTTGAAAAGGGTATTCTCAAACTCTGGGTTCAGCCACCTTCAGTTTGCCAAGGGATGTAAGGGAAAATGTGTTAATTGTTAGTTATGGTAGTTAGGACAAGACTGTTAAAGCATTTGAGAGTCTGAGACTGTTAAAAGTTTGTTGTAACTGTTAGTAGTTAAGCATCTACAGTCTACAAGATTAGTCCCCGGGGTATATATGTGTAAGCTACTAAGCCATCACTCTGATCAGTAAGTGAATCAATTCATTCTGAGCTAACTAACACTTTCTCTTCATTCCCTCTAAGTTTTCCATTGGGGAATTTTTGAATACCCTCCAATAGCCCCCCCTAAGACCATCTCTTAGTTATATTTTCTATTTCCCCCAATTTGGGGGTTTTGGACTCCCAAACAAGAGAAGGACTTACCCTCCTTCCCCCTCCCTTGCCCTCCCCTCCCCTTCCCGTCAAGGCCTTCCACTCCCCTCCCCACAAAAATCAGAAACACACCCTTAATATTAAGAAAAGATGTAAAAGAAAATGGATAAGGTTCTACTATCCAGAAGCATGATGGTGAACACAATTGAAACCTCATCCGAAAGTATTGATGATAAAGAGCCAAGAATGCTTTGGATTAACACACATTAATCACTTCAATTATTCTACATCAAAAGCATGAATAACATAGGGTACTTAAAGGGGTACTTTAAGGGGTATTTAAGGGTGGTCAAAACCGTGGCCTAATCCTAATTAAACACAATTCCTAAAATCAATGCCTTGATAAAAATATGATAGAATCCCCAAATTACCAAAAATAGAAATAACATAACTAACCCTAAAGTAACTCACATAACGCTATTCATTCTGCATCAATTAGAAGACCAAATGAAAATATTTTAATGTGGAATAAATCCATCACACACCCGTCATACAGTAATACCATTATCAATTTGTTTTCTTAAGACTAAAATCAGAACAAAACAAAAAGCAGAAAAAAAATACAATGCAAAGCTTAAATATAAACAATTTAGTCTTAAATGACTAACCTTTGAAATCGAAGGCTCATTTTTCAATTAAGAAGCCCAGTCCAAAGTACAATGCTTTAGCTGTTGCCGGTAGTCCACATGTCCAGAGATCAAGCATATGAAACCTTCATATTCCAAATAGTTAGCTTAAAATTAAGCTTAACTACACATTCTCAACCAAAACAGTCCTGGTATCAACCAAGTGTCAAAACTTTGAGTATTTCCTCATTCCTGATTGCTAAGTACATCATGTGGATGCAACTTGTCAGCCAATGTGGTATACGTAATTTCTTCTAACGACACTCCAGTATTAGGCATATGATCACTTTGAATAGCTTCTTCTAGCTCCCTTTCTTTGCAATATACTTTTTGCAATGCATTATATGTGATGGTATCGGGCTCTATTCCTTTTGTTATCATCTCATTTAAAAGCTTAGTCGCTTCTTTCTTATTGCCCAATTTACAATAACCATCAATCATAATAGTGTAGGTAATTTTATTAGGTTGTATACTGTTTGAAGACATTAACAGTAAGATATTCTCAGCTTCATCCATCTGACCTAACTTACAGTAACCACCAATTAGAGCAGTATAACAAAATACATTTGGCAACAATCCTTCATTTCTCATATCTTCAAAAATTTCCTTTGCCTCATCTACACGGCCAAGACAACACATTCCATGTATTAAAGAAGAATATGTGGCACATGTTGGTAGAATGCCCCTACTATTCATAGCATCACGGATTTCAAAAGCTTTCATCACATTCCCAATTCTACAATAAGCTGCAATAAGTATGTTATAAATAACAGAAGTTAGCTCTACGTCCTCATCAACTAACTTGTTGAATAAGTTCATAGCATCTTCAGGCCGATCAACCTTACAATATCCTTCTAACAAAAGTGCATATGTATAGACATTTGGAACCAGACCATGTTCTACAACTTCATTCAAAAGCTTATTCACATCATCTATTTTTCCCATATCCGCTAATCCTTTCATCAGGAAATTGTAGGTATAAATATCAGGTTGGAATTCTTGCTTAACCATCTCCTCCTTAAGCTTAAAAGCTTCCTCGATTCTGCCCGATTTACAACAGCCAAAAATAAGTGTGTTGTATGAGATCATATCCAGTAAAAAATCTCTCTCAAGCATTTTCTTGAGTACTGCAGAAACCTCCTCCATGTTCCCACGTTCGCAAAGACCATCGAGAAGAGCATTTGAGGTCACTGTATTGGCTGCAAGCCCTTTATCTGCTAGACTAAACCAAAGCTCAATGGCTTCCAGATGTTTACCACATTTACAAAGTCCAGAAACCAACACAGTTAGCAAGCTATCACCAGCCTTAATGTTCCTCGACAACAATCCCTTAACAATTTTCAAGGCTGAATCGAACCTGGAATTCTTGCATAGCAAATGAATCACATAAGAACATGCATCCTGGTTAATGGACATCCCACTTGACAACAAGTATCGCAACACTTGCTCCGCTTGCTCCATTTGATTGCTCCTGCAAAATCCTTGTAAAAGAGTATTAAAAGTAACAGCATTGGGTCTCACACCCTTCAACAACATATCATCCCTGATCCTCAATGCCTCAACCATATGCCCCTTTCTGCAGTACCCATCAATCAGTGCATTAAAAACAACCTCATTAGGAGCAACCCCTTTGCTATACATTTCAAACAAAACCGAATTTTCCTCATCAAATCTCTCCTTCTTCATCAAACCATTAATAAGAGCCCCATAAGTAACGACACTCGGTTTCACTCTGTTCTTCACCATCTTATCCTTAAACCGAAAGGCTTCTTCTAACCTTCCACTCTTGCATAACCCATCAATCACATTATTGTACGTAACAACATTAGCCGAAACACCCTGCTCCTCCATTTTGAAGAACAAAGCAACAGCATCATCAACCCTCCCACCTTTACAAAACGCGTTAATCGCGGTGCTGAACGTGTAAACATCAGGGGAAACACCGAGACAAGCCGCGTCAAACACCTGATAACTCTTCTCAAGCTCATTAGCCTTCACCAGAGAGCCCAACAGAAAATTACAACTTTTCAGCGACGGAAAGATGCCACTATTGGTAAACGTGGTGAATATATCAAATGCCCAGTGAACACTCAAATGCTTAAACTGCGAACACAGAACGTGAAGCAACAAATCCAGCTCACCGTGCTTTCGCCCCGTGACGCGGTTCAGCTCCAGCATTGAAGACGCGATTTCACGGAGCCTATCATCAAGGTTCCCAATCGGCGTAACCACGTTACCATCGATCAAACGGGTTAACATCGACCTGGCTCGAGGTAAAAGATTCGAAGCCAGGAGCAAACGAATCAAGAGACAATAAGAACGAACCGTGAAGGGGAACTTGAACCGCGTGGCGGCAAAACGGAAGAACTCGAGCGTGGTTTTGAGGTTGACGGTGGGGTGGAGAGAGAGGAATAACCGGTCGAATTCGTGAGGGGATAAATGGGGTAAAATCGACTTGCATTTGGAAGAATCTAGAACTTTGCTTGTGAGGATAGAAGGTAGGGAGAGTGGAGGAGCGTGGTTGGGGCCTGGCGGCGGAGGTGGCGGCGGTAGAGGGAAGTTGAGGTGGTTGGCGGTGGTGGAGGTGATCCAGGTGACGGGGCGAGTGAAGAAAGGGGGAGGTTTAGTGGTTAAGATCCTTGTGAAATCCATGGTGGCGGAGAGCATTGCATTGAGGGATTGTGAAGATGTGGTGGTTGTTTGCTATAAGTGTGGCGGTTTTGACGCCATGAATTGATAGTTAGGTGAAGAGAGAAAGAGAGAGGGTGTGAAAGTGCCACGGTTTGATGCAGAGAATGGTTACGTCGATGGGGTGTTTCCCTCAGGTTTTGTTTTGGTATTGAACAGTTCCGCAGGGCACGCAGACTCGGCCTCTGCGACTGCGCGAGGCGAACACCGTGAGGGTGAGGGTGGGAGAAGTAGAAACGTGGGCTTTACGGAAATGGGCCGTGTAGCGCTTCGTTGCTCTCTATAGGCCCAGAGGGACCAAAATGAGAGGGAATAAAGGATGACAAATGTTGTTGGGCAAAAAGGGAAAAATTTAGCATGCACAAGTAAAAACTTGTGTAAGGTTACACATGTACCTTTTGACATGCAATAGAAAGTTTTTTTAAAATTAAAATACATATTTTCTTAATTAAACATTTATCTTTTAATTAATTTCAATTTATCTTAATTTGTTCCTCTTCTCTCTCCTTCTTCACCAGAAAATATTTTTCTATATGCTTCTTCTTCTTCTTCTTCTCTGGGTTTTCATGGGTTTCTAGGTTTTTGGGTTGGGGGTTGGGGTTTGGGGCCGATGGGTTCTGGGGATGGGGGTGGGTTGCATCGAGGGATGGTGGTTTTCAGATCTGGTTATGGGGGTTCAGACCTGGTTGTGGGGTAGAGGCTGGGTCCAGCAAGGCCCGGATATGCTTCGCCGGCGAAGGAGGCGGAAATGGCCGCTTGAAGATGCGTAGAGGGGTTGAGCTCACGCTGGAGTTCGCCAGCCAGTTCTTGAAGAAGCTAGGGAAGGGACTTGGGCTGAAAAATTGAAACTTGGAGGATTTTCTGTTGTGGGTAGCAGTGGCATAATCTTGTTGTCATTTAAGAATTCTGGGTTTGCCCCTTCATGAAAACATATACCCAGAAACAGTGCTGGCTTCACTTAACAAAAACAGGGAAAAAGGTAACAAAAAGTTCATTTGTGCACCAGAGCAGAACCCATTTCTCTGAAAATCGAAGATGGAACAACCAGATATGGTTCTTCCTCTAGTTCTACCGCGCCACCTGTTAGAAATTTGGGTATGATAATACTGGATAATTTCGAAGAATCGTGTTCGTACATTTTCTGAACAAAGTATTTCGACCCTATTCTTGCCTGGGTTCACGAAATCCTTGTTGGGATAATTCTTGAAGAACAATCTGCTTCAGGCAAATGAGAACAGATCAGGAATGTAGAGAGATATCGGTTTTTTGTTTTCTGTATGTAAAACTGAGGCCAGATAACTCCTTATAAAGGAGTTTGTTTCAGAAACCGAAAAATGGTTAATAAAACAGAATGACTTTTCGAAAAATTTCGCATCGGTCAATTATGCGTTGGCTCAACAAGCGTGCACTCCGCACTACCCTAACTCGTTTCCGAGCTTAACGCATAATCGCATCGGCCTACAATAAATCACATTACTACTAAAATCCATTGATGATACTAAAATCACGAACACCACCGTATGGTAGATTTGGCGGTGCGGCTAGCTTGGCTGAGGAAGGTGGAGAGATCTGAGTTATTTTGTTTCAGATATGTTGATGTTGATGTTGGTGATGATGAACAATTCAAGTTTAATAGATCAATTAACTTAATTAAAATTATCACAAGTTAATTATTGTAATTAATAAATATGTATTTTTATTTATTTTTTAAAAAACCGGCTAAACTTTCTATTGTGGGTCAAAAGGAACTTGTGCAACCTTACACAAGCTTTCATTTGTGTACCGTAAATTCCTCCAATAAAAAGGAAGATAAATGTTAAATAACCAAAAAAAGGAAGATAAATGTTAAATAACCCTCGCTAAACGCGTTTCATTATTTTTCCACTTCTCATAGCGGTGGTTGAAAATCACCACTAAACGCGTATGTTCGGTCGATGTGAGGTGCTCCCGGGCTTCAATTTTCGGAACCTTTATTAGAAAACGCTCTAGCCACCCGCTCTCTCCCTTATCCCTCTCATCATGTGCTATTAAACTCGACTCGGACTGGTTGGTCGAATCGGTCTGACTGAGACTCATAGGCGTAGTAGCTATTCAAGTTTCCCATCAAATTGGACATGCAATTGAACCGATAAAAATCGTTTGACTTGGACGGTTTATTATGAAACTAGTGACTCAAGTGTAGGTTGAACCCCGTTGCACTTGAAGTATCGTCACCACCAACAAGATGAAAGATGAGGCCACCAAAAATTCAGAAGATGAAACTGAATAAGATTTTATTATAATTGACACATTGGAAACATAATGAGCTCTAGATTGTTGATCTCTGAAACTCTCTCTCTTCAACACACATGTTCACCAACTCTTACCGATAGTCATAGAATTATCATTTAAGGACAAAGGTAAATATGTGAGACCATTTAAGCATTTATAGAGATTTTTTTTTTGAAATGAAATATTTATGAAGATAGAGATGAATATAATATCCACTACTGTTACATGAAAAAGTTCAAATTACAGGTTACAACTATCTTTTAGTTTAAGAGATTCGGCCAACTAGAAAAAATTGATATAGTGATCATGATTTTTTTCTTTTTTTGGTATAGGCTCTATAATTTGATTTTTGTTTATTATACTTTTTCCTGATTCGATTTCCAAGTCCTCTTGGTGGGCTAATCCTCTTCCTACCATCTTTCTTGCCAAAACTTTTCTTTGAGGTCCCTAATTAAAATAATTACCCCATTTGCGGCCCTCAGTTTTGGGCCCTAATTAAAACATTTGTCTGATCTGTAGCACATGGATTAGGTTCCCCATTTGCTTTGATGCTTAGCTAAGACGAGGTTAGATTAGTTAATTCATACAAAGCATTGGAATCAAACAATAAAAAAGTCCCTAAGATTTTGTCAATATGCTGTATGGCTTAACATCAAAATTCATAAAGAAGAAAACTAGGTGTCCACTGTCTAGGAATCGTTGTGTTTTAAAATTCTGCAGGGGAAATTCAATATTTTTAGTTTATTTAAGAAATTCTTTCAAAAAAAAAGTTTATTCAAGAAATTAAAACCATGTATATCAACTTTGATAATTTCATATAACATTTTTTTCAATATATTATTTTAAACCAGTGGCGGTGGGTAGTATAACTGAAGTTTTAAAAAAACAAAACAAAATGCATATATTAAAATGAAGACAAATATGTCATAATATCAAGACGAATTAACGGAAGAATCTCATCCAGGACTTCTTCAATCCAGACCCTAAAATCAGAAGAAAAGACAATTTTGTCAGACTATAGAAAACAATGTTACTGTACTATGACGTACAAAAGAAAAAACAACAACATCAAAACCAGAAACAAAACTATGGCAATCGTCAACAATAAAATCAAGGTATGATGCTCCCCTAGAATGTTACATCCACCTCTCAAAAAACGAAACCCCAACTTTGTGGACATGGTAAGAGCCCAACGCAAGCCAAAAACCTCCGCAATCACTGGAGAGAGAGCCTCCATCGGGGACAAGTCGCTAAAGCCAAAACTAAGTCATCACCATCACGAGCAATAAACTCCAGACTTATCATCCTGTGGGAGAAAGAGAAGCGTCAAAGCTAACCTTCACAACGTCCTTCTCGGTTGAGAGCGAACTCTGGGAAGAGAAGGTGTGTGGGTCGCCATCGTAGCCTGCATCAAAGCCGAGGGTAGCAGTAACTAAACTCGGGCCAAGACACGACCATGAGCCAACGGGTCAGCACGGAACAAGCAAACATTCCTAACTTCCCAAACACATTACATGAGAGACATAATTTAAACTCTCATAAGAATAAGAATGAGGAAACAAGTTTATATTTCAGAAAAAGACTTTTGTTGGAAGAGACATATATTCCCTTCGCGAACGGATGACTACATCCGTTATAAAAACCGAAAGGGAAAAATAAACATTCATTCCTCACCCACTTGGTTCTCTTTGAAATATTATTTTGTGATATGAGAATTATGAAATACTATTAATGTTAAAATCTTTATAAAAAATTATTTGATTTTATTGTATCTCTTATTTTTATCTCTTATTTTTATGTTAATTATTTTTCTCCCATTCAAAATTAATTATTTTGTGAAGATTTTAATTTAATTAAAAATACTTAATTATCTACTATGAAAAAACAACTAAAAGTGAAAATTATTGGAAATGATGAGTTCACACTCATTTCAGCCTCATTCGCGTGAGAGATAGGAAGATAGGAATGGAAAAGCGAAATGAGGGACATATATGAGAGGTGATATGATAGGGAAAAAAGAGAAAAATATGAAAGAAAAGTGTGAAAATGAGATAAAAACGAAAATGAGTGTGAATATATCATAGTTCTAATGAAAAGGATAAACAAAATGAAATGAAGGGGGTGTACGAGTAAGAGCATCCAGAACGCATGTGTCTTACAACATCTTTAGTCATAAGCAACGTTTTTTTACCATTGGAGCATGCATAGGTGGAAAGTGATGGAGTTAACTATAAGCAGAAAGAGGTTATAAAAAACATCTCTGAAATGTTTCACACTGGTAATGTTTATGAAAGAAGAAATAGCTTAAAAA